>NW_026087631.1:27736440-28401257 GCF_022539395.1 Myiozetetes cayanensis
GAATTTTAGAGTGATACAAAGCAAGGTAAGATGGGTCTATGTTAAGAAAGAAGGAGAAGTGACTTCCTTCACTGGCTTAAGGGTCACACTACAGTTGGATAGGATGTATTTCCATACTTTAAAATGTTCATAGTTCAGTGTCATTCTTCCTGCAGTGGAGAGCAGAGGTGCGTTGGTGACTTGAAATAGTTTTGTGCCGGACACAAGTGTGGGGCAGACATCTGGTGGTCTGTTCTTTGTCTGTGAGGAGATCCCCTCTCCCTGCCCGGTTTGCCTGTCCTCCATGGGATGTTCCCTCAGCTGGGAAGCTGCAGGGTGAAGGAAGGTATGTTGCCGTGTCAGGCTGAAGGCGGAGAAAGCTGGCGGCAAGCCCGGAGTTGCTCCATACAAGGAGATGGGCTAGTAGCATGAGGTCATCACTTCACAGGGAGGAGTTTTTTTGCAGTGTGTGGGAAGTGGGTCTAGGAAAAGGAAGAGAGATTCTTTTGCTGGGGGGGAAGAGGGGGGAGGAGAAGAGAAGCAGCAAGAAAAGAGAGGAAAGCCTATATTCATTCCAGCAGGAAGTATACTGCATGTATGCTCTTATCCTAAGATAAAACTTATTCTAAGAGTTATACTAAGTCCACTTAGTTCTGTCCTAATTATAGCGTTGATGTGTTTGCCTTATAAAAATGGATTTCAAAAACTTGGTGGAGAGGTTTATTATACAGTAGAGATAGTCGTGGTATTGTTGAGTACTCACCATTTTATTAGGGATTTAAAGGGTTTTAAATACTCTGCATGAAAACAGGTAGAAAGTTTCTGCTGTGTAACATTTGCATTAGGTAACTAGCATTTCTTTGCAAAGGTTTATTTTGGAAACTTAGTAGTTAACCAATGGAATTCATAGCTTTGTTTCCAGGGTTTGAGAAAAGATAGTTACCTCTCTTTTTAAGAGCTCTGTGTGTGGTCGCATACAGTGCATAACAAGTTTTGGTAAGAATTCTTCAGAACCAGCAAGGGTGCTTCTAAAATGGCTATTTTCCTCATAGGACAGCTTCATTGGATGGAGGGTTCTGATTGCTGTCATCTTGTAGCATGAAATGATATTTGAAAGCATGATTGTATTTTTTTTTTATTTCCTCCTGCAAGTTTAAATGCAGTATTAAGTTTGGTTTAAAGTGTAGTCAGTAGTGTTTCCCTGATGATGATAAAAATAAATTTTCAATAAATTAGGACTTCATGCTGTTTTTAATCTGAGTAAATTTTGCTTCATGACATCATTCTACTTTGGATCTCCAATGGCTGTTTGCTCTGTCCTAATCAGCCTCCTTTGCATTGCTGCCTTCTACACTAGAGAGAAAGCCAGATAGTTTAACCACATACAATTCTAAACTTTCTTTTTCATATCTGGGTTTCTTACTAAGCTACTCAAAATAGAGATGTGTCATAGCAGTTTGTAGAGACAACTCTATATTCATAACTTTGCTACACTTCACTGACTGATTTCTGGCCAACTGTGCGGGTTTGTCAGAATTACTCAACTTTGAAATGTATTAGTTGGCCTTTTAGAACCTTGTTTGTGTATTGGACTTACACCTTGAGCAAAAATGGTATTTTATTAGGCTTTATGATCTGGTTGCTCTTATTCTCTGATGAGGGGAGAGTTAGTGCTCAGACCAGATCTTTCCCTTAAGTTGTTGATCGGGTGAATGTGGAGTCACAGCAGTAATTGCATCCTTGAGACATTTCTGTGATGCAGCTCTCTATTAAGACAATCACATGAAACTTTTTCCTCAGGGAGGAAAAAACCCATCATGTGTGTACTGCTAATCTGTCCTTTAGGTATGCTGTACAATATTGCTTGTACAATACTGTAGTCCGTTTGCAACCCTATCTTATTAAGGGCTAGTAAGAAAATGCTTAATGAATAACTAATTAATAGTTTTTCACGTCTTGGGCATTTTTCTATATAGTATTGAACTCCTGGTCTGAAGACGGCTTGCATTTGTCACCACTTGATCTTAAAAGTCTCACAACCTCTTCTTTTCATAGTATGATTTTGGAAGTGATTTATTTTAACATGAGAAGCTGAGACATTAGGAAATTGAACTTAAGCATAAAACTAAATTCCCATCATTAAGACCTAGTGAAAAGTTTGTGAATTGTTGCATATTATGTAAGCACTCTTTGCCAGAAGCAGAAGTAAAATCCAGAATAGTGTTAAATGTATTAATCATGACCTCTTTGTTCCCTGAAATTTCCTGTTTAGTAACTGGGAAACATACAATTACAGCAAGGTTTGTGATAGGGTTGTGAAGGTGAGCCCCTCTGACAGAATGCTGACTCATACTCAGAGAACTCCATCCTCTTTAATAAAAGAGTTGGGCATTTATGGAGAAAAGCACTGTGAAAATAATTACAGAGTCACATAATGCATATTCCAAAGAGGGAGGCATTTAGGTTTTGATCCTCAATTTGTGAATCTCTTAATTTCAGTACTTGGTTTGTCAGCTTTGCTGCTGTTTGCCAGCTCTGTTTGTGCCTAACTTTTTGCTTTAGAAAATTTGGAAAAATCTTGTGTCATACATTAACACCATATTTAACTTACATGGTTGCACTGGGTCTGGCTGAGCTGGAGTTCGTTTCCCCACAGTAGCCTCACAGTGCTGTGCTTTGCATTGGTAGTTAGGAGGGTGTTGATAACTCACCGGTGTTTTGGCTGCTGCTGAGCATCAGCACTGTAACATTCCTTCCTCAGTCGAGGGCAAGATCCTGGGAGGGGACACAAGTAGGGCAGCTGACCCAAACTGGCCAAAGGCATATTCCATACCATACATGACATCATCTCAGGTATAAAAGCTGAGGCAAGGAGCAGGAAGGTGGGCATTCCTTGTCTCCAATGGCTGCCTGCTGAGGAACAGTTACGTGTGCTGGAGCGTTGCTTCTTGGGAGTGGCCGGACATCGCTGCTTGTGGGAAGTAGAGAATAAACTGTGCCATCTTTTGCTTCGCTTTTGCTTGCACAAGCTTCTGCTTTGGTTTTGCTTTAAATAAATTACTTTATCCCAACCTGCAAGTTGTTTTTCCACCTTACTCTCTGCTCTGTCTGGCTGGGAAGGGGAGTGATAGAGAGGCTGGATGGGCACCTGGTGTCCAGCCAAGGTCAGCCCACCTCAATGTTTCATCATCACATTTGTAATGTTTGCTGTTGAATTGAGAGTGGCAGTTGTAAATTGTATTTTTCAGTACAAAACAGAGTTGGAAAGGGTATAAATGTAACGGTTACTTGATAAGACAGGAATAATTTTATTGACTATTTGGTGCTGTAATGCTGAGGAAAATAGCATATTAATAATGGGTCAGCTGCTGGAGGTTGTTAGCTGCTTGTCTAGTAAAGAAAAATATTCACTCCTAGTGAACCTGAATAAAGAGAGAAGAGTAGGATTGTAGGATAAACCACAATCTTTGAATAAATAAAGCTTGTTCTATCTGCTGTTAAATTGTGTAAATTTCTTAAAATCTGTTCAGTGTAGTGTACTGCCACTGTATTTGTTAAAGTTCAGCTTTTTTGAGTTATGCTGAAGCTTTTTTTAATGTTTCAGGTGTCTTTCAGATAGCATCTGACTTCTTAGTTGTGGCTTCTACTTTGAAACGTTCATGAGTGTAAAATAATACCCCATAATATTTATATTCTAAGTAAATTTCAGGAATTATAGATAAGGGGTACTATCAAATGAAGTGTTTAAGTTGTAAAACAATGACATCTTAAGTACTGTAAAAATGGTATTTTTCAGACAAAAAATCCCTTCAGCTAAATCTGCGAATTACTTTTGAAGCTAGTGTTCAAGAAAATCATGCAACTTTTCAGCAGCTTTTTACTTATTAGAAGACAGAAAACATGCAATCAGAAAAACATGTGCTTGTTTCTTGTTGGTATATTTATTATATATTGGTGCTGTGAATAGTGTGTTTCTTCCTGAGGAGAGTTACCTCTCCTGTAACTTCTGTAATATGGTTTCTTACTATTTCAATAAATGTGATAACTGTAGTTCACCAGAAGATGCCTGATTTGCCAAATACAGAAAAAGTGTTAGCAGTTGAAGTGTGTATCTGAAAAAGCAAGGAATTGTAAAGGGTCTGTAGCAAAGATAGAGGAAGGCCATTTAATACCCAGTTCTGCCTTTTGAATTAGGTCAATATTGAAATTGGAGTGAAAAATCATTAGTGTGTTAAGTAAATCTGAAGTTACTATTTTAACAAATTCAGCTGGCATCTATATTATCTGATTTATCTAAATGATTTTTTTTGGTAATGTGAGAAGGTAATTACGTGCTATTCTTATTTCAGTTTGGTTCAATCCTTGTCTTCCTCCGTGGCTTCTTACTTTTCCATGCTGCCTACTTTCTAGCTCTGCTTCTCTGGAGCCAGCTGTTACCTCTGAAAGGAGACCTGCCCTCAGCTCATGGGATAGTTTTCTCGAGGCTCTGCTTCAGCACACTACAGCAGATTCGTGCCCTTTACAGAGCAGTCTTCCAGAGGTGTCCTATCCTGGTGTCCTAAGGCTTCATGTCTCCACAAAGCTTGCAGTGCATACCCTGTGCAAAAAATCAGTCTGATGGACTGTAGCATGGTAATTTCTTGTGCTCTGGTATTTCATCACCAAAGTCACCCCAGCCAGGCTCATGGAGCCTAAGTAGAGATGTAGGGATTAGCAGTGTGGATGTGGATAGACTGCTTTCCAGGGAGTGGAAGCTGCCATGGTTGTTAACATTTGTCTATTACAGTAGTATGGCTTGTGTCCCTTAACAGAATTTTTCTCAGGTAAAGTTGGGATTTCAGCTTTAAAGATGCACTCAGTCAGATTCCCCTCAACTGTCTCCAAGTACAGTAAGGCAAGAATTCTGAGGGAGCTAAATAACCCTTGCCTTCAATACAAACATTATTATCATCCCTAACTTTTTTGTTTCTGAAGAATACCCAGGAATGGTGTTAATATTATGAAGGACATTGTCCTTTTAAATGAACTGTTGGCTTCTTGGTATAATTTCTGGAAAGAATAATTTTGAGATACAGAATGAAAGACAGGGGATAAAATAATAATCTATTTCAATAAAGATCAGGTAGCCTGACTCTTATGTATGCAAATAAATTTCCATCTGAGGAGTCCAAGCATGCATTTTTTGTGCACCTGTGCACTTCAGTATCGCTTGTCCAGATACTTGAAAGATGAAACGTGCACAACTTTTAACTGTTTTTTATAACATCTATTAATTACAGCTTGATCCATATATTATTTCAAATGAGAATAATATACTTCAGGAGTGTTCTCTATAAATGGGAAGGCTGATGATACCATAACAAAACTGTCTGGATCTAAAAACCATAGGGTAGGTTTCTTCGTGTATCTTAAAAAAGTAGCATGGTATATATTGGTAGAATATATTCATATTCAAATTTACTGCACACCTAAAGTGTGTATCTTCTTTAAGAAGATACAAATGCATAGTTCAGTTATCTGCCTTTCTAGTGACTCAGCCTTAAAGTGAGAGTAACTATTCCATATGACAGAGTTATCACAGTATTTTCTAGAACATGAAGCATTGGAAGGAAAAGTCATTCAGTTCAGGAACAGCAAACAAAAGCTTGAGGCAACACCTGCCACTGAACGACACTATATGTTATATTTCCTACAGTGTAACAGCCTGGAATATCAGTTGTTGGGAAGGAACAGGATTCTCTCATGGACCTGTGTTCCTTGTGACCAAGTTTTCTGTGCAAAATGCTGTGTAATCAAACTACATTAAGTGTGATACAATGGTGCCAAGGAAATAAGTGACCTCGAGAAGACTGAATGAACAGTGAGTTAACTAAGCAGAGGGTTTAATGAACCAGAAGGATGTAATTAGTTTAATGAAGGAGGAGAGAAGAGGAAACATCCTGATTGCTCCTTGAATTTATTTTCAAAGAACAATAAATACTTGAAACTAGATTATACTTCTCTTGAGGAGACTAGTATTGTCAAGTATTACAGACTAATGGCAGATTTGTTATCTAATTGCTTTGTCTGAAGTGAGAAATTCTGTCTAATGTTGGGCCATAAGAAGAAATTAAACTGCCTCTAGACTCGTAAAAGTATTTCACGTCTTGTGGATTTATCTTTTTCTGTGGCTGTCCTTAAATCCTGAGAGCTAATACAGTGCTTCTGGAAGAAGCGCCTAATAGTATTCTTGATTGCTAAGTTGAAATGTGTAATGGCAGCAGCTAGATGAGTTTTGGGATCTGAAATCTTTCCAGGGAGGAGTTTTAGGAGTTGCTTTGTCATGATGAGAGACTCTCAGAACTGTATGAGAATTCTTCCCTCCTTCTGTTTTCCCTGAAGAGATGCTTATGTATGTGGCCTTGGGATTGAGGTTTGCACATGGATTTTGTGTGTGTATTCGTTCTGACTTGCCGTGTATTTATCTCAAGACAGAAGGATATCAACATATGAAGTATTTCCTAAGAGGTTTGGGGCAAATAAGGAAGATTGCTTCCCACTTTCAAACTGGAGAGGTTGACATCTTGTTAAATGAAAAAAATCAGCAAATAAATAAGTCAACTATTAATAGAGTAACTCATTAGTCAACACAAGTACTTTTTAATTTCATTGTTGACTCTTGCCACCACTTTTCCTAGAATTTGCTTCCACCTTTACTATTAATCTAAGACAGTGCAATACTGCCTTGAAAATGCAATACTTTGATTGTCTTTTGCTCTAATACACTGTATAATACACATTTTAAGCAAGCTTGAGTCACTGATGTGTTATTTTATTTTATTTTCAATTTGTGGCCAGGTTTTGGATATTTTAGCATTATATGTTTCTTTGTAATTCTAGAACAGTCCTGTTCTTTAGCTGTTAGAATTTGGTAACAGGGTTGCAGTTACTGGTGTACAGTGTCTTTCACATGAGAATAATTTTAATCAGCCTTATACATGTTTTTATTAAGATCTAGTGTGGACATAAATGTTACAACACTGCGGAATTGAGAGTTCAGTGAACATTCATTGGTCAGGAACTCTGTATTGAGGCTGTGCTTTTCTTTGGCTTTCTTTGCATCCTGGAACTTAAGTAAGGAAAGTTCAATTCTTGAAAAAATAAAGGAAGGAAAGCTCTTTTTACTTATAAGCACATGAAAGGTAGTAGGAAGCTGGGTGCATTTGTGCTTTGAAAGCAAAGGGCATGTGTATGACTTACTTTATATGCAGCATCATCTTTTTCAGAGTTAATAAGACAACAGCTCTGAGTCCCAAGTTGTGGTGGCAAGGTCTGTCTACTGGCAGCTAACCTGGCTCTTCTGTTCCTAAACTGTGTCTGCCTTCACCTTCTTGTACTCTTATGTTTGGTGAGATTCAGTCTTGATCCTTACCTATGTCTGTGAGGTAAAAACTTCTACAGAGTGGAAGCAAAACTAGTTGAGTTTTGCTCAAAAATTTGCACCTAAAAATTGCTTACTGCATGGTTCACTGCCAGTTGTCAGCATTTCCCTTCGCACATTTGTTTTACAAGAGGCCTGAGATGATAAAGAGCGTGCTGAGAAACTTAGCAGGGGAGAAGCAAAGAGCTGCAGGTGTGGAGGAGAATGAGATTACTGTTTAGAATAATCTTGGCAATTGGGAGATGTCATCTGAAACAAAGCAGGTGTCAGTGAGCATGAAAACTCACTGTCTGTTGGCCTGACTGCATGAATATGAGGTGAAGGAGGAAACAGGGAAAGGTGCGGATCTGTGGAAAAGGACCTGTAATTTTTGCTGACTAAAGAAAGAAGGATACAGTGTCATGTTGTTGCATTTAAGGTAAGGAACTCAAAAGCAGTATGAAGGAATTTCTCTTCTCAGAGTTCTACAGTATCCCACTGGTTTAGCTTGTGAACTCTGAGATTGGGACCAATTGAAAGATAGCAGTGGTCTAAAAAATATTACAAGATTGAAAAAATCAGAATTGCTTAGTCAAAAAAGTTAGCATATTTAGGTTGCAGAGAAATGGCTAGTCTCTTCTCTCCGTACCTCAGTTATGAGGAAGGGAAGGTGAGATCTGATCATGGAGAAAGTTTTTCCTAATGCTCATGGCAAAGGAATACTAAATCAGGTAGTCTGACAAGATATTTGGTTCTTTGGTGGAAGGTGAAAGAATTAGATGTTGTCCTTAGATTATAATAAGCCTTATACAGGATTCTTAGTGACTTACTTCCATCACATCCTACTACCATTTACTCATGTGGAGAGAATTCCAACAGGTAAATGGAAACTTTGCATATCCTAAAAAGGAAGCGTGCCTTGTGATTCTAGAGGATCTGAGAGCTGTTTTCTATTGGTTGCTTTGGTTTTTGTTTGTTTGTTTGTTTGTTTTCCCACTGACAACTGTAAATCCTATTCTTTAATGGCGCTCACTGCTCCTTTTTTGCATGTATTTTTAACAAGATCGTGGCTGGGCTACCGGAGCTGCTGAGGTAAAGTGTGGTCTTCATACAGCTGCAGGGGTAAGAGAGTGAGAGGTCATTGTTTGAGGATGTGGTTTTTTTCGTAGACCAAGTGAAATCCACATAGCTCAGTACTTGCTCCTGTCAGATAAGAGGCTGTTGGCACAAATGTAGAGTAGTAGTTCCTGTTCTGCTTTTGCAGTTTAAAGACATCTTGAGATGGAACTTCTGCTGTTCCAAAGGTCTGCTTTTTTAATGAATTTTTATAATAATTTTTGTACCTGTTTGTTTTGTGGTCTAAGAACTGTCTTTAGGCATTGAATTATGTAATTTAATTATTCACTAGGCAAAGAAGTACAAAAGAGCAACTTCATAAAATTTCATTTGATGTTTTTAAGTTCTTCTGGAAAACATTTTGGGCATTTGACAAAGCAAGTCACTTTGTGCTATAATGATTTTTTTTTTTTCTGTGTACATTGATCTGACACCCATCATACCTGTTTTGTGAACTAAAAAATTCACTTTACTTTCTTTGTGTGGAAGTTGCTCCATGATCAATATTACCTGTATTTTTTGGGTGCTTTATGTTTTTCATGAGGTAGGAGAATTTGAAAAACCATGGAAAACCACGAATGTATCAACACTATAAGAATGTGTTATGTTCTCTCTTCCTGTCATAAAAAAGGATCTGATATTCTGGATGGTTTCTAACCTGACCACTTCAAAGCACTGAATGAATGTTTTTGAAGGTCTGTGTTTAGAAACTACTAGAACATTTTCTGGTAATGGCATTAAATAACTTGTACCAGTGTATTATGTTACTTTTATTAACGTGTGACTTCATTTACTGTTTTCTATGCTTATTGCTCAGTGTCCTGAGGTTCTGCAATTTTTTTAATCATCTGTCAGTTTTGATTGATCGTAATAATTTTGTATAAAGCACATATGCTTCTAAATGACAGAGAGGCAGGTGACTATTCTGAAGAACAGCCCAAGTCTTGTCACAGATTCTCATGAGGCTTCTGACCCTCTTGCCTGTCAATCTTTGTCTCTTAAATCTTACTGAGCAAGTCTTCAGTTCTCCAACTGCTTCCTATGTGAGACATCAGCAGAAACTTCTTAGAAGTCTTTTGTTCACTACCACTTCCAATGTCTTTTTCCACAGGGTCCTTGATTCCTTTGAATGACTCTTCAAGTTGTGAAGCATGATTTTCCTCCACAAAAACTGTGTTGTTTTTTTCACCATTCATTTTAATCTGCAGATTCGTAAATATGATTCCTTGTCCAGTATCAAAATCAGACTGCCTTTGTTGTTTTTCTACCAATTGCCTTGTCAACTCTGAAAAGATTTGATAAATTTTCCACTCTCCATTCCTCTTTACTTAGGTCACCTTAAGCCTAAGTTTTTCAGAATTGATAATTTGGCAATTTAATAGCTGGTACTTTAACACTTTCGCTGAATAGTATCTTACTGGTGAATTGTTACTATTGGTATTTTTAAATGCTCCTCTGATGCTTCATTGTGAGAGAATGCCTTATATATCCTCAGTGTGAAGAGGATCTGGTGGGGGATTGGCTTTGACTGTTCTGTTAGTAATTTCAGAAAACAACAGCTCATCTAGATTTTCTGCTTTGTCCTTTATCTTCATATAATTCTGTTTTTTATTGTCTTCATTATCTAGTGGATTATTGCATTGGTGTAGCAAGTTGTCTATAACTATCAGATTCTGCTATGTTTGAGATTAGAAATAGCAGTGGGAATTTTGTAGCATTTTACTGCTCTCTGGCAGATGGCTGTGCAGTTCACTGGAAAGCTTTTGTTATGCTTCCGTGTACTAGCTGGTGTATGCCTATCAATTAGACCAGTAGTGGACTTGTGTTACCAGTTTTAAATTCTATTGATGACCTGTATGCAGATGAAAATATGCACATAGATAAAGAGTCAGTAGTAATTGGACTTCTTAAGAAAAGCTGGGTTTGCATTTTATTTTTGTACTGACAAATGAAATTCTCCACTCTGTCATGTGTGATAAAGTAGCTCTTTAAAAAAAAAACCCAACAAAAAAAAGGTGTGCTCCCTGTCTGTGTGCAGAGAGCAGAGGATGCAACTTGTCTCTATTTAAATGGCTCCAGTTTGTTATTTTATTTAATAACTGGAATTTTCATGAGGACTTCATTTTGCTACATGCAATTTTTTAACGTCTGCTTGAAGCCTGAATGTGCCCAGGTACTGGTGCTAGTGTGTGTTCTACTTTCGTGAGTCCCATTTGAGCCAGGATTAAGGCTTATACTCATGTCCAGTGATACTGTGGTGTTTCCACCTGTTTTGCATTTGTGATGGGAAGACTGGAGCCAAATTTACTCTAATGTTTTGCTTCTGCTTGTAATTTTTTGCCAGCGAAGACTTTCCTTGGGCTTTGTAACTTTGAAACAAGTGATTTATCTATTTTTTAAAAAATGTGAATTTTATAATGCTTATAGCCTCCTGCATTTTTTTCCTTCCTTTTGTATGTGCTTGCATAGCTGCTGTTCTTCTGCAGTGACTGAATGTTAGCATCACTTAGTCTTTTCTATTTTTGGTCATGGAGAATGGAAGTTTTGTATTTATATTAGGCAGTTCTTTGTTTCTAGAATGTCACTAAGTAACCAGAAAGGAATACTAAATAATACCTTCTTGAATATGAGCTAAGATTGTCCCTTCATAAGATTTTGTAAATGTGTCTGTGATCAGTGCTTTGTTTTAAATAATGAACATTGAAAATAATTCTCTTTTCCTTACCCTTGCACACTGTGTCTGTCTTTTAGTTTTGCTTTATGTGTCTTTTCTTACAAGGGCATTGCTAAACTGTTGTGGAATGTCTCATCTAAAGTTGGACATTCTAGCATGAGATTGTGAGGAAATATTTAACATGGGTCCAAATGTAGATTATATGTTATACCTTTCACTTGTAAGCTGCATGCAAAACTTGTTTCTTATTTTATTTTATAGTTTAAATACTTTTTTCTTAATATAAACCCCTCAAAGAATTTTGTCAGTTTGCTTTACCTAGATTGCAATCCAGAGTTACAGTTGAAATTTCAGTCCTATAGTCATCCTTCCTGACCACTTACTGTTCTAGATATTGGAATAATTAGAGCCATATAAGAAATTTGTGTGTCTTGATTGGGCCCTTTCTCATTGCCACTTGTTTTTGTCACTCTTGTGAAAATACCACTACTAAATTTATCTTTCCTATAACAAACTTTGGCCTTCCATGCTTTTGTTTTCTTGCTAATGGCTATCTTTTTTGTTTTATGAGGTGTGATGTTCAGAAATAAATGAAATTATCTAATTCAGCTACAATACACTGTCATAAGAAATTCCAAGAACTTAAAAAAACCCACAAACTTCTCATACATGTGTAGAGACAAGATTATTTCTTCACTCAAAATTGCGTGTATGAAGTGATAGCACACTACTACTTGCAGTCATTTGAGAAGTCTGCTTTTCTTTTTCTTGAACTCTGTCTCTTATTTTAAAGAAATCTGGTGTATGGTAATAATCTGAAAATGCAAAGCAATTTACTAAGTTTAAGTTCCGCAATGTATTTTAAAATGCTGAAATACTAATCAAAAATTTTGCTACGTTTTTCTTTCACAGAGTCCCCAGAAAAGAAAAGAGAAGTGTATTTCAGAAAGTGAAAATCAGAGGAAGTAGCTGCTGACATAGGAAAACTGTACTAAGGAACATTTTTTGAGGAAAATTTTTAAGGTATGTGAGCTTAAGTTATGCTTTGCAGAAAAGCCTTCCTGAAAATGAGCTGCCTGTTTTGCTTTCAGTGGACCAGTATTCCAAAGTCAGTTTTGAAATAAACAGGCTAACTTATGTTACCACTTTGGATGTTTATTGTTGGCAACAGGTCTGTGGAAGCAAGAATTTTGCTAGTTCATGTTGCATACATTTTGTATCAAATGCATACATAGATAATCTTCTGAATATGTTCTTAGTGTAAACAAATGGTAGGTAGAACATGTGTTTTGTGTTTCATGGTCTTTCACATTCCAGAAATAGATCCTATACTAACAAAAATGTCAAATGTTTAAGTCTCTAATTTTTATTTAAGGTGTTGATGGAGAGCTAAGAATGATTTATTTCATTATTTTAATGGAACATAGCCTCATATTCAGAAATTAAGATGGACTGTCTAACAAATTCATAACCTATTATAAAATTGGTTTTGAATCAGGACTCAAGCCTTGAATTTGAGGATTTGTTTCCTGAATCTAAATCCTCTTTTCTGATTTTCGAGTATTCTTAATGTTTACAGATAGTGTTTGCAAAACATAAGGCATTCTGTATTCTGTATGATTTGAAGGCCATGCAGATTCTGTATCAAAGGAGTTAACAGAGTATCAAGAGTGAGTGTGATACCGTGCTTGTTCCATGTTCCTCCTTAGGGTGAATTCAACCAGGTCTCCACTGTGCATTCCTGTTCTGAATTTAAGTGGGGGCCAGGTATGCTTTCTAGGTTTGTCGTTTGTTAGTTGCCTGCCTTGTTACTGATCCTGTGAAACCACAAGTTCCAACTGATGCATGTGGATCCACCATTATTTTAAGATTAACATGTTGGATATAGTTGATATGAATATGTAACTGAAGGCACCAGCTGTTATAAGGGCAGAATAACATCCTGTGAAAATATTGCTTTGTATGGGCTGTGTTTTTCCCTACTCCTTTGATTTCAATGTCAGAGACACAGGACCTTTGATCTGACCCAGGGTGGCCACTCTCATGTGTCACAAACAAATTGCAGTCTTTAAATTAAATGTTGTTTTTGCTGTGAAAGCTACTTTCTTCAGAGTTGTTGCTGGAATCCAGGAAGACTATTAACACTGGAATATTTGCTTTATTTGCTGAGGGGAATGTTGCAATATTGAAAGATTATGTGAATGTCATTGAAGTTTCTCACTGTTAACATTGCTTTCTTTGGAATCTGACTGTGCTACTGTGGTGGTGATTGAGACAAGTTGTAAACTGTCTTCAGTAACTCTCCTTAAATTTAAAACTGTTTGAGATCTGGTTGCTCATTCACAATATGTTATTAAATGTATATTGAATATTTACTTCCCGTGAGTGATTAGTTCGTTGTTTTGAGAGTGACTCTATAAGGAAAGTAAGTCTTTCTTGGAACTGACTGTGAGACTCTTAAGCTTACCAATTATTTTTTGACCAATTTACGTGCCCAGTAATTTTTTTAGCAGTATATATCTATATCTCTCTTACATTTCAAAACAAGAAACTAAATTGCCTAGAACTCATTTGTCTTATGTGATGCTACTGGGATATTGTTACTTTTACAAAACGCACTAGAATTCAGTTTGAGATTTCACTGGCATATCAGTTCACGTGTGGAAAAAGAGAGAAACCTTGGGGGTGTCTACCAAATGTGGAAGAGGTCTCTTCATAGGAAGAGTAAGCAGTTCTTGAAGTTTTTTCTATATGAATTTAACATATGATGTCTGTGGTTATGACTTCTCCATCCAGCTTCTTTAAAATGTAATCCCATCTCTGTTTTTTCCTCTAAGATAAAAATATTCTCCCGTATTTTTTTGAGAAAGTTTTTTTTTTCCCCAGAATATATTTCACACTGTCACACTTTTCAGGATTAGAGTAGAAAGTATGTTTGTGTCTCAAACTCACCATGTCTCATACCAGTTCCACATTAAATCTTTTCTGAGTTCAGATTTTGGTGTTAGTTCAATTTTACCAGTATGGTTGCAAAATCTCTTTGGGAATCTTTGTGTTACATGTTCAGTGTGAGAGCTTTAATGTTGCTCAAGGTTCTGATTTACAAAATCTTTTGTGTGCTAACTGAGGCAAATAACATCTTTATTTTTTCTGAATACCTAATATGCTCTAAAAATGCTAGGCACTCTGAAAAGTCTGTCTAAGCCTTGTAAATACCAGTTTTAGCTACTGCAGTGTTGATATTAGTCTGTATGTCTCAGTTCTTGGTGTAAAATAAGAATATTAATCCTACTTCCTTCAATGGGCTGTTAGGAAGATAAATCTGTTAATGTATGTTAGTGCAAAACACTCTGCTAATTTAAGTATCAATGTAAAACCTGTGAAGAAATAAGTACTACTCTGTTCAAAAGAGCCAAGAAATTGCTGAAGTGCAGGAATTAGTGAATTAGCAGTACATGGGTTGTGGCTGCACTGCAGTCTAGAGGTAGAGTTGCAGTGTGGAAATTACTCATATGTATGGTTTCAGGTCTTCCATGGTGTGGCTGCATGTTTATCAGATGCAGGTGTTACAGAGCCACCTCTAACAAGTGTCTTTGACCTCCAGTTGTGCTACAGGATTTCATAAGGCAGCATATCTTGTCTGTTTATTGATTTATATCACTTATATACAGTAAAGCTAGACTGTGTTAGGAGAAAATTGTGTGAACTTTAAGAACTCTGACCTAGGGGAACAAAATATGGTTGTGTGGGAAACCTGGTTTGAGGTATTTTCTGATTTTTGTGAGGTTGAATTTGCAAGTTCAGTGATTTGCTAACACAGAGTTTACGAGAAAAATAGCTTCTACCTAGTTATCCATTTCCCACGGATGCAATGCCTGAGAGCTGGTGTTTTGTTTGGATTTTCTGTGCTCTTAGGATAGTAAACATGGAGAAAAAATATTTCTGGCCACCAGGAGTGGAAAAGTGCAGTTGGCACCTCTTGTCTGGAGATACTCTAAGCTATGCTTATTTGATTAAATGTGTAGATTGGTCTTTAATATCTATCTTAGAGGCTGTTATATTTTCCCTTTTACTTTAAATTAGAAAAGTATTTTTTTACAGAATTGGAAACTGGAGAACAGTTCTAAGCCTGAAATCTCTTCGAGTCATAGACAGGTGTTTGAAACAGTGCTCTGACTCTCCATTCAGCTCATACTGAGGAGGTATATGTATGTGGTTAATCCGATGATTAAGTTACTTCAGGGTTTAGACATTAATAGTTGCTCTTTGTCTCACTAGAAGTTTTTCTTTTGAAAATGGTTTTATCAGTCTTGTTCTCCTTTCAGATGTGGTGAAGAGCCTGTATTTTCCCCTGTGTGGTATATTGTGCCTTAAAAAATGGGGTTTGGAGGTGACCTGAAGTATTCTCATGATGCTTTATTAAAACTTCAAGACTGGGAACTGCGACTGCTGGAAACGGTGAAGAAATTTATGGTAATGCGAGTAAAAAGTGACAAGGAATATGCCTCCACTTTGCAGAATCTTTGCAATCAAGTAGATAAAGAGAGCACCTGTCAATTGGATTATATCAGCAACGTGTCCAAGGTAAGTCTGAAGTATTTTGAATTTGGAAATATCCTTGGTAATAACAGTGCTGTTTGTTTGTTTTGGTTTCAGTTGGGTTCCTGTTCATTCAGGTTCTTGAGAGTTAATGTTGCCAAACCATTTAAAGTGGGCTCCTTTTTGTTCCTCAGTGGAATATGCAGAAGTTGAGCTCTAGTCTTGCTTCGAAAACAACAACTGAACTGGAATCAATCCTGATTTTTTAAATTCAATATTTTACATACCTGGCTTGAGCCTGGTACTCTGTTTAGTGTTTTGAAAATCGAGTATGCTATAGTAAGCTTTTCTTTCAAGACAGTTAAATAGGAACTATTGTTTACGTTATATAGAATTTGGGACAGAAATAGAAAAATGCCAGGAAACCAAGTCAAAGCCTAGCATTCTAACTGTTATTCGCAGTGCAGCATGTGTTGTGAAAACAAAACATTGATTCAGGATGTTTCTCATAATTGTGAAGTTATTTTGTATCCAATTTGAAATAACTGTGTTGAGTTTTTATGAAGGTAATGCTCCTCTAAATTACTAATATTCAGATTTAGAGCAAGTCCAGTAAATGTACTGATGAAGCAGACTTCCTTCCCTCCTGACAAGAGAAAAAACTATTCTGTTTTAATGGCTTACACAATTCTTGGCCCTTCAGCCTGGCGTGAATCCTGATCTTCTTTCTGCAGGAAAACACCCTTTTTGGGTCAAGTTAAATTTTAGACAAAGCCGTTTTTATGTAGTGGGCTTATGGGGTGGCTGCTTGAATGCTAGCACTGGCATAGCATGAGGAACAGGACTGCTCCTTGTGCAGCAGGATGATTTATACTGGATTGAAGTGACAGTGTGTGTGACTTGAAAGCTGTGCTGATACAGCTGGGCTGCTTTAGCTGCCCCAAAAGTAGCACTGCACAGTGTTTATCTGTAACATTCTGTTGTTGCCTCCCTCCCCCACAATAATTCTTGCCTTGTCAGTTGAAATACTGCCTTTTTTTCCCTATCTGTGTGTTTTGATGGTGTATCTGAAATGCTTGTTAGCCAGTTATGTTTCTTACAGAGTTTGTTACAGATGTTGCTACTAAAGTTGTGATTTCAGTAAATAAATGTTAAAGCATTTTCATGAACCTAAAACTGGCAGATGTCATGCATTGCCTTCAAACTTTCTTCTGTTAAATCCCTAAGTTTATACAGAATTATTGGTGATATGACTCATCTTGCTATTGCTGCCCCAGTAGAATCTCTCTTAGTGCCCTTAGTGCTGCTCAAACTGTCTTGCAATTCTTTTTGGCAATGAAACAGAGCAGATGAGGGCTGGAAAAGTAAAAGAGAATTGTCATCACAGTACTTAGCATTATAAGGGATAAACAACACTTAGCCGTCATGTAGCGAGCTCAGTCTAGGACAATTCATGTTAGTGACATGGGCACTTCCTATGAGCAAATAATTTTAGAAAAGCTGAAGGTCTGACTTTAGCCATTTTCTTTTTGGCTTGAAAAGAGGCATGTGTGCCACATTTTGAAACTTTGTTTTGGACATAGGCACTTAAGTTGTTCAGCATTATTTTTCTTCCTTTCTTTCTTTTTTTTTTTTTTTTTTTTCTCTTAAGGAGGTGCCTTTTTTCACTTAAGCCCTGACCTTGATTTCTACATCTCTATATAACAGCAAAATTATGCTACTGATAGATCTTCTGTGTGGGCTTGCCTTAAAATTTCGCTGACACCTCAAATTTTAAAGTTGTGTAGTGACACATTGTCTGACTGGCTTTGCCAGTTAAAATGTCTGAATTATTGATTAATTTACTCATTCTAATTTAATTTATTTTACTGGTTCAGGATACTATTTCTCTCTTCCTGACATTTTACAGAATAAAAGTATGATGCAAACATTATGGGGCATAAATCTAGTAACTTATATCTCCTAAGATCTAAAATTCCTGTATATTAAAGTTTTGGTGTTATGTGGCATCGAAACCAAATACCGAGCTGTCCCAACAGCTCTTTTGTGTGTGTATATGTCTAAAAAATACCATTAAACCAAACAATGTTGTATTTTATTGCATTTGATGGATTGTGGTTATTTTTTGTGGAAGGAAATGCTTTGCCTTTTCTGCTGTCCCCACCCAGCTGCTTTTCTCTCCCATAAAAATCTCAATTTTTGAAGCATTTTCATTTTTAGTTTTCCCAGTTTAAAATAGTAAAATATAATCATACAAAGCACAGAAATCTGGCTTACCTGATATTTCCTCACGGAAACATAGGTTTCATCAGTTCCTGATGGAAAGAGGGATGTAAAGAACAGGAAAGTTTTTAATGGAAAGGGAAGTTTTTGTTATGTTTCTGACTTAATAAGGCTCATTTGGAGAATTGTAAGCTCAGTACTGTTAAAAGACGCTTTTGCTGTGATTTTTCAGGGTAGATTGAAACAGTTCTTCTAATAAATCAGTCGTAAAGAAAATGGAGGACTGAGTACTTTTTCACCTTGGATAGCACTTTTGTGATCTCTTCTATAACCACAAGGCCCAGTCCTTTCAGACAGGTGTTTAATTATGCTTTTATCCTCTGCAGCTTTGCAGTGTGGCTCCTCTGTCATTTGGAAAGTGTTGTGTAATGCAGAGGTGAAATAGTTTTCAGCCATAGCTGGGAAGCTTTAGGCTGTGGCGTTTTACAACACTAGATAGCTCTGTGCCAGTCTGTGGGATATTTACAAGCTAAAGGAAGTGTTAAAGATGGTTCAATATAAAAGGGAGTTAGTTAGTTGTCTTTTGTTTAGTTCTCTGGAATCCAGTTTACGTTGCGGCATTGTCATGTGGAGATGGAAATATTATGTATATATGTTTATGTATGGGATGTAAGGAAACCCCAAAGCTATCAAGCAAATTAATTTTCTAAGGTTTTGATTTAAGGTTGATTTCTGTTTCAGCAAGAGGTAAGATAAATGCTAGTAAAACTAGTATATTAGACTTTTATTTGAACTGAAGTTTAATTTCATGTTTGTGTTATCTGTAGATGTGTATCTGTATTCAGTCACATACAGCACATTACTCTGGCCTGAAAACTGACTGGCAAAGAGTCCAAGGAAGTTATTAAAGTAAGGGTACCGAGAGATGTTGGGTCGCTGTGACAGATGAGTGTTGTGTCTGTTTAGCACCTTGTGTGTGACAGTGGCAGCCTGACTGATGCTGTCAACTTCAAGAAGCAGCTGACATGATGGTATCCTCTTAAACCCTAACCACTCAAATGCATATTACTGGGAGGTATTTAGACAAGGGCAGAGAAGTCAGCTTGGGCAGAGTAACTGTGGCTAGGAAAGCGGAGAACAAAGAACATGGGAACATGGTTGTCAGGGGTGTCAGGAATGTATTTAAAGAAAAAGGCTGTAATGCTTTCTTTGGTTTTCAGAAGTACTAGGACTGAAGGGTGAGCATACAGTATTGTATTTTTGTCCCTACTGCTTTTTTATGATTTTATGAGTAAGTTTGAGGTAAGATTTTGCAGGAGGATCTAAAATGCATTTGGATAAGTTTAAGATTTTCTTTCCAAATTGTTTTAAAAAGTGATGTATCTTTTCCCACAGTTCCTGTTAATTGTTTGATTAATTGTAAGTTGAAATAAGTAAGTGCTGTTCTGTTCTGTCTTTTTTTAATAGTCTTGGTTGCTCGTGGTACAGCAAACAGAACAGCTGAGCAAAATAATGAAGACACACGCAGAGGATCTTAATTCTGGGCCTTTGCATAGGCTTACAATGATGATCAAAGATAAGCAGCAAGTTAAGAAGAGTTTCGTGGGTGTTCACCAACAAATTGAAGCAGAGATGTACAAGGTATTTTATTCAGCTGTGTTTTATAAAATGGTTTATGTATGTTTAAAAAGTGATATATCGAGAGTGGATTTTTTTAGGTTTTTGTTTGTTTGTTTGTTTTGTTTTGTTTGTGCTATGGTAAAAGTAGTAATGTCTGATATGTAGAATGCTTGGTTTAAACTTTAGTAATTTCTTTACACAGTTTTTCTCTCCTACCTGCTCACAAGGCAGAGATTTTTTCTATATGAATTTCTGTGGACAGATAACACTGGAAATGCTCCTGTTCCCGTAGAGGATTATTCTCTGTGATACTTCTCTATTCCATCTCTCTTCTTTTTCTCATTCCACTATTGACATTCCTGGAACCAGGGCACTGTGAACTTTGGTTAATGAGTGCTCTTGACAGTCCAGACTGTTTTGGTTGGTGACAGGATTCTAGACCCTATTCTAAACTATAAATCAAGTATAAGCCAAATATTGAGGCTGCTGATGAAGCTCTTCAGGGTCTTTTCCATGGCTTGTCAGTTTTCCTGCTTATGTTGAAAGCACCGTATCTAGTCAGTAAAGCTGACAGAAATCACAGTTTCATTCAGATGTTCTGGGGGAAGTTTAGCTGCAAACATCAAAAATCAGATTGATAATCTGTAAGGTCTACAGAGAGAAGGAAAAGCACTGTTTCTTCTTTCTTCCAGCAGAGAATTTGGGCTTTGGAGTAGCGTTATTAGAATGTAATGTGAGTAATACAGAACAACTGACATGGACTGATGAGTATAAGATTCTTGGTCCATTTATGAGAAGAAATGAAACCTATGTTTAAACTAAACATGTATTAAGTCAAATACGTATGCTCTAATAAGACTACTTCCATAATATGCTAGAATTTTGACATCTTCCCCAGGTACTGACTGTGGGGACTGTATCTCTTTTGATGCGTGGTCAGTAGGCTGCATTATCTGATAAAGTTTCCAAGCCAAATAATCCCTCACTGCTTCTTATGGATTGGTGGATCTGAAAGTAGTCAGGATGGAAGAGGAGGGAAAAACTGGTAGAACACATTAGAAATAATAGAAGTTATAGAGAATTGCAGAAATAGAAAAAGAAATATAAGAAAGAGAGGCTGGATGGAGTAAGACTGTTGTAAACTCTGGTATACTTTTAAAAGAGACTATGCAAAATGTTTTGTTTTCTGTTAAGAGATTAAACTTTAATGAAGTCTCTAATAATAACTGTCTTTTAAAATAAGGCTTTTCCAAACAATATAGTGCTTATTGAGCACTCACCAAATGTTTAATTACAAACCATAGTGATTTTATGTAATTCTAGGCTTCATAGCCATGAAAATATTTTGGATCCTGATGAATAAGTTTGTGTTGTTTTTTGAGTTTGAGTTTTTTTGGGTTTGGTTTTATTTTTCCATTCCTGATTTTCCCAAGAAACATCTGAATAGCGTTCTGGTTAGATGTGATACGTTCTCCCATTGTTAGCTGACATTGTTTATTGAAAGGTTTTGTGTACCATGAGCACTTATGGACTGATTCCATGAAATGCAAAATACTTGATATGTTCTGTGGTACTATTTTTGCTTTTGTTATGCGCAGAAGTAAAATGCTTACTACTTCCCAGGACAGTGTCCAAACTTTGTGAACATCAGTGTCTGTGTAGTTCCTATGTTTAGGATATGCTGGCAAAAAATAGTGGTTAGTTGAAATTCATGTGTGTCATCCTTTCTTTTTCTAGACATCTCTACAGTGAGGAATCCTTTTGGGACAGTTCTTAAGGACAGTAAAATACCATGTCTTTTATACAAATGTAATAGGACTTGTGTCCTTCGTTTGGGTTTCCTTTTTAAGGAATGAAGTTTTACAATAGATAGATTGGTTCATGAGTAATTGCTGTTCCTCAGCCTTTTGTATGAAGTGTAATATCTAAAAATTCTGCTGTTTTGCTCTTTTTTTTAGTTTCTAAAGGATATCCTTCCTATGCATAGGATCTTTTCATGTAGTATGATTTATTAAGCATCTTTTTGATGTTTTATTCCTTTGTAATTGAAATGGAATACTGTTTATGATTAACTGGGTTTCCTAAACATATTTTTAATTACTCTGATGTAGATGAAGATCTCTGTTTCAGGCCTCTTATTTAATTCCATGCATTTATTGATTTTGATTTTTCACCATGTAATTGCAATATGTAACTTGCACCATGTAATATCCTGTTAAGGTTATCTCAAGCCAGTGGAAAGTGGTAGCATCCTTATTTTGGCTAATAAATCCTGTTAATTCTCCTTCACTAATGTTGAGAGTTCTTTTATATGCTAAGAATAAGTATTTTTAATGTTTTTTATATTTCTGTTTTCTTAAAGGTCACAAAGACAGAACTAGAGAAACTAAAATCTAGCTATAGACAACTAATAAAAGAAGTAAATTCTGCCAAAGAAAAGTATAAAGAAGCTGTGGCTAAAGGTATGACTTGAGTTAATTTTGTCTATTTTTTGTCTATTCATTTTTTGAACCTGCTAAACCTCGTACAATGTAACAGGGTGTTATTTTTATTTGGAGTAACTTGATTACAATCAGTTCTTGTCAGTGTAACAGATCAGACCTTTGTCAGCCTCATGTAAAAGAGGAAAATAAGTCGTTTGCACGCAGAGATTTTTTTTTTTTAGGGAATGATGTGTCCAATCTGCATGGATTTTGGTTTCTGTTGAAGTGTGCTTGAATAATTAGATAAACCAGGGCCTTTGTTCCATTATGTATTGAAATATTATGTGTCCTTCTAAGATTTTTTTCCCTTTCTTTAGTGAAAATTAATTGAATGGCAGTGTATTTCCAAGATCCATCTTTAAGTTTTTGTATGACTGCCTAAATAACAGTTAATGTCCTTGGTTCTGTTGTAGTGTAATTATAGTAACCATCAGTGTGGAGAGAAAGACTCTTTCTTTCCAAATTTGTCTAAAATTTGGAGTGGTGGCTGATATGTGAACATAATGACAGAACATCAGGGGATAAGAGAAGTTATTTTAAGCACTGTTCAGCTTCTTTTTTTTTTTCCTTTGCTGATATGCATATTCACTTAAAGATGTAAAGGCATATTCAGCTGTTCATTTCATCTAGTTCCCTGTCTTCTACATGTAACTTTAATTTTGTTCCTTGTTTTATCCCCAAGTAACTACTTAACATGGCACTATGTAGTAAGTAACATGGAAAATATAACAGGGTGCACTGATATTTGTATGTTATTTTTATCCTGTCTTATCCTGTCTTCCTGTTACAAGTCTAGTCATTCCCCATTCCTGAAGCACCAGACTTTCCCATTGAAATAAAAGAGTGTTTTGGCTGTCAGCAACTGTGATGTTTTGATGTGGTTTTGATTAACTGAATTAATGTTTCTTTAGATAGAGAGAAACGTAAACTATTTTTAAGACACTTATGTCCTATGGTTTTCTTTGACCTTCTCTTTCAGGCTTCCGTTTAATGTTTGTCTTGTTACAATCCATACCTAATTTCACTTTTCCTAAAATTTTAGTTTAAATCTGTTTTGACAAACGCTGACATCCATAAAAATATTGCAGGTTTTTGTCCCAAAAGTTGCGGAATTGGTTCTGTCCTGTTAAATCCCAGGCTATGTTCCTGTTTACAGATACTTGTGTAGTTGATAAACTACTACAGTTTGTGTGTCAGCTTCAGGTCAGCTGAGCTGCTGGAATTTTTTTTTTAAGTCCTGGTGTTTTCATAGCATTTCTGAGCTCTTAAGTTGTCAGACTGGTTTGTGAAGTGAAAAGTTAAGGAAGTCCTAAAATTGTAATGCTTCATTTTTTCAGGCTATTTTTTATTCAGTAAGGAGTATTCAAATTATGTACTATTAAGAAATATTACTTTTGTTAATATACAAACTGGTTCAATTTTTCAGGATTTCAAGAATTAGTGGAAACAAGGAAAGGAGCACTGTTTACCAGAAGAGTGCGAGGGCATAACCAAGTATTGAAAATAAGCTGAAAAACATTTTGTTAAAAAAAAAACCTTAAAGTCTTCGGACACCAGCTCTTGCAAGAAATGTGTTAAATAATTAGTCCAGGTCCACTTGTGTAAAATGCTGTTCTCAGCATAGTCTGTTCCTCTGGCAAACCAGCTCTCTAAGGCAGTGACTGGCCTTGCCTGTCTGTAGCTGAGGGGACAACTACTCCTTAGAACATACAGCTTTATCTTTGCACCTGGGGTTGTGCATGTGAATTCATGCAGCACCTGTGTGAGCTGGTGCTCAGGAGAAGAATGAAAGTCACACAAAGTAATGACTGAGAAGTGTCTCTGCTTTGCAAGTTTAGTGATTTTGAAATATAGTGAGTTTTTTTCTGATTTTTTTTGGAATAGCAAAACCATTTTCTAGCAAGAGAGTGAGTTTACTAGAGCTGCTAGTGAAAGAGGTACAAGTGGTTTTTCACCTTGTGAAGAGAATTCTTCCCTGTTTTCTAGCTGAGTTTTTAAAAGTGATATTGAATTCTGGGCTAAACATATGCGGTGGAGGATATGAACTGAAAAGGGTAAAGACTGGCAAAGTTTATTCAGTGGAAAGTGATGTTATGATTTCTACAGTCACAAAATATTCTCAGGCAAACTTGAATTTCTCTGTGTTATACTTTCTACCAGCTGGGTGAACAATCACTTTGAATTAATGTGTTGACACCCTAAAGCAGGGTTACAGGTGTTTTCACTTTTTACTGAAAGCCTTATAAGAGAACCATTGGAAAGAGTAATAAGTGTTAAGGATTGAAGTAGGATACTGGTTGGTTACAGGATTTATTTGTGTTAATGCAATGGGTGAGGCAGCTGGTGGGAATTTTTCGATAGTTTTTTAATGAGGAAAAGGGAACTGCTTTCTGAAGGATGCAGGAACTTCATTATGGAAGATTTTGTGCTCTCCCAGTCTGTAGAAAGATCAAAGTGTCTGAAGTTCTGGCTCAGAAGCTGCTCTAGGGAACCCTCTCTAGCACTGCTTCTGCTTGTGTACTAAAGGAAGCAGTGGGACAGTTGTGTTGCAGAGAGTGCACCACTGAGCCTTGGCTGCCACTGCACCTTAGGCTGGAATGCACTGTCTTGTTGTGGGCACCAGTGCATGCTGTCCATATCAGAAGTGACTGATTTATCTTGTTTGTTCTAGCCCTTACCCCATTCAGTCACACGTAGCCGCTCCTTTCTGGACCAGTGATTACCATGGCAATCACAAATGCAGTCTGGTTGGTTTTTCTTGGGCATGGAAACTTCAGGTGTCGGGCAGTCTGGTTGGTGTTACTCATTTGGTTGATAGGGTTTTGTTTTTTTTCCCTGGTCCTTCATTCTTATGTTTTTTTCATGTGTGGTAAGAACAGGCTGGGAGGGGATGAAGTCAACAAGCTGAACTAGTTCAGTGCCTCTTTAATGAGGCATACTTCAGTTTTTGGAACTCTATGGACAAATTGATTACAGTAGTCTCTTCTGGTTTAGAGAGCTTTGTTTAAAACCCTGACAGAGTATGTATGGGGAATGCGCAGAGCATGTTCCTTTACAGAAGTGGGATATTAGGGCATGTGGAGTCGTAGGGCATGCAGGGGTCATTGGAGCAAAATATAGGATAAAAACTTATTATATTGTTTTTCTATAATGAAATGGACAGCCTTGTGAAATCTTTTGGGTCTGTGATGCTGAGAAAATAAAATGATGTAAACATTGTACAATGTTTGGTCCAAAACACCACTCTTAAAGTGTATACAAGTCTGAGTTTTCAATGCTGTGCTAATCGGCGATGCTGAGTAACAGGGTAATTAGAATATGGCATGTTGATGTTGCTGCTGCAGAAAAACAAATCGAGCCAAACTTTGTGCCAAACGGAAAAGGCATTGTTTGGCTAAAGAAGTCACAAGGCTTCTGAAATAGTTTCATAAGTAATGTGCTAAGAATACAAAATGGAGACTGTAGGAAAACTGCTAATGTCAAGTGTGATCTGCCGTTACAGTTTGAATCGTGTTTCAGTGGATCAGTAGCTGCTTCCAGTTAAGTTAGCTGTTTGCAATTATTTTTGTTTCTGCAGAATTGTGTGTCTCTATTGAGTATAGTTCAGGGGGTGTCTGTGGGGCTTTCAAATGTTTTTGTCCCTGTTTTTTTTTATTAAACACTACTTACTGCTATATAAATAAGGAAATGATATTTACATGAAATAATAAACAGTAATTTACTCCCTTATGTACTTTAAAAAAATTGAGAAGCATTATTTTTTAAAACTTAGCATCTATTTTTGTAGCTGATTTTGGTGTTAGATGTTTAAATGTGAAACAGTTGCTGCTATAGCAATTAATATTGCAAGTTGGTATAGAACCAGGATAGCTTTGCGAAGTTCATACTGAATTTTAATACAACATAATCTTTAGGAAAAATTACAGTTTTCATGTAGATATATTTGTTACAGGTGTTTATTGTATTCTTATTACTAGTTCATTACTGATTGAATGTAGAAACTATGTTGCAACACTCTTGTGTGACATAATGGATCTGAAGTAAATAGTAAAAGAAGAATGTATTGATTCTATTGTATTTAATATCATAATTTCATTTTATGCTGCTACAGCAGCATACAATATATTATACACGACTTCCCTAGGCTTGTGTTCCCTGACAACACTGTGATTTAGAGGAGAGCAGAAATATTAGCAGTACACCAAGCACATTATACAACACTGCATCTGTTGGAAGAATATTTTCCGGTCCCTGCAACTCCTGTGATTTAATACTTCGGAATTGATGTGGCTTCTGTAGTACCTACTGAAGTTGCACACCAGCATAAGCTACATCTATTATAAATAAGGAAGCTGTTGAAAAAAATCAAATTATTGTTCTCCTATTCTTTGTAATAACCGAGTGGCCAGAAAATACTTATTAGGTGGTTGGTGCATTCATTCTGTGATAACTGTAAAATTGTTATTATACAGCTATGTTTTCAGCACCTGTACCTATTTCTGTGATGAGAGAAAGTCCTTGGGGGATATTTTTTTAGCTTAGTTTTGACTGAAACTCTTACATTGTTAAGACAAAACAAGTAACACTGGCTGAACTGGTCTGTCTTATTCACGGAGGTCAGCAGACTGCATGGATTTCAAATTAATGCTCTACTGTAAATGTTTGAACTCATATTCTACTGATACTTGGGAGAGGTAGAGTGGTTTTCTCTGTGTAAAATAAAGCTTCTAGAGCAGGAAACCCTGGGGACTGCAAAGAGATCTTGATGACTTCTCATGGAGTGTGAGACCAGCTTGGGCACACTGTTTCCACTAACATGGACATGCAGCCCCAGGATGTGCTTGCCTCAGTCCTCACAGACCAGCATTCATAGTTCTGAGAGAATTTACTAGAGGTGCTTAGTAGCTGAAACATCTGACAACAATTGAAAAGATTGCACATTCATTTTTGCTATTTTTATGCTATGTTTTTTATTTATCCTAACATTAAGTGGATAACTTTGCTGAACTGATTCTTAACTTGGAAGTTTAGATCTGGTAGTCTGTAAATTTGAACTCTTTAAGAATATATATATAGCTTTTTTTTCCCATTAGAAAACTATTTGTTATTTGAAGTAATTATTTTGTTAAATAAGGGAAAAACTTGTTATGCTCTTCTCAGAAATAAGTTGAATGGAGGAGGGAGTGGGTGATTTTATTTGTTAAAGAAACATATTCGTGGAAGCCTCTTGCAAGACATAAAGGGGGAAAAGACTTTTAAGATTGAATGTGAAGATCCTGTCTTTCAATCATTGTGATTTTGGTCTTGTGAAACCTGTTAATTAAGAGCACTATGTTTGCATCTCTTGGTTTGCAGAACTGATAAGGCTGGTCACCCACTAAATTTCTGAGTCTGCTTCCCGCGACAGAACTAACAGGCAAAACCATCCTAGTTTAGTTGCAGCAGTTTGCATAAAAACTACTATGTAGATAGGAATATTTTAAAAGTTCTGGACATAAGTCTTAAACTGGGAGCAGAGTGCCTAGAGGGCAGTCCTGCAGAAAGGGATCTGGGGTTCTGGTGGACAGCAGACTTCACACCAATCAACAGGAGGTCAAACCCCATCCTGGAGTGCATCAACCACAGCACAGCCAGATGGGCAACAGAAAGAATAAAGCCCACTGTATTTTGTGTTGGTGAGGCCTCACCTGGAGCACCCAGAGCAGTTCTGTGTCCCACAGTTTCAGAAGGATGTGAAAGTTCTTGAATGTATCCAGAGCAGGGCAGCCAAGGGAGGGTGACCTTGTTGCTCTTTACAGCTTCCCGAGGAAGGGAAGTGGAGAGGGAGGTTCTGGTCTCTCCTCCGTGGGATCCAGTGACAGGACACATGGGAATGGCTCAAAGCTGTGCTGAGAGAGGTTCAGACTTGCCATTAGGAAACATTTCCTTGTTGAGAGCGTGGGTGAACTCTGGAACAGGCTATCTGGAACTTGAACAAACTATGAGGAAATGCTTTATAAAAAAATGGAGAGGTGAGAGTTTCCTCCAAAAGCAGGAGGCAACAGTTATTTTACTAAGAACTCACTTTTAAGTTATGCAACATAATCTTCAGTATTGGAAATCAATTGACATGAATATAAATAGTTTAACTGGGTTGATATACGAGGGTAGTCCTTTTTCTGTCATATCTAGGTTTTAAAACTATTTACTGTAATTTAAGTGTGTAGTCCTTACTAAAATTCACTTAAGAGAAAAATCATGCTGGGGTTCCACTAGTATTTGCTCTGCTTTCAGTCTGTGGGATCAGTTGAGTCAAACTTTCAATTCTTTAAAGTAAACATATTTTATTGTTTTAAAAAAATGTGTTGTTAAAAGAAGACCTATTTGAAAACCATGGATATCTCATTCATAAGTATAAAGAATGTGTTCAGTAACTTAATGTAAACAAATAATGTAATGGAGTATTCTTTCCAGGCACAATTAAATAATGGTCTGTGAAAATACATGTGTCCAAAGTTGAAGTAAATAAGGAAGTGACTGTATCAGAAGTTTGTTATTGATAAACAAATGTGGAGACAGCAAAATACTAAGAAATTACCTCTGTTATTGGAAGTGCTAAGAAATATGTAGATGGAAAGGTAAATGCAGTTCTGGGAAATTATTTGAAGAACTGCATTCATAAACATTGGAAAATGTGTGGATCACTATATGGATTGACAGTTTCATATTTTAGTGCTAGTATTTACAGAAATAAAAGATTGTAAAGTGAACAAAAAAAGTTTTTTCTGTCTGAAACATTACTGTATGCTGAAGATCTGTGTATTTTCTCGAGGAGGATTGTCACTCCATTTGAAAAGAACAAAGAAGAAAAAAAAGGCAAAAGCCCTGATTCTCCTCTCTTTTTTTTGCATTTTAAAATTTTCTGAAATCAAATACTGTGGTACACTTGTGAGCTTATAATAGAGAAAATTACAAGAACTCTGAAGCCAAGCTTCTTAACTTTTCATGGAATCTTCTTGTCGTCCCTTTAATCCTAACCCACAAATTTTCTGTTGCCCCTCATCCATCCCCAGGCAGATGCATCCATCCCCATTCACTCCAACTGCTTCCTCATGTAAAGGGTAGCTTCCTCTCCTTGTCTTCCTGGCCTGTCTTTCCCCAGGAATCTGTAACTGTCCATTGCAGAGCTCCAGTCCTGCCTCTATGATCCCAACAATATCCTGGCTCTACGAGTGCACAGGTAACTGACCCACCATGTTTATTCACCACACTGCAGTGATGCACAGGCACTTGAGTATCACCCCAGAGCACTGAGGTCTTGGAGAAGGTTTGGGGGCTTTTTCCATAGCGGTGCCTTGTAGGAACCTTCTTTCCCACCTGTACCTGCTAAAGGTAGCCGCATTGGCCCTATTCAAGCCCTGTTTCATGTTCTTTGTGATCCCTTCCCGTCTTACCACGCAATACCCTTTCCTTAGTAGTCTCCTCCATTGCTCCCTCAGGACTGTGGGTCATCTTCTCCCTCCTGTGTCTTTCCTAGCTTAAAGCCCTCCAAATGAGGTCAGTCATGTTACTGGCAAGAATAGTTTTACCCTACTTAGTAAAGTGCTTCCTGTCTTTGAAGCAGATGGTGCTATGAAAACAGGGTTCTGTGGTTGCAGAACCCAAGACCCTGTTGCCAACACTGGTTCAGCAGCCACTTGTGGGTCTGTACTGTCAGTGCCCTCCTTGCACCCTTTCCTTTCAGTGTTAGGATTGAGGAGGACAGAACCTGGGCTTCCATGCTTTTCATGGCTAGTCTCAGAGCTCTGTAGTCACTTTTGGGACTCTATCATTGGTGCTCACATTTATTATCTCATTACCTATTTTTCTCTGTGCTTACCCATACCTGGAAATTTGTGTGGATTTGTTTTTTGCACCTCCAGAACTACAGAATGAGTTAGTGAACTCTTGTGATATGTTCTAGTCCTCAGAGTTTCTCTGGAATTGTTAGTCATAGTTTTATTCATGTATAAAGATTTTCTTCCTTCCTGTTACTCATGTGTAGATCTTCAGCTTGTCCTTCTCGTTTTCATATTGTTTGCCTGTTTCCACAGTTCTAGCTTATTTAAGGTTTCTCACTGTGTTTCCTTTGGAGGGATATAGCACTCTATTGTCACGTCAGGTGTGTCTTAGGCTCCTTGTGAAACTAAATGAAATTATTTGTCAAAAAATGGACTTGTGTAATAAAATGATATTCTTTGTTAGATGGGTGTTATTGGACAGCATTCGCTGTGCACTGAAGCCAATGGTCATGTTTCAATGCCAGAAGCTATAAATCCAGGAATTTAGTTCATCTGTTGTGATCTAAGCCTTTGTAATGATCTCTATTGAATTTTTTATGAACATTTAGTCATCACTTCTGAATGGCTTAAGGTCCAACCAGAAAAAGTTGTAAGGGGGTAAAAACTTCAGCATAATTATTTCTTTTCAATCCAAAATGTGTATGACAGCTTTCTGTATCTGCAATATTTATTTTCTGTAAGTCAGTTTCTCTGAGGCATTTGCACTGTACATTGATGCTTGTTTAAAAAAAGATGAAGTGAACATTATGAACTGAAATTTTTCTCAGTTCATCTCAGTTGGCTGTCCCATCCAGGTTTTGTTCTTCCATTCTAGGTGATTATTAGCCCACAGTAATCTAATAGAGATTGAAATACAAGGGTCTGAAATAATTTAAAAAGAATACTAGCCTTTTCGTTGTAAATGTAAAAATTTCATAACTGAATTTTGCAAGCTTCACGGTACTGTTTATGACATGACATATTGTATACACAGTTTCTATTAACATTAAAGTTTTGTCAACAGCTGATGGCAGTAGAATTATAATTAAATCTATTTATGAAATTCATTATACAGATAAAGGAAATTGGATGTTTTCCTCAGTGCTAATTGACATATAGAACTGTGTACTCTGCCTCATAGTACACATATTGTAGCATATTGCTACTTTAAAAAATAAATTACTATATGGAAATAATACTGTAACTGTGTTCCCTGTATTAAATATAGGTCCAAGGCTCTGTTTTAAAGTTGATTGAATATAATTTGATTTATTTTGCAATTAGTTGAGGTGTTCTGCTGAGAAATAATGTATAGCAAAGGAATTTAGACCTTGAAACAGATGGTAAAATGGGATGATTTAGCTGTTAATGAGTTTTTTGAAAGGGATACAGTATTGTTAAGTCTTTAGTTATGTGCTTGTAATAACTTCAGTGTAAATTTTCAATTTAGTTTAACTGTTGAAAGTGGTTTGTTGGAGTCCATGGGTTAGAAACCTGCACTGATGGTACATTACGTAATTTCACAAATGCTGATTTTTGGTAAGCTGAAAACTGATATGGGATATATTTTAAACACATGCCATGTACAAGTTGCAGGTTTTAAGCTCTTGAACTATGACATATGTAGGTAATTTTGGATTATTTAACCTAGGGCATGCTTAAGCAGTAATGACCCAACACAGAATAAACCCAAGAAATAATGCAGCACTTTTCCCTCTTCTACCACCTTGCCTCTCTGTCGTGGTTTCCCCGGACAGTGTGTCTCCCAGTGGAACAGCATGCAAAACTTGGTGCTTTGACTTGCAATTGCCTTGACCTCTCCTCTTTCATCCAGTCCCAATACTGTAACTGCTACCTGACCTTTTCCCCTCCAAACCCTCTTCAGCCCCCTTCCGTTATTTCCCCATGTTCCATGTGCCTCTCCTTCTCCAGAAAGACCTTAAAGTGTATGTGTTTTACTCTGAAGATGACCAGGGTGGCACTGTAGGCTACTGTATTTAGAAATGAGTGTGTATGATACTTCCATATGATATTCTGAAATTAGTTAAGGGGCTCTGCTCAGGAATAATGTATATAGAGGAGGAATTTAGTCCTCAAGGCAGATGCAAAAATGGGGTTGTGTGCCATCCCCTCACATTGGTGTGCAGGTGTCGGACATGCGCATTTGGGGTTATTTGACTTCTGGGATGTTATTCTGATTGTTAGATTATTTTTTTCCCTCTCCAAATGATCTACATTTAATTTAGAAATAAATAGTATGATTTTTTGTTTTGTTTTGAGGAAATAAAATTAGTCTCCTCATGAAACATGACTTTTGATTGTTTGCCGAAGACAAAACCTGTTATGTCTGGCTAAACTGTAAGAGAGACTTGAGAATGTTATCTCTTCAAAACAGTTCTACAGAAACTTTGAAAGTGGATTGTTTCATTCATACCAAAATGAAAAATACTTTTCTGGCGGCAGCTCTGGAGATGTGTTTTGTCTTTGTTGTACAGAGTAACTTAGATAAACTGTAGTGTAAGAAAACTGTTCCTTCTACATACAAAAATTAGGTCAGCAGTCAGATTGTTTTCAATTAAATGAAATCCTTTTAAAGTGATTTTTGTTAATCCATGTTTGAAGTGTAGCTAACAGTGGTGAGGTAGCAAGTGTCTCGAGAGCCATACGAGGGTACAAACAGACAGAAATCTGCCTCAGCTTCATGGTAATTTGTTACCTACGGAGTTCCTGAGTCAGAAGTGCTGCCGTCGTTCTTAGTAGGTCTTCAGGATTTTTGTTGTTTTTTTGCATACACTTGCCCATTCACTATTAAACCACTGTAAGTTTTTCATGCTTACCTTAACTTTGACCAAGACTGCATAGGTTAGCTGCATGCTACTTGAAGAAGAATGTTTTTTTTTTATTTTAAAAGTACATTTTATTTCCATGTAGTGCCATATGTTTTTTCTATGGAAAGATGTTGTGTAGGCTTCTTAACTGTGTGTCTCCTCCCACATATTGGGACTCAGACTCCTAGTGCTTCAGGAGTCCTCATTTTAGTCATTCTTTCTGGAATCCTTGTTTCCTGCCTTTCTTGTGTTTGACACCCTTTGCTAAACCTTTTGCATGTCACATATATCCTTGAAATCAATAAACTGCATACTTTTAGGTGGATTTAATCAGTGGTACAATGATACTCCTTTGCTAAATAACATTGTGTCCAGCAGCAGCTGAACACTTAGTTAACATTTCCATCACTCTTTCTATACTAACCCGAAGATCTCATTTCTCTGTGCATTCAGTAGTTTTACAACAGATTACTCGGGTTGAATACGTTTTTTACTCATATACAAATCTCTCAATATTCATACTGTAACTTACCATTTCGAGTTTTAATCAGTACCTCTCAAGGTTTCTTCTTGAGTTTTTCACGTTTGGTTCCCCTATTTGCTGCCTTCAGACAGCATTTTCATCTTTATCACCTCATCTCTCAGAACTCAACTGATATTCCCAGAGTACTCCACTGAGTGTCTGTTTCATCCTGTAAAAATGATTCCTAATATTTCAGCTAAAACTTTCTCAAGTGCCTTTGAAGTTCCAAAACTAAGAATGATCCAGTCGTCATAATGTCTTACTATTTCATTTATTTTCTAACCTCTCCTTTTGACACCTCAGAACAAGGAGATTCAGTGACTCTTTCATGAAGTAATGTTTCAGCCTGGAAACCTCTGAAGGTCTTCATAGTGAACACAGAAGAAAAAAAAAAAGATATTTTTGTCCTATCAACTTCTTTTAGATAGTGAGTGTAGTTTGCTTTTTCTGACAAGCTGCTGACTCCAATACATATGAAAGAGCATTTGTTACTGTTTTACAAGTTTTTCACTCAAGTTTTTTTTAATGTGCCTTCAGTATATGTCTGTATTTTGATTTATTGGAGTTCACAGTCCTTTGTGTATTCCTCATATGACACAGCTCTTGAAGATCTACTCTCAAACTCTATTCTGTCACTTAGGTTCCATTTTCTTTTTTTCTCAACTGCTTTGTGGTAAGAAGTAGGCATGGTTTTTATTACATAAATTATTTTAAGTTTATAAGAAATGTAGTGGTCTGAATGGAACTGGTTTATGTTTGTCTCTGCAGGTGGTTGTGACTCTGCACTTGATATTTTCAGATACAGGATTCATTTAAAATTATTTTAGTTCCTGAAAAAGTGATGAGATATTTCATAAATATCAAGAAGACAGCAAGAATGTCAGTAAAAGCTTATGTGTCTGTTCTGGTTACCGGTAGGATAGAGTTAATTTTGTTCACAGCAGCTAACATGGGGCTGTGTTTTGTATTTGTGCTGGAAACAGTGCTGATAACATTCCCAGGTAGCTGTACAGTTACTGTGGCAAAGAATGGTGTAGATGATCTCTTGAAGTACCTGTAGTTCAAGACTGAACTGGTCTTGTCCGCATGAACTTGATAACTGTTGATCTCTCTCTAATAGTGTAGAACTTAGACTAGAGCCAATCTCCCAATCAGGGTATGGATGTGATAAAGAAGTGTTAAGTTGTAGGAGAAAAGCTGCTCATTTTGGACAGGAGTGATTGTTTGAGTGTTCAGCTACTCATAAGTAGACTGCATCATTGCTTTGTTAGATCATTTGTAGGAATAAGAATATTTGCTCACAATAAATAATAATTTTTAATGAATCATGAATGTGACATAGTAGGAGGTCTCTTTATTAAAAATATTTATTTTCTCTGAGGCAAATAAAAGAACAGCTTTGAGACAGTCATGTGTATGAGATTTTTTCTTCATTCTTCATAGTTTTATAATTTTTATATTGGTATAGATAGTGATTTTCATATACTATTAGTTCTAACTTAGTTTATTAATTAGAAAACTAGACATTTGATCTTACTAATTATCTGAAGATGGTCAGATTTTGCCTTCTTCAGAGAAGTACCTCAAAAATTTACTGTAGAAAAAGCTGTAAACTTGTCATAAGTTTACTAGGTGGATGTCATCTAAAGGTCTATAAACTTCTAGATTACCACATGCATTTTTGTTTTGTTTTCTCTTAGGAAAGGAGACTGAGAAAGCCAAAGATCGGTGTGAAAAAGCCACTATGAAGCTTCATATGTTGCATAATCAGTATGTGTTGGCACTGAAAGGAGCACAATTACATCAGCACCAGTATTATGATACTACGCTTCCTCTGTTACTTGATTCACTACAGAAGATGCAAGAAGAAATGATTAAAGCCCTGTAAGATGTATTCTTATATATTTTTAATTTGTACAATTTTATATTGCTGGTATTCTAATTAATTTATGAGATTATTTGAAAATAAGAAACTGTGATTATGGTTGCGTATCAAGGGTTGACAAAAGTCTGTCCAAATGATGCAGACAGTACTTCTGACTGCTTACTTAAGCATACCAGCAAGGCACCATCTTCCTACAAAACTTGAAATTCCTACAGACTGACTGCAGTGTTTGTGTCTGAGCTCGTACTTTGTCCTTCAGCTGATATACTGTGGCAAATTTGTAGTCAGTATTAAGAAATTCCACCAGCAACAAATTTGGTTTAAACTGCCCGGCTGTCTTGAAAGTGACTGGGGAGAAGGGCCAAGCAGGTGAGTGATAAATCATATGTGTGGGAGAAGTAACGTACCAAGTAAAATATGAACTTAATATTACTGTAAGGAATCCATCCTTAAAAATGCAATGACTTCTTTCATAAAACATCATTTTTTTACATAATTATGGAAGATGTTCCAAGTGATAATCTCTGAAAACAGACATTGAGGACTTTAAGCCCTCCTTTCTGGTTTGTAACAATAATGCTTCCTCTTTGTCTTTCCTGAAGAGTGGTAGATGTTTTGAGAATGTATTCTGTGAGGTTTTTTTATTGTGGTATTATTTAAATCACTTGGCCTAACAAAAGGGCATTTGCTTTTTTTTGTAGGTGTTATTGTTCATTTAGATGTGAAACGCTCTTCCTTAACTCGTTTTCTTACCTACTCTGGAGTCTATGTTCATCTTGACTTCAGAACACAGGAAGTGTGGGAGAGTTGGGGATTCCATGCATTAAATGCTTACAGACACCGTTAGCTTCCATATCCAGTATCATCTTAATATATTTCATTCTGGTGCAGTTACCAAAATGAAAAAACCCTTCATAGTAGTCTCTGTACACTCCTTTTAATCTTAATTTTGTAAGATCACAGGAAAAGGCTGCAGTTAAATGTGTGTGCTGTAGTTAAAGTGATTTTTTAGAATTGTGAGATATGATAATCAAGTGGAGAATTTTATGATGGAACAAGAAGTTACTGAACCCCCTCACCTTTGCTGTGCCTGGAGTTCCTTTATAGTATCTTTGGTGTACAAAAGAGTTGCTGATTTCAGGTGTAGAGCTTGGTATGGCCATCTGTGTGAAACAAACTTGCTTAATAATCCTAATTTTGCAGGTGAATTAGTTTGTTAAACTTGAAAAAGTATAGATTAATATTGCTAATGTTTCCCCCCCCCTTTTTTTTGTTGTTGTTTTGTTGTTTTGTTTTGTCATTGTAATTGATAAAGATTCTCTTTCTCTTCGATATGGCACACTTTAGCTGGTATTTGACTATATTTTCGTCACACTCCATTAACTATTTTCTGGAACCTTTTCAAACATGATGTTCACAGGCAAGGCGAGATTTAATGCCTTCCCTTGTCTGTTTACTCTTAAAAAAATATTGAAAAAATCCTATCACAATATTTTTTTAACAGAGAAAACATGACTTGAAGTCTTGTTCAGGAAAAATATATTGATACTTTTTTCTCTGCATTTTTCTCTGGACTAGCGAAAATTCATCAGTGTTTCTTGAGAGCTCACTGTGCTTCAGATTCTGGCAAGCTATCAAATTTGTCAGAGATAAAAATGAAATAGGGAATAATTATGAAGGTGCATTATGAAGGAAAGCTAAAAGGAGAATTCAAGGGTGTTTGGACGTTTCACTGGGTGCTGTTAAGGCTAGTGGCACAATGTCACCTCTCCTTTTAGCACTTGGTTGTTCCCACTCTTGGAAGCAGGTAAAGATAAGGTTAGGTGGCTTGTACTTTCTTACAGCAACTTCTTGGTTGATTTTCTGTCTTCTTGTAAAGGGATTTATGCCTGGTTTTGTCTGAATGACAAATCATAATATAAATATATGAGGTAAAGATAGTTAAAACAATAAAGTAAAACCAGTTTTTAAAGGAAATGCTCACTATCCTGTTATTCATTTTACCTTATGCCAGAATATAGTTATTTTGTCAGTCGGAACCTGAAAATTATTACTGTAGGTTATAACAAATCCTGTGCAAAGAAGACTGTCGTCAGTGAGCTCTACACATTGCTTGTCCTTGTAATTGCTACAGTTTCTAGTTTAGCTGTGCACTGAAATCAATATGAGGAGCCAGCCTAAGCTTGTAAAGACAAGGCTTCAGTTGATGTGTTATCTCTTTGAATAATATATTGTCTTATTTTTCCCTTTTTAGCCAGTTGCAACAAGAGTTTGTAGAAACAGCAAACTGAAAGTTTGAAGCATCCTCAGTGCCATCTATGCCTTCAGTGCCATGTTATACACTAGCATTTTTTTTTCTTCTCCAGAAAAGGAATCTTGGATGAGTATAGCGAGATCACCAGTCTTGTAACAGAAGAGATTGTGAATGTCCATAAAGAGATCCAGACCTCAGTTGAACAGATAGACCCTAACTCTGAGTATAATGACTTCATAGATACTCACAGGTATAATTTTCTTACCATATTTCTTCCTGAGAAAAACCTGCATTAAACTGCAACTCTGCTCAAATGGTCAGAGTTGACTTTGCTTCTGTTTGGTTCCTTTTACATTGTTACTTGCAAAACTTTATCCTCATTTGAAAATTGTTCTATTTGCATGTACAGAAAGGTGACTGAACCATTTATTTTCCTGGCTCTAGAAAAACAAATTTCCAGTTATATGAGAAGTTCCCTAACTTTATTACTGACAGCAGACTGTAAATGACAGTCCTAGACTCCACATTAGCTAATTTACTATTTATTTAATGCATTTTGCATTCTGGGCTAAACTTGATCTAGTTTAAAGTCAGCTCTAGGTATCTCTGTGTACTCTGCAGTTATTGCAGGTTGAACCTCAAACTACAGAGCATGCAGATAATGCAAGAAACTTTTTACTTTAAAAGCAAAGTGTATTTCCCATTTATTGGACTATTACTCTGTATAAGTATATGCAGAAATAGTCCCAAGAGTTCTTGCATTACCTTTTCTTTGCTGTTACATGTTAATTGATAATTGTCATGTGTGGGTACATGGGAGAAGCAGCTAAGAGTGGTCCTGTTGACATTATAGCCCTTGAGAACCTCAGATGTGTTGTGATCTGTATTCAAATAATTTTATTACATTTTGTTATCTTTTAAGATTTTAGGACAACTACCTAAAATTCAAGGAAAAAGGACATATATCCGGTTGCTACCTATCCATTTATTTTGTATGCGATTTTAACTATATTCTAGTTAATAAAATATTTCAAAACATAGCAATTTGCTTTATGATCTACTCAAAGACCCATGCAAATTTTGACAAGATAACAATTATTTACTGAATTAGGTCATCAGAAGTTGTTGAACAAGAAATAGAGTTTGATACATCATTACTAGAAGAAAATGAAAACCTTCAAGCTAATGAGATCATGTGGAATAATTTAACGGCAGAAAGTTTACAAGTCATGTAAGTCTTTCTTTATAAATCTTTATCGTCTAGAAATGCTGTTATGTGTTATATGTAGGCTCACTCAGATCAGTGCATAGCTGTATTCCCATTTTTAAAGTCCAGTTTCTAACAGCAGTGTATTCAGGCTATGGGCTCTTTCCCATGGTGGTTTTATTGTTCATTTGCACAAAATACTTCTCCCCAGTTCCCCCTAAAAGCTTTTTTAATGTATGTTCCTCTACTTGCCAGGTAATATATACAGTGCCCCAAATCTAGCATGAGTTCTCCTTGGGAACATACTGGTTCATCTTCCCCAAAGTTTTTCCACAGTCATTACTCTGGGAAAAATACTGACATATTTTGATGAAACCATTGAGTAGAGTGATGTAGTCAGTGATTAAAAGTGCCATGTTGAAAATTTTCATTAATATATTTATTTCACTTGTTTTGTAAGTTTTGCTTTTGTTTTCCAAAGGAGATTCTTATTAATTTGTATAACCTTTAAAATACATTAACTTAGTAATGCAGATATAGCAGTTGTATTGCATTTCACAGAGCTTTTAGCTATTTGGGGTGATGAACTACCTCTCAATATGTTTTGTTAATATATTGCGTAGTTAAATATTTTCTTTACTTTTACCATCTTCACCTTTTAATCACTTATTATGGGGAACAAATCTCCTGCTGAGATTATTGTGTTCTTATATTACCAGCCTCAGCTTTTGACATAAAATGGTCCTATGTGGTCACTTGTAAGGTTGCAACTATCAATCATGCAATAAAAATGGGAAATTCTGAATTTCATTGGTTGATGATTTTTTGTTTCCTCTTCTGTGTTTCAGTTAACGTTTGACTTATTTGAAGTATTTTGTCCCTTTAGAAAGTGTAACTGATGCAAATAAGATACCAGTGATGTATTATGGGGGGGTTATTTTTTTTATTTGATAGCTTAATCAAACTATAATCCCTTTTCTTTTAGGTTTTTCTGGAATCCAAAATCAGAGTGAATCTTAATTACAGTGAGGCATTTCAAATGTAAACATATTACTCTAATCACTGTGTTTTCGCAACATAACAGAAACTCTGGATTTTATTAATTCCTTTTTCAAGGTTGTTAACCATTCTCTCTTTTTTTTAATGTAATCTGATTATTTTTCTAAATTTATTCCCTTGACAGGTATTGAAATAACTTTTTTAATATGAAGCATCTGCCTCCTTAGTCATGAAGCAGCTTCATCTTTCTTATGAAAGGATCTCTTCATAATTAAAACTCTCCAGTCCCTTTAAATATGTTTCTCTTTTTAATCTGCATCATTACTAAATTGAGATTGTTCCTATGTAAATGTTGTACATCTTGATGTAATTCTGCAGAGTAACAGGAAAAATGTATATACTGAATCTCCCTTTTCAATAAAATATTAAATTTTTTAAAAGATTCTTTCTTCCATAGCTCAAAAAGAGAAATAACATCTTACCTTTTGTATCCCATCGTTTAGAAATAAGTCATCAGTATATCTAAATAAAAGAGATGAAATGTTGCTTTTCTAATAAACAGTTCTGATGAAATGCATATTAGTGTTTATAAATGTATGTCTGTACATACTTTTACCTACATATATATATATTAATTTTCAATATAATTTCCAGTGTGTTCTATTGCAGATCTTATATTCATCCACGTGAAATTGTCTTGTGAACTTGAGAATCACATAGACAGTGTTGCTCTCTCTAAGGTATTCGCTTTCTGGTATAGATTTAGGACAAGATTTAGGACAAGAGGGCACGGGCTTAAGCTCTACCAGGGAAGATTTAGGCTGGATATTAGAAAGAAGTTGTTTACAGAGAGAGTGATCAGGCATTGGAATGGCCTGCCCAGAGGGGTGGTGGATTCACCGTCCCTGGAGGTTTTTAAGATGAGGCTGGATGTGGCACTGAGTGCCATGATCTAGTAATCACAGTGGGATTGGATCAAGGGTTGGACTTGATGATCTTGGAGGTCTCTTTCAACCCAGGTAATTCTAGGATTCTGTGATTCTATAACTCTTGAGTTTGACTGTATTAGGTCAGACTAAAGACTGACCTAACCAACTTCTCTTCTTCACTATGTTAACCAAGAGGGAAAAGTCTTGAGAGTACAACAGAAATAGGATGACCATGCAATTCAATTTCCTCAGCATCACATAATTTTCATCTCAGGAATATTTTAAGAAGTAGTATTTATCTTTAATGGCCACAGAGGTAGTTTCTAATAGCCTTACAGGAATTTTTCCTTTATAAACTTGCGCAGTCAATTTCAGTATATGCAAGTACCTGTTGTCCATACAATTTCTGGTCCAAGTATTCCAGATATTAAGTTTGTATTTTGTGAACCTGCTACTTCTTAGTTTCATTTTATGGCTCTTAAACTCTTGTTTTGGGAGAGTATAGGAACACTTTATTCCTTTCTGTGTATGATATTGTAAATTTTTGCCCAAGTTCTACTCTGTGACCTCTTTTTCAGAGCCACCCTTAGGTTTATTCTGTCCTTTCACAAAACTTACTCATGCTTTATCAAGCTTGTCATCTTGATTTGCATATTTTCAAGGTTACTATATTGGTTTTGAGATAAAGGACTGGAATTGCAGAGGGAATCCAGATACACAGTTTAGAGGGAGACATTCTGAAGTTCCCTGTATTCTTATTCTACTTTGTTTTTAACAGATCCTAGAGAATCATTCTGTTTGATTTTCTGATCCCAGCAGTGTATCAATAATCCTTTTGTATTCTTCGCATTCAGACCCTTCCTCCTACCTCAAATAACATTATATTATCAGCATTCTTTTTTTACTTTTTAATTGTCCTTTTATTTGAATTATTATGAACATATTAAGCAGTGCAGATTGTTTATGAAGCTCCACTGACCCCTGGCACTGTAAAAACTATTTATTCTTATCCTCTTTGTCCTTTTCCTTTTAAATGCAGGTGGGAACTCTTGCTTTTCCAAAGTACTTAGTTCTTCATAGCTATCTTTACTCATGTATCTTGTTAACTGTGTTAATTGTGTTTTAGATATATGTTTTTATAGTCTTACCTTAAAGCCACTGCAGCCAAAATAACCCACAGGTATTGGCATCAACTGTGTATGACTAGAAGTTTGAAAGTAAGAGAAATGTATTACATTCTTTATCCATAGCTGATGACTTTTAAAAAATTGACTCTGTATGTGATGAAGCAGTAGAAATTTGACTGTTCATCTTTCATATTGAGATCATGTCCTTGGATCTTCAAAATACTACATCACTACATTTCTGCAGAGGAGAACTACCTTCAGTATCTACCAAATATAATAAGTACACATAATGGATTTATTTCACAAACATATAAAAGATTCAAAGATATATATATATATAGATTTGTAATCAGTAATATTTGGTTGAATTTCTTGATTTATTAGGTACGTAATGGAAAAATGACAGCTCTGCATACTGTTTAGAGGTTTTAATACAACGTATTTTAAGGAAACATGATGAGAAAACTAGCTTTTACATTTTTTAGGTAAGCTTACGTTTATGAATAAAATTTTGACAGAAGGAGGTGGTTGAAAGACCAGCTAACCTTTCTAAGGAATGAGAGAATTATAGTGTCTCCTGATAAATCTTCATGACTGTCACTGAATAATATTGAGAAATATTGCAAAGTGTAACAGAATAAAGGTTTACACTTTGAAGATGCATGCATTAAAAACTGAGAGGAGGCAATCAGAATGAGGTAAATGTCAATCAGTGAGCATATTAATATCCAAATTAGTTTAAAAAATCTTTTGACATACAAGTTCTGTAAGCTCAAACATTTATTTTTATAGAGGCAGAATGATGCTAATAACTAAAGAAATATGAAAGGAGGGTTTCCAGATAGCAGGATTGTGTGGTTGTTAAAACTCTAAAGGGTTATAGTGATTAACTGGTTAGTAATAGAAACCCTTTTGTAAACTGATTGTATCCAGAAGGCAAATACAAGGCCACAAGAAAATTCCTTTGGCAAACCACAACTGAGATGATACAAGACAGATGCAGAGTTGTCAGTTCTAGCCAGTTTGAATGAAAGTTACTGTTTAAACCAAAAAATAGATGTTGAATACAAGGAGGCAATTTAGTTTAGTGTTTATATGGTTGCTTTGTTTTGTTTTCTCTAAGATAAATACAAATATCCTAAAATATCTCAGAAGTTTCAGAAAGAACTACATCAACTTTCTCTTTCAATCTGATACTCCAATATAAAATCTGATATTTTTGAAATTGCGAAAAATTTAAGATGTTGTTTCTGAATGTATGTACTCATACCTTCTAGTGATTAATAGTCTTATTAATCTGTTTTTAATGTCTTGACTATTGGTGCTAGATCATGAAATATAACATCTGCTTACTGTAAATCAATTGTTAGGCCAGTACAATGTTTGATTAATATTTTGATTCAAAAGCTGATTAAAAAGCAGTTACAAAATTGGTAATTACTTTTTTTTAGCAAGGTATTAAAATCAAAAAGTTAGTTGATATAAAGTGGAGACCCAATGTAAGAACACAGTAATTTCTGAGAAGTTCAGCATATAAATTTTGGTAGCCTGAAACCAATAATGTCTATGAAAAGGGGAGCTTTGATGATGTTACTTTGATGGAAATGCTTTCAAGTATTTCTCTTATCTCGAAATAAACACATGTAGAAGCTTGGTCATTTGGGAAATAAACTTTTTTTGTTCACTATGGCTTTTTTTTTAGTTATTTAAGTCTTCCAAGAGAAGATATGGGACTGTCAGAGTACAGACCATATGCAATCAACACTGTATAAAATATATCATGAAGAGAGGACTAATTCAATGTTTGGAATCGAATAGTTGAGTTTGGTATATATGGACATGAAGGACATGTGCCTTCTAGATATTTAGAGAGTTGACCTCCTGTTCTACTCCCTTGCCTGGAGTGGTTTTGGGCTGTAGATACATGCAGTGGTAATTATTATATGTATTTTGCCTTTGTTCCACTCTTTACTTCAGTAATTTTATTGAAGTTGGGCATGAAAGTACAGGGGAATCAGAGTAAGATGGTTAAAGAGGGATAGATGAATGCTGAGAAGGAAACAAGGCGTACATATTTATTTGTTTTTAAAAAATTGTTCTGACTTAATATTTTCTTGAAGTCAACATGTAGATATTGATATGCATTTTAGAAGTCATCATTAGGTAAACTATTTACCTGCATTGTTCAGAATGCAAATGTTGTTCTACATTCATTGAATTTTTTTGTTATTGGAATATTTACCAGCATGATTACTAAGTGTCAGTAATGGTTTTAAAATGTAATAATCCCTTCTCTGTTAGTATGGAGTATTCATGTAGTTTTGTTTTTCCTTTGAATTGAGATTGTAACCTCAAAAGGGTAATTGTGGAGAAAAATATAATCGCTCTTGTAACAGAAAGTGTTAATTTGTATTATTTTTTATTTGTAACTCAACTATTGATTTTGTGTATTTATTTAACATGTACTTCAGAAGTTGGAAGGCTTTCGTCTTTCATAAAGCATCTCAGAAATTAGCAATGTATTAGAAAGGCATTAATTCACAGAACTCATCATCACACATTCTGGAAGACAGATTTCTTGATAGGAGAATTTGCAGGCAGCAGATAATTATGTAACCTTGTATGTATCCAGAGAAATTGTAGTAATATGATTAACAGTGTAAAGGTATATCCATGAAAAAAACCCAAAACTGTCAGGCACTGAGTAAGATAATCTAAAAAATAATGCTCTTTTGCATCTTCAGGGGAAAATACAATGTTCCCAAATGTATACAGTTTGTATATTTACAACATGGGTTTCTGAATTGTATCTGCAGGTTGAAAACAGTAATAGAAGAACTGATGCAAACACAGCAAACCCTTTTGAGCAAAGAGGAACTTGTGTTGGAACTAGAGAAAAAAATAGAGGAGTCCTCTAAGACTTGTGAAAAGAAGTCTGAGTAAGTTTAAATGAACTTTTGAAATATAATAATTTCAGGGAAAAAATGTCTATAATGAAATTCTAAGACTTAAATAAGAAATAACCACCACTAATCTTGTTCTGCTTTTGTGAGTAGCAATTACTGTGAAAAACAACAGTAAGTTAATTTCTCATCTCTAAAGTAACCCTTACGCACTCCAGACCCTAACTCACTGAAGAACTGAGCAGCTCCATGAGTTAATACATAATTGTCATGGTTTTGGGATGGCTCAAGAGCTGGACCTTTGGTTAGTATTGTAACTTCAGGTTGATGGAAGAAATTGACTAAGTTCATATTACCTTTCTGCTTGACAGAATTCCTTATGTATTTGTAATTTCATGAAAGATGTTCAGAATTATGTACAAGACATATACTCTTTCTTATGCAATGTGTTTGGAACTTTTCGGGTTAAGTTCATTCTTCATTGCATTTTCTTTACAAAACTGTAAATGTAAAGAATGTAAATATGATACCTTGTAGCAAACATGAGGGATTTAGTGAATGTTTTACAGCACCATAAATAAAACATTATTATAAAGAATCATTCGTGGGCAATGTCTTTAGGTTTTTCTTCTATCTCTAGTTAGAAAAAGTATTCACATCCTCGTCTAAACTGAACTTAGTACAACAGATAAAGAAATTTTTTCTGTAATGATACTTTTCTGATTCTTGTTGCAATCAGTCATAACCTTACTAACTTGGTCATAAATGTTAGTTTACAGTACCAGTAGTGAATTGGGGTGCAAATCCTTCAGGTAACCCTCCATTCACTGAAGGTCTTAAGCTCTGCTAGAGGAGGTTTAGGTTGGATATTAGGAAGAAATTTTTTACAGAGAGAATAATCAGATATTAGAATGGGCTACCCAGAGAGGTGGTGGATGCTCTGTCTCTGGACGTTTTTAATGTGAGACTGGATGTGGTACTGAATGCCATGGTCTAGTAACCACAGCAGTGTTGGATCAAGGGATGGACTTGATGATCTCAGAGGTTTTTTCTAACCCGAGTGCTTCTGTGATTCTGTGAAGTCTTGAAGCTCTTTGTTGAAGGAATCTTGTCACACAATACATTGTATAGTATTTAATCAATATCTAAAACTTTGTGTATATGATATGAGGGTTTTAATTAGGTGCTTTCCTGTTCTTTCTTTGGTGAAGTTCACGTGTAATCACAGTCTATTTTCCAGTTTTTGGTTCTTGACCTGCCTTCCTTGCTGCACATTACTTAAAGCATAAACTGTATTTGAACTAATTGAATTTGCAGGGGTGTTTGGTTTTTTTCCTCGGTATTGTTTTATTACCAGTTACCACTCTCTGAAAATAGTTCAGACCATTCCTTTATTTTTTGCTGTGGTCGGGCTTCTCTGACTGATTCCTTAGCAGATGTTTGCAGTGTTGAGGAGATGATTTTGTTTCAAATTGCACCAGTAACTCTATGTCTTATTAAAAGGCATGAAATCTTTCTTAGATGCCTAGTTGTAAGGTCAAAGTTTCCCTGAAATCATCCTTGTTGTGATTTGTCATTGATCATGCCTTCCTCCAAAAGAACCCATTTTCACCGTTAAGTGCAGTGCAGAGTGATCAGGATGTTTTTACATGTATTCACTGTCCCCAGAAGATCTCATCCAACTTGCATTGGGTTACATTATGATTGCTGTCATACCATATGGCACTAGCTTGGTACTATTATCCTGGCACTAATATCCTTTTGTATCTTCAAATGATGATATTACCATCAACACAGAAAATGTTTTAGTTATATTTTATTTATATATGTATATGTCTAGCATATCATTTGCTCTCGTGTCAAGATTGCATGTTGAAAATTTAGTTTTCGATTCAGTTCACCTTTTTAACTCTTCCTGATGTGTTGCCCTGACTTGCAGGGCTTCTTCACACAAGATCTCACTCTGTGAGGTTGCTAGTAGCTTTTTGCTAGCAGCAAGGACTATAAAGTTGGCCCTCATGTAAGCTGTGGGCAAATAATTTTAAAGATTCCAATTCCTCATGCATCTGTGGAGTGGGGAGCATTCAGTGCTGGATTTAGGAAAACCAGTTATATTGTAATTCATCTTGCCACAATTTAGGAAAGAGATTAGTTTGTAACTTTTCTCTTGTTACCCCTTCATCATGATGTGTTGAAACCGTTTTGTGTTTGGGGATGTCAGTCTACACAACCTGTGTTCACCAAAGCCTTGCTGATGATGGAAGACTATTATTTTCACAGGGAGATGTCCATTTTCTCTCATAATGAGGCCCAGAAGACAGAACATTATCTTGAGGATAATGTCAGAATAATTGTTCATTTTCTTGTGTGATGCTCTTAAATGTACAGTCTCATGCCAAGTCTCAGTTTCAGATCCTGTAATCATGTCTTCATACATCACACTTATCCTTGGTGCTTGAGTGATCGTTCTACTGATAGTGTGGAGTCTGGTTCATTAGTGACTTAGTATAATGCTCATCTATAGGGATATTAATTTTGTCTTTTCCTTCCAATGAGAATTTTATGACAGGTGGTCCCCTTATCACTTGGAAACCTGTTTGAATAGTCATTTGGCTCAGCACAAGTTTGGGAAGGAACAATCTCAATATGAATGACTTTCACCTTTCTTTTTTTTTTTTTAGGGGTAGGGCTTGCAAGAGGGTCTGCCTTCCAGGGATTATCCTGAAGATACAGAGTGAAAGAAAACTGTGATTTTTTTTCTTCATACTGTCGTCATTCTACATAGTTCTGGTCCCTTTACATCCTTAATCTGTTCTTGTAGACTGTGAGAACTCTGCATCTCTTGCAGACCACATGTCACTGGGTTCCAGTTGAATGCTTTTAAGGGTGTCTGTGTTATACAGTGGATGATTCTGTCTTTTAGGCAGCTTCTGTCAGTCTTTGTTTTCGGCAGTTCTTTGGGATAATAGAGTCATCTAGGTACCTGCAGATGTTCTAAGTGCTTGTCCTTCAATAATGATTTAATCGTGTTTGTCTCGAGTATCCAGGGCTGTGAGGGGTATTCAGAGGAGATCCATAAAAACGAGCAGAAGACAAAAAGTTGTTTTTATCTTCTTATAGAGATCAAATTATTTAGCTTTGTTAGAAGACTGTTATAATGCAGTCCAGAAACACCTACAAAATCGAGAAAACAACAGATACCTCTAACTTGATGCCAGATGAATTTATACTGGCTGTGAGTTTAATAGTGCAAATTATCATTACAACAACTGTATAGATTGCAGTGAATTTCTCATTGCTGGAAATCATTATCTAAAACTTTATTCTCTAAAAGACAGGGAACCCTAGTATTTATAAATTCAGTGAAAAGTGAATAAAAACAGTAGTTTCATGTCTATTTATTACAATCTGATTTTCGTGATAATGAAAAGAGAATGGGTGTTTTCTTGCATAGTGTTGTAGCTTTGAAAATTTTCTAGACTTGCTCTATGTGTCTATACCTTCGAGTAAAGAATTATATTGAGGAATTGTCATGCTTCTTTCCCCCAGCTTATATGAAACAAAATATTTATCTTAAATCATGTGTATTTTTAAATTGTTATTTTTCTTCACAGTATTGTACTCTTGCTGAGCCAAAAGCAAGCGCTTGAAGAACTTAAGCAAACAGTTCAGCAATTAAGATGCTCTGAGGCAAAATTTGCAGCCCAGAAAGAATTACTGGAACAAAAGGTTCAAGAGAATGATGGGAAAGAGCCACCACCTGTAGTGAATTATGAAGAAGATGCCAGATCAGTGACTTCTATGGTAAGTTTTACATCTGTTTTACTGAACTGTGTAGCTTTGTATGTACTTCAGTCCTGGGATCAGATTATCCAGATACTCACTGAGGTTACTAAAGTGAATGAACTTCACTTTGCATCTGTGGAGACTTGTTTGGACAAACAGTTCAGTTGCACGGGTTTTCTTATTTTTAAAGTTGCAATAACTTGTAGCAATCCATGTCTGTGGTCTTGAGTTAGTCTTCTGTATACTTGATGCCTAGATTCTCACTAGACTATTTTATAAGTGAAAGTGTTAACCCTTAAATAGATTTAGTAAATGTGACTGAGTTGCTATTGGTAATTTCCTTGGGTGTGTTGAAGAAATATATTCACAGTTGTAGATATAAAATGAACAGTAAAAGCTCAGTGCAGAATCACGGCACGCATTATGTAATTGAGAAATTATTTTATGTGTTTTCTTAAACAGAAATGAACACTGGTTTTTTTGTGACTTATTTTCAAATGTTTACAATGCTCTCAGTAATCAAAAGGAACTTTCTGTACTCTGATGAAACGCCATGTAATTTTAAAAAGTACTTTACTTTGCTAATATTTTGTGTGACTTCTTTTCTCAATTGTATGCAGCAACGTGCAGAATTAGTAGGCCATATAAAAAGGCAAACAAATACTACCTGTTTACTGAAGGGACATACAGTATGTTTGCCTTTGTAGATTAGGTTTGACATGTATGAGATACTTGCGACTTCTTTGAGATTTAGCCTGACATACCATTTGGTGCATGGGGCGATAGATCTGTGAAATGATAATGAAATTGTTGTTTCTGAGGGGAATACTTTTTTTCCTCTGTCAATTTGTGGAACCTAGTTTGATTCACATTCTACAGTTATACTTAATTGTCAGCATTCTCTTGCTTCCACTGCTGTTGAATATTTACAAGGCACTATTGGATGGTTGTTTACACTGGTACAAAAAATTATATTTCAAAGCTCATATGCTTGTCATGACCTAGAAGGAGTTGACAAAATGAAAAAAGATAATGAAGGAGAAAAGAAGAATCAGATAATGACTTCAAAAGATTAGTAGACTTGGAATCTTTTTTGGGTAGGCTGTTTTGTTAGGTATTTAATATATTATGCAGTAGTAGTGCTAGTGAATATTGTCTGTAAGGGTTAGTTGAGACGATGAGTCTAATCATGAAAATGGTACTCTTCTGCTTCAGTTCAAGATTAGTACTAAAGTCTTCTTTCTGTTGTCCAAATCTCTGTTTCAAAATAATCCCGTGTGCTGAGTGCAGGCCTGCACATGGCCAGCAACACAAAGGCATCGAAACTTCATCAGTGGCAGCAGCACTGTGAGCTGCCAGGAGCGAGGGCTCCTCACCTACTCGTCAACTCTATTGTTTTAGTCCCCTGTTCCTTGCCATGGCCATCTGTGTCTGCTGTTACACTGATAATCCATATAGTAAATCCTTTTCTTTTAGTTTTCTTTTTTTCCTTTCCTGGCTAGGCTACTGCAGAATCACTAGAGATTACCTTTTATTTGGAATTACTAATTTCTAGAGTACTTGTTATCATTTCCTTTTTGTTTTCTTTTTTTCCCCCAGAAAATTGGTTTATATGGCAAAAAAGTTATTTGGAACTTCTCAAAAGCTGGTTGCAGCTGCCAGCATGGCACCTGCAGGGCCCTTGGCCCAGGGCTGATGTCACAGAGTGGCTAGTTCTGTGTCCAGGGCAATGTGGCCTCTGGTGGAGGGCAGGGGAATGGAGCAATGGAGTCATAGAACCATAGGATGGTTTGGATTGGAAGGGACCTTAAAGATTGTCTAGTTCCAACCCTCCTGCCATGGGCAACAACACCTTCCACTAAAGCAGGATGCTCAAAACCCTATCCAGCCTGACCTTTCCCAGAAGGAAATGATCATGGTTCACCGCAGCCTGCGCTAGATCCTGTACATCCAACTGCTTACACTGTTTTTTTCCTATAGGACTTGCAGGAGCTCCTGCACTCCTTTACGAGCTTTTAGAGTGGAAATAGGAGCTTAACCTGCCTGATCATGTTGGTATTGACCTTGCCTTCTGAGGGGAGTTGAGTTGGTCATAAAATGACTCCATCACCGTGATGTTGGAGAAGCCCTTACATCTGGATACTGGCCCATCGCAGTAGAAGTGCTGAGAGGAGGTGTAAACTCTGGGACATTCTGCTCTCGCAGAGCCTTTTCCCCAACTAGTCCTTCCAGTAAGCCAAAAGGAGTCAGCACTCTTGTCTCTGCACAAGAGGAGACCACTGCTGTTACCCTGCAGTGCAGGAGAGAGTATTAAGGTGGGATTTGGTGGCCACTGTCAGTACCAGGGCTGTCTCCGCTTTCACAGCCTGTGCCAAATGCTGTATTTGCAGCAGAGCAAGCCTCTGCTCGGGTGCTGGAATCTCTCCCCCTTCTGTTTAGTAGTGTTCCCTCTTGTCATATCACTACTTGCTACTGCCGAAAAATCACTCTCCATCACTTTTGGAAGCTCCCTTTAAGTGCTGAAGGGCTGCAGTGAAATCTTCCTGAAGCCTTCTCTTTTCCAAGCTGAACAACTCCCATTCTCATAGCCTGTTGTCGTAGGAGAGGTGCTCAATCCCTGTGATCAATTTAGTGGCTCTCCTCTAGACTTTTTGCAGCAGGTCCATGCCTTTCTTGTGTGGAGGACCTCAGGGCTGGACACAGTACTCCAAGTGGGGTCTCACGAGGGCAGAGTAGAGAGGGAGAGTCACCTCTCTTGACCTGCTGCCCACACTGCTTTGGATGTAGCCCAGGATATGGTTGGCTCTTTGGGCTGCGAGCCCATGCTGTTGGCTCATGTTCAGCTTTATGTCTACAGAGCCCCCAAATCCTTCTCAGCAGAGCTGCTCCCAATGTGTTCTTCTCCCAGTCTTTACTCTTGTTTAGGATTGTGCTGACCCAACTGGACTTGGTGAACTTCCAAGTGACTCACAAGTGACTTGTTGAACTTCATGAGGTTCCCACTGACCCATTTCTCAAGCTTGTCCAGGTGCCCCTGGATGGCGTCCTGTACTTCTGTTGCATCAGCTACTCCTCTCAACTTTGTGTCATCTGCAAACTTGCTGAGGGCACATGGGATCTCACTGTCTGTGTCATTGATGAAGATATGAAAGAGCACTGGTCCCAAGACAGAGCCCTGAGGAGACACCACTCATCACCAACCCCACCTGAATGTGGAGCCATTGACCAGAGCTCTCTGGCTGTGTCCGTTCAACCAATTCCCTATTCCATTTGAAGAGTGACCCATCCTTGGAATGCACATCTCTCCAACTTGGAGATAAGGATGTCACGTGGTACTGTGTTGAAGGCCTTACAGAAGTCTGGGTAGATGACATGAGTTGGGATTCACTCTTCCCTTGTTTGCTGCTGCAGTCAGTCCCTCATGGGAGGCCACCAGATTGGCTAGGTATGATTTACCCTTAGTATGACTGAAGTGTGGGAATGTGACCGAATTAAATGCTGGGTGATTCCCCTTGAGTAAGTTTTCTTCAGCTGTTGAGCTGATATTCTGTGTGAGTAAAATTGACTAAAAAGAGGGAGATACAACTTCAATGTAAATTAAACTTTTTTTTCAAATTGCTATGCTTTGAAAGAGCAGTCTTGACTGTATCTCAAGATGAAAACATGATACATTGATGGGCTGTTTGTATAAATATCCTGGTGATTTTTTTTATGGATTTTTTTTTATTATTTTTACAAAAACTCTTTAAAATTATAGAGCTGCTAAATGCTCAGAAATTAAATACTCCTGCTGCTGATGGCTCATCCTGGTATCATTCCAGAGAACCATTGTTTCTTCAGCTGTAAATTTGTTTAGGTTTTTCCTCTTTATGTGAGAGCAGTTCATCTAAATGTTGCTCTGATACTATACTTGAAAGTGGTTATTTATTCCTCTTCAGAAATTATTTGTAAGTATTTTCCTGAGAATTACAAAATCATAATTGACTTGTCATCGTCCATATGAAGTAAATTTTCATGTCCTCAGTCACAAGTGAGGGTTTTTTGTAATTTAAAATTAAAAATAAGATATGCAAAACAATTTTGTGCAATTTCGTATTTTCAAGTATTTATATGGTATCATATAAATACAACCAATGTCGTGGTGTTATAATTCTAAAATTGTTTTGTTTTCCGTATCTTGCATTAGGTAGCTGTATAATAGATTACTAACAATGAAATTTTGAAATGCTGTTAATGTGTCATTATAGACCATGTAATGTTACATGTGTGTTATAACTTAGTTTACTTTTTTTTTGCCTCTGTAGGATGTTTCATGTTCTGCTTGTATCTTCAGTATGTTTTGGTGTTGTCGATGTATTTTGGTCTTTGTAGAATGTTACCTGTGTGTTGTAGGGCAAAAGGAAATTGCTGAATGATTCTGTTTGGTTCAATCATGATATCAGAGCAAGAAGTTTAAAAAAATATACTCTTACTTATTCCTGAATATTGTATTAGACAATTTTGTTGTTGTATGTTGTATGTGTTGTATGTTGTATGTGTTGTATGTTGTATGTGTTGTATGTTGTATGTTGGGAGCCCCTGGTGGTCTAGTGGTAAAGGCGCCGCGCTATCACCGCGGAGACCCGGGTTCGATTCCCGGTCAGGGCCACTCCCGGGCAGGTGGGGCTCGTTAGCCCTTAAAGGCAACCCACCTACGTCCTAAGGACCTCACTGCCACCGTCCAAGCTCGCTTGGCCCCGGCAGATGAACCTTAGGATTAAAGGGTGGGCTCAGTTCCGCGCACACTGTGTCTCACCTAAAAAATCCAATGCGCAGGCTGGAAGGTGTAAAGACCTTCCCCGGATCTTCGCTCGCGAAGACTGGCCATTATTATTATGTTGTATGTGGAAAAACAAAACATAAATATGTTTCTAGCAGTTATACCTTTCTACTGAACTATCCATACAAGACAGAGGTAGATATAATGCTGAAGGTACTAGAAGTTCAAAATCATGTGTTTGAGTCCCTTAGAGTTATGCAATTATACTACACACTGTGTTAATGGGAGAGGCGTAGTTTACATTTTCTTCTGTACTTATATTAAAGTATGGAGATAGGAAGAAAAAGCTGGTCGTTTTTTGTAAACAGATATATTTTACCAAAAATATAATAGTATCCAAATGGTTACATGTCATTAACCAGTAACTGGAAGCTACTTGAGCTAATTTTTAAATGTTTAGATGTTTAGTCAGTGGATGTATGGCTTGTCATTTGTCCTAAGAGACATATGATATTTTTGCTGTTAATATGATCAACAAAACATAGCAGTAGTTGGTGGCAATTAAAATGAAGAAAACAACAGCAACAAAATGTTGTATGTCTAATGATCAGATTAGAAATAAAAATATAATTAATTTTTTGAACATTGCAGTGCCAGCTAAACATTTACTCAGGTAATTAAGTACAATTATGATGATTTGCATTTCATGGTAAGGCTTTAAAATTACAGCATCAGTATTGCCTTGGAAATTGTTACAGTATAGGAAATCTTCAGGGAGTGCTTAAGCCAGGCAATGGATTTAGTTAATTTAAAATAGTAATTAATCTTCTTTAGTAATAGTATAGTGAAATCTGTGTGCCACTCTAATTTTCCTTTTTCCTTACATGGTAAAAGCAAATTTTATAAAGACATATTATTTTTAAGAATATGAATTTAAAATTATATGTGTTCTCACTATAGAAATGTTTCATATAGATTTATTTTGTGTGCTGCAGCACATACTGGAACATGTGATAAAAGTGAGATTTGGTATGTGAGCTCTGCAATTCTTGAAAGGCTTGTCAGCAGGTGGAGCTCAGTGCCAGAAGACTACTAACTACTGAATAATCCAAATCTTCTAGCATAATTACTCAAATATAAATGTTCACCTCACATCTGATTGCTTTTACTGTTTGTCATTCCTTTTTAAAAGGCTTCAGAGATCTTACTGTTAGTGATTGCTGTAAACGTAAGATAAGCCTGCTTTTGGTGAAGATTATGGTAATCAAAAAATTAGTTCTCAGTCATTACAGAAGAAAAATATTAAATACATGAAGCAGAGCTGAAGTTCTACTTTTGTTGTTTGTAAATAATTCTACCTAATGTGAAAGTTTTATCTTTCCATTTCACTTTCTAGAATCCGTGACTCCTAATAGTGTGATCAACAAACCAGTAGTCAGAATCTTCCTTTACAGGTTTGGGCTTGAGGTGAATGTTTTTAGGATTCTCACTAAAATTGTAATTGACAAATTTAATCCATTGGTACGTTTTGAATTTTTAACAGTCAGTTACATGGATATGAACAGGTATTTACAGGAGTTGACTATGTGATTGAAGATGCTTCATTACATTTTATATGATGGATCATAAGGTTCTGAAACGTAATCAACTGAGAGAGAGGTACCTACATTCTTGGGGGTCTCCTTTTCCCATGCTGTCTCCGGTTGTATAGGAACTTTATTTTCAAACAGTTGCAGGAAAATAATTGCCTTCTATGACAACCCATTGCAGCAATAGCAGAAAGCTTAACAATAGAGATAAGTTTGTCATTTTTCTTTTTTATTCAGAAGAATGGAGGCATTCTTAAGCTTTGTAATGCATTGCCAAACATCTTCCTTTTCTGTCCGTTTAAGCAATTCTCTACTGATTTGAGGCTCATCACATTTATATAAAACTAAGATTATATTAGGGCATGGTAGGGAAGCCCTTTACAGTTATTTGATTTATATATTTATAAACCTTGTACACTTCTGCCAAGCTATTCCGAGATTTTTATTGTCTTATCAATAGAAATTGACAAAGTTAGTCTGTGAAGCATTGGTATCCTTATCCTTTATTTTAGTCTCAGCAGAGGAAAGGCTGCCAGTGCAGTCATGTTGTAGAAATTTTGCCTATTAATTCATAGAAGACTTGGAAATAAACAGTTTTATTTGTTGGATGCCTGTTGGATGCCTTTGTTTTGGGCCATTTTCCAAGCTTGTTGGCTGGGACCTTTACTTCTGGCTTACTGCCAGAATTTGACATGGAACAGAAATGCCCCAAATGCTTCTGGAAAGTGTGAAGGATGAATTCTATTCCTCTTTCTCTCATAGTGAGTATGTTCTAGCTTCTGTTTCTTCTTTTTGTAAATCTAACTTGCCAGATGGACATACATCAGAGGAAGAACAATACAAAAGTAGACACTAAGGTAGCAGACAGATAAAAGCAGTCATACCTTGTCCCCCGTGGGTATTACTGACTGGTCCAGAATTTATAAGATGAGAAGTCAGTGAAACTGTCAAGCCTCTTTCCAGTGAACATGCCTAGAAACTTCTGAAAGAAAAGATTAGACTAAGGTCACACACTAAGGCTCAGAAATTAAGTATTTCTTAAGGCTAGCAAAAAGTGTTGAACAATAAACTAGTATTGGGGAAAGGCAAAATTAGAAGTGTGAGCACACTTTGTGAGGAATTCACAGAAACAAAACTCTTAGAATATTGGAAGTGCAGAATTAGTTTATCCTCTCTGTATGAAGATGAGTAATAAGTACTTGAGATAAGTACATATACCTCCCTTGAACTGCCAATAATATTGCAAGAGTTTCCATTTTTTCATTGAGAGAGGAGGTTTCACCATAGTAGCGTTGCAGCACTGCATACCCAATGGGAATTTGTTATTTCAATCAAAATCTTCCCCGTGGATTAGGAAAGCTTAACTCAGAAGTTTCCCTTTGAGCAGAAATCACGTACTGGTGTCCAGCATATGTTTCAGTATATGTAGGAATGTTTCTCTGTGTGCTGGGAGGAAAGTAGTAACTCTCTTCTTCCAAAATTATCCCTGTTGGCTTCTTGAATCTTTTTCATAGTGATGGGACTGAATTAGGGGGATTTAGTAACTTCTCACAGCCTCTAGGCAACACACTTTAAGTAATGTGATAGAATTTGGCTGCTTTAAATCACCTCTCTACTTTTCTCTTTTCCTTTTTAAGTGGCTGATTAAAAATACCATTGTTCTTAAAGACAATTATTGTGCTTCTAAAAGTCCTAAAATCTCCTATAAAATAATTCTTGGAATTATGATTTATGGCTTTAATCTACTACCACTAGTAGTTTATTGCCAGATTTGAAGTATATGATTTTATGGTTTGCTATGTGGCTTCTGCTTCCTTTCATCTGTGCGGGGAAGTTCTTGTCAACTACAGTCCAAGAAACCAGAATGGCAATCCAGTTTTCAGAGCATTGTCTATAAGTTACAGACCCAACCATTTTTGTTCTCCTTTTTGTTTTTTACTGTTGGTGACTTTTAACAGTGGGGTAAATGAAATAGCATGTTACAAATATTGCAGATTTTTTGGGGGGAGGGGTTATCCTGCAATAAAATAGATAGATGCAAAACATTTCTGGTCAGTTTGGATTCCAGGTGCCAGAACATCAACACTAGTGCCATTTTTAGATTGCCTAAGGTATCCTGCCTGACATGAAGCTGTTCCTTATGTCTGCCTGTCCCATGCAGATGTCTTGTATAACCTTTTTGAAAAAAAATACAGCTTTTTTCTTCTCAAGCTCTTTTGTGTTAATACCCAAAGCCGTGGCTGTGTATTGGAGGGTTTGGTCCCCTTCAGGTGCTTGCTGCTTTTGTGTGGTTGATCTGTTCAGTCTGTAAGGATTTATAGGTATAACTTGTAAATTAACACTAATAGGGATAGTTGTATCTACAATTTGATATGGACATTCTCAGGAACACTGTGGTAATGAAATGTGGCTTCATAATATGTGATAAAAATTAGGGAACAAAAAGGATATTCAACCAAGATGACAAGTATTTTCTCAGTTATTTTCTTCAACATACGTTTTAAGAAGTTGATGCACTGAATCATATGTAACTATACTAATAAACTGTAGAAATTGTTCTCTTTTTGGGATATGCAAAAGGAGTTTCTTCTGTAACAGAGGAGACTGAGCTTTGATTTGAAAAGCAACTTGAGGATGCTTTGAGAAGAGACTGCTTGTTGGACAGACCTTTTTGATAAGTAATGACTGAAACATATGAAAAACTCCATCTGTTGACTGAGCATAATAACTCAAAGTCTTTTTGTATTTCTACAGAAGTGCTGCCTAATTTATTTTGGCTCATTGTGCTAGATAAAATTTATGAACTTCAGCTTGTATAGGATTGAAATCTGTTACTTATTGGTCCCATTACTGAAAATTGCAAACTGAGACTTTCCTCCTTGATGTCTGTCTTTTCAGAATAGTCTTGTTTGTGTTTATGATTTATAGCTGTGATCTGTACACGAATTTAGTGGACCACAGGCTTTATTCAGAGTAGAATTTCTATTTCTAGGGTTTGCATTTTTATTATTCTGTTGTTCAAATTATAGGCCATTCACTTAAGAGTTGGACTCAGTGATCCTTGTGGGTCCCTTCCAATTCAGAATATTCTGTGAAATTCAGAAATCTGTGAAATTGGCAGATATTTGTGGTTTTGGCACCCTACAAAGATTATTCGTTAAGCCTACCTCAGAAATGCTGCTCAAGTTGTGTGTTGCAGCTGTCACAAAGTTGCTCTATCATTTTATGTATTAACATGTAAGCTGCTTTTGTGGATAAATAGGGATCTGTGAAAACCAAAAGCAAACATTGTTTGCAAACATGACTGGACTAGCTGTCAAACAGAAATACCTGATCAAATTTGAATCTTGTATTACTCTTTCAGGTTATGACAGGTTGAGTTTTATTCTTTAATACAGATAACATAAATGTGAATTTGGCTAAGAACCTGTTCTGTCCCATCAGACTGAAGATATTTGGTATTAACTCCATGAAACTTTGTTTTATTGTGACAAAACAAGTGCATTCTCTCAAAATACGATTTTCCAAACAGGATACAATTGCCAGTCCATATTTAATAACACCGTTTATTGAGAGAAGAAATATGCTTTGTATCCTTCCAGATCACACAACATGAGCTACTATTTCTTCTTGCTTGACATAGCATTTGCCAGGTGGCTTTAGTAAAGCCAGTCAGTGAGTCAAATGGAGCCAGTCAATGAACTATTAAAAGGGATCCTTGTTGGTAGGTGCCAGTCTGTAGAGAGCAGAATCCAAGAAACATTGCCTTAAACCAGTCAGAACAGTATGATAACAAATTTAAAGACAATACCCCTCTGGTGCAATCATGTGATGATTGGCTGGAGAGAGGATTCTTCCCAGGCCTCTAAGAATTTCCTTTGACATCAGGGGAAAACTTGAGGGTTTCCCCACCCCATCCCCCGAGAGTATATTGTTTTCTGTATGTTGGCACGGACCTCTGCTAAGGTTGGGTTGCGAGTCCCTGCCTACAACTTGGGAGTACACAGCCTTTGAATGTTTCGTTCTTGGCATCTTGTGAATCACAGAAGGGTTTATGGTTCCTTGCAGATTTCAAGGTGATGCAATATACATGATGTTCTTGTTCTCTGTTTCTCCCTTACATGTTACCTTCTGTCTACTGTTTCCCTAACCCTGGCACTTTAGGGTATAGCTGCTTCAATGCCTCTAATACCTTCCAGGGACCAGACTTCCTTGGACTGAAATACCTAAGATCTGAATTCTGTCACTAGATTTGTCAGGCACTTACCTTTAGCAGGCATTACTGACTGTATCCGTGACAGTAAAAAGCAACCAAATCCAACAGCTTTTGAATATATTTAATGAGATCTGGAAAAACTTTGTCATTCCACCTGTTACTGAGCTGTGCATTCTAATTGAAGTAATTGACCTGTGTAGTAAGTGCAGTCTCTAACAGATGCTGTATTCAAGTCATGTTATGTTTATAAATACTGCATTTAGGTATCTTTTGGGCTACATAACCCTTAGTTGGCACAGTGCTCTACTGCACTGGCTGAGGCACAGAGTACTTGGCTCCTGTAGCTTTAGTTTTCCCTTTATGCAACTGGTACATCATCCAGTTAGTTGCTTCAGTTGTCTTTCCATGTTTTCTTCTTTGGATACAAAATGCTGAACTCTAAAGAGATGCAGTCCTCCTTAGAAAATCTTATTTTGGATGGAACCTTTGCTTAAATTGATGTCAGAAAAAATTTTGGTTTTAGCATCTCTAGGAAGAATCCCCCAAATTGTCCTTTTCACAGACTTCCTTGCCTTAACTCTGTATTCCCTGTACTTTCCTGAAACATCTTTTGACTAACAGCTGTGGAAGCAATAACTCACCTGCTTGTAGCTCATATCTGTAATTTTCCTCTTTGTTACCTTCTAATCTCCCACCTACAAACTCACATACAGATTTACTTTATGAGATCACGTTCTGTCAAGATACTTATGCCACTGTACTCAGTGGGAGCAGAGGAGCATTGCCTGTGCAGATCAGGACTAAACGATTGAAAACAATTTTCTGTTTTGTGCTTTGCAGAAATGGGGCTTGGCTTTCTGTCTGTGAGTTTAGTAGGTTTAAAATAACCAACACAGCTTTTTCTAGTAATGAGAAAGGGAGAATGGTTTGTTTTTCTCAGTCTGCAGGGTGTCTAAGTATATATGAATTTCTTGCAAACCTATTACTGTTATTTTAAGTTTGTGGTTAGTAAAGTTAAGTTTCAGTTCCGGATGTCATTCTTTGGCATGTACACTGCTCTTCAGGAATTCACCAAAATGCTTGTGGTAGCTGTGCGTGATCTTCATCACTTCCTTATTTCAGCTACTGACTGTTGCAGAGAACATTAGGAATTGAGGTCTTTTGGCCATTTTTTGCAAGACTTTTATGTTCACCAGTCTGGATCCTCATGTAAAAATGTCCTGGAAGTTGTGTTTATATTTGTTTAATCTACTGAGTTCATTGTATAGAGTGCTCTGTGTGTAGCTTTGTTCTTTAGACACCTGCACTGGAAAATTGTTCATGCTTCGTATGAAATGCAACCTAGAGGTTCTGCACCTGTGGCTGTAACGAAGTTCCGTTAATCCTTAAGTAATATTTATAAGTTTGAAAAGTTTACTGTAAACTTCTAAAAGTTAAGCTAACTACTGACCACCTAAAAATTCACCAATCAATTGAGGAAGTGCCACTACCAGTTACTGTCGTTTGTTAACAAGTGCTAAAACCACTCTACCTTTATACTTTTTTTTTTAAAGAAGTGTAGGAAAACTTCAGGACGTATAGTTTATTTTCTACACTGATGTCCATCATTAGTGGAGGAAAACGTGTTCATGTTTTTTCACAATCTAGCCAAATAGAGATGTAGTTTTTTTAATATAAGTGATGCAGCATAACACGTGTGTATGTAGAAAAAATTCATTTCTTCCATTACCACAGAACTTTCTAGCTCAGTTTTTGGATTCTTTTTTTATCTTGAAAGGGGGATGACAAGATCAGTCTGTATGTGTATGCATGTATATAACCAGTTTTAAAACATGTTTCACATTAATGATTTCATGGCAGCCATAGTGTTGATCTTGATTACAACTCCTGGGCAGCAGTTACAGCATTTCTGCATTTCTCTGTTCTTCTGAGAATTTGGGTCATACACACCTGAAACTGTGTCAGCTGGATATACAGTATAAAGCACACGATAAAACTATACAGTATGAAAGTACACAATAAATCTAGCCTCTTTGACTCCAAAATACTCCTAAGAATTATTAAATTGAAATGATTGGTGAATGCACGTTAATAAATTGCATTTTTTGTAGTCACCTGACAAACTGTAAAGATTAGAAGATGGAAGTATGTAATTTCCTTACAGGTGGTTTGCTTTGCATGTTTTATGATCTTTTAACATTTTTTCTCTAGCACATTTTTAGCTTTATATTGTTTTTCAATCTGTGGTTATATTCTCAAAATTTCAAGTCATATTCATGAAATCTCACTGATTCAGAGATTGCTTATTCTGATGTTGTTACTATGTGTAACTGCCAAACCATAAATGCAGGTTTTGGGGCTAAGAACTGTATCTGCCTTAGGAAGATGAAAAAGTTTGGAAACGGGAAAGTATTTGAAGAAATGTAATACATTCTCATAGAATTTGTACAGTTTTACCTCACATCTGGTTTTGAGTTTGGTTCAGGTTCTTTGATTGCTTCTTGCCTGGAACAGGGGCAGTATAGTTCATTCACTGCTTTTTGACTTGTTGTGATTCTTGATTTTCTTGAGCAGCAGCACAGTCTCCATGTTGAGCAAGATGTCCTGGCAGATGCTGACCTTGACCGGCAATTAATTCATCCTCCCATTATTTTTTGGATGATGAGCTGCCAGAAGATATGAAATGAAAGCTCTCTTGCTTTTGTGAACATTAGGTACTCAGTACAAATGGGAGCACTCAGTGTAGTCTGTGTTATGGTTTCCTGTTGCAACTTCATGAGTTTACACAGAATTATAGCAAGAGAGAACTTGTGCTTGTATATCTGTTATTGTCATGTGGTAATGGCAACCAAGGAGAAGGATCATGCCATGGAAAAGTACTGCCCCTTCATATATAGCAAGTGCTCTATAGACTGAAATTTATTAATTTTTTATTGCTAGACACTAGGAAAGTGATACTGTAAGAATTAATAAAATTTTTTTACATTCAGTTAATAATGGCGTTGTTGATTAATAACAGTGCTTTTGAAATCCGTGAAACAATTAATATCTGAGCATGTATATACCAACCTGAGTTTTTTGTAGGACGGAAATCTTCATTTTCCCTGTTACATGTTTCCACAGTTACATAAGGTAATGGCAGTCAAACTTAATTTTTCAAAACTATGTATTCTTTCTAAACCTGTCTTTGGGCTTTCAGAAGTCTGAATTGGTTTGTTAAATTGCCTTTACTGAAATCAAATGTCTTTTTTTTTGGCATTGTTACGTGAGTAAATGGAAGTGCCCTAGGATTTAGTGGTGTAGAGATACATTTATTGAGCAAAGAGATACATTTATTAGCAAAGAATTTACTGAGTTTCAGTGGCCTATCTGTATTGCAAAAGCCTTTGTCTGGATACTATTTCCTTCAACAAAAACAGCTATTGTACAAGATCTCAATGCCTCAGCTTAGGGGCTGTACATTTAGTTCATGTTTTTCTCTAGAGAACTGTTGACATTCTTGATGATAATTCAGTTAAATCAAAATATCATCTTTTTAAAAATAAAAAAACTGTTAGGTATATAAATTAAAATGTACCCTGTTTCTGGAAGCATTATTGCTAACCCCTATAAAGAGGTGCTCTACTTTCTTGAAGACCTTTAATACATATTTTTGTGTTTGTAATATTTACTAATTATTTCAAAGATGAAGGTGACATTTCCTTGACATTTCATATGTAGGTTGAAAAATAAGTCCTCTGAAACTAATTAAAATGAAAACGTAGAGCAGACAACTTAACTATATTTTCTGTTATGATAGATAGTGTTTCAAAAAAGAAAGCAAAGGATCAATCATATTGTAGTATTCGTAATTCTTTTTTTAAATTAATTTATTTACACAGAGTATTTACGGACATCTGGACCCTTCCTAAATAAAATCTGTCAAAGGCTTTCGGTTTTTGTCTGCAAACACTTCTTGGTTTTTGTTCACCAATCACTTGTTTAATTTTTTTTTTTATTGCTGTTTTCCTGACAAAAACTCAACATATAACAAAAACCCCAAAAAAATCCCAACCCAAAAAAAAAATCAAAACAAAACAACTTTCTAGCCTGTGTTGCTACTACAAAATTCTGGTATATAAGGAATCATAGGCATATAAGTAATCATAAGAGCAGAAAATTTTATGTAGAAAGCAAGCAAATATTTTTTGATAGTAAGTCAAGTAATTGTCTTGTTAAAAATGACACATATTATTTCTAACAGCCTTTTAAAAATTTTAATATTAGCATCACGTGTTGTAGTTACATTCCTGCCGATCAGATTGAAGTAACAGTGCTTGATTTTACATATACCAATAATGATTTCTCAGGTACCACTCAAAATAAGGTCTAAATGTTCCTGAAGATATCAGGTCACTGTTTACTTAGTGTTCACAACCAAAAAAAACATGCTTGAAATTTTCAGGAAAGGAAGAAAGAAGAGAGCAGAAAACATTACATTACTGTATAAATTGATACGCACCTGCTTCTCAAATGGCTTAGAACTGCAGAATAATTTAAACTTGAATAAATCTTAGGGAGTCCATCTGGTCCCACTTCTTTGTCAGAGCAGGGCTGTCTTTCATGTTATATCAGGCTGCAAAGTACCTATTTTCAGTTGAGGCTCTAGCAGTGATGCAAGTCCCTCTGGGAAAGCTGTTACAGTATTTGATCACTGTCCTCACTGTGATTTTTTTTTTCCCCCCCAGTATCCAACTGGAATTCTTCTCAAAGTGAATTGTCCTTGTGTACCACCTAGAAGAGTTTGGCTTAATGGAACTGCTTATATTTTCAGCTCCCTAAATTGGAAAATTGACGTAGGAGAATTCAGAAAGACAAGAAAGTACTCAGATATGTGGAGGAGCTTCTGTAGAATTAGTGAAGAGGTAGATTCGTCCTTACAGACTTGAAAAAGCAAACTGAAGGGGAATGTAATAAAGATGTGTTCTGTGTTGTTTGGTTGTTTTGCGTTCTGTATTCTGTGTTGTGGGGTTACAGAGGGAAAGTGAGTAGGGAATAATGATGGTTCACTGCATCTGCTGAAGCAAGGAGTGGGGACCATCAAATATGCACAGTAGGCAGATGATTCAAAGCAAGTGCACAAAAATGTTCTTCAAAAACATGTAATTAGGTTGTGCAACTGGTTGCTACTGTACTGGGTTTTAATAGTTTATATAGAGTCAGAAAGCAGCTGAAAAATATGAAAGGAGAATCCTTCCATGACTGTTATATGTAGAAACCTCACATCTGACACTAGTAAAGCAGATCTTATACCACGGATTGTCAGAGGACAAAAACATGCTCTGAAGAATTGTCATTCTGTTCTTCTTGCAGGTTTTTAGGCCACTGGCATAGTCTGGCCTTATATGACTGTTCTTAAATTTCACAGTAGTAAGTCTTGTTTTTCAGGCTACCCTTTGCAACTCAGAATGTGGAACATTAATTTGCACCCAGTGCAGTGTTTTACAATATGTGTACATCAATTAGGCATAATTTCTGCTGCTTTGGAAGGTATTACTTATGTTGAAACCAGAAAATGTTGCCTTATCAAAAAGTGATTTTTGAATAGGTTTGTTGTTTAATTGGTTTCTCTGTGTACTTGAGATATTTTTAATTAGCTTTGAATGCTTTAATTTTTAATAACTCTGTTATGTCTACATGGCTGTGCACAGTGCTGCTTCCAATTCTAGGTATCTACAATAGCAAACTGAGAAAAAGCATATTATAATTACTGGAAAGGTGCTTCAAATATAGATGATCTGCTCAATTCAAATAATCAGGTAATATTCAGCCAGAAACTCATTCCATATGTGAATGCCATGCTTAAAATATCCTGGGTTTTTTTTGGCAAAGACAGTCGATTCTTTATCTGGTTTTCTACATATGTTCTTCCTGAGATACTCAGTTCTGTCATGGATGGAAAACCAAAAAAATCAAAAAATCCTACTCTCCACCAACAACACAAAAAGCCTTTTGAGGCATGAGATTAATCTTACTTATGAAATCAAAATCATACAGGGACATTGGCCACATTTTCCATATGCTCACATTTTAGTATTTCAGCATTTACATCTCTTTGAATATTTGCTAATGTCTATAGAACACAGAGATTTTGTAGTTAGTATATCCACTCATCAAGAAGCAGGCCAGAGTTAATGTCATAATCTAAACTTATTGCATGCTTTCGGGGCCTCTACTAAATAACTTTTCATCTCCATGACTGAAGTTACTAATGCAGAGGATCATTTTCAGAAAATTCTTTTCTGTGTTTTGAAGAATTCTTACTTGTAAATCACAAAACTTAATTCTCACATCTTACATCTATAGCCCCCTAAAACCCCCAAATGTTCCTTGTTCTCCTCATTGTCTAAATTTGAAGCCTGTATGTTACTCAGCCTCCTTTTTCATCAGGGAAAGTGTATCTTCAAAAACAGAGCTAGCATTCACTTTATGAAAGCTATCTTAATTGCTCTGGCAGATACTGTCTGATATGCCTTTTTTATCTGTATGTTCATTGAATGTATCATTTTCAGTAGCTACTGGAATTTCCCACTTTTGGTTTTATCTTAGAGCCCTTGTACTGTGCTGAAGTCTTTCCCATCAGAATCTCTGAGGACTGGTTCCCCAGCCACATCACAGAAACAGTACTATCACACTCATCTTTTAGATATTACAGATTACGTTCTTCTAATTGAAATCTCCTTTTCTTCTGAGAGCATTTTCTCTTTCAGTTGAAGAGTCCTCATCTTATTTCCTCTAAATTTCCTGTGAAGATTCTCCAATTTAATTTACAAGCCCACATTAAACTTCTGTATTTGTGCAGATGGTTTGCATCTGACTCATGACACATTTTTTTATTTGAATGGAATAATATTAGAGTATAGGCTTATTTATATCACTATATGTATGTCTGCCTAGTGTTTTAAGAATATTCAATATATACTCTATTGTCCTTTGTCCCTCTTACTGATAGTCTTCCACTTTTTGATCAGTAGAGATAGTATTACTATTTACCTGTCCCTCAGAAGCTTTAACTTAGATCTCTCTCCAGCCACTTACTCAGTTACTTTTCTTAAAAGAGTATACACTATTTTTCTTGCATAGTAATATCTAGGATATAGACTTATTTCTCTGGGCTTTTACATTATACAATTCAATTTAATCAAAGTCTTTTGCTCTGTTGCTTTGTCTTCCTCATGTTCATTCAAAATATTGTTCTGAATATAATTGTGTGGCCTGTTGCTTTGATTGTGTCACATCTGGGCATATTATTTCTTGTTCAGTTTAAGATTTGCAGTGATTTTACACAGTGACAGAACTGTATGCTTGGTAAATGAGGGCTGGTTATCCACAAGGCCGTAACAGTTGTAGTGCGTCACCACAGAGGATAAATTCTAGTGAAAAATCCATTAAAAAGGACAGGACCTCACAGTGCACAAGATCCCCCCAAACTGAATGTAGAAAACACAGAAACCCAGCTTCTGCATGTCATATATGAAAACACAGTTAAGGAAATCTTTGAGCAAGTGCTTCAGCTGCGTTTTTCAGTGCATAATCCTGTACTTCTTTTTGGGTCCTTGTGCTTTATTTTTCCTCTCTGCCTCTTGTCAGAAGAGAAAATGGAAAGTAAAATTAAGAGTGCCAGAGGGGTTGTCTTTTGCTGTGACATCTCTTGAAAAGAGCTGAGGTAATTGTTTCCCCTCTTAAGAAGGAAAAAGAGAATTGGAACAAAAAGGCTGGTTGGGAACAGGGTTTGAGCATTCCTTGTTTTGTGTCAGAAAACTTAAAGTACTGCTGTGTCCAAAACTGGTTACTCGTAAGATACGTCAGAGAACTCTTCTAATCTGATTATTACAAGTTACCCTTGAAGAGACCAAATTCTGCTATCCTGAAGTCCATGGCTTGCTTCTTTCCTTCCTTGTTGCACCAAGCCTTGAGGCATTTAACTGGACCCCCAGGGGAGCTCACTTTCTGTCTGGATTGGCTGGAATTCCTTGGCATTCTTTCAAGTGTTCTATGTGTACCATTATTACTATGTTTTACTTTATTTTTGATTATTAAACTGTTCTTTTCTCAACATAAAAGTTTTACTTTGATTCTCCTCCCTGTTCCACATGGTGGTGGGGAGAGGAGGATTTGAGTAAGTGGTTCATTGGTGCTTAATTTCCAGCTGGGCTTAAAATCATAACACCTAGCTTTTTAATGGTAAATGACAGTTTATTCTGTAGTAATTCAGTGATTGCATAAAGTATTATGGCCCACAGATTAGTTTGCTTTTATAATGAAATAGGTGTAGTGTAAAATAAAGGAAGCGAGAAATTGTGCTACTATTTTGTTAATATCTCTGAAAGTAATTAATTTAAGCCAAAGTGAAACTGAATCAGCTAATATGTTGCAGGAGCTTCATTTTGTGTGCTAGCAAGCTTACTGCTCCATAATGCTCTCTATAGCATCCTGATGTAGGACTCAACATCTTGTGATTTTGAAGCTTGTGTCGTGACACAGCCATCATGGTTGTGCTGGCTGGTGACGTCTAAAGTCTGCTGGAGTGAACATTGTGTGGAATTATAATGAACTTGCTTCCTGAGGACACAAAGAGTCTCTGCTCTCTGTTAGATTCCTTCAGAAATTTTAAATAACCTAATACCCTGAAATAATTCTTTCATCTACTAAGACCTTTGCTGAATTGAGAGGGCCTTGACTGAGAGGTTGAAAATTTAATGTGACTAGGGTGGAGATCATTGAAAGACAGCTCTTAAGTGTATTTGCTTTTATTTTGTAAATCAAACTTAATGTAACACCCTGGTTTAACTAGTAAGATTGTACACACACAACACATAAATATATATATGAAAAGAAGTAGATGGGGTATTCTGGGTTGTAGTTTTATACTTGTTTAGGAAAAAAATTATGCCTAACACGCATTAAAAAGCATCTCTTTATACTGGTGAATATACTGCTCTGAGAGAAAACTGGTTTCCTGCACAATTTAAGGGGTCCTTCAAAGGGAACCTGCAGGTGAGCAAAAAAAAATTCAATAGAAGACCACTGTTGCTGTTCTTCAGTTTCATCCTGGTTGCCCTAAAAATTCTAAAATAGAATAAATGAACTCAGTACAGGCTACAGTTGTATTTGTCATGTCTTTGATAATACCTGCTGTGCAGACGAGTTCTGAGTCTTCACTCGTTAAAATACAGAGTAGTTTCAGTATGTCAGAGGGAAAGTGCTAGGAAATACTGAATAGCATTTATAAATGTATTGCAGTTTGAACAGGACGTGTGCTACATTTTGAACAAGGCCAAAGTATATCCCCTAAATCCTCATTTCAATACTCATTCTATTTAATGTGACTGTTTGTATATTGTTGAGTGGTGCTTATCAAAGTCCCCAGTTGTACCAGTCCATGAGTCTGGGACTTTGAGTCAAAAAACCTTAAAAATACTTTTTGTTAAGGAGAAATTGGTGAAAGTTGTAGTTTGATGTTATCATTAGGTAAGCAGACGATTAGTGTCCAAATAGAAAGAAAATTCCTGAGTTTGGTTAAGGGAAGTGTAGTAGAATTCATGAATCTTTTGGTAACTTATTTTCTCCTATCATATAAGAAGGATACATTTGATTGCTGCTAAATCTCATGGCTCGATTTTGAAGAGACATGTGAAACTAATGGATCATTCAACAACCAGCGTGCAAGGAAAAATAGACTCTGATTGTTAATGGGATTTTTCTTTTTTTTTTTTTGTGAAGCCAGTTTAATTCCAGTAGTATTATAAGAATAAAAATCAGGATTCAACACAAAGTTGTTTTATTAAGATAAGATTAGTTGGCATATGATATTACTTGAGTCTGATAAAAGGAATAAAAGTGTTAAGGATGGGTAAGTACGCACATGGTTAATGAGTATTTCCATGACGAGAGTCTCCGTATTACTGTTTTGACAATTTGACTGGTTTTTACACTCTTTTTTTTTAACTGCATACAAATTAAAGCAAATTGCAGAATTTTGCTACGACAGTGTTTACTCTATGTCCTGTTGAACTATGACACCTGTAAGCTAAATTGTATTTGGGAATCATTTGCAAACATTGGTAGTGTACAGAATGAATAGTTTTTGGTAGTTGTTTGGAAGTCCTGGAATAAACTGAAGCTGCATTTATTACATTATCATATTTTCATTTTCTTCTGTCAAAGCTGTGCATCTGAAACTTGGAAGGATTCAGGTTTTCTTTTTGACACCAGCAAACACTTGTAGTCTGTCTCCATGATCAGTTTCTTACAGTTTAGGTAACCTATAGCTAATTAGAGTGAGGTTGTTATTGTGTTGTTTCTCTGCTTCAGGCTTGTTTACTTCACAAGTCATTAAAATATCTTTACTGTTTCTGAGGGAAATTTACAAGCAGTAAACTCAGTTTGTCAGTGTTAAAAGTACCTTCTTTTCCTTAAGAGTGATATAATTTTGAGGACTGATAGTAAGAGATTAAGAAATATACAATCTTTGGACTAAGTCAAGTTGTGAAAGCTTGGAATTTAAATCGAGTTATGCTGAACTAGAGGTCCTTGAAGGCTGTTTTTCAGAGCCCTCTGTTTTCAGAGCCCTGTTCTTGCAGAGTTTTAAATCCAGACAGTGGCTGCTCTTATGGTTTATGGTAGTGCCAGAAAAGAAACGTATCCTAGAGCCTGCACTGATGGCTACTGATATTTACAAGTAGTCTGTTGTTAGAGAAGAACATGTTAATAAAAGCAAAAAAAACCTAAACATATATTGTTAATCTACCTATGTAGGGGTTTTTTTACTATATGGGTGGTTTTTATTTTATGTTTTCAATCACTGTCCTTTTAAAATGACAGGTATTTCAGGAGAACCGAGAAGTATGTTCCATGTGTTTAAGGAATAAAAGAATTTCGGTTTCCTTTATACTTAAAATAATTGCACAAAATATTTAAGGAAATAGAGAGTTTCTCAGCAGGTGAATTGATCTAAGTTAGCTTAATCCAGCTGATGTTGACATTTACAGGTTTGCATCAGTAGAGGCTTAGCCCTTGTCTTTTATTTGAATTAAATTCAGGAGTCTACATACCACATTCTCCAATAAATCGATTATCATGCAGGTTTACTTGTTTTCACCGGAGATTCTTCTTTTTCTCCTAGGACAAGAAGGACAAAGTCTCAAGATTTGACACCATACGTCATTCCATAGCAGGAATTATAAGGTCTCCGAAATCCATGTTGGGCTCATCGTCAGTAAGTAGTATCAATAATATAGTGTTGGGATACAATCTGTTATTTTTACATCTTAAGTAGAATTTTTTCGATTTTTTTTTAAGCATGCATTTCTATCTAAATGGACAAAAATTACATTAAAATAATATTATAAAAACACTGTTCTGATTGATCAGCATACATGGTAATATCATGGCATAATGATGTGTCAGAACAACTTGCTGCAATTCAGGGAAAAAAGAGAAATCGTGTGCTCTTTGCAGCTCTCATACTGGTGCTATAATTTTAAGAGTACTCTTCCCAGTAAGGCTGATTTTCTTGAAATGCACTGTCTTATGACAGGTGGTCATGCATATTTTAAAAAAGATTGCAGTAATTATATTCCCCATATTTGTTACTGCTACTACTACTGCTGATGCTATTTAAGTAACTGTTACAGATCATGCTTCAATCCCCACTAAGAATAATTGTTGAGTGTATCTTATGTACAGTTGGCTTTTGTGTAGATTCTGTAATGGTTGGAGAAACTTCCTTGGTGTTTTTGCTTTTCTATTTTCACTATTTGCTTGCAAGAACTAGTTAGAATATTTGAGCACCTACTTAGGGAGGTGTCAGATTTTACTTGAAAACCTTTTTTTTGTTCTTTCTCGAAGTAGAACATGTGATCATTCCAATCCTCCTAACATAAAGACCAAAACTAAAAAAAAAAAAAACAAACCAAAAACCGAACAAAAGAAGAAAAAAAACCCTCAACAAAAAAGTTGGGAAGAGTTTTAAAAACTGTTTAAAACTGCCTTTTAATTGTAATCTTGTCGCCTGAAATATTAGCTCAAAATAGCATTCTTGAGAAAATTCTATAAACAATGGATCTTTTATGTTATGCTCAGGATTGCATCCAAGGACCCATGAAAAGATACAGTAAACTGTGTTTAAGCTAAACATTATTCAGAATGTGTGGAAGAGATTACAATTGCATGTATGCATTTATGTAAATATACATGTGTGTAGAGAGCAGAATTGTACATAGGAATGAAGGAATGGAAAAACAGATATGATGGGATAAAATTAGGACAGGAAGGCTTTTCCTATGAAAAATGTGAAAGTTGCTTGACATATTTGAAAAGTAACAGGAAAAACCTTTCTAAAATTTTGGAATATCCTTGGAGTTAAACAAAATCTCCACATTATCATGATCTTCATTTTGTAAAACTTCTAATTGATACAAAATTTCAACATTTCATAAAAACATCTACTAAAATGTGTATTCCTGTGACCTCTGTTCTTTATGTAGGTGAGACACAGCATTCACCTTTGTCTTATCTATGTGTAATAAAACTTAAAAAAACCCACCCAGACCAAAACCCCCACAAACCACAAAACAAACCTGACTAAAACTGCTTCAAAGAAAAATTGGAAGACAAAAAATTCTCAAAAGGAGGATCAAAATAAAACATTTTTATTAAATCAGGAGAAGTCAATGTCAAAATTTCAATTGGCCAAAGGTGTCCTTTTAAATAAGCTATGTGCCAACATTTTGGTTTTTATTCTAATCTATATCTCTGTTAATTCCATGGAACTTGGTGTAAACCTGGCTGTGTAGATACATGGTAGGTAGGGTTGGTGAAACCTTGGAATACGTTTGGAAGAAGCAAGATGAGCACTGAGTCATTTGAGTCAGAAAGTAAAATCTGAGTAACAATTGTAATCTTGATTATCTGTTGCTTAAATGACACCTACATGACTTCAGAGTCAGAATATATAAACCTCTCAATTTTAAGTTTTGCTTTGTGTTTAGATTTAGCTATTTCTTGTGTGTTAGAAAAGCTAACTGTGCACATACAGCTAAAATTTGCTTCACAAATTAGTACTTAGCTGTTAATGTTTCAGCTGCTCATCTTTTTCCTGCTGACAATTACATAACCATGCTTAATTGCTAAATATATAAACTGGTACTTAAAGCTTATTATCCGTCAAAAAAGTATACAAAGTAATTATTGAAACTGTATCATAAAGTAATATTAACATACATTAAATAAGTGCTATTTTTTATATGAATTTCTTAAAATTTTTGTATTTAATAATTATACAGAAAGGGATCTCAAAGCAGATTTGGACTGGTACTGATCCTCGAATAGAGCATAGTCTAAAATGTGATGTTAACTACCTGTTGTCAAATTATGAGTTTTAAGTATATTGAAACTTTAGAAGTGGATCAATATCTAATTTAAATATAATGGTATTCTAAAAGCAACATCCTGTATTTAATTGGTGGGATATGTTGAATTTTGTTTGTTTCAATTAAGGAAAACTAGTTTTTTGTGTGTCATCTGAAAAAAAGTCAGAGAAACTGTAATTTCAAAAGCAGAGAGGAGTTTACTATTACTTACATTTTGGCACTGAAATGATTTACATGTTCTCAGAATGAGAAGATACGGGGTAATACAGGAAGAAAGTATAGTTTGAAGAAAAGGGAGCTAGGGATTCAGGAGTGTTCTCTTGGACAAAATGCAAGCCAGTTTTCTGTAATAGCAGGAAATGTAAGTTTAATCAAATGAGGAGAGAAAACACAAGAAAGGAGACAGCATACTTGTACTGGAAATGAAGTGATAAACTGAATGAAGAGTCAGTGTCTGCCCTTCTGCATATTTTTTTTGGTACTGAGGCGTTTGAGCTTGACACAAACATCTGTTACTTTTTATAGGATAATTTTTTTATTGTTTATAGGATAATAGATGGAATTAATGTTGGTTTCATAAGGTATATCAGCATTTGGGAATGAGCCAGGCACACAGAATCTAAAGGCAGGATGTTGCATAGGGAATTCTCTCAAATTATCAACCTAAATTTACTGCTGTACGTTCTCATTTGTATCTCTGCCACTCTTTTACACTGACAGAAAAAAATATCTTGCCAAAATGTTTTGTTTACTTAAAGATGTAAAGTAAGGAAGTAAAGAACATTTGCATTCAGAATATATGTGAAAATACAATACTAAGCATGCTACTAGTTTAATAACATCTCATCCCCATTATAATTTTTATTTCATAATACGTAATTTTTTTGAGTTAGAAATAATACACTGCAGTTTGCTCAGTTTTTCTCTTGAAATAAGGGCAGCAGCTGGGGACTGCTTATTTTTACTGTTGGAGAAAAACCACTGTTTCAATGGATTGTGAAATAGGGAGAGAGAAGGGTGCTCAGTATAAGTAAAGAGGACAGTACTAGATCCATGAGGAACATGATGAAGTACATGAGGCCATTTTACTCCTCATAGAAGAAAAAGTGTGAATAAATATATAAGGACACATCCACCAGCCCCAATAACCTGGCAGTGAAATCTGGAAATAAATGGAAATCTCGAAGGAAAAAGAAAAGGGAAAAAAAAAAAAAAAAAGAGGGTTTGGGAGGGAGAGTAGAAATTTGACAGTCTGAGTTCCTTTCCTTCTGTGTGATTTTGTTAATTTTTTTATCTATAGCTTTCTTACAAATTAACATCAAAAATCCTAGAAAAATATTTCTTTGTTTAGCCTGTTAATGCACAAAGTGCTTCTGTAAGCGTACATACAGACGTGCAAGAGATCTCATCCCCCAAATGAAATTCTAAAATTGTTTTTTCAGTTATCTATTTAGTGATACTGAGTTGCATGATGATATTTAAAATCAATAGAGTTTAAAGAAAAGGGATTGGAATTTAATTTTGTACATATGGTTTTTTCCCCTGTATTTTCTTTAAAAATTAACCTTTCATTTAATGCTGACTATAAGATGCAGTAGAAATATTACCGGTTATAGTGAGACAAACTGAGTTGAAATTAATATTAAAATGATTATGTATCTTGCATTTGTACTGTTCTTTCTGGGCTTTCAGCCATATTTGATTCCCTAGCCAGTGAGAGTGAATATTGTATCATGTAGAAAATATATTAGAAGACTTGTTCATAAAAGTAATACTGTTTTAATAACACTCAAAACATGAATAATTGCTTACCTCATCAGAAAAAACACCTTTATTCTGATTGTCCCATAGTATATGACAAAAAGCAAAGGCAATATGAGGGAGAAAACAATCAATTAAGGAAACTTTGTAGAATTTTCTTTGTTTTCTTCTGAAGTAATAAATATTAATCAAATTTCAAAGAGTGAGAAGGTTGGTGATAGTGTCATAGACAGTATGATAGTTAACAATGTCCAAAATGCTCTGTTTTTCTTCCATAACTCTTTCTGTGTTACAAAGGCTTTTAAGATGTTTTATTCTGGAATGTGATCCTGATTGTCTAAACAATACCTCAACCTGCACCCTATTTGTACATAAATAGGTGTTCCTATCTGGTGGCTTCCTTTTTAGGAAGCTATAAATTAATTGCACGTCAGATTAATTTTTTATTTTAGCCTTCCTTTGTGAAGACCATGAAGTAGTTTAGTGACCCTGAACTGTTCTTTTATCCTTAGAAACATTTCCTTTCAAGTAGAAATATGTTTCTGTGGTAGAGGGTTTGTTGCTCTGAATCCCTGAACATAAGAGAAGTTTGGGTTTTCTTTCAAGGCAGACTGGGTGTCTTTGAATGGTAAATGTTCACGTAAACAATGTTCTCTAACATTTTGAAAGCTTATTTTTTTTCTTTTAGGAATTTCTGAAAGAAAATGTTAATGGTGGCAAGCAGTTCTCATGTGAGATGTATTTAACTGTCTGTGGCTTTGAAATATGTGACTACCTTCTTGGCCAATCAATATCTCTGCTTTTTAGCAGTTCACTGTGCTCATAAACACAGAGATGGGAGTACAGCTTTTGCTCCTGAAAGCTCTGAGTGTGCACGCTGTGTTCAAGCTGTTATAATTTCTTACATAGTCCTTGCTATATGTTTGATTGTCCTTCACTGAGATGTGAATCTTCGTGCTGTTACCTAGATGCAGGTTAGGAGGCTTGCCTGGGACACGAACACTCACAGCACAATTACATTGTTCAGAGCTTTACCACCCTGGCTGTGAGAATTTCTATGAGCTCTGGCTATGGTCTTGAATGACAAGCCCTTAAGGAAGGGCTTGTCTACCTACCCATAATGAATAAATCTGAAGTAGTCATTGAGAAAATACAGTTTTCCTCTGTGTTCTCTTAAGCAACGTAAGCATGTTAAAACTAATGTGTACAATCATAGTTTAAAACTCAATAACTTCCACTTATAACCATTTTCTACCACTCATAACCATTTCCATATAGTGAAAATAATGTCTTAAAATCTTTGTGCCTTCAGAAACTCTGTATCATAGTGGTGGTACACCAGATGTGTAGTCTGCACTAGAGTGTACCTGTTAAAAAAATATCTCATACTTATTAATTGATTTGGGATGGAAGTGATAAACTCTGTGAAAACAGGTTATTCATTTCGCATGCTTTGTATAAATCAGTTTATTATGATTTTCTGTTTGATAAGTTTCTGTCTGGACAAAGAAGTTATTAATTTTCAATTGTTTTTAATGGCATGTCAGAGTGAGTGAGAAAGAGTTGGTCAGCATGGCTTATGAAAAACAGCAGGCCAAGTGAAAAATATAACATGGTTTTATGGATGTTTCCATAAACTTCTGCTTTTGATATATTAATTTTTCAAGTACTTGAAAAAAAAGTGATCAATATGACTTTTGTGTAAATGTAAGAGCCTTGATTTTATTTGTTAATAGAAATACATAATGTAGGTACAGAAATAGAAATTATTGTTTTGATACTTTTCATGTAAAAGTAAACTCTGAAAATGTACTAATATAGTTAACATTTTTCTTCAATTTTTTTCCCAAGTTCTTTGATGTAATCTCAACCACTGAGAAACCGTTGTCTGAGCAAGACTGGTATCATGGTGCAATTCCAAGAATAGAAGCCCAGGAGCTGTTAAAACAGCAAGGAGACTTCTTGGTGCGCGAGAGCCACGGGAAACCTGGTGAATATGTCCTTTCTGTGTTTTCAGATGGACAACGGAGACACTTTATCATACAATATGCTGATGTACGTCTCTGATATAGTACTGAATATTCAATTTAGGACCTACATAGTTTACTATAGCAAATGGATTTAGCCTTTATATGAAAATGTGAAAGCTGTGGGAAATATTTCCATCAGTGCTGAAATCGGGGAAGAGGTCATTTTGGGAAACAAAGGAAAAATATGAAGTATCAGGTTATTCGATTTCTTTTATCCTATTGATTTATTGATTTATTTATTATTGAAAAGCCAAGATATTTCTGTGTATCTTTTGAAATCTAGAACTTGTTACTAATTAATTTATGCATGTACCTTTATGTATTTTTAAACCCATTTTCATAGTTGGTGCCAATTAGACTACTTTTAATTCAGACAATAAAGATTCAGCTGAATCTTTCTGAAAAATGGATATAGTCATGGTGAAGAAAGTAATCAGTGTTGGTTTTATACAATTGGGAATTGAAGTCCCTGCTGCACTAGAGGTGCTTATGTTGTTTTTAGCCCTATAGTTACTGTTTTGTTCAGTACTCAAATGCTTATGGATGTTACACAGTGTATATGCTTCTAAGGACCAGAATTGACCCCCCTTATTACTCTAACTTAAGAAAAATTGGTGACTGAATTAGCAGTATGTTATATTGTTATATGCCTTTAACCAGTGTATTTCTTTTTATTCTTCCTAATGTACTGCTTGTTTTTTTTAATGTATGTATTTTTCTTTTTACCTTTCAGAATTTAAAACTTACTAGAAATGTGACATTTCACATAACATTACTAGAATTTTTTCTGAAATTAGACATTGCAGCAAATCATTCTCAGTTATGATTCAGTAATACTGTCTCTTCAGTCTCTTGTAACAAAAGTCTCCTCACGTTTAATGATATTTACACTAAGGGAATTTCCTTATCTAAATCCCCAGCAGATGCAGCATGCCTGGGGGAACTCAATATTGTGTACCTGCTTTATTTCCTTTTAATAAGAGGCAGTAATATTTTTCACACTTCGTAGAGGTTGGAAGGCTTTTATAGGATCAGTGATTATGGTCACCTGTCATGGCTGGAATGTTCATTAGTTCTCACCTACTGTTTTCTTTCCACTTTGTGGAAGTGAACATTGCACATGGTGTTTATTTTATTTTGATTTTATGACCTGAAAGTATTTTGATGTGTCAGAGTGCTGAACGAGAAAATAAGTGATAAGATTACCTCTGCGTAGACACACAGAATCTTACAAGATGCTTGGTGCTCTCTGATCTGACCCAGCAGAAATAAATGCACGTTGTCTACTTGACGTGACTGAAATAATTTTGTACAAATCATTTTGGTAGGGAAGTTCGAGGAGAGTGTAGTGCAAGGGATTTATTTGTTTTGCACTGGTATAGAGAATGTGAAATTGGGTCTCTGTGATTGGTGAAACCACACTCTTGGATTACTGAAGGTTCCCATATTTTCTTCTGAATCAAGCACTGAAGATCAGAGTGGGACATTTGTTTTAACAGTGATCCTTCAATTGCATAAGTGTTCTCTCTCTGGTTTTACCATTATTTTAAAATCTAATCTTAATATTTAACTATGTGTGATAAATTAGTTTATCATTCAGCTTTAAACTGAATTAATTCACTGCTGTCCATTCAAGGCAGCTGTTGTTTTCACTTCTGGCATAGGTTCAGGCTGTGGCATTGTAAAATTGTTGTTTGTTAGTGATGTTAATAATGGTCAGGATGCAGTGTAAATACACAGAATCAAAGGACACTGTCTGCCCTGAGGGTTTTACATAAACAGCAGCAGATGGGCGCCTGGCTGGGTCTGGGATGAGGAAATAATGGGCAGTAGTGGCTGTTGTGCTAAGGAGACCTCTAGGACATCAGGTTTTTTTCTATCATCAGCACAGAAGTGTGAAGGAACTTATTTGAAAGGAATGGGAACTAGTATTAGTGGTCAATGAAAGTGTGGTCATTATTTAATAAACAACAAAATACCAACACAAAGTGTTCAGTCCATGGAAACATTTTTATGATAGAGATCCGTGAATGTTAAAAGCAGGTGACATGACCAAGCTGTCTTTGCTAACAGAAACAACATGTTTCAGGAAGTTAATGCTTTAACTCTCAAGGAACACAATAAACTTACAATGCACTGTGAAAGGACTTTAACCCTGGGGGCTAGCAAGAAAACTGTCTGCATGCTGTGGTAGAGGTTTTCATTGCCCAGTTGTGTAAATGAACTTGAATCACCATCTGTGCTTTTGAGTTTTTTTTAATTGCAGTACTTGTTCATTGTCAGACTGGCTTATGGCAGCTACTTGTGGGAAGAGCTCTCTAATTGTAGATGCTGAGTCTTGTGAAAGCACAAGGCTTTTCATATGTATCACTGTACTTCTCTTTGAATCACATGCGTGAGCTGCCTTTAGCTGCTTTAGGCTCTTCTGGTTTATATTCCTTATTGAAGACCAATCATGTATTGTATGCTCTGTGCCACGGATTTATTAATTCAAATATTATAAATGCAGTAAGATTAGATTAAGGCAGTGTTACTTATCTCCTGTTTATTGTCAGATTTTTTGTTTTGCTTTCATAGTTCTTAGAACTTGAAGTAATTCAGAACTTGGTGTTTTTTCTGGTTTAGAATATTTTTAATTTCAATCTGTCATAGTTTTAAGTTTAACTGTCCTATCTATTTAAATTAAGAGTTTAAATAGTCATTTCATCATGCTGCCTTAAATGAGTGATGCAGTAATTTTGCATTTATTAATTTGTCATCTTCTTAACTGTCATTCCATTTAAGTCAGTAGGAATGCTATTTAAAGATCAGAAAATTAATCTAATTCTGTAAAAGTGAGCACTGCTTTCTTACAAGGGGGGGAAATTTGATGATGCACTTTTGCAGTTTCTTGTTAGAAATGTTCCTTGTAGAGAAATAATTATTCCCTTTTATGTCTTTAAAGAATCAATATCGTTTTGAAGGAACTGGGTTTCCAACTATTCCTCAGCTCATAGAACATCATTACACAACAAAGCAAGTTATTACGAAGAAATCAGGTGTCGTTCTGCTGAATCCTGTTGTTAAGGTAATGCGTACATTCCAAGAACTTTATTTAACTGAAAATAATTTTGGGGTATTTCTGTTGTTATTTCAAATATGGTCCTGTGCAACTTCTCAGAAGATTTTTTATTTTTGTGCATTCTGTGATTCTGTTTCGGAGCTTTTTGTACCTTTTCAGTTCTATGCAATATATTAATTTAAAATTACTCTCCATTCTGATCTCTATAATAAATTTTTGCTATCTTGAAAGAATATCCTCCTAGTTTTTTTTTTTTTTGTTCCCATTTGGATTTCAATACTTAGTAATTCAAAGTAGTAGTTTATTGCCCTTCCCTCCGTAAAGGAAGACGTTTCTTTTATATAATGGTGTTTGATAAGTGGTGACAGTCTCATGAAATTTAGAAGACTTACGACAACTACATTTTGTCTCTGTTTTATATCTCAAAAATAAGTTATACAGACACAGAAAAAGGTACTGACACTCCAGCATAATTGAAAATTTAAAGTAAAAATTCCCTTTTTAATCAGTAGGCTATTGCAGAAAGTCTTTCAGGAGGGAAATGAAAATGTATAAGTATTAAACTATATCAGTGTTTTAAGAACCTTCTTGACTTCTTCCTATATTTTTGCAATTAATGTCTACTTTGTTGATACTTCATTCATATGACAACTCCACTTATATCTTTGGATCTTAACTATAGGTAAACCTTCTTGATTTATTTTTTTTAAGACTGGTTGCAAGCCTCTGTTTAACAAATTTTGGTGCTACATGATTTGAATTTCTTTAGAGCAGCTGTTTTCAAAAATATTTAAATTGTTTTGGTTTGTAATGGCTTTTGCTCTGAACTATGATTTTATGGTTCTCCCATCTGACAAAAACTACTTGTATTCTGAAGAAGTATTTCAGAATGAAGAAAAAGAGTGTTGTGAGCGTTCCTTTTTAATTTACTTGGAGCCTTTCATATAGGAAAGTAGAGACATTTTAAGTGTTTTCAAAAATAGCATATGCACTCTGACACCTAGTGTTGGGGGTAATTTATGCATCATGTACTATTACCAAAATGTCTTTGATCATTTGCTGAAAATTTATTTGACATTGCAAAGAGTGTTTTTTCTTTGTTCGATTTATAACTGCAGAGCAGTCTTTGTCATTTCGTGCAATCTTTAATCTTTTTATGCAAATTGCTGTCCCTGTAATAACCTATTTAGAAATTGAAAGTTAAATATGGCAGAGAACTTCACAGAAAAGTTATGCTTTTTAGTTTGTTTTTGCTTTTCTTCCTTCCCACAGTCCTTCATCCTCCTTTACCATATTAGTAAAATTAGTGTTCACCTTCTGTGGCATCGCCCTTGAAAGGAACAGTATTAATAGTGTCACAAAAGGCCTGTCCCATGTCCCATTTCATGTAGACCAAATCTGCCTGCCTGGAATTTTAATGATGCTGTAATAATAGAATTTAAATTAGAAAAACGGAGGGCATTAAAAAAGATATCTGCAAGTGACTTCTTTAATGGAAAAGTCTCTCATATTTATTTATAATCTTATAGAAAAATATGCATAACATTCTTCAGTTTGTTATTGATGGACTGACTGGTATGTAGAGCCCCTGGGTAACCTCAGTGCACACCCAAGGTCTTTATTAGTAGAACTGCTATTTTAACCATTATTAGATGTATTTTAACTTTTTAACATCTTTGAACTCATGTTGTGGAGGTTTTCAAATTTTTTGAAATACATTTCTTTATGCTTAAGAAATGTGTATGAAGTTGTGAATAAGCTTCAGTTTGACTACTAGAAAAGAGAGTCATCAAAAACATAAGGAATGCCATTTTTATTTAGGTGTATCTGCATTAATGTTTTCATTTGAATGGGAAATACACCTTTAAAGCAAGTCTTCTCAGTGCCATTAGGATGCTCTGCCTCCACCACTGAGCAATCTCTGAGGATTCACTTTACTTCTTTCAGCTGAAACAAAACAGGAAGATGCAGAACTCTCATGGGAGGGCTCTCAGTTTTCAGAACCAGGAAAGATCTAACCTGAAATAATGCTTTCTCCCCCAAATGTAGGTTTCAGATCCTGAGCACCAACTGATTCACTCCAGACATCTGCCCCTATTTCACTAGTGCTAACATAGTCCTAGTATTTGGATCCTCTGTGATGTGGCTTTACGCATTTTGCATACGTGGGAGAATGAGGGACCATAAATGTTGAGATGAATGAAAAGTGTTTAAAAAAAAAAAAATATTTCTTAGTAGTGGTTCTAATGCAGATAAATAAGTTTGCAAATTATGTGATTCGTTTAAGCAGTTCTGATGCTGTCTTGCAAGGTATGTGCATGTTAGTGAGTTAGACATGCAAAGAAATGAAGAATTACAAATTTAAGTTAGATTCTTTTCATGAAAATGCACTTATAAGCATCTGACATGACCCTAATTTTTCAGTCACTGAACCAATTTGAAGATGGGAAGCATAAACAATCTATATGCTTCATGTTTCAGCTTCTTAGTAGTATCACAGAACTAACAGTGACTCCCTTAGTAATTAGTTAACATACACTTATCCATGCAAAGGTAGCCACAAGCTGTTTTCCTGGCTTTCCCCTTAGTGTTGGTTGGTTTTCCTGGTGTTTTGTTTGACTTTGCTTTATTTTGGCAAAGCAAGCTGCAGTTCACTTTTGCAACTCTACCCTGACTAGATTTGTAGCTCCAAAGAGGATATCTGAGTTACCTGCATGATACTCAAAGGCTTTGGCCAGGCATTCTGTAGGGATGCTGAGAAGCACCTGATGGTCATGGTCTCTGTGTGTTGATTTTTGACCCAAAGCTACAATTCTCATCATTTTAATTAAAGTCTAATTACACACATTTTTAAATGCTGAAATATATCTTCAATTTTCTTTAAGAAAACTGAACTCACAGTGGGAAGTGAGTATTTATAATATGTAAAAGATGTACTTACACAAAATGGATTTATTTATCTATTGTGTATGCATGAAATGGTTCAATAGTCTGCAGCTACTGGCATATGATAACAGAATTTCATATCTTAGTACTTGAGGTATATTTCAGTTATGTTTCTATTTCCTCGGAATTTAAGAAATTAGAGGATTTGCTTTTCAGGTTTTGTGGCAGAGATGATTACAATATTTCTGTCATGTAACAAATGGAATGCATTGTCCTTAATGGAGGCCTATTCTTGTCAAGGCATGTCATCCTGTTGAGAAAAGAGAAAAAGGAGAATAATTTGCTCTTTGTGCTACCAAAGTACTAAATCAAATTCATGTGTAATTTCAGTTATATTGACTACTTTCAAAATTGAAAAGATTTATTTTCTCAAAAATCCTTATTAAAATGCGTTGTAACAATGGAGGCTCAAAGAGTAACAAAGATTGCTTGATAGTCAGTGATCGAAAGTTTTTATAGTTTTTTTATCTAAAGACCATGGCATTAAACATCTGCTCTAATCAATGTTTCTGCTTCAGTCTTGTCTTTGGTATTTCTTTCCATGATCAGATTTAGATTAAAATTGGAAGATAAGAGACTCTTAAAGGGTGTAAGCATTATACTCAAACCTAGAAAAATGTAAGTTTAACAAGTATATGAATTCCATTTTAGCAAACAGTGTAATTTTTGACCAATCTCTGCCCTAGATATATTAAGTGGACACCTTGGCTACACATGAATTCCTGGTTTCTGTACTACTTTCATATAAAAAATTATAGAATGCCATAGTGCGATGTGGAGTGCAAATTGAACAAAAGGAGTTATCTCAAATATGAATGGAACAGTAGGAAGTAAGAAAAATAACTAAAATTTAAGCCATTCATTCTTACTAAGAAAGAAAAGTAGGTATGTTGTTTGGAAGGGGAAAAAATTATTAAATTAGTGATTTCAGAGGAAGACTTTTTGATAACTGGTAACTAGGAGAATAAATTCCTTCAATTAAAGAATACTTTGTCAAGGATTATTTATATTAACTAGATTTTATTGTTGCCATTTTGTATATACCTGTGAAAATCAAAGGATTAGCTATATTGTGTAATATTCTGGCTGTAAGTCCTTATGAACACTTGTAAAATCTGGGGCTTTGCACTGTGGCATTTCAGTGTTTTTATCAGAAACTTTATAACCAGATGTTTATATAGCACAATTAAACAACTGTATTAGAATTGTGTATGATGGCAACACCTTTTCTGCTGAAGTAACATCCTGGATTTTTTATGGATTCTGGCTGCTTCCCCAGATTTGGAATTAAAATATTCTATAATAATTATTTTTTATAACATTGTGAGTTACAAACTTCTTGTGGATCTTTAATTATGTTCTTCTTCCTGTTTCTACTTGTGAAAGCAGTCAGTTTGCAATATTTTCATAGAATGTGGCTGCAAGTATGTAACCTTCATTGAACATAAGCTCTCACAGGTCAAAAAACACAGTGTAGATTAAAAGCAAAAATGAGTGTCTGAGCTCTTAAATTCCCTTGTAGAATTATGGTTATGCACAGTTGGGTACTGTGAAGTAGCTTATGATTGCTTCCAAGTATTTTAGCGTCCATCAGTTTAAGTGGAACAAAATGTTAAGGAGTGAAATGACATTTCAGCTGTGCAGTAGCAAAGGTTACACACAAAAGCAGCTGCAGAATAAGGAAGGGTATGGCTTTCTTGAATCAGGTATGTGCATCAAATGTGTGTAATTGTGTCTGAATTCTCAAGAAGATCTGTGTGGGAGAGCATGAATACTAGATCTGTTTGCTTAATTGTGGGCCAGTTTATTGAGAAAGAGTTGTGACACACTGAGGAGGACTCTGTGTAGTTAATTCTCAGACTTTTGAGTTTTAGAAAAGGATACAGAAGGTACAGAAAAGGTGCAACTGTTGTGGTTTAACTCCAGCTGACCACTGAACACAGAACACAGGGGATCATTCACTTCTTCCGCAGTAGGATAGTGAAGACAGTCATAAGGGTAAAAGTGAGAAAACTTGTGGGTTGAGGTAAAAAACAGTTTAATAGGAAAAACATAAGCCACACATGCAAGCAGAGGAAAACATGAAATTCATTCACTGCTTCCCGTGGGCAGGCAGGCGTTTAGCCATCCCCAGTTAAGCAGGGCTCCATCACACGGAACTGTGACTTGAGAAGACAAATGCTGTCACTCTGCATGTCTTCCCCTTCATTCTTTTTCCCCAGCTTTATATGCTGAGCATGATGCCATTTGTTAGGGGGTGTTGGGACATCCCTTTCGTCCACTGGGGTCGGCTGTCCTGGCTGTGTCCCCTCACAATGTCTTGTACAACCTGCCAGAATTTGTGGGAAAAGCTTCAAAAAATTCATGTTGACTGGAATCTTTTAATTTTAGAGGAGGTTGTGTATGCATGCATGCCATAAAGATTACTTCATGTGTTAATCACCTATTAGCTACTGTGAACAAAATTACCCCAGCCAAAACTAGCGCAGCAGAAAAGAGTAGATTACCATAGACCGCAGAGGAAAACTTTGTCTAGCTAAAGTCAGTAATACAGGAGAAAAAAAAATATGCTGAATACAGCATTCGGAAGATTGCAGAAATAATAATAGAATCTGCTAATATTTAGCAGAACCATTTCTGTACCACTTCCCTTTGTGTGTCCTTCATTGACTGGCGCTTTTTTCTGCCACCAAGAGGTTTTTCCAGTGCTTCTGCTGTTCTGAATAATGAGTTAGTGGTATGTGAGAAGCTAGCAGTATCTTATTGAAGAACTATGTACATCTGATATAAGAAACTTAATGCAGCATGATTCTTTTAAACAGCATCTCTGTAATGTTGAATGATTTCTGGTTCAATGCCATCATCTTTCTTGCTTGGAGTGCAGGCAGAGCTTATTGGTACTCTTGCTGAAATCTCATCAATTAAAGCTACAGTTTCCTTTCTGTGTGGCTTTGCCTTTTTCCTGCTCTTTCACAATCAAAAATTAGCTAATATAGTAGTTTATTTGGAATTTTGACAAGTTACTTCCATTCCATTCCAGTGGTTTTAATATATTGTCTGAAGATTATAAAACCTAGTGCAAGATGAACAGGTGTGGCTAGGAAAGATCTTTGGGTTGTGTTTTGCATAAATAATGATTTGGTACAAGCTCTAAGGTGGAACTGTAGCACTTTGGAAGGTATTGTATGCTGACCACTCTAACTTAAAAATTATTTTTGAATGACTGTTGGGTATATCGAGGAACAGTCCGGCAGAGAGTATACCGTAGTATGTGGATGTTGCCAAAAGGATGAGTTAAATATTTTTCCTCATGGAGAAAAGAAACCATCTAACTGGAAACAGTGGATGTTTTGAAGTTAAGTCAGGATGGATCTAAGTATGTGGCTAAGTATCTTACATAGTTCAAGGAGACTGTCTTGGACATTTTGCATCTGTAGTCTCCCTACCCCATATGACACACCTCTCCATATGTGAGTGGAAGTAAAAATGTGTTTGTGCCTGTGTGAAAATATTTTAGCCTATTTTAATAATTTGAGTTGTGTGGTGGTGGTTTTTTGTTGTTTGTTTTGTTTTGTTGTTGTTGTGCACACATAATATGACTACTTTTCCATTCCTCTCTATTTTGATCACATGGAATGTCTAAATGAAAAACCAGCTTTGTTTTATCATACAGCTTTGTTTTCTTTTCAGTGTACAGAAGATTGTCAATGGTTTTGGAGGACATATCTGATCCAGGGCAGACAGTTTTTCTGTTTGCATATATTTGGTTAGCAGAGTACTTAGGTTTCAGAGCTGAATTTATTGCCTTAAGTCCAGAGGAATACTATGTGTTTTAATGTGTTTGAAATATCAAGGTTTTGACATAAACTTGACTTTTTCTTTCCTGTACTTAAAGATTTCACATTCTGTCGTGTTCTTCCTCAGATTTCTTCTTTCTTCTCTATTTTCTCTATTTCCTGTATTTTTCCTCAAATATATTCAGCATCTTTCTAGCCCTTTCTTGAATACGAGAATACAAACTTAGGGAAATACTGCACATCATTCCCAAAAAAAGTGAGGAAAACTGGTATTGTATATTGACTTCTACAGTCATTTTGTCTACTGATCTTTAAGTAAGATTGCTCAAAGAACAGCTGTGCAGTTAATCTGAGGTCACTTCTACAGTTTGCACCTTGCATAATAGCTTTTGTGAATCTCAATTCTACCCTCTTGGTTTATGGCCATTTACAGTTTGATTTAGCAGAAAGGTTGAACTTCACAGTGTTTTTTTTACCTAACAGTAAGAAGTCAGATAAAATAGTACTTTTTCTAGGGAGCTAAAACTGTCTGCACTATTATTCTGTTTTACAGCTCACATTGAGTTTCATCAGTGTGGCTTAATGTGGAAAGCAGCTTCTATAACAATTTTTACAGCTCATGAATCTTTATTCTGAAACAGTTTTATGGAAGTTGCCAGTGAGGTTTTTCAGAACCCCTCTTGTAAAACTCACTTGTTCGTTTGAAAAATCTTTTCTACCAGCTACCTTTATTTCCATATTTAATCTGAAGGACTTGAAACACATAGTATATGATTCATGAAATTGATATGAACATTAGGTGTACTGACATAGATGATGTCAAAAATATTACTTCTTTAAAAAGATCATTTCTCGTCCCCCCCATTGACAGGCCTGTCTGTATGTACACAGCTGTTATTCACTTCTTTTTTCCTCTGGTTCATCAAGTTCTGATAAGTGATACTTGAATACCCATGTGATGAAAATTGTCTGTGATTCTGGTTTTCATAGCCATAAAAAGAATTTTACTGTAATACTGAAAATGAAAGATTAGCTTTCCGTTTTTGTTGTTGTGGGAAAATAGTTCTTAGCTGCAGTAATTCATACTACTGATATTTTCTATTTAACCTGAAAGAAGGAGAGCAAATACTACTTTACAAAGTAGTTTTCTGCTCCATTTTTTCTGCTTACATGAAAAAAACAGATATCATGCATGTTTATGTGCTAGATTCATGAGATTTTGACAAACTCCCTCTTTTTGGGGGGGTTATTTTAGAGAAATGTTAAGGGTTAATATAATCCCCTCAGAGAAAGGATAGGGATGTTTAGCTTTTTGGCTAATTCCCCATACTGTCTTCAGCTAGATTCTGAGGCTGCAAAGTCTTATGTTTTCATTTCTCTTAAAGCAATATGTTTTGGTTTTAGTCAATTCATTTTGGGGCTCCCTAAATCAACCAAGCTTTTTTTAGCCTTTTTTGCTTTTGTTACATCTACTAGTAAGATGAAAAACAGTGACAGAATTTTCTAGAGAAACTGCCTTCTGAACTAGGAAGAGTAAATAATGTGACAGATAGCATGAGAGAAGTAAATAACAGTGATGATAGCATAGAAATCTTATTTATTCATACTGCCTTGGAACCTCATCAGAATTTCGTCCCTCTTCCTCTTTTACAAATCTTACTTTGGAGCTTGGGTAAGAATCTTGTTTTTGTTTGGTGGTTCTCTGAAACTGAATACAGCAAAGGTGACATTTTTCTTTTTATCCTCTCTTCTCTCTTCTGCTAGAAATAGTGAGATTTTTAGAACTTTGTATCTAATTCTCAAAATGTCTGTTTTTAAAAGTTCAGCGTCTAATTGCCTTACTGCTGGTTGTTAATTTGAAAAAGTACCATATTAGAGTTCTTAATGATTGAAATTGTTGCAGAAATTATAGAAAAATACTGTTAAGGGAATTTGAACACTAAGTATTAGTTTTTGGTTATGTTTTCCATTTTATTGAAAGCTGTTATAATTTAGCTGCAACTAATTTGTAAGTCACCTTCTTAGCTTAATAATTTGTGATTTCTTTGATGTGGTTTCTCCTAATAAAGGGAGATAGGCAGGAGGAGAACTGCACTAAGGATTTGAGCTTACATATTTTGAAGACATTTAAGGTAACAGTGATAACATTTCAGTGTCATAGCTCAGAAAAAGAAAAATGAGGTTGCATCTTCTACAGCAACCATCTGCTGTTCCTACTGGTACCTCAGTGGCTTGCACACAACACAACACAACAGTACCTGCATTCTCATTGAAGAAAATATTGATTCCTTGCTAATTGCTCAGGGTTTGAAACTTATCATGGTCCAGGGAACCATGAAACTTAATACCATTCTAAGAATAATACTTAATATCTAGAAAAAAAATACTACATGTCCAGAATACTTTATTTTACAAATAAAAGGCAAAATTTCAGATTACAGTAAAGATTTTATTTCTTTAATTACTGCTTTATTGGGGGTTTGTCTCTTTCTGAGTTACAGTTAACTTTTGAAATAACTCTCCTCTTTGAAAATGTGTATCTTTATTGAAATTAAACAAGTTATACCGGATAGTCTCAGAAAGTCTGGAAAGGTAATAGCAAATTGTTACTTAAATAAACTTTCAGTATAATGACTGCTGGGGAAAGGGCTGGTGTCCTACCTGGTGTCCTGCTGACCGGGGAGTCCCCTGTGACTGCTCAAGCCCAGGGAGCAACCAGCCCTGACTACACACTTGCCCTGCTACTTAGTAGTTACAAGGAGTAATAATCAGAGAACTGTAACACTTGAACAAAGTAGGTGGGAGGATGTGGCTTCAGAAGGCAGTAATGCCTTTCCTAGCCAGGGAAGAAGGAACTCCTTTGCCTGCGGTGGAAACAATTATGTAGTAACAAGAGCGGTCTCAGTAAGGTTCTTGCTCATCTTTCTTTTCCCACCAAAGAATTGTCTGCCTTGAATAAGTTCCTTTCTATCCTTTAGGTATCTTGTTGTTTCCCAGATATTCTTCCATGGGGAAGCTGAAAGCCATGCTTTTGCCAGTAGTTCCTCATGTCTGATAAAGGGTTATCTATCAAGCAGTGCTGAAGCTTAGTCTGAGCTCAGCCAAGTCAGTTCCTGTGCTGTGGCATTCATGTAATTCAGTTTCTCCTGGGGGAAGCCACTGGACAGAAATAAAGTAGAATGTGGTAAAGTTCGTAGATTTCTTAAGTAATTCCGTTTGGAAATAAGGTATATCAGTAAGATTACGATCAAGTATGCTCAAGTGCTAATTTTTCTAACTGAATTTGTCTAAAGTGCTTTTATATTCCACGGTCCAAAATTAATAATAGAAAAATCTGAACAGTCACAAACTAAAGAGAGATTTATAGTAGTGTCACAAGAAGAGGGCTGCATCATAAACAGGCTCCTTCTGGGTGGAATTGTAATGGGCATTAACAGTCTCAGGAGTTCTGTCTGCTGGCATTCAGATTAGTTTGATTAGGTATGAAAAATGTGGCAGATTTGCTCCATTTGATTTAGAAGCAATTCTTTTGAAATAAAAATTTCTGTGACTTGTACTGATGTGCAATAAAGTGTCTATTGATCTATACCTACATTCAAGAATATTATGTCTCATTTTACTGTCATGTTTCTTCTATAACTTTCGGGATCTTTCATTCACATGATTAATCTGTAGAGGAGTTAAGCACTTACAGGAGATTGTGAACTTTATGATCAGACATGACTTTATTTCTAACTTTTTAATGATATGTTAATATGTATCCATTTATTTGTGTGCCTTATTGATTATGAAGTATTGACAACTATCTAAAATTATTTAATGATTTCATATTCAACTCAGTGGAATTCAAATAGATTTAGTGAGACAACATACTTGCAGTAGAAAGTCTTATCCTTGTTACTGTCCACCTTACTTGCTGTTCGTATTATAGTTACTAAGGAAAGACATCTGAACCACTTACATTTTGTTTTGAACTAAAGTTTAAATTAATATCTAACACATTACAAATTAGAAAATTGGGTTTCTTTCTTTTTTGATGCCAGAATTGGCAGATGTAGACGACTGTCTCTTCTCTTAGATTTTTTTTCTAACTGTCTGCTGAAGAAACTGGTTGGGTGCAGTTTAACAGGAATTATATCAAACAAAGCTGATCAAACTTTGAGTAATTATTTGATTGTGAAAAATCTGGCAGAACTATGATAATGTAATGCATGGGATAAAGTGGTAAAATGAATGGCTGAAGGTTTTCATAGAAACTTCAGATAGTGATTAATGTACTGGTACACTGATAACAAATCCTTCAGCAGATCATTTGATTCCAGTTTATGGTGCCATTTTCTTTGATTAGTCCTCTGAAGGATCATCATCAGATTTTTTTTTCTTCATAAACAAACTTTTGAAATGCCACATTGTCAATATATTCAAAAAGATTTTAATTCTGTAACTTTTTGCCTTTTAATGTTCTTATTTCAATGCTAAAACCATTATGTTAATATCTTCAAGTAGTAATTTTTGTGATTTGGGTTTTTTTAATAGCTTTCTTTGCAAATTGTTTTCTTCAGTTTGAGTTTCATTGTTAAAGGAAAACGTGCATTTTGATGGCACTTCCTATCTGGCTGTAGGATAACAGCTTCTGAATAAGGCATCCAGTCAGCAAAAAATATCTATTACAAGGAGGAGATGAAGAAAATATGTTTCTTATGGTGTTTGATCAGTAAGGCAGTAGTTGTAATCAATAATCTTGTTTATAGGAGAAAAATAAATTGATGGATATTGAGAAATTCCTCTCAAGTCTCCCAGTTTCCCACTCAAGGATAAGGAATGGCAAAGGTTGGATCCCATCATACAGCATGGTGATGTGGTACAGGAATTCACATGATGGGGCTGAGAGGTCTTCTGTGCTGGAAGGTTGGGTGAACAGATGCATTTAGGGAGTTGCTAGAACATACGCTGTGCACAGCTTACAAGAGCAATGGTCTGTGTAATTTTGTGACATTGTGTTTAAAAAAAAAGGCATTGAAATTGCAACAGCAATTATCCCCACCCCTTTTTTAATTTGGTGAATTCATGTTCATCAAGAAATGTGGAGCATCTTCTATACTCTTTTAATTCTTTTAGTTACCCAGAAAATCTCTAAATTACTTGCTGAATAGGTTTTTTTTAATGGAAAAAGTGAGGCTTCTAAATTAATAGAAGCCTCCACCTTCCTTAGGAGTTGACAGCAGACTTCACTGGTTGCGTAGACCAAAGGAAGTAATGTTGATTCACAGTGCTGCCCTTGGGGAGTGTTTGTTAAAAGATATCATCCCCCAGGCCCACCCCCTGCCATCCCCTCCAAAAGGGAAGTAGAATTTTCACCATTAAAAAAAAAGAAAACAAACAAAACATCTTCCTTTAAGATGATCTCAGGCTTTATGTTATAGAATCACAGAATCAACCCAAGGCTAGAGGAGACTTTCAAAATCATCCTAAGTCCAACCATCAACCCAGCACCACCATTATCACCCCTAAACCATACCCCCGGGGGCTACATCCAGACAATACTTTAACTGACATTTGTTGTCTTTTCAAGTAGTTACCTGTAATGTTTCAAACTGCCAGAGAATATACAAGAGATGCAAATATGTGTCTTGTTTATAAGTGGAAAGACTGCTTCATTTTCATATACACTGAGGAGGAAAATGTGGGAGGTATTTTGATTTAACATTAAGTTGTTTCATATACCAAAATTAAGTTTTCTTATCTCATTTTCACTTGTTAAAACCTGGGTGCTAGATGCCAATTTACAGAGCTTTTTTGAAAATTTGCATAGTGCTTATCTGCATACATACTGTCGTGTTCTAGGCTTAATTACTAATAAAAATTCGCTGTATGGTATAACTCACTATTTTATAGCAAGTTTTCTAAACTCTTGAATTATAAAGGCTTAGCTTTAAAACTTCTTGGGATGCTTGTGATTGAGTGCTCTGAATATAATAACTTCTTCAGCTCCATTTCTATTGAGAGAAGTGGAAGAAAATGTATCTTACATATTTGAACAGATTAAAAATTCTTTCCTCTTCTTTTTATAGGATAAGAAATGGGTTCTCAATCATGAAGATGTCACACTGGCGGAATTACTGGGCAAAGTAAGTAATAAAGTGAGCTAAATAACATTTGAATAAGTATATAGTAATCATTAGGCTATTCCTGTATACCATATCTTTTAAATTACTGTAGTATGTGATTTTTATATCAATTCTTTACCTTAATCATGAGACACCCTTGTGCTTTAAACAAATGTAAATCACACTTCCTAGTAAATGTCATGATGTGTGTGTGTAAAGTATTTAACTAGCACACATATTTTTCCTTTCTGGAAGGGTTTTAAGCTAACTAGATTTCTGTAAAGCATGATGTGGCTGTTTTACTTTCTACAGTCTTACAAAAATGTTGCAAAATATAAATAAAAACATATTAAGAAACAGGTAAATGTGTATTTATGTATAAAATTCGATATAACGAGATGACTGAATCATTATTTCTTAAAACGAATGGTCATTTCTTATGTATGATTGCTTTAATTCATTCGTTGGTGAATGTTAGATAACTTCACAATCTTATTGAAATTAATTCTTACGTGGTGTAGTTTATAAATTTGTACTTTACAAATCTGTTTAGGAGCTACAAGTCTTTAAAATTAGGTAAGGTCTTCACTTACATTTTTGGCACCTTTGCGTCTGTGAAGACCATTGTGAGTGCCACTCTGGACACAGTGTTCCAAAAGATTTCCCGAAAACTGAAAAATAAGATTAAATGAGAAGGAGACAAATTAAGGCGGTACTTGCCTTCTTACTGTGATGCACACTAAAATAATTGATGAGAAGTTCAAGAAATGGGGAAATTAAATACTCTTAGAAAATGCTGTTACCCAGGACAGAATCTCTTTGACAGAGTAAGTATTATCTATTGAAAGAGAGCTATGTCTGCATAAAATGCAGGTGCTGTGACAGCTTTACATTCTTAAACAGAATAGTATAGAGGGAGAAAAATAAAGATGTTTCAGACATAAGAAAAGCTTTTACTTGCTACAAAAATAAATATCAATTATTATAGATGAGTAAAGACAAAACCATCTGAAAATTATTTTAGTAAATGAATTTACATGTGTATTGCATGTTTTTTGCAGAAAGCATTTTTAACATTTACTGAAGACAACTTAAAGCTTGGAAGTGATTATGGAAGGATATGTTCTTTAAAAAATGCAGAACAGGATAAAAACTTTCTTGGAACATAGGATAAATCTGTTTTGCATCCATCCCAAAAAAGATGTGGTCAAACTGAAAAAGATAAGAGTGACAGAATCATCAGCATCCATATGACAAAAAGTTAAATAAACTACAACCATTCACCATGGAAGTGAGAAATGTGGGAGTCTATAAAATCTTGAGTGGTCTGGAAAAGATGAGGAAGAAATCATGAAAGTTTAGTGTGTAAAAGATACAAACTTTAGAAAAGACGAAAATCTTCCTTTACCTCAGGAGTGGATGGTCAGTTTATTTACTCGTTATTTTTTCTACAATACCTCACAAGATGAAAGTTGCATAGCAGGAACATGTTATATTGGAAATCATACATACATACGTACATATATATATATGCATATATATAAATAATAAGAATTCTATATTTTAAATCAAGAAATAAGTATTTTCAAGACTTAAGTAGTGCTTTGGGTGGGTTCCGGTTTCGGTGTTAAATACCTCTGACCAGAAGGATTAAGGAAAAATGTGTTGGGAGTGACTCAGCTTCTTACCTTTGGGGACCTCATGCCATTTCAGATGTGAGGTAGTGTACTGGCCTTTGGCAATGCTGTTTTAGAAGGGTCTATGCTTTTCTTGCCAGCTACATCTTCCTTGTCCCAGGGTATAGAAAATAGTAGAAAATAATACTGGAAATGTGTTGAGCACTATGTTTCTTCCCTTTTTACTAGAAGCACATTACTCTTTTCTGTCTTGAGTTTCTTTTTCTCTTTTCTTTCATCTTTGGCAATGCTGTGTTCAGCTGCATCATGTATGAAGTCTTCATCACTCATGAAAAAAAAGAAAACAATTCCAGCAGTTTTGCTGCCTTTTTTTTTTTTTTTTTTTTTTTTTAAAAGTCACATGCAGCCCCAGATACCAGGACACTGGAGTGTAATTCATGCAGAAATTATTCAGATATAGATTTAAAATTGAGTTGTGCTTATTCTTTGGGAAATGTAAAACTTAAATAGAAGTATGAGATCTTCAGTTTTCTTTTTGTTTTTTTCACTTGTTTTTTTTCATCGTATTTTTCATACTATTGTTTTATACCCCACAATTTCCTTCTTCCTTCAATTTGTGTCGTAACTAATTTTCCTTTTTGTTTTTATTTAAGAAAAAAATATGTCTGATCGAATTTATGGTCTGTATTATTTTAGTTTTCTTTTATGAGAGCTAAAAAAAATAAACAACTTTCCCTGGGAGTATGTTGTTGACTATCTAAAAAGTCTGATTATAAGAGGAACTGCTTTTTTAAAGTCTTTCTGAATAGTATGTAAGCAGTATGAAAATCTTACATACATGCCTCTATAGAGCAGTGCTGAGCTTAGGTTTTAAACAAATTATGGATCACCAAACTTTTTGAGGCAGACGCGACAATACATTTTGCAGTGAGCTAAATTTATGATTAAGATTACTATTCAGTATTTTCATTCTTCTTATTTTGTGTTTTTTCTTTCTTATATATGTGAGAATGTTTCTGTTATTTTCATGTGTCTTGTCCTAGTTTTCTGGATCATTTTTGATCTTGTGCAGACTGCAAGTTAAAAACTATTCACAAAATACTATAGTGAGAAAAGGAGGGTGTGCAGGAGTAAGAATAAGAAAAAAAAGTACTGCTATCATTCTCAGTAGAGTTTAAAAGTTACTAAGGTATTTTATGAAAAAAATTGTAATTACTTGATTAATGGCTTTTTTTCCCCTCTTTCCAGCAAGGTCAAACTACAACTCATACACTGTGTCCATATAATAGACGTACTGTGTCATGTGAACTACTTTTATTAGGGGCAGATACTGGAAGAAAACCTGATTTGGCTCCATAAACACATTTCAAAGTTCTATGCCAGTTACACTATATGTCTGCATTACTTTTTCTAGAGATTTTGAAGATTTTGTTTACTTAAAATGATTTTTTTTCCCCTCTTGATTTCAGGGCAATTTTGGTGAGGTGTATAAAGGAACATTAAAGGATAAAACTCCTGTTGCTGTGAAAACTTGCAAAGAAGATCTTCCTCAGGAACTGAAAATAAAATTTCTGTCAGAAGCTAGGTAGGTTCTCTAAATTTACTTGAAATATGTACTTTTTGTGGGATTTTTTTCAAGTTTTATTACTAAATGGATTTACAAAATGTGACCTTCAAGAAAATTCAAAGCAGTAGTCAAATTTTTCTTCCTTTCTCTCCCTCAGTACATTGCACAGCAGTCACCCTGGTAACTAAACATAGGCATTTTTATTGTGCAAATGCTGTAGCATCTACACGTGCTGAACCCTTATCTTTGGCAAAGCAAGCTGTGCCTATAAAATACAATTTTGCTGTTATAAGTGCTTTCATTTAGACTGTGCCATGAGGATTGGGATAAGACCGGAAGATGCTGTTAATCATCATCAGAGTAGAGGGGTGTCTTGAGATAATTTCATCATTTTTACATTTGCTTTCTTCCTCTTACTATGGAACTTCAGATGTTTTAATTTTTACTCCCAGACTAGTATGATCAATATGGAAAAGTAAAAGATACTAACTACGTTTTAAAAATTAGGATCAGCCACCCTATCAATTGAATAATTTTAAAAAGCTTCTAACTTGGCAGCTGCAGAGATGTTTCATTTGTTGAGTAGTTTGACGCTACTGGAAAAATGGTCTGAAAGGAAGAAAAGGTGTTATTTTTCACTGAATATTTATGTACCAGGTATGTTAGTATTTTACTCTTGATCCTAGTAAAAAAGGGAAAAAGAGGAGATGCTTTGAGTCAGCAAATATCAGAAGGAACATTTATGTTAAAAGATTTCTGTAGAATTCTTTCTTGCTCTTCATTTCACTTATAAATCATAGCATGCTGTTTTAGGCTGCAAATGTTCTTATTAAAGCATTGTCTAAGAAGATATACATGTTTTCATTTAATTCTCAAAATTAAAATTGCAGTCTTTATAGTCTTCTAAAACTTATTGTATTAATTAATCTCCCAAAGTAAAATTGGAATGAATGTGCTTTTGAAAAGTGCAGCAGGAAAGTATAGAGGCATGCTGTGCATATCTTTTTGATGTAGCTGTGCGTCTGGTCCACCACAGAAATGCTATTTAATTCTCAAGGGTTCTTGAGAAACTGCAAACCTGTCAGGCTGCTTTTCACTTATATAGATAAACATTATGTAGATAAATGTAAAATTACAATAAGAATAATATAGTGCTCAGTTTTGATTTATTAGTGAGTCAGTATGCCCTCCATTTCAAACAGTGATGATTGATCTGTTACATTGATTTTTTCCTTTATGATAACAATAATGACATATTGCATTAAAATAATGTTAAGGGTTTAAAATATTTTCCTGTAATATTTAATTAGTTTTTACAATAAAGTTTATTAATATAATTAACTCACCGTATGTTTTGCAGAATACTCAAACAGTATGATCATCCTAATATTGTAAAACTTATAGGAGTTTGCACACAACGACAACCTATTTATATCGTTATGGAGCTCGTTCCAGGTAATTTTTTTCTCCTTTTTTTACGACATATTTTCGTGGGTATTGTTTCCATAATGCAAAATGTATTTTTTTCTGTTTGTGTTTTTCTGCATTCTTGTGACTGACCTGAAAAGTCACCTGTGTTGCAAAATCTTTGGAAATACGGGGTTCTATGAGCTTGTAGAGGAGTGAGCTCCATAAATCTATTGTTTTACTGTAGTCTTTCAAGAAACAGAAGCTTCATTTCTCCTGTAACAAGATATTAAATGCTATTTCCTTTAACAATAGAATTAGGTATTGAAAGTTAAGATGTATTTAAAGAAACTTCATGTCTGGGTGTGTCAATTTTATTTTTTTTTTTTCTTTACCAAAATGCACTGTTTAGTTTATGGTTTCCTCTTGATTTATTTTTGGCATCTGGAGTTCATTTTATTTGGCAATGGCTGGAGAGAGTTTCAGATTGTTGGGATGATAACAGATTTTGGGTGATTTTACCTCTTTGTTGATTTTCTCAGCAGCTGGAAAATTTGGTTTTTTGCTAGCTGCTAGTGCTGCTTAATATGCAATACTGTATATATATATATCACTGGATTTGTCTTCAAAACTATACAATAAGAAGGCTTTAAGAACCATTTTATTCATAATACTTAAATTGTTTATAATTCTTGAATACTGGCCCTAGTACAAGAGCACTGATGAAATATTTGACCTCATGGAGTTTTCTGCTTCTATTCAATTAGATTATATTAGATTATTATATTTGTATGAGTGATTATTAAAATGAAGACTAAGAGCAGTATCTTCAGTTTTGAGGGGTACTTTGTTAATCAGCTTCTCCAAATATATCTGAAGATAAAAGTAAATCCTCATCTTTTAACACCTTTATAATTCTGGTTCAGGTTTTTCGGGACAAGGAGTTGAAACTAACTTAATGCAATTGAGGAGGATTAAGTGAGAACTTTTCTCTGATTCTTATGCCTGTTTTGTAGTCCAAATCTGTCCAAATGTTCTTGAGTCATCTGGCTCTGAATTTGCAGGAAACTTCTTGCAAAGAAAATTGTTGCCTTGTTTTGGAGGTCTGTTAATCCTCTGTCTTCTCTGCCTGCATGCCCCCATAAACACTGTGCAGTATCCAAGCCACCACACGTTCCCATGGGCTCTTGGGAGCACACCCTGAGAGCCATCAAATCAGCTGGAATCCAGCCAACCCTGAAGAAGTTGACAGAGGAAAGACAAATCACTTAGATCAGTTCATAGAAGTGGTGATTCTGATGTTACTGTTTCTCTGTTTTCTAATGGCAGGTTTGGATGAGATTACAAAAAATTATAGTTTATAGTGCCCTGACTTAGTATTTAAATCTTCCCCTAAAGAACAGAATAATGATGAACTTGTCTTGCACTCCACACTTACCTTTCTCGGTATCTTCATTGTCTATGTTTAAATTTGTTTATGCTTGAAGGTGTTTAGGCAGTTTAACATTCTGTTTAATAACTAAAAATGTCATGTTTTAGCTTAGAATTGTATTCTGTGAATGTATGGCTGAGAAGGCATATAATTAATAAATGTCTAAGTTTTTTCCCTGAGGAAAAAAATTAGAAGCATCTCCATAAAACTAGGAATTTCTCCTGACTTTTTCTGAGTTCTATTTAATGTTTGCAATTTTTCTGCTGTTTTTATATCGCAAATAAATGTGGGCTGTACATTTGCATTGTCTTTTGAGACTGCTGTGGTTTGGTTCCATAGCAGCTAATTCTGCTTTACATTCCAGATTCTGATTTCAATTCAGAGTCTTAATTTATTCAGGTATTAAAAATGTATATTGAAACTCACAGAGTGTGTACAGAGGTGCTATTTTTTTAGTGATTCTGTCATAAACTGTCTCTGCAGAGAAATCATTTTCCTTTGTTGCAAGTGTAAATGGGATTAAAAACTACACATATGGATAAAGTCATCAGTGAAAACGAGAGAAAGGTTGGAAATGCGTATTTAAACATGTATCTGTCCATTGTTATGTGCAAAAATAGTCCAGATGTTGTCAACAAATAACAGAGAAATAAAGAAAGTTGACAAAGACAATTATCCTTTGGAGGTCGACCCCTTTTCTTAGGAGGGGGCGGGGGAGAGAAATGGGTGTTACCATAAGTGAGGTGTACCCTAGAATAAGAATCACACTGATAAAGAAATGTCAAGATGGGTGATGTAGCAAGGTTTAACTGAAATAATAAATAATGTACCAGAGCATATTGTTGATACACAGTCAAAGTGAAAGCAGAGCTGAAAAATTATGTATGTTAGTGAAAAAGAAACATCATTTATTTACTATTCACTTGCTGTTGATCATGCTGATCTCACTGTCTGTGTCCACCGAGTGTCAATCCATAGGTTACTCCAGTACAGAAAGACAGACTTGGTTATCCTTTTCATAATCCACCACCTGTCAAGAAATGAGAAAAATATCTTAATATATTATGTGTATTTTATAAATTCTCTTTCAAGGGGTGACATGTAGAAAAATACATCCCATCTCCCTGCCATTGGCTGGGTTGTTGGGGACCAAGTCTCTTCTCTCCTTGGTCTTGTCCTACAGGTCTTTCTGTAGATTTCTCTGCAAGTGGGAAGGAACATCCTGTAAGCAGAATGTGGCATCTTTCTAAGTTGTTTGGGATAACTCTAGGCCTCCTCATTTCTCTGTCAACATCTAATGAAAAAAAAAAGTCCTTCAAACTGAGAAGGGAGAAGGCCTGAAAAGACAGAACTTGGGCATTTTTTTGTGCTTGTAACCATATTTTTATGATGGTACCATTGATGATGGCATGGACTTAGAATGCTTTTTCCACTAGATTGAAAACACAGGAATAAGAGAAGCTGCAGGAGTCTTATATCAAGTTAAGAGAGTCCATTAAACTGGTAAAAGACAATTTGTTCTGAGGACTCAAAGTTCATAGCAACTATTGAAACAAAGATGTATTTTACAGTTGTGTAATAAATAAATAAATAAATAAAATATGCCCAATGAGCATCACAAGATAGGACTCTTTCTTACATTTTAAAGAATGTATATTGGGAAACATGCATTTTGATGTGGAAAAAAGCTACGGGAATATTTTTTAAAGAGCGTAGTTCTCCTGTTTTTGGTTTAAGCAGCTGGTACTGTTGCCCAAGTATATAAATGTTGTAATAAATAGTTTCTTGAACACAGAAAAGCATTTTCTGTCAATAGTTTTTTATTCTTTGTGACACACTGTGGTGGTTTTAATCTAGGCCTTCCTTGGTGACCAGTTTGTAACCAAGGAAGCGGCAGTGTTCCCAGTATTCCATACGATTTTTACGTAAATCGGGGTATAAATAAGGGAGGAGAGGCCTTCGCTCTCTTCTCTTCCGGCGAGGAGTGGAGATTTGGAGAGTGCTGGCTGTGTCTGCCAATCCTGCTTTTTTAAGGGACATAGTGAGATTTGTTTTACTAGTTATTTTACTAATTCTCAGGTTTGATTGCGTATATCTGCTTGGTGTCTCTTTTTTTCCCCTTTTGTCCCTTTTTCCCCTTTCCCTTTCCCTTTGGAGGGTGTTTGGATTCCCTTTTGCTGTGTACATAGCATCTTAACTGTAATATACATCAAATATATATTTTTATATAACTAGCTTGATTTTTGGATTCTTCAATTTGCATAGTTTTTTTCCTTTGCCCTGGGGGAAGAAGGAAAAGGGGGACTGCTACTGGGGGTTTGGGTATTTGGCAGGGAGCCAAGTCTGAACCATCACATGCATTTACCACAAATAATAATCTCAGTAGGTTGTGGTGACTACCTTACTAATAAGTAACCCTCAATCAGTGTTCCAAAGAGCACTATTTAAAAGGTATGTGTTTTTGTTTTGTGTAGTGCCCTGTTTATTTATCATATAATTTAGATTTATTATTACTTTCTAAAAGCTATTCTTCTAATAGATTAAAAAAAATTCATTGTCATATATGAACAGAAGCTAAAATGCATGTAGGAGCAATTTCCTTCGTGTGCACAGGGAAACTTACGTGTATACAAGAAATATGAGGTAAAACCAGCCATCCAGGAATTTGCAGTAAGAGTTACTGAAAAATAATTTTTTTTTTTTTTTTCAAATCCTAAACGAGTTGTCCTCCCTTTCCTCCCCTTTCCTTCCCAAAATGGCCAAGATAGTAATTGAAATCAAGTCAATAAACCCTCACTGTTTTTCTTTTAAAAGTGTTATATATACGTAAGTTGATACCTATACACAAATCTGATTTTCAGGCTTAAGCTATGATAGCTACCTGCTGTGAAAAAGCAATTTAGCCAAGCAGATGGTTTTAAAATGTTGATTCGTGATTGCATAATACATAAATTTGCAATAACCTTTAAAGCACTCTTGCAAATAATTAATTTTATTCTTTTTACCCTAATGACATTGAAATATTAACTAAAAGGATATACTACCCAGATCCTTATAAGGATCTGTCACATACCATGTAACAAAAAATAACTGGAATTTTACAGTGCCATATCTTTTTCCCGCATTAAATTTTTAGTGGAATAAGAACTGAGAAAACAATTCTGAAATTATCTTTGTATTAAAGCATTTTATTAATAAAGAACTTAACATAGAGGTTTCCTCTTTTTGTATGTTACTTACTTTCTCTATGAACTTCTCTGACATGAGTCTTTCCCACGGACTGCAGTTCTTGACAGACTGCTCCAGCATGGTTCCCTCCCACAAGATGCAGTCCTTCAGGGATCAGTTGTCCCAGTGTGGGTTCCCTATGGGGCCACAGGTTCCTGGCAGGAGCCTGCTCCAGTGCAGGCTTCCCACAGGGACACAACCTCCTTTAGGCATCCAGCTGCCTCATTGTGAGCTGCTGTATGGGCCTGCTCTGGAGCACCTCCTCCTTCTCCTCTGACGTTTGTGTCTGCAGGGCTGTTTGTCTTGCATATTCTCACTCATCTCTTCTCTGGCTACAATTGCTTCTGCACAATAACTTTTTTTCCTTCTTAGTACGTTCTCACAGAGGATTTACTGCTGTTGCTGGTGGGCTTGGCCTTGGCAAGCGGTGGGTCCATCTTGGAGCCAGCTGGTATTCGCTCTGTCGGATGTGGGGAAAGTTTTCTGGCAGCTTCTTATAGAAACCACCCCTGTAGCGCCCCCAGCACGAAAACCTCGCTATGCAAATCCAGTATAGATTCTCAGGTTTTTGTGTCTCACCCAAGACTTTCATAACTTCTGCTTAGAAAAATTAGTCTGTTGCAATGTTTTAGTATTATAAAGAACTCTGATAATCATATAGGTTGCTGTAAGTTTTTTTTTTTGTAATACTCTTCTTTCTTTTTACTACTAAATAATGGAATGTCACCCAAGATGCTTTCGTAAGGTTTGTTGCAAAGGTGATATTTGAGGTTTTTTTCTGATATCTTTGGATATAAAACTATGGATAGGGCATTATTTCATAACTTAATACAGTAACTTTTCAATAGTCTTTTGTGATACACTTTAAGTATGCAGTTTATCCCAAGAAAGACAGAAGAAGTTAAAATGAGAATTGCTAATGAATTTTGGGAAGAGAAATCCTGAGACTGGCAAAATGCTGGTCTTAGTATGGCACAATGAGTTTGTATTGTCTTACGGACTTGACTAATCTGACTGACAAATAATGTAGGAAATGTGGGATTCCAGTTTTAAGGTGGTTCAGTGTGGGTTGTTGGATATTTTGCAACCACTGGAATTTGCTAATGCACATAAACCCTTGTAAGGGATAGCAGAACTTTGTGGAAAATTTGGTTTATAGTACTCTGTGAGAAACCATGTAACTTTTCTGGAATGCCAATTCAGTCTGAAAGCATTTTACTCATATTTTCTATGTTAATTTATTAATTTTTGCTTTACTCTGTGTCTGTTTTCCCAGTGGGGTTTTTGTTCTTAATCTTGCATTGTTGGCCTTAAAACTGAAGGAAGAGAAATAATTATGAGCTGCTTTGGTATTCAGAACAGCAAAAGAACTATTTGCCATTGTCTCTTAAGGCTATACAGGGCATAAGGACTTTTCATAACAACTCATTTTTAGCAAATTTAGTTGGTGATCAGAAAGACTGCCTGGAATACTACCAGAGTCCAGACTGACAACCTGAGACAAATTGCTGAATTTTTCTGGGGGATGTGAAGGTTACCAGGAAAATGCTGAAGGGCTTGACAGAGCCTGTTTCCTGTTCTTTTCAAAGTGAACTCAGCATCTTTTCATGGAAAAAGACAGAAAGAGAAGAAAACCTTCTCCTTTACCATTTGTCACTATTATCTTCCTGATCCCAACTTCTCTCTTAGTGATCATGAATCGCAAACTGGGTTTTAATTCATCGAAGTATTCATGGTCATTTAACTGCATTTTCACTGGTTCATAATATGTCATGCAATTTCCCATGTAATCGAAAAGAAACTACAGGAACCCCATTAAAATTTGGAAAGTTTTTTTATCTTCCTTTGGAGGAAGTCAGAAAAGTCAAAATCAATTGTAAGCTGTAAAATGCAAAAAACAATCTCAAGCCACAAAATTCTTTCTTCTCCTTCTTTATGTTCATTTAAATTTACTTGAATTTTAGCTTGTCCTAAAAGGATAATTTAATTTAGAGGTAGGAACTTGGCACGTTCCTAAAATGTGTGCTCTAGAGTAGGGCATTTTGAAGATAGATGTAGAATATTGCGGTGTAGTTACTACTTCATGCAACTGTTTATCTTGTAGTCTTCCACGGTGCCTCTGTCTCTCCAGCAAAGAGTCTGCTCGGGCAGTCAAGCTAAGCATCATCATAATGCCTGCACCAGCTCTCTCTGGAAGGATTTATCTGATTAAGAGTCAGTGCAAACATCTTTATATGTACCAATGCTTGATTCAAGGTAGTGGAAGGAAACTTGAAGTCACACATTGTACTGGTTTAAAGGCAAACCAGCAGGAAAAATTAACCCAACTCAAAAGAGATTATGAGTCAGAATTGTAATTTAATAGAAATAATAAAATAAATACAATTATACAGATGAACAATCGGTTTTAACCCACAAAACCCCAGATATATAACCCAGCACCCTGGGGCACAAACAGAATGGTGTTTGTTGGCCCCTGTGCTGAGACCCACTTGGGCCCCCTGAGTCCAAACGTAAAAGGAGAGGAAGAACCTGTTGGTCGAGTGGTGGTCGCAGTCCCGTTGAGAGCAGTGGCCGCAGTCTGGTCGGGGTTCTAGTCCTCTTCTGGATCCCATGAGTGGTACCAGAAGTCCCAAGACCCCAAGATTATCTACACTCAGGTTCAGGCAGGAACGCCCAGCACCTCCCCCAGGGCAGGCAGTTCCACAGTGGGTGATTGTGAGTTGTGAGTGTGAGGACAGGAACATCCTCTTATCTCACAGGCCTCTTAACACCCAACTTACAGCCTGAGGGGTCAGGTGTGCTCTGGGCAACTGCTGCAAATGGTCTGTTGTTAACAGTTTCTGGGAAATGACATATAGGGTTTAGAATACACAGTTTGAGTTACATCCACACAGTGATGAACTGGTCCCACCTGCTCTAACTAGGACACACATTTTGTGTCTTGCTCCTTTTAGCTGTTGGCCTGTTTAATAAGTTAATAGCCTATTTTCTGTTTCAGGTTTCTATATATACAAACATTTATTAACCATTAATAGTTAAAGTTATAATCCCAGAAATATTTTGAATGCATTTTCTTTTAGTTAAGTCAGGCTTTCAAAAATTAAGCAATTCAAGAAGCTATATTTTCTGTTGAGTTTTAATTTAGCTTCCTCTACCATATACATTATGCTAATATTATATGTTGTGAGTCTTATGTATTTTTATATAATGAAAACTAGATCTTATTTCCGTACCAGATCCTTACCTCACTCATACAGTTCTGAGCTGTTTTCCAGGAGTTGTTTCTTGTCTCCAGATCTATTCTGTGCCTGTAGACTATGTTTAGTCTGTTCTGTCAGTGATCTGCTCTGAGTGTGATTCCCTGACCTCATTGGGCAGTTATGGACATTTTTCATTCTAGTTCTAAATGCATTGTAGACGTTTCCCTGGAGAACTAATTTGCATTCCTGATGCCACCACAGAATTCCTACTTGATGGTTGCAGAAATGCAACTCACTATTTAACTGGGCAGTTGGTGTGTGTTTCTTTTATTTAGACTCGTGCTGACATGCATGGATGTTCTGAACTCTGGTGGCTGGAAACAGGTAAAGCTGTGCTTGTACACATAAACAACTGTGGAAATATCCAGTAATCTAATACTACGTGAGGGTTGCTGGAATTAGATTTCAGTTACGTTCAGCTTATATGTAGACATATGGATCTGGCTTCCAAGGTGGAGTTCAGCAAGGTCATAACTTCCATCTTTGCTTCCTTATAAGGTAACCTGTTCAGATTTGTTCTGAATCATTTGGGATGCAAATTGCCTATGCCGTTGATGCAGAAGCAAATCAGAGGTGACAGGTTTTATTAGCTCAGGTGCAGCGCTGCTTAATGTCAACTGCACTGACTCACAGGCACATTCATAAAGAGCATAGCCATTTCTGTAGTGCCTGTAGCCATTCTTGGGGAGTCACCATCCCTGGAAGTGTTCATAAAATTAGTAAACCTGGCACTTTGCAATGTGGCTTAGTAGGCATGGTGGTATTCAGTCAAAGGTCTTTTCCAGCCTTTGGGATTGTATGACTCTTAACCTAAGCTCTGGGGTTACTTCTCTAACCTGTTCATGCGTCCTACCTGCAGCTGACTTTGGTCTGGCCTGGGTTACTCTGTCTCTTCTGAAAGGTGACTACATTGCTACTTTCTACATCGTACAGCAGTTTTTACTTCCACACGGCGTGTTAGGTTAGAAGCATTTGCAAATAAAACCCAGTGTTCTGCCTGACCTCTCAGGCTCTTCTTTTGGCCTTTGTTAGAAAAGAGGGCTACGCGGTATAAAGTGTAGAAATACCTACACACCCATTGTAGCTGGCGCTGTGGTAGAGCTGGAGCAACTTACTAAGTCTTAACTGACTTCTATAGAATTGCTATTTTCTGTATGTAGTGACACTTTAGGATATAGCACCAAGTCACAGCTGACTTTGTGTATTTCTTCTGTAATATGCACTGAAGCCAGCAGGCCCACTTAGAACTGAAGTCTCAGTGCTGAGACTGAGATGTAGAATTTATTTATTGACATGATATACTATATGCATATTATCTGATCTTTTCTGGTAAAGGAATTATCATCTCAAGTAAAGAAGAGCAGATGCGAGGAGCAACGGAAGTACATGTACATTGGCTTATCTGAACCTAAGATTAACCCTCCTGACTTGGAAGTGCTGCTGATTTTATACACAGGCTTGGAATGCTGATCAATGCCAAAAAAATCTAAACTTTTTTGTTTCATGTTGTATGATTCAGCTGCTGCATTTTCTACTTTGGTGTGTTTTTTTCTATTTCTTCTGTTTCTGGAGGCTGTGAGATCTCTACAGAGATCTCTATAGAGGGTTTTTTCATAATTACTTTTTTCTTGCCCTTAAAACTTAATTGAAGTTTTGCATGATCTGCCCCACTAGCTATATCATGCATCCTTAGTAGCTGTCTTTTTTCAGCAGATTTCAGATCACTGTCCTATCTTGTAGTCAGATCCTGAATCTTTACTGCATGTCAAAATCTTTACTGTCAAAAATCAATACAGAAAAAAATAATCAGTCAAAATCTTGTCAAATTCCACTTATATAATAGACAATGTGCAGTGACAGCAACTGTCTGGCTTTGTTTTCCATTCATTTCTTCTTTTTTCCTCTGGTCAAATAAGTTATCTTCTCATTATTACCTGTTGGTAAAGCCACCTTCTGTCTACTCAACAGTTTCTCTTCACACAGACCCTTGTCTACTTCTCTAGTTTTTGTCTCCCTCTTACTTTATCCTCTTGAACTCAGCTAAGCTTCCAGCTTCCATTTTTCTTTGTGTCTCTGCAAGTTGCTGTGCTTCTGCCTCCCTCTACCATCTTCTCTCTTGTTGAGCACATCATGAGCCAAGCACCCTCCCATGGATTCCTTCTGTCCATGTGTCCAACCTCACCCTCCCCTCACCGACCCTCTTGCAGCACACACACGTGAATACATACAGATCCTGTTTCTTCCTCTTTTCCCTTGTTCTTAGTCTCATGTATTCACATGGCTCTACCTCCCTATTTGCTGAATGGATTCCAGCTGCAAGAATATTAAGAGGAGAAACAGTCAGATTCCTTTGGGATGTAGGTGGTGGTAATTAAAAATTCCTTTCAGCTCAGAGCTTCTCTGCTTGATGAAATAAAACCAAAGCTCTGCTCTACAGTCTTCTTTTATTGTAACATTTCAGTCTAGCGGTTGCTTTTTATATCTTCAAATGTTTTAGGCATTGATGTTATTATTATTTTCTATCAATATTGTACCAAAAAAATCAGCAAATAGACAAACTAAAAAACCTGTTTGAAAACTGAATGAAAACAACCAAACAAAGAATTAGTGAAGTGTTTTGGTAGCAAAAACCTCTACATGCATCTTTTTTTTTTTTTATACGTTGGTATTTGCATTGTTTTTTTTTCTTTCCCTAGAACAGCTTTTTTGGTAACTATTTAGTGTCTCTGCATTAAAAAAAAACCCACATTATTTTTCTTTACATTAAAAACCCTTTGTTCTTTATGTACATTCTTTTTCATATCAACTGTCATGACTCTCTAATCTGGAATCCTTTTCCAGGCTTTTGATTATTGATTTTTAAGCATGGTACAGTTATAGGAATTAATTTTTGAAGAAATGGAAGACCTTCTGGGGAAAGATGATTTTCCTTTTAGTTCGTTTCTGAAATAGGTTTCATGTACCCACTCATAGTCCTGTGTCCTTAGAGCCACGTAAGAGTTCAGATAGTCTGGGAAGCATTATTTTTGGCAGCACAGAAGATAAGGCATGCAAGTTATTGTTGTCTTGCTATAATTTCTGGTTTCTTCTTGACAGATGATGAGAGGCTCGATTTTGGACAGTTATTTATGCCACTTGGGACATTGGCTTCACTCTCTAGCTTTTTTGATCCACCTGAAATCTAAAGCAAGACTGCTGACAATTGTCAGTATTTTCCTTGTTTTGATTATATGTCTGTAGCCTGTCATCCTGTTAAAAGGAAGTGAAATTGCACATACAATGTGTTGCAACCTTCTTCTCATCTTCATTTTATTGTAGTGCAGTTATTTTGTGCTAGTGAGTCATCTCTACTGCAGTCTCATCACAGGTTGTCTGCCAAAAAGTCATCCAGAATGCAGTCCTGGTGCAAACCACATTTTCTCTCTGCGTCCTTGTTTGTTGCTGCTGCTCATGTCCTTGGTCTCAATGCACACCATTCTTATAATTATTTTTTTTTTCTTACTAAATATTTTGTTTTCACATACATGCATTTCAACTCAAGACTTGATTGCTACCATTGTTAATATTACAAGGCAACACTTTGCATGATTGTAACATCTTTTATTTGCTTTGCTTAACAGGAAAAATGAAGTTTTAACTGATTTTACAACAGTACTCTGTAGGCAGTTGAAAAACCTTGGGTTTATTAATTTCTGCTATTACGTATGTAAAATGATGGAATTTAAAAAAAGTGGAAGAACTGCATTGCTCACAAGTGATCCGTTAACTGAAAAGTGAAGGAACGGTATTTTAAAGAAAATGAGTGCTGCAGCATTTCTAAGCCCTTGCCATTTCAATTATTTGTCAAATAGCTGCTTGCTTTCTTGAAAAACTGCCTTCTTGGATTGGTAGAGATGTTTACTATTTTAAATTCATAGTTTTAAGTAACTGTGTTTGGGTTTTGTTTTTTGATAACATATGGAATCAAGATACTGGGCAATAAGGAAACTCTAAATTCCTATAAGCTAGTCAAAAACCTGATCATATAAATCATCTAAATTTATAAATACCTTAGAGGTGCAGATAAAAGTAATTTCAATAATATTGCAATAGCCTATAAACCAATTATGAATATTGAATCCTGGAGCTGTCCTGGGTTAGGTGATCATTAGGAGGTGACACCAGAAGCGTATGCTGTACCTGCATGGTGAATGTGTGTGTAAATATAAGAAGAATTAAGTGACCTCTTTGTACAAACTACTAATTAAGAAGGCTGTTTAACAAAGGAAACTATCTCACTGTATTAAAACTTACATATGAATAATAATACATATCATTTCACATCATTCTTAATAACTGCTATTGTGATAACACATTAATATTTGTATATTTATAACATTATTTGAATGGTGTGATACTATATAGAGATATAATATATAAATATATACATTAACAATGTGTGTCTATATATCCATATATGAATTAATTGGGAGTTTTCCCATCATAAGATATGGGAATATCATTCAAAACATATTTCAGTTATGTTCAGTGTCAGTACTGGTTACCAAAATGATGCCAAGAGTAACTCGAGCAAGTAGATGGGTGCTATTCTTGGCACCAGCTCAGGAGAACACTGAAGTATGTAGTCATAGTTGATTATAAATGCCATTTAAGTCAGAGATTACTACAACTAAATATTTTGTAAACATATTTAACGTATTTCATTGCTGATGTTTGTATTTTGATTTCTTCTTGTAGATCACAAGTAGTTTTTTTTTTCTCTTGCAGAGCATTAGCTTGCTTTTGTGTGCATAGTTGAGTGAACCGTTTTATTGCCATGAAAGGCTACTTAATGTACAACATGAAGTTTATGTTGTAAAATACAGCCAATGCTAGGAGTTGCTTATACCTGTTATTTTCACACACTCAGAATTTCTGCCTATAATGGGAAATAGTCCTCATCCCCAAAATATACATGAAGGCCTGTTTTCAGGAATCCATTTATGGATTTATGAATCCATAAATTTATGGATCCATTTATGAATTCATGAGGCTGCTCTCACGGAACTTCTGCTTATGAACTACATTTTGTCATTTGCTTAGTAAAATAATTCTGTTGTATTAGACAGGCAGTCAGTCAATTTCCACTTGATGATAATATTTAGAATGGTCTAAATTTTTTTTGGTAGTTTGTAGAGTTGTTGGAACAAACCTCATTTCCTGGTAGTCTTGTGGGTCATTAACTGGTTTAACAGGTAGCTGTTCAGAATGCAATGGAAATTCCACATACAAGAGAAAACATTGCATGCTAGTTTTGTATCAGTTCTTTCATAGTCTAATTGATCTGTTTATTTCATTTTATCAACAGCTGTTATACTGGAAATAATACTCTGACTGTATGTGCTGCAAATAGTGAATTAGGGCTTTTATATTTGAACTTATTTTAAGAAGCACATAAAGATATTACATAGCCACAGTTTCTACACTGAAGAGTTTGCAGGGAAAACCTCTTAATTCAACTTTGAAAGTATTCATGTGGATGCTTTGCTGTGAAGATGAATAGCTGGACCATTAACCACAGCAAAATTCAGAATTTACTGAAGGGTGGTTCTGTTATGTAAAGAACAGATGCCTGAGACCTATGTTAGTATCACAATGTTGAGGATAGTCAGATTTAGCCTAACATGACATATCTCATACAGAATGAGGTAAATATCACTTGACTCTTTTATTTTGTTTGCAACTAACAGCACTTTTGAATTAATATTGAATAGAATATTTAAAAGACATTTTTGTATCTCTTTGCAAGAACAGATACAAGAAAACAGAACAGCTACTGAAAACTCTGAGACACTTTAAAACAGTTTCATTAAAACTAGTTTTTGGTGATAGGCATCAAGTACACTGTATACAACTCAAAGAATACTCTACAGGTTTTGTGTAAAACTCTAGAATTTCATGCAGTGCATTGCCACACAGGAAAAGTGGCAAATTTAAATCACTTTCTGATTGTATTGGGTTGCATTGGAAAGGTTCAGGCTTGAGCTCTGTGACTTTGGCATATTCTGATGTAAGGATCTGAGAAGCTTTTAACTTTACTCAGAAATGAATCGATGAAGATTAGGATCTTAATCTGATTACCTGAGCACATTGGAAAGAAATTTATAATATATATTATTCTGAAAATTTTTAATGGATATGGTTAGATTTTCTTTTGATACCTTGTTGTTTTTAGTAGCTTATTACTTGAGAACAGATTGCTTTACTATTGATCGGGGAGGGAAAGAAATTATTTGTAGAAAAAATTTATACAGATTGTGAGGAATATGAATTTAGGCTTACGCTGTTGTTGTTATAGCAGTTTTTAATTTTTATAAGTTGAGAAGGGTTTGTTGTTTTTAGTTTGGTTTTGTTTTTTTTCCCAGACTGTCAAACTGATCTAATCTGTCTTTTAAATTCTTCCTGCAGTAAACTGTTAGAAACTCTCAGTCTTCAATGTGGAAACATTGGTTGACTGATAGCAGGGTTTTTTAAAATAGTCTTATATGGTTTTTTTAAGCTTCCTTGATTTACTGCTTTCATGCAAGTAACACCTAGTTTCTCAAGATTGGAAGACTTCACATTCATAAAGGCATATAATCATACTTACTAATTAAAAGATGATTCCTATGTACAGAAGAGTGAGTTCTCAGTATATAAATAAAATATTTTCATCAGCTTGTTGTATGTGTTGGATGGGGGAATTGCTTAAAAAATATTTTTAACTGTCTGCTGTAACCAGAATTATTCTGTTTACCTATGTAAAAAATGACATGTATTTATTTATAGTGTTTATCTTACTTCTCTCTGGCAATATCTACGTTTTGCCAGTTATCAGACTATTTCAGTAACCTCTCAGATTAAAGAAAAGGTGATTATTACCCAGTCCAGCTTGCAGTAGTGATTTGTAATTTCAAGATTTCATTAGAGTTTAAAATTCAGTATCCCAAGATTAACTCTAGTCAGACTTTGGAAATGTAATGTGTGTTACCATATTTTGCAAAACAGAGGGTATTTCAAATTGGCCTTAGAGTCAAGGGCATTCAGTCACCTCTTGATTTCCTGTCTGTGTTACCCAGTCTGGGAGTAAAGGGATACTCCAACTCCATGTTTGAAGGGTATTACAATTACTCTTCATAACATCAGACTTTTTTCTTCAATAGTCTCTTATTTTATTTCTTACAATAGGAAATACAAATAGAAATGGCCTCCTAAAAAGAAAATCCCATATGAAATTTTAATATATATTGTCACTTCACACTGCAAAATAAGGCAGTATATAAAATTATGTAACAGTGCATGATTGCAAAAGATAATCACTATAGTCAATTCAGTCCTCAGTGAAAAGAAATAAATACTGGAGCAATGGCTGGCTGCACACTCAAAAAATGAAATATGTTTTATTTTCCTGGAACAATAAGTTGTATTTTAAAAGACCTTTAATACAGTTATATCAATCCAAACATGTCTTTGCAGTGTTTGTTTAATATCTCTCCAGCTTATTTACTAATACAGTTTTCATTTTGGAAATCCTCAGTGCTGACCCCTGTTCTTTGGGAGGACAACAACTTTGTTTCTCCAAGGCAGAACACTGAAGTTACAGTAATAGCTGTTCACCTTCCATTGCCCATGTCAAATGTTCAGTTAACATTGCCCAAGAAGTAAAACACTTTGTTACCCCTCCAAGCACAGCAGTGTAGAATTTGAGAAACATTGCTGCAAATGATCAGTTAAAAATTAATTACTCCCATGTAACTAATAGGACTGCTTTAACAGGATCTCTTTATTCACAGTTTCTATAAACAGTAATCATTCTGTGATTAGAGAATAAGATGTATCACAAATTATTGATTGTTTTTGTCAACAATTTTTATGTAAGTTCTGCATTTAATGTACACTGGTGAAGACTTTGGGTATATCAAAAGCATTTTGTGCAGTTTTCACTTTTAAACATTTAATATTTAACTAAAAACACATTTTGAAAGGTAGGTTCCTTTCTTTTTCTTGGGCCAATCTCAGATGGATGGGATGAGGAGAACAGCTACATTTTATTTGGTGTTGCAACCCCAGTGAAAGAGAAATGTGAGTATCCCATCAGTCATATCTCACTGTCCATCTTTCTGTTTTTCTAGGAGGTGATTTCCTGTCATTTTTAAGAAAAAAGAAGGATGAGCTAAAAACCAAACAGCTGGTGAAATTTTCATTAGATGCTGCCTCTGGTATGGCTTATCTCGAATCTAAAAATTGTATACATAGGTAAGGAAGATTTTTGTACCTCTGCTCATTGGAAGTGCAAGCTGTTTAAGTGTGTGTGGTGCTTATTATCACAGGAAAATTTTTTTTGGAAAAAAAAAAAACCAAAACAACACTTCTTCCTAAAGTAGATCATTGCTTACTGCTTGTGTAATTCAAAACTATTCTGTTCATTTGGGTAAAAATAAGTACTACATTATTTGATCTCTATAGTTTGTTGCTATTCATATAAGTTCAAAATTATTTTCACCATAATGATTTGCATTATAAGGAGCATAATTCATACACTGACAGTGTGAATCATGGCAAGAAGCAATCTGTGAGGCTTATGCCCTCTCTGAAATTTAGAGATACTTGCCTGACCAACAAAGAAGTTGTTACATTTGACGTGTGTTTCAGAAAAATCCACTGGTTTCTCAGATAATAGAGAAGAACTGAAGTTCTGTATATTAAAATATTAATTACCTGGACTGCTTTCTCTGAAATACAGAAGAATATCAGGCATTACGCTCTTGGAGTATATTATTTCAGTTCCTACCGTTCCTTTTTCTTGTTTCTTCTCCAGTTTGACTCTGTCATTACTCTACTTACACTCCACTCGTATCAAAGGGAATGTGCTTGGTTTCCGCCTATTCTTCCTCTCAGAGTAGCACAGTATATACCCTGCTTAATGCTGTGGCTGAAATGTGAGATGTAAACATGATAATCCACTTTACGGAAAAATTAAGAACAAGTTTTCACCTGTAATATTGATGAGTTCCACTTTGTAGAACATTTTTAGGTGAATTGTGTGCCACCTCACTTACATAATCAGTCCATATCATATTTAACACCCTTCTGGTGACAGCTGTATTGGAGATCTGAGTGGCATTTCTCATAGATTTTTGTCAACAGTGAATTGGTCAGTTGCAATTATGCAAGTCAAGTTAGTTGAAACAGCTCATGAAGTATAATTGAAACAAGATCATACTGTATATGAAATACTGAGAGAAAAAAAACTGACTCATGATCTAAAACTATGGAATATTCCCTGAGGGAAATTCCAGGAAAGTATTGTAAGCATTCTGTCATGTGTTCAGCCTGGCTCTGTTTGTCAAGAAAGTAATGATATAAAAATCAGAGCAAGTAACAGCATTAGTGATTTACACTAGTCTCATAAATGCTCCAGTGATTAATAATTTCTGTAACTGTCAGATCAGTGTTAAATCTGAAGTGCCTGTTTAGAGCTCTTGTTTTCTTAGAAAAGCAAAGGTAAAAATAGTAGCTGGATAACTAAAAATTACAATTGCAGTTACTGGGGGGAAAATAGTCAGTATTTATTCATTAAATAATAGTATACTGCCTGCAAAAATATTATTAGTTTTAGAAAAAATCGGTTGGCTTTTTTTTTTTTTTTTAACTCTGGAAAAAGGTTGTCTTTGCATATCCGTGTGGAATAGTACTGTTCTAATAGCTGTAGATGTCTGTGGCTTCAGTGTATCTCTGAAATATCCACTGGCAGTTGGTTAGCAGTGAACAGGAACAGCTATTAAGATGTGTTTACAAAGCTGATAGTGGTTCAGGGAATGTATTTCAGAGAGCAGATATGTGCAGCATTGTCTTACCATATCAAGATTGCATTGTTTCATTGTTTTCAGTTAGAAAGCTGAATACTCATGTGTCATAGAGTTCTCAAGTCAGGAAACAGAGCTGAAATCTGACCTGTGCCATAGATTTACCAGTGCCCACAGCCTGGGTTATGCACTGTGTAACCTTATGGTACAAGGAGGGAAGAAGTTCTTTCTCCCTGCTTACTTTTTAGCTTTCAAAATATTCACTTAATTTGTTTTTTATAAAAAAATCGTCACAGGAGATATCAGAGAGAGCTAGCACTTTTCCTTAAAGGGAGAACCAAAATTTTAGTAAACCTATTCTGAATAAAGCTAGGAGTTTTAAAGTGCAACCAAGTAAGCAAATAGTGTGTTCAAGAAAACTGCTTACTTTGGTAAAACACACAGGTTAGTAAATCAAGATATACATTTTCAGAGTTTGTTTACCAGTCTTATTTTCTGCAATATTCAAGATTCTTTTGAGGTTTATGTTGTTAGGCATAGCATGTGCTTGTTTTATTTATGAACTGATTCCTCTGAATTTGATAGAGAGAAAATGGCTAAGCAGTAGTTTAAAAAAGTTTGTTTAAAGGTCCATAGCTTGAATTACTATTCCTTAAAGATCAGTAATGTATAATTAGAAATAGTTTCTATTATGTAAATTGTGGTAAAATAAAATTTTTTTGCTTCACACCATTGTCTTCCTGTAGTATTCAATTTGTTGATTTAAGGATTTGTTCAGAATCCCCACATATATTTTTAGTAGTTTAGTTGACTATAATGTAATACCATGCTCATTTCACTACCTGCTAATTTGAAACTAAAGGCTACTCATCAGTTTATTACATTTAAACTGCATTAGCTACACTTAGACTTTATAATTTTAAAATTCTACCCAAATTTGTACTGGATTTCTGAAGTTGCTGTTATACTTTGACTTAGCCTTTCAGTAGTTGGGAGAGTGCAACAACTAATGTACTGCTTGTTTTTTCTATTTTTGTGTATGTTGTGCTGTTTTCTGTAGATGCAAAGACAAAGTTAAAATTTGTCAGACATATGATGGTTAATGCATCTAAGTGATTATTGAGTGATTATTTGATCTACATTTTTATCTCCTCCAGTGTACAGATATCGCTTTTTCTTTGCTCTCTCTGTTTCTGTTTAAAGAACAGAAATGATTGGTATTAGAAAAAAAAAAAAAACCTGCATGAAAAGATGTTATTAAAAAAAAAGGAGTGGTTGAACAAGCAGAGAAGAATGTAGTCATTTCATCTCCATTTAATTAACATGAGGTTGAAGAATTGTTTCTTGTTTTTCATTTTTACCATATGCTATTGTTTAGGTAGTTTTGTTTTTCTGTTAATTAGAAACAGAAGATAAGGATGGAGATGTGATAATTTCAGTTGGTTTAATAAGCATTTGTGAGTAGCCTTCTTTTCCAGTTTTTGATTTGCATGTGATGAATTAATTTGTCCATAATTTATGTTTATTTTTCAAACCAATCTCGTGGAAGTACAAGAGAGAAGCTACCACTACCCTAACTCAAGAGTATGTGTAGGGATGTCTTTCACAAGATCAGGGTAACTTATTCGGAGTATATGCACTATGTGTGTTGTTTTGTTAAAAACCCTGCACTGAATTGAAAGTGGCTGGTTTACCTTCATGTTATGAAATTCTGACTCTGTAGATATTAGTTCAGGATTTCTACAGTTTTCATTAGCTATGTATAATTTAATTTAATTACATATAAATTGCTAGGAAAAGGCTTCCTTCCCTGTTATTGATCTAGTTTACCTGATCTGCTGTACTTCCAGATTATTTTTTCCTTCAAGCCTGGTAACTGCTAATGTATAGAGTTTTGGAAAAAAGTGTCATAACTCTTTTGTAACCATGAACTTAAAACTATACTGAGTGGTTAAGTTAGTCCTGTGAATCTTCCATTTTTTCCTGGATCAGTAGTTCAGATACCACAAGAAGGATGAAAAGTGATCCTGTTCAACTTAGGATAGGTGCTGCTCAGTTTAGTGTGTTTCAGAAGTGATTCGAGTCTCATAGGAGCAAGAGCGTAATGCTTTAACTCCAAAGCTGAGCAGGTCTCCTTCCTAAGAAGAGGTAACAACCTTTCTGCTTGATTTCTCTACCTAAATCCAGTGGCAGACAGTAACTAAATACTTCTTTGTGCCTGCTTTTGGCTGGCTCTAAGCAGTCCAGTGCTCAGGGTCCAGTGCTTTGGTTCAGTTCTGAAGTAGCTGAGTCTCAAGATGTTTCTCTGAATACTGCATTTTCTTCTGGCCAATTACAATACCCGAGAGCTTTATTGTAGTTTCTGTAGTTTCCTCTGCTAGTCATGACTTATGAAGAAAGACTGCATTTTGGTGGAATGGGTTTGCCTTTCTGTAAACTACATGAATTCTTCAAAGTTCAGTGCAAGGATTAATTTGCCATTATTAATTATCTTTTTAGGATTCATTCAGAACTGCATGTATAAAGAGATTCCATTTCTGTAGCTTTCTTTCATAGAAAATATTTATTGCTGAATCAAAAAATCTGTACTAATATCTGTTGATCGTACTTCAATTAATAAGTCTTTCAGAGAATTATTGTCAGTAGCACAGTTGAAACACCCCATAAATGTGATGAATAATTATAGTTTCAATCTTTATTTATAAGATGATCTCTACTTGTATAAAATGATGTTTCAAAGCATTTTTTTCCCCAATATGAATATTAGAAATATTTCCATTCTGTTTAAAGTTAAAACCCCAGATGGGAACTTTGATGAAGAACTGTTGCTTTCCATAGGCCACTTTATGTTGATATATTGTTAAAGAAAAAGCCACCAAAATTTACTCTTCCACATCTATAAAATAATTTTTAGTCAAACTTGGAGCTTGATTGGCACATTACAGTACCATGTGCTGAGCTTCTATTAACTAAAATACAGCACTCTTCAACTGCTGTCATCTAGGAGAGGTGGGTGAACACTTCTACATTTCAGTCAGCATACCATATGGATTAGAGTATTATATAGCAGGTTTCAGATTTTAAGAATAGATTTTCAAGGGATTTACCTCTCCTTTCTTTTTTCTACTGTCACACTGGTAAATGTGGTTTGATCCTAGAGAAATGTATCTACAGTTAAAGTTGAATCAGTTCTGAATCAGTACTTCTGGCTGTCAGAAATCTTATTTGAGGAAAGTGATTATTTTTTTTTAGTGAGCTCATATGATTCTGATTTGAAAGTATTAAGAAAAAAAAAAGTGAAACATAAGTATCCAAACCCATGAAATTAAATATGATGAATATTGTATACTTTAAGCTTATTATAATACATTAGAGCAATTATTGAATTCGAAGTATACTATAACGTAAGTGGAGGTGAACGGTGGTGAAGGGTTGCTTCTGAATAAAAACTGCGCTTCCTTCTTATCTGTTATCTGTTTCCTTAAGTTGTTGAATTCTGATGTGGCTGATAACAAAAGAATATAAAAGGAAGAGGAGTACAGTTTTTTGATTGTGAACTCTGTTCATTTGTTGTACTGGCTGTGTGCTTTATTTGAAATTCACCCCAAGCTCTATTAAAAGAAAATTAGCCATCACAGATTTAGCTTTGCCATAGCTACAGAAGGCTGGTAATTAGAGTAACAGATGCATGTATTTGGATGGTCAGAGTGTGATATAAGAAAGATCTGAATACATTTTTGTTCCCTGTAAATCTCAGCATGTCATGCTATCTCAATAGAAGCATGCAATCTTTCATATATTCCTGAATTATGCTTGAGGAAGTCCTGTTACCAGAGGAATCAGTGGTCACAGTATGTAGGGAATACATATTGGAATTGTGGCTTTTCATGTTATTGTATTAGGTAAACAGTGGACTACACAAATTATTATATTAATGATTGGTATATTAATGATAGAACTGGAAGTTCTGGTACCTTTTTTTTTTCTTCAGGAATAACATGGTACTTTATTTAGCTGCTATTAGGACAGATTTTGTTTGCCCCTGGGAATTTCCAGAACCAATTATCTGTACCATTTACTACTCTTCTTTTAAAATATTAAATTAGAAGGCATCTATTCATGCAAGCAGAAAAGAAAGTTGTTGTTTAACTGTGGCCATTCCAACGTTAATATTAATAATTAATGTTTCCAGAGGCCATTTTAGTATAGGATATTAGATTATGCTGTTCCTCGTTTTAGAATGGCAAATTGAAGTTTTATTTTATAAAATAAATAAAGGGAAATTATCTTTTTCTTTCTATGTTTGTATTTTCTTTAGAAAAAGCAGTTATAACATTTCATTTTTAGGCATTTATTTTTGCCTAATTGACATTTCCTTTAGGTTCCATTTTATATCTAAATGGTACGCAGCTCATATATCAGCTGAATGGCTTCAGGGGTAATCCAGTATGATCAGCCAAAGATAGTTCTTTATATTAATGTTTTGAAGTGGCTGTTAAAAAGCTTCAATAAGGTTGATACTATGGTAAACTTTCCCTAGTACTTCCTATTCAACATGCGTAAATATCATCTTTTATGTGTTCTTCATAAAATGGGGAAAGTATCCAATTATTTCACATCTCTGAGATTTCAGTATGCCAGTTTTCCTAGCATGGTGATTTAAAATGTCATGCAGAGTTAAGATAAAGATAATAATAGTTAAATTGTTTGTCATGCTGCTGCTGAAATATTTTGTAGACCTAGGCATTTTTTAAAAAATGTAATGTCAATATTATCAATAAACTATTTTAATAAAAATATATGTGGTAATAGAATTCACCAATAACTGCTAATACCAGGGAAGCTGAAAATCTGGGGTTTTTTTGACAATAGTTAGACATTTATAACCAGTTCCAGAAAATTTGTTCCTAAAAAATGAGTAAACTTTGCTAGGAATAAAACAAGTGGGACTGAAAGAACTGTATGCAAATTTTCATAGACTCCTCATTCTGTTTAACATACTGTAGCATTTTAAGTGTTAAGTTATTGTGTTACATTTGTTTGTATTTACTGCAATAAATTTACTGCTGATAAATATTAGTAATTTACAAGTCTTATTCAGTAAAATAATTTGAATAATATGTTTTTAGAATAATAAATCTATTCACTGCATGAGAGTGACAGGCTCTCTCTAATTAAGAAACAAAATAAGAGTACAGGATATTGAAACAAAGGTTAAAATAATGTGCTGTTAGTGTTTGTGAAAGCCATTGTGCTGGCCATAAAGTCATATAACTCTTCTAGAAGGTATAAATAATATTTTCTCTACTCTCATAGTCCTTTTGGAGTGGAGAATAGTGGGTGAAATGTAATTACTTTCTAAGAATGGTAGACTGCAGCATTTCGTTTTTGCAGCTGGTAATAGAGGTATTAGTGGTAGATGATGAACAATGAATTAGATGATAGGATAAGACAAAAGCAGGAGAAGAAGGACTGGGGAGAAGCATGAGAATGTCGTCAACTATACCAATTGCTTCAGAAGTGAGGTATGGGGTGGTTCTTTGGGCACAGATTGTTGACCAGAGGGGAAGCATCTGTGTCAGTGTTTGTTTAGTAAAGCTAAAATACTCTTTCATGTACACTGTTTTCTTTAGGTTGTAGAACTTTACCTGGTTTATTTCTTACAGCAGAAAATTCTAACCAGTATTCCTGAAAATATTGCACTAAGATATATGTTCAGTCAATATTTTATTGGCTTCCTTATACTAGTTCTTCATTCCAATGAGGAATGTACCACAATTATCTCAGACAGGAAACTACTTTCATTTTAATAAAAAAGTCTTAGGCTGTTTGTGGTAATGAATAATAAATTCCCCAGATTTCTTTCCTGAGGAAAATACACATATTTCCCTTTTTTAAGTTTTATACACACAAACAGACACACACATATTTATGCATGCTAGGTTACACCTGTTTTGTGGATTTGACAAAATGTTTATCATCTATTTTTTCAGATAGAACTAGTGATGATATACCTTACTCTAATGTAATTTTTACCAGTGCCTCAGGAGGTTTTTCAGAAGTGCCTCTGAGCTTTACATTAATTTTATCACTGACATATCATATTCACTATTGGTATGTGGCTGTGGGCATAGTGAAAAACAGATGAGAGAAGGTAACAGGTTTTCGTGTGCATTCATGAGATAAGTTAGTTTTAAAGTTTATGCAACTGAAAAGAGTATTTTACTTCTTTGTGATCATAGGTGGCATATATTTCTATGCTTCAAATAGTAAAGGAAAGGCTGTTTTCCAGCTCGTTGGTCTTTTTTGAAAATCAGGACATTTTTCTTACAGAGCTAAGGGAAACTTAGGAGAAGTTATGGATGTTCCACTCAGTTTGAAGGTAAATTCAGCTCCAGTAGGTACTGCTCACAAAAAATATTCTGATCAAATTTAATCCCTCCTAAAGGAATCACAGTTGAGTAAAATAAAACACACAAAAAGCTAAGTGCATGTTATGTTCTCTTTTGTCATTGCTCTGTTCTCAACCTCTTTCTACTTCGTTCAGCGGAACTGTAGTACATGGATATGCTTTTATGAAACATTTTTATATCACTGTGAGTACTGATTGAAATAAGGACTTTCTCTTTGTCAAATGCTGTTTCAAAATCTCTCATGCAAAGCAGCAAACAGCAAAGAGGGCTGTAGTGGCATGTTAACTGGTTTGCAAGACGGATGGAGATCATCAAGGTACATGGAGCTCTAAGAACTGTTGAATCAATGTTACAGTATTTTGCTGTTCACAGATTTAAGCTGAGTCATTCAAGCCTGACAGAAAAAGCTCTTAGCAGTGCTGGGTGTCGGATACTTGATCAAGTGTCATGGCTTCTTGGAAGTAAAAATAGATGAGTGAAATCAGGGCCAAGCTGCAATTTAAAAAAAAAAACCCTATATGTAGGAGTTAGGATAACAGAATAAGTAAAAATACTTGATATGAAAGGCTTCTGCTTTGGAAATAATTTGGATTTTGGAGACCAGTATGTATGATCAATAAGCTTACAAATACTTAAAAAGAAGGTTTTAAACTTTCCTGTTAGGAGTGTTGCTTCTTAGTTACTTACCTGGTTATCAAAATCTCCATTCCTACTCGCTAACAAATCAGTTGACTGTCCTTCCTGATTGGAATCATAGACCTTACTGACTTCTTACTCACTTTCAGAAAGCCACCCCTTCTTCCCTTTATTGCTTGTGCAGACCAACCTCTCTTGCACAAGATTGTCTGGACTAGTTTCTTATCCTCCTTGCAGGGTCATACATGGAATCATGAAGTCCCACTCCCTCCTCATTTTCTTATACTTAGACCACCCTTACCTCCCTTTCATATTTCAAATAGCCCTTATGGCAGCTACTGTAACTGCTTTGATTAAAAACTTGTCATAGATTTGTGTTCAATATTTCTCTAACTTTAAATGGCCAGGGATTGTCATGTTCCTGAATGAAAATTCTGAGTATGATAAACAGATAGCAAAATTGAGATGACAGAATATTTCATACTGCTGTTGTCTTTTTTTAGCAAAACTAAGGTGTAAAATAATATTGTTACAAATATATTTATCCTAGTTATTTATTAATGTATTTTAATTTTGAAGGAGTTTTTTAACTTATATATATATCAATAATCTTCTGTAACACAGCTCGACTTCAGTTGTAAATTGAAACTAGTTGTTGGTAAGTAAGTATCTCTCTAACCACAAGAGAGCATTATAGCCTACAGAGAGAGTGAGGCAGACAAAAGTCTTAGAAGACTGTAAAAGTAGTGGAAGACCTTTTCTATGTCAAATATAAAGACATATTTTTTCCTTAAGCATGCAGTGTTTGCTTCTTTAACTATCAAGGAGCTATATAAATTGAAGTGTTTCAATTCCCTTTTGAGGAGTATTTTATAGCAACTTGCACAGTGCTTGGTAATCTTTTAGACTTGACAGCAAGCCGGTTTTTCTCTCTGATGGTTTTAATATACTCTTTAAAACTGCACAGTTCACCTCTACTCATGTTCCAAGCCCCTTGCAGTAGACGTTGTGTAAACCTGGAGCTGGACTCTGATGTGCCACTGATGTCCTGCTGACATGAGCATGGGTAGGAACGAGGACAAAATGGTGCTCCCTAAGGAAGCCTGCAGCTGAGGAAGCCAAAATTTATATGATAGCTTTGCTGCAGACAGTGTGGGACCATGTTTGACATGTGAAACCAGCCTACCTCTAAGCACAAGTAAATCTCTGTAACTTGCATGTAATGGAAATCTGAGGAGACTCAGAACCAGTTGTTTCAGTCTAATGTTGTGGAAACCAACCTGTACCCAGCTGGCAACATCTGCAGCACTTTTCTGTGCAGAAATGAGCAGTTCTTGTCATGAATTGCATTTGAAATTCTGTTATTTCCCCAATTACTAAATTTTTTTAATTTAAATCTTTTAAAAGTATTGTTTCCGTGATGCTCTTCAGTTATCAATTAATTTGCAGCTAGGAAGCACTTACCTGATTTATTTTATTGCATGAAATAAAAATGTCATCCTTAATTTGCCTATACCTAATTCTGTGCATTCTACTTGAAACTGAAATACATGTACAGCAAAAACAAATCTCTAAGGCTCTTTAAGCTACTTGGAATTCATGTTATAAGTGGAAAGAAAAGTACATATTGCAAACCTTTTTTAAGAGATAGAGTTTGCATGTATATGACTGGTTGAAAAAGTCATCTTTTCGTATATGATAAAATGAACAAATGCACTAATTCAGAAAATGAATGAATACGTCTTGGGGTCTTTCCTACTTTGACCACTACCTTTTTGTTCTTGTACTATATGCCTGATAGTATCCAAGGCATCTGACAATTCTAAAGTTTATTTTAAGTCAATAAAAAATTGCATTAGCTAACTTTATCCGTCTCTTTGAAGCAGACATTGGTCTGTACACCTCTTGAACTGGTTTTGGTTTATTAAGTAACTTCATTAATAAAATATAATTTCTTATTTTTCCTAGACAGCTTTCTTACAGTCTCTAGTAGATAATTAGCTTTTAATTTGCTATGCTCGATTTAATTCCATTACTTGTATTTAATCAGAGTTCATATGTGCTTTGGTTCTCTTTTCTTTCTACATGATTGCCTAGCAGTATTTGTATTTTACTGAATGTCTGTATGTAGGCTTAATTTTTCAAAATATAATAATTCCTGTTTTACAGGTAAAGTCTAACCTTGTGTTTTCTAACAGATATTTCTCCTCCCTCCCTCAAACATTCTCCTTCTCTTTACTCCTCTTTTGCTCCCTTCTTCTCCTTCCTTCTCTTTTCCTCTCTTTCTCCTTCTCTCCTTTTCTTCTCTCCTCTCCTTCTTTCTTTTTATTTATTTGCCCTTGCAGCTTCTCCTAATTTGATATGATCTGAAAATCTAATTAAATTTCTGTTTGACTTTTCCTTCAGATCATTAACAAAGCTGCTAAATGAAAACAGGAAACTTCAGTTTGTTGCCATGTATTACAGCACCTTCTCTTTTAAGAAATTGCTTATCTATAATCTCTTTAAACAGGAAGATTTAAAAGTTTAGCAGATTACTAGCTGAACTTTGGTTATTCTATGTATGACCTTTCCCACAGCAAATGCTGAAATGAATGTAACATGTTAAAAGGCGAAGAGACCCCTGTGTACCCACAGTGTAATGGCAGAATGGTTTCGTGTGTGAAAATATTTCAGAATAATAACCAGGTAGTAAGTCCATGGCTTTGCAATAGTTTTCTAGTAGTTCATTCTATTCCTGTCTTTTGATAAGGCACAGTAAAGTGTTTACTGCATCTCCAACAAACTTTGAATCCCTGTAGAAATGGAGCTTTCTAGATCCATAGGCAGTCAACACTGTATATGAGTGAATATGATTCAGCAGGGACAGAGTGGCTACTGCTAAATATGGAAGTCTGGATTTTTCAGGGGAAGGACATTCATGTAATAGATGACTTCATGAGATGGCATGAAGTTTTAGTAGAAGAAAAAGGATAGAGTTCAGTAGGTACTGAATTCTGAGCCCCTGGACTTATTAATATCTATTCCTTGACTCATCCCAGCTATGAAATCTTACCATGATAAATGTGCACATACATGTGAGTTCATCCAGTTTCCGGAAGCTATGGCAGTCCTGTCTCATCTCCTGCTATCAATGTGAGACATAATCGTGATCCTTAATCAGCACACTGTCAGCTTTTGTTTCTTCCACATTTCCTACTTCGGGTACTCACTAAAATTCCATCAAAATTCCATCACTTTCTTCTTTCTCTTGTGATGAAAAAAATACCGCGTTTTTTCTTCCACATTTATCTTGTATTTTTGGGTAGGAAATGCACTGTGGATTTTAAGTAATAGCAACAAAAAGCAGGACAGTGGTTCAGTTTATTTCCTACCTTGTTAATTTACAGAATATTGATGTAATTTTATTCCTTTCAGTTTCTATATATAATTCTCTACAATATCTTAACCACATGAAATTTCTTACATGTTTTTGTAATTTAACTGCAAATCTTACACAGCTGTGTAGGAAAATTAGTAAATTATTACTCAACTTCATTTTCATCCATCTGTGTGTTAGATTATTTTATGACACAAAACTGACTATTTTTAAAATACTAAAATATCTTAACATGCTATTAAGCATTTGTTGGTAATCTTTGATTACAAGTAGAAAAGATATTGTAAGGTACAAATTACATTTTTTTCTCTGATTAGAAAATTATACATTAATTAAGTATTACTGTAGATCTTTGTCAATGGTGTCCATTGCTAAGAATGCTTAGCTGGCATATGCTACCTAAGCTATCTGTTTAAATTTTTTTCCTCTCTAAGTAAAAAACATCCTAGTGGAACAATTGCTTTAAATTGTGGTTGATTGATCTCTCTTCAGTATTGCTTTCCATACGACTGTCTCTTAAAACATCAAGAGGTTTATTTTTTTTTCATATTGTAGCCCCAAATTTTATGACTGCAACATACAATACCCTTTTGACTAGCACTACTTGGTTCTGCTGCTTTTCTGCTCTGTTTTTTCCTTTTAAGTTGTAATCAGACCTAATTTATTTGGTTTCTTTCTTATTCCTTGTGTATTATTTTCATAAATATGTAGTCTCTTGTACCTTAATTATGCTGGATGTCTCATTTCTTTGTGACCTGATTATTTGCTTTACATATTTTACCTTCATTAATAAAGTGTCTTGGGATCTAGTCTCTATAAAATACTTTTATCTACTAAAAAATCACAAACTTTAGTCAATGCCTATCTGTTACTTTTGAAATCTTAATCCATGCCTATGCTGGTAGGAGAAGAAGTAAATTTAAGTGATTGAAATGTGTGTAGAGATAAAAAAAAACCTATTCCGGAATAAAATATTATTGGTCCTAGCTCTTGAAACAGCAGCAGTGGGTAAAGTTGCTGCCTGCCTCAGATGAACTTTGATATACACCAGTGGTGTAAATCCAACCTGAGAAGACAGAAAGACTTTAAACTACTTCCTTTTTCACTAGGACCTGCAAACCCCTGCAAATACCATATTATTATGCCATCTTATTTTATTCTAGTGAAAAAGGTGGTGAAAAAGCAACCCATTTTCTAATTATGCTTTTGAATTTCTTGGTTGCTTGGACATTTGCACAGTTTTTCAATTCTTCATACTCAGCTTTTCATTATTAGTCTTCAAATGTTTTTTAAACTTACTATATTATAATATTAACACTAGAAAATGGCTTTGTTTAATAGAATGACAAATTTATTTTCTAAAAAACATAATCATCAGAAAGACAGCAATAGAAGCTACTGTGCTTTAGACATTTTCTTTAAATCCAGCGTGCAAGCTTTTCTATCACTGATGTATAATGGACAAGTGAATATGATCTCTGACCTTATCTGGTCAGATTTCCAGAAGGCAGTTTTCATTTTCCAGTGTCCCTAATACAACAGCACTTCCATAAAATTACCAATATTCCAGTCTGGTGACTATCCAGTCCATTAGTTTTCATTAAGACAATCACTGGGATTGCTTTTTGTAAATTTTTTTTTGCTAGAGTTCACTCTTGTGGTGTAAACCTTTACTTTATGAGAACTGAGGAGGTGGGATAGGTTACTGAGCAGTTGTACAAACTTCACTCGTAAAGGGCTTTCTCATGACTATATTATGTATATATGTAAGTCTTTGATTCCTATAACTTTAGAAAGGAAGTAGACACCTACATACAGAATGTTGAATAATACTATAAAATCACAGGGAGTAATAGTGTCTTCTGTTAAGTTACTCACATTGGACAAATATAAGGTAAGCTTTCCTGCCAAACAAAATAAATAAATAACCACACAAAAGAAATTTAATTGCAAACCTTTATTTCAAGATATAACACAGATATAGCACAAGGGGGGGAAAAATAGCCCTTTTGTTCAGTACATTACATGTAATCAGCAGTGCATAGGAAAAATTGGTTATAAAAATCTACAGGGATATCAATGCAAAGAAGACTATTATAAGCTAAAATGACTATGATGCTGTTTTCATCAAAATAATTGTTCTGAAGAATACAGGCAATAACTATTTAGTTCTGAAACAGTTGAGAAACAATGCAGATAAAAAACATTTAGATGCTGCTGATAGGAATGTTTCTGTTCCAGGAAGACAACCTCAGAAATAGGAAAAAGAGGGGAGGAATAGATGATGTAGCAATTTATTGCTTCATTTCTATCTTCACAGTCTACTGCTTTGATTCTCCTCAGAAACTGCTCATTGTGTGCTATGCCCATCTTTATCACTTTTAAAATAGCGGATACAGAAACCTTGCCCTACTAGGAAAATGGAGGACGGAGAGTAGCTTACCAGAATAAAACTTAAAAGTTTTCTAATGAACCAGTAGATTTGCATAGTCCCTTGAGCCATATGTGGGTGTCAGACAATAAGTTCACAAGTGAGTTCAGCTACTGAATACAGTTTTGAGAAGGTTGCTTTGTTACTTTTTTCGAGTTCTTTTTGCAAGAAGTCCTTCATCTGAAAACTGCAAAGTGCTTTAGAAGTAGCATGTCACTGATGCTGTGAGGTGGGAAAAGTTACTCATTTTACGGTGAGCAATATCCAAAACTCTGGATAGCAAGCAGAGCACCTGACATTATAGAGAAATCACTATTGCATCTAACTGGGACTTTCTCTGTTTTCCTAGCACTGTTCATCTATGATGATAAAAATGGACTTGAATTATATGAGAAACTGAGAGAAATTTTTAGGATTGTAGTTAGTATTGCTCCATTGGTATTCATAATGTGATAGCTAAAATAACATGAAGAAATAATTAAAACAGAGTATAAAGGGGAAAGACAACATAGGATGCTTTGAAAGATGTGCTTCCGACTCTAATATTTTCCCAGCCTGTAATTGGGCACATACAATTTGTTATGCTCTCCACATGTAGCAAAAGTAGCAGCATATGCATATTAAGGAAGTTCTGAAATAGGTGTGTTTTGACTTAGACACCAGTGAAAATTACCTCAGGTGTTTGAAGGTGAGGTGGTGTCTTACAGTCCAGAAAAAACCCAGTGAGTTCACATCTAGTTTCACTTTCTGCCCTTTTTTTTTGTTTAGGTAATAGACTATTTTCATTGAATTTAATGTGCAGAGGAGATAAACTCATCCTGTTTACTAATTAATTACTTGCCTTTATCACCTAAGAGTATTTTAGCTGCATGATCCACGAACAGGATATAAAATGGCTAATTAATTCAGTGAGGCAGTGCATGCTGCTGGTTTAGTAATGAGGAGTTTACTCTCGTTTTGATTTTCTTTGACTGATAGAATTCCATTGAAATACTGTGTACTACTTGCTTTGTAGTTCTTTTGGGGTGGTGGAAGGAGAGTGAGGAGAGGGTATAAGTGTGTTCCTAAAGTTTAGTAGGTTTACATCTTTACTGACAGACATAAATCCAGGTGGTAACAACTCCCAGCATAGAGAAATTGCCTCTTAATTCCTCTTTAACTGGCTATTGAATTTTTGCTAAAAATTCAATAGCAAATAGCAGAGTTCTGTGAGCTACGTCTTGCAGTTTGAGCATATTCAACCCATATTAATGATTCTAGTAGATGTTCTGTTTGTGTTTATAGGGAATGCACTGCAGTGCTTAACAAGAGAATTTCCAAATTACACACTAATTTTTATTTGTTAGTATTTGAGAGGAAGGCACTTTTTTTCTAATAGCACTAGGAACTTAGATAAGCTTGGTATTAAATAGTGAAAGTCAGCTTTTCTTTTGCTAAGGAGCTTACTCTGCAGAACCTCAGTGTAATTTGTGTCCAATCTGTAGAGCTTTCACAATGTAAACAGAGAATATTTTCCTGCTTTCTGTGTTAAAGATAAATAGTGATGATGTGGAATTACTGCAGTAAGTATCAAATGCTGTATGAGAAGAAAAATGCTCCAAAAGAGACACCTAATTTCATGTAATTATATCTGTACTTCTTCAGGAAGTTGACCTTAGGCAACATTAGGGAGAAGGAAGAGAAAACAAATCGATTACACTTGTCTTTCAGGGGAAAGAATACAAATAGAACATAGTTGATTTTGGTGGGGGGTTTCGTTGTTTTGGTTTGGTTTTTAATGTCCGCATAAAAAGAGTCATGATTTACTATTAAGTATTTAACATTGATCTTATCTTTAATATTTAATATAGTTGGTTTTGGTCATCAGCCCTATTATGTACATTTTTTTGTTTTCCCTCATTCCTGTTGCTTATCATACATACAGAATGAATCTCTTGTTATGTGTATTTCATAGGAAAGGTTAAGAAGTAAAGGGTTTTTTATAAGCCACTTAACAATATTATACTAGAACTACTTCCTTTTATTCGTAGCCAATAGAAATTAATTAGAATCATGGAAACTGGAAGAAAATTAAAGCTGTAATTTATTATTTTAAATCTACAGATGTAATAATTGCTAATGCTTTTTTTTTTTTTTTTTAATATTCTGGCTACAAATTCTGTAATAGTGACCAGAAGCATCTTCTGTATTTTTCTCCTGTTTCTAGACTGAAAAATATGAACATCCGTTTAAAGGCAGCTATCAAACATGATGAGAAACAGTCAAGAATTTAATTGAAAAATGCAGCACAATCTTAGTCAAACCCTCAGAATAATACTAAAAAAAAAAAACCCAAAACTTGATGTAGCTGTAGTTCTCAGTGTAATAATGTTTTAAAAAATGCTTTTAAGCATGCAAATAGATATATATCTGTAAAATTCAGCAACAAATCACTGAGGATGTGAAACAGATGTAAAATGACAGCAGAAATGCTAACAAGACACTCTTTCAGGACATTTGCCCAAGGAATGAAAGGATCACATCTGAAGTATTTTCTAAATAAGTGAGAGAAAGAGCCTACTGTACTCAAGATGATGGGAAAAAGACCAATTTGCTTATGTCAGAAGTGAACATATTAAGGGCTCAAAAGACTTTATTAACACAAATGACGTATTAAAAGTAATACATAGTAGCTTCAAAAATGTAACAGTTTTAGCTAAAAGCAGAAAAAGGTATTAATACTGGGAGGCTCATAATGAGCACTACTACATTTCATTTGCTATTTGTAGCTTTATTACTAAGTTAGGTTTCATAATGTATCCTTTTCTATCTTATTTTTAATAGCTTGGAACTCACTGTTTCATAAAATTTTGCTTATATTCAGCAGAAGGCGGCAATGAGAATGCTTCTCTATCCAATACAATTGATGGTGGAGTTCATAGTTATGTCCATCAGCACAAGTTGTGGACCATTAGCTGACCACGGGCTCATGATTCCTCCCTTGGCACTTGTATGAAGCGTGGCAGCTTGAATAGTTTAATCGTGCAACCCACTGTCAGCTGATAGACAGCTTGAAAACCACTGTTTTGTGGAGCAAAGACTTAATGTGTCCGTGGTCTTTCAAAAGACCTATTGTTAATTAAGTACATCTTGATTTTCATGCAAGTGTTTTCGTAAAGTTTCAGTAATGATGAAAAACGTTTTCTCTAGATGATTTTGAATATAAAAGAAAATTCACATACAAAACAGACGGAAATTATGCAAACTGAGCATAATCTTTGTTTACAAGCATCATACTGTGCAATATTTATGATACATTTTCCCTAATAATCAGACTTATGCATGAGGCATAAACCTAAGGCAGCTCTTTATATAGATTTTCCTTAATCTGACTCAGAACATGTTTAAATTCTAGGTCAGACTTCAGGTAGGAAGATGTAGTAGTGGTTTCAATTAACTGTAAATTTTCTCTGAGATACGACCTCATTACTTTTTCCACTACTTATGTGCATCAGTTGCAAAATCTAGACTATATTGAGTAAAACTATAAAAAAACTAATTACTGAACTATGATTGGAACCTAAACCATAAATTCTTTAAGTTTCATGGTGATACTTTTTACACACTTGAGTATAAGCAATAACAATTTGATTTTGTTTTGCAGCTCTCTTACTTTAATCAATATAACTATATATAACAATACCACATGCTAACTCTGTAGCATACCATATATCAAACTATGTAACATAGTCCATATTTATGCACTATGTTAAGCTATTTTATGCATTTGTGCACATCTTCAGCTGGAGCCTATGAGTTTAGACTTGGTTTTGAGTGGTCCATCTTCTCAAACTGCAAGAATAACTTCGTTTATATCACTGTAGCATCAAGCTCAAGTGTCATAAACGTCCTTAGTGGCAGAAAAGCTGTGTGAGTCAAATATGTTAAAATTCTTAAGTTATAGTATTTAGGCTCATGCACAGGCTCTGTCTTCAGATCAAATAATGTAGTCCAGTATCAATATGGATGAGCTGATCAAAGGAATTGTACGAGCTTTAGCACCCTTATATATGGCTCAAGGCTTTTACTTTAGACTAAAGATAGTTCAGTCCTTTGTCATTAATGTCCCCACAATGGATAGTGTTTGAAGCTGTCTGTCATTGGTTTAGACCTTTCCTTCTACATTAGCTATAGAAGCAAATTTTGTACACATCATGGCCAGAATTCTAAGTTAGTTTCTTCCAAGAACAATCTAGTTCGTATGCACCAAAGTCATTCTTCAAAAACCAAGGGATGTGCATTAACTGCTTAGGGGATTCACTTCAAAACTCTGCTACAGCTCCAGTCCAAAACATTAAACTTAATGTAGTTTTTCTGGAATATTCACTTAAGACAAGCCATTTGTGACCATATTAGCTATTTAAGCTAAAAGCAAACAGAGTAAATTTAGTTTTAAAATATTTTGCATTTAGTATGTTTATAATGCATGTAGAAAAGCCACAGTAGGTCTTTTCCTGTGCTGAGTAGCTTTTTATTTTTGATGGAAACTCTAAGGCTAAGGTAAGATGGGCAGAGAGAAGATGGAGCCATTTCCCTGTTTTCTCACTGTCTTCCGTAAGTATTGGAACACATTTAAGGATGCTTTTTCAACTCTTGTTTCATTTTGCATAAGATCTGATTTGTTAATCTGTGGGTTTATATCTGTGACCACAGAGGGTAGCTATGGTGAGCTGACTTTGACTGGCTGCCAGACACACATCCAGCTGTTTTCTTACTCCCCCTCCTCAACAGGACAGTGGAGCAAACAAGACAAAAAAGCTGTAGGTCAAGATAAAGACAGAGAAATCACCTACTAATTACCATCACAGCAAAACAGATTGAACTTGGGTAACATAAATTTAATATATTACAAATTGTGATAGAGTTGGATGGTGAGAAATAAAGACAAAAACTGAAATACCTTTTGCCCCCCGCTCCTCCGCTCTTCTGAGGCACTTCTTCATTCTGGAATCCTCCACCTCCTCCCCTCAGGGGTAGATGGGGAGTGGAGATTATGATCAGTCCATAAGTGCACTTCTATCCTTCTCTTTCCCCCTCACACTCTTCTGCTGCTCCATTCTGGGTCCTCCCTGTTGACTGCAGAGGAGTCTCTGCTGAGGCACCAGGAGTGTCTGCAGCATCTCCCGCCCCCACTTCTTCAGTGACTGTGGTGTTCACAGGATTATTTCTTACTCTTTTCCCTCTCCATCACTCGTGTTTTCCACTGCTGCTGTGAAGTGTTTTTTTACCCCATTGTAAAAAGTTGTCAGAGAAGTGCCACCATCCTGGCTGAGGGGCTCAGCCATTTTAAATTGCTTCAAGTACTTTCAAACATGTAAAAATGTGAGTGTTTATTTCTTTTTCTAACTCAGAGACCTGGCTGCAAGGAACTGCTTGGTAGGTGAAAGCAACATCTTGAAAATAAGCGATTTTGGAATGTCCCGGCAGGAGGATGATGGCGTGTACTCATCATCAGGCCTAAAGCAGATTCCTATCAAGTGGACTGCTCCAGAAGCTCTGAACTATGGTAAGGACATAACTTGTATCTTCTTGCAAAAAAAAAAATAAAATCTAAGGTAGAGTAAGGAGCACCAGGACCACACCATGGGCAATATTTTGAGTACATATGTATATATTCCTAGTCCCTAGTTCAAAATTAATGATGTTTAAAATAATTTTAGTTTTTCAGTCTTATTTATGTAAGAAACACTGGTTTGCCTTCAAGAAAAATGAGGCTGTAACATCAGAATTGCTGTTATGCAGCAATAGCATAGTGCTGTGTTTATGTTGCTGACTCATTCTATAGACAGACTCATCAGCCATCTAAATCATGATCGTTAGGAAAACCAATGGCAAGTTCTGCATATTTATTGCAGTGAGTGTTCTAGCACCTCACTGAAAATGGTAGAAAGTGTTAATGTATTAAAACACTGTTAGATAATTCATTGCATTGGTGAGAAGTACAGTCACTAATTTATATATTTTTTTTAACTGCATCTTTTCTTTACCTGCATTTTTGTATATTTCTGAGCTGTTATCTTGGTGTAAAAGTTATTTCTTACTGAGTGAAGTGTCCATACTTTTAGCTTATTTGAATTTAGCATTTAGCTTATGTGAATCTAGAAGAATAAGTTCTTCTAGATAAAGTGGGCTGTGAAGAAGCAACACATTAAAATAAATGATGACATGTTTTGAATGTACTTCTCTCAACCAATTCTTTAGTTGAGTACTTAGAAAAAAATATTTTTAAATTCTTTATTTGAAGTGTCTGTAAATGTTTCTGCCAGCTCTTAAAGCCCTTTTTCAGAAATCATGCATTGGAAATAATAAGTTTTTGAATTGTGATTTATAGCAAAATGCTTCCTCTATTAACACTTTTGCAGGAGTTAATGACATAACACAATAAAGCAGATCATCCCTTTGAAAGGCTAATAATAAATTTAGTTACAGTATAATAATAAACTTATTTACAGTAATTGATCCTATATTACTAATTACTCTCAGAGGTCTCAGTGTTGCTAACATTCACTGGTGAAACACTTTTTTTTTGGGGTGTTTGATCGACTATGAAAGGTGTTTTGAATTTTTATTTTTGTTGTTTCAGAAATGCATACAGTGTATTCCATATATTATGGAAAGCTATCCTTCATACTTATTTCATGTTTCCTAAAAGACATACATATTCAAGCAGCTATAAGTCATTTTCCGTAGTGTTTGGAAAACAAGCTCTCTCTGAAACATCTGTTAATGTGTTCAGGAGTGTAATATTCAACTTTCAAAATGTCATAAAAGGCTTCTGGGAAAGATGCGAATAAAACTAATTGAATTGCGTTTTATTGTCTTCCAACCTAATAATATGGTCATAAGGATTGCATTGATTTGTGTAGGTAAGACTGAAGGTATTTAAGGTATCAGAATAGAAATGAATGTGCAGTATTTCAAAACTAGGTGGCATCCACTGGACATGTCTGTCCTTAATGTCAGGATTTAAGGGTTGGAAGAAAATAGGAAAAGGGCCATTTAACCATTACATGAATGCTAAAGTGCTCAAGAAACTGCAAACAAGTTTGGGTGCTATTTTTTTTGGCACTAAAGCAGTCATTAAAAGGTTTTAAATTAAGAAAAAACACAAGTTGTGGAGTCTAGAAACCAGATTAGGGCAAATGGAGTGATTAGGGCAGGGCATTGTGTCAAATGTCATAAGCAAAGGTCCGATGCTGTTGGAGTTTTTGAGAGATGGAACCTTTGGTTTAGTGGGTTCTGGTCGTGCCTATTCATTCCATACCATTATTTTTGCTTGGAGCTGTATAATTTCCATTACTTGCAGCTACTGCTTGTGATGTTAATATTAATGTGTGGAGGGTTGAGTGGGTTTTTTTCCTGAACAGACCTTTTTTTTTTTTTTTTTTTTTTCTCCCAGATAATGTAATAGTGGAAAATATAATTAACTGTGCAGAACTTGCACTTTCTTTAAAAAAACACCCTAATCACCTATCTTGTATCTGCTGAATGCTGTCAGTGAAAATTGTTAGATTACTGACTGTCAAAGTGTGGGGAGTTGATACATAGACAAGAAAACTAATCTTATTACAAAGAGCATAATGAATGTCTGTAATTGCCATCTATTAGGCACACAAGCCAACGTGGCACAGCTGGAAGTGATATTTAGTCTTAATAGTAAACTGAATTTTCTGACGTCAGAACAGTTGTCATTAACTGTCACTGTAATTTGCATGTATTTTCTGTTTTTTTCTAGTCAGAAGTAGTTTAGTTGGGTTGTTGGATGATTAGAGATAAACAAACAATACACTCACAAGCAGATATTTTTAAGAATAAAAGCGCATATATACAAAGTAATAGTAGTAATAGTATGGAACAAAGAACAGTCATGAAAAATGTTGAAAATGGATTTTTAAGGTAACATTTTCCCTGATCCTGCTGCAAAGGGCTAGGAGCCTTAACTTTCTGATGTGAATCCATCCTTCTTAATGTGAATCCATCAGGGACAACAGAAAGATCTGCTTCAAGATCTCTCCTTTTCCTGTAATAGAAAGCTGTCATTCTATAAGGAGGTTTGGAATTCAATTATCTATCAATTATCTGTTTTCTTATCTCAGAGGCATAGTTGAAAGTAATGGAACCAGCAGGCCACTTTTTTTTTTCCTTTAAGCAATTGGGTACATCAGTTCTTCAGGGTCCAGCCATACTTTCATTTTCAGAGCATGAGAACCAGGCCTTCCTCGTGCTTACAAACTGTGTTGGGGGTAGCTCCTCTGAGAATACTCATTGCTATGTGAAATTAAAGAACTGGGAAAGGTAATTTTTTAAAAGCATAAACGAGGGGGGGAAACCTAGCATTTTTCTGTCCTTTTATATTAAAAGAAATTTTTGTACATTAGGAAGAAAATAAATTCTTAACTTGCATGAAAATAACTGACATGCTAAGATCTGTTTAACAGTAGAACTTTAAGTTACCTTACATTATTCCTAGGTATTGTCTTTAAGATAATTTGATTGATAATTTGATACTGGAGACTGTTGTCTGCAAAATGTATATTAGTAGTTACAGCTTTGTTATGCTTGAAGCTTGCCAATGTAACACTTTACCTCCACAGAAAATTTTGGGCTATAATTATCTGAAATATTTATTTCTCTGTAAGTTAAGCTGAGGGTTTGCTTTCCTTTTCTTAGGGAGATACACATCTGAGAGTGATGTATGGAGCTTTGGAATCCTTTTGTGGGAGACATTCAGTTTAGGAGTATGTCCATACCCTGGAATGACCAATCAGCAAGCACGAGAACAAGTTGAGAAAGGTAAATATTTATAGGGAGTGAAAGAAGTGCTGTGTAGATCCATAAGGATGTAGTGCATACAGTATAAAACAGCAAAGAAATAACAATACAAGTTGTGTAACAGCATCATGAAAATTAATATGAGATTTTCTAAATTGCTGAATGGAGCTCTCTGGGAGGAGTAGAGTGCTATATCGGCCTTTTGATCAAAGGAATATACTGACCAGTAACTTAAAGGATGGCAGACTTACAGTATGCTAACTTTCACTGTTGCAGGACCAACAGGTAAGATGGAGAAGAGAGATTTACTGCTGTGCAAAGCAGAGGCTTGACCAGAATGAATTATTTAAGATTAGACTCATGCAAGTATAAATATTCTAAACTGCCAGAAAAAACCATATCATTCCATCTTCTGTATTAAAGCAGTTCATAGAAAGATTGAGCAATTATGGTAGAGAATGGTAAGCTATTTGAGTGTTGGAAGCCACATTTGTCTTTTATAAAATAATCAAAAGGCTTTGCTTAAAATAGCAAATAACTATGAGCAGGATTTCAGGACTTTGATTTTTTTTTCATTACCTTTATTGACATTTCAGAACTCTTCCTCTTCTACATGGTACTAGTGTGTAATTTGTAAATATTTACAAATAGGCTCTAAGGTAGTAACACTGCTAAATGATTTAAAACAAAGAGTTAAAAACATAGAGTCAAAGAACGGCTGACATGTGCAGGGACTTTTGAATGTCCTCTGGTCCAACCGCCCAGCTCAAGCAGAACCACGTCCAGATGGCTTTTGCATATCTCCAGGGATGAAGATGCTGCCACCTCCCTGGGCATCCTGTGCCAGTGGTCAGTCACCCTCACAACTGAAAATGTTTCCTGATGTTCAGGAGGAATTTCCTGTGTTTAAGTGTGTGGCCATCATCTCTGGTCCTGTTACAGGAAAGAGCCTGGCCTCTGTGTTCTTTGTACCCTCTGCAGATGTTTATATACATTGGTTAGATCTCCCTGAGCCTGTACTTCTCCAGGATGAACAGTTCGAGTTCATTCAGCATTTCCTCATAGGAGAGATGCTCCATTGTCTCTGTCATCTTGTTGACCTTTGAGGGGACTCTCCCCAGTATGTCCATGTTTGTCCTGTTCTGGGAAGCCTAGCCCTGGACCAGCACTCTAGGTGTGGCCCCACCAGTGCTGAACAGAGGGTACAGATGATCTCCCTCAGCCTGCTGCAACACTCCTTCTAATGCAGCCCAGTATGCCATTTGCATTCTCTACTGGAGGAGCACGTTGCTGATGCATGTTCATCCCTTGGTGTCCACCAGGGTCTGCAGATCCCTTTCTATCAGGTTGCTTTCCAGCTGGACAGCCCCCAGCATTTATCGGTGCTCAGGCTTCTTCTTCTCCAGGTGCAAGCCCCTTTCTCCAGTCTGTCCAGGTCCCTCTGGATGGCAGAACAACACTCTGGTGTATCAGCTCCACCTCCCAGTTTGGTGGGTACAAACCTGCCCCATCATCCAGATCATTAAGGAAGATGTGACACAGGATTGGACCCAGTACTGATCCTGGGGGTACACCTCTAGTTACTGACCTTCAACCAGTCTTTGTACCACTCATCACCTCCTTTCAGGACTCACTGTTCAGCCTGTTTTCACTCCACCTCCTTATCCAGCCCATAATTCAACAGTGTCTTGGTGAGGATTTTATGGGAGACAGTTTTGAAAGCCTTAGTGAAATTCCTTCATATACCAGGCCACTTATTTCATTGTAGGAGTTTTTCAAACTGGTCAAGCATGACTGAATCCAGCCTGACTGCTCCTCATGACTTTCCCAGCCTTCAGATTCCTGGAAATTGTTTCCAGCATTAGCTACTCCATCACCTTACGAGGGAACAAGGTGATGCTGCCCAGCCTGCAGTACCCAAGGTGCTCCTTCTTGAACACAGGAGTGACATTTGCTTTACTCCTGTTTTCAGGTACTTCTCCCAGTAGTCCCCATGATGGATGAAAGATGATTGGGAGTGGCCTTGCAGTGACATCAGCCAACTACCTCAGCACCCATGGGTGCATCCCATCAGGGCCAGTTTATTTAGTATTCCCTGACCAAGTCCTCTTCCACCACATCTTCCTTGCTCCAGCCTTTCCACCTGATCTGTGGGGCTTGAGATTCCTGAAGGGTGGTCTTGCTAGCAAGGACTGAGGTGAGGAAAGCATTCAGTGCCTCAGCCTTCTCCGTGTCCTGTGTTGCTGAGTGCTGTACCTCGTTCAGCAGTGGGCACACATTTTTTTTCCTAGCCTTCCTTTTGTCACCTACATACAGAAACCCTGTTTGTTGTCTTGACACCCCTGGCCAGATTCCATCCCATGTGGGCTTTGTCCTTCTTAACTTCATCTCTGGATCCTCAGACATTTTTCATCCTCAGACAGGTTTCTCTGTTCCTCCCATTACCTAATTTTGTATTTGAATTTGTCCAGGAACTTTTTGTTTATCCATACATTCCTCCTGGCATTTTGTCCCAACTTCGTACTCATTGGGAAGTTGTCTTCCTTGCTGTGAGTACACCTCTTTGGTCCAAGGTATTGATGATATTCTTAAATGGGCACTTACCTGTGACTTTTGAATGATTAGCTGCTAATTTGCTTAACGAATTGTCCATTTTTGTGCTCATCACCAAGTCAGAGAATTCCCTCAGCTGATGGCAGCAGAGAGGAGTGGAAGGCCACTACCTATCTAAGCAAACAAGAAGAGAAAGAGTCTTAAATGTTGGGAAGATAAAAAAGTTAAGAAAACAGGAGGAAAGAAACATAAATGACAGAAGTGCAAATGGGGAGGGAACTTCTTAAAAAAGGGAAGAGGCATGAGAATAACATCCATTTTCAAAAAGAGCTAAGAAATTTACTCCCATCAATAATAAACATTTTATTATTGATTTCCTAACTATGAGGAGAAAAAGGGAGCACAGTTGAAAACTAGAGGCAAGCTCCTTCATAAGGTATAGTAAATAAATCTTTGCAGGTTTCTGACTTAGGGCTGAGAAGCACACTGACAACTTACCACGAACAACCTAAATGTCACTGGTACCTGAGCTTTAATTGCTTTCATAATTACCTATCACATATAGGTTATATATTGAAGACTTTCCTCGTATTGCCCTGAAGATCTTTTTTAAGGCATGGATCTTGAACTTTGCTTGTTTCTTATTAGAGTTGTCAGTACACAAATATGCAGTATCGGTTTTCAGTGCTTAACATTTTCCCTGTTTTTTTTTTTTTGTACCAGGCTACCGAATGTCTGCACCACAAAAATGTCCTGAAGAAATATACAAAATAATGCAGAGGTGCTGGGACTACAAGCCAGAAAACCGACCAAAATTCAGTGAGATTCAGAAAGAGCTATCTTCAATCAAAAAGAAAGTGACATAGTGACAAACAAGTGCCAAACTCAATGTGTGGGACTTTATTTTCCAGTGAAGTAATTTTTCCCTTCAAACACTATGCATTTATCCAACATTATTTGCAATATTCTTCTAGGATTATGTTGAAATTAACTGGGTTTTTTATATTCCTGTGTACCATCTCGAGTGATGTCTACACCTGCATTAAAGATACATACTGCGAAATGCTATATATCCAGTTACAGTAATACTGTAATTTAGGCTACATGTACATAGGAAAGCACATACTATAAATTTAAGGGACTGTGGCTTCTATCTGTTTTACAGCAAGTAACTGCTAGTTACATTTTTCAGAGTTTTTCTACCTTAAGCTGTGTTCTCACTCTGCTGTCCTGTCGTGTATGTCATCACTCTAATGTAGTGACTGCCATACATGCTGGCCTTACAACCGAAGACATTTTTTGACAAGTATTTCAACCAGAAACTTTTATATTTTTTAAAATTCTTTCTGCAGCCGATGGTTTGTAAGTGATACTTTGTTTTAAGGATGAAGATCAGTCAGATTCTGGATGCAAATGTGCTTACTGAACGGTAAAATCCAGAATTTTCTCTGTAAAGGTTGAATTCCTTGTGCATTTATTACCATACTATACAAATACTTCAAACTTTTTATGTGATTTACTTAAGCCATGCCTTTTTTTTCTTCCTACAAAGCCATCAGAATTCAGTAATATGTCTCTTACACAGTGACCTATGTTTCCTTAAGAAACAAAAGACCAATATTAAGTATGTTAAGAAATACTGCAAATCATCTGCCTTCCAAAGGATATGTAAAAGCATTAGGCCAAGAAAAAGAGGTTTACTAATGGTAACAGCAGATAAAAAGCATCATTGATCTTAGAGGAGTTCAAGAATTTTCCTAGATTTCCTTTTTAATCCTGATTTTTTCTCTTAAATTGGTAAAAATTCTCAGAATGCAGCTGGAGCCTGCAAAAGATTGTTAAACAAAAGTGCATTCCATCACATTGTCCAAAGCAAAATACTACTTCTGTATGGCATGAGGAAGTTGTTCAAGCAACCAAAAGTAAAGAAGCATGTTTAAAGCCTCTGATAGGCTGGGAACAGCAGAGTAGAAATACTAACTTTCTATTTTTCTTACATGATTGCAATCATATTTCAAAAGATTGGGGATAAACAAGGTTTAATTTCACCAGGAATTGAAACCTTGTGTTTTTGTGTGTGTGTGTGTATATATATATGTATATGTATTAAAAAAAAAAAAAAAAAAAAGCCAGAAAGAATAAAAGCTTACTAGAAAGGGGAGGGAGGAAATGCACAGTTTGTTACTCTGACTCTGGGTCCTCTTTACAGCTAGAATTATTTTCTATGGCTCTACATGGAACTAGAAATACGTTACAGACAGTATCCCAGTCTGAGTTCCAGCATTAAGGTGCTTAAAGTTTTTCTAAGAATTTACTGCATTTTTTTCAGATCAAGGGATACCAGTTGCTGCTACTGCAAGTAAGAAACAGGGATGATAAGTAACACAGCATCTGGAATGTTAATTAGCCCTATATTTTAGTGTTACAGTGGGATTGAGGTGTAGTGAAGTCAGTGGCTACATTACATTTTTATTTCTGTTAAGGTGGCTTTCCTATTGTCCAAATAATTTTTGCTCTCTAAGGTATATTTACAGTAGTTCTGAGTGGTGATTTAGGGCTATGTGTGACCAAAATCTGTGTAGTCTAGAAGAGTTTGTCTGTTACATAGGAGTTAGTGTCCAAATACAGCAGTGAATGGTTGTGTGGGAGCACGTCACCTGTATTTGAGGTGGTACTGTCAGGAATGGTGAGTGCTTCTTGCATTTCTTAAGTGATTTTTTTTCTTGGAACTAAGGAAGCATATATATAGATACATCCAAGAAGATATAGTGCTTGGAAAATTTGGTGGCATAAATTAAAACTATTATAAGTGTACTGGATATATTTACATAATTCTGTACTTCAGGTAGCCCAGAGATACTTTTTAAGAGCAATAGGAAACATTCTTGTTAGTTTGTATGCTTCTAAGTAGTACACAGAGTTTGTGCCTTAATTTGCTAGTTTGCTTATGCAAGTGCAAGTGTACTAAGATTTAAGGAATGTTTCACAATCATTTGGAAAAATCCAAGATTCAGCCTACTGCATGTCCTTATGTATGCATCACTGCAGTCTGCAAGTAAGGATAACAGTACCTTCTCTGTCAGCATTCATAGCTTTTCAAAAAGTTAATGTTCTTCTGTTAAAGAGATGGACTGTTCTCTGCCGTATGACCTCTTGACAGCACAGAAATAGTGCTTTATTTTTATAAAATAAAATACTGTTTTCTTTGTCTTAAATTAACCAGTCATTATCCTGACTCCCACAGAAAGATAAAAATTGGACTAATATTTTATTCTGAAATAGTTAACCTCTGTAGTTTGTATCACACTTCTGTTTAAATTTAAAGCCTTTTTAAAATCTGAGATTTTTACAGCATTAAGAAAATTTATTACTATTCCTCAAGTAGACATCAGTTCAGTTCAAAACTAGTAACACCGGGACAATACCAGAATGAGTTTATGGGTATAGAATAAATTTCAACACAGGTACGTGTCTCACTTCAATTATTGCATTTCTTCTTAACAAAAATATGTGTTTTTGCAGAGTTGCCTGAAATTTTTTTGGAAGTTGTTTGTGGAACAGGCATCACCACAAGGCTGTTCAGTAAGAGCTGCTGTTTGCAAAGCCTGTTCTTACTGATGAGAAACAGAAAACTGGTTAAGGAAATATTAGGTTATTCATACTTTTCTCATCCATGTCTTTGACCACCTATTATGCTTACTTAAATCCTATAAGCACATCATTAAAACTGACTATGAAGTTACCTATTTGTTATCTCTTAATAACTATTTTGTTATCCCTTTTGAACCCATTGTAAAGATACTAAAGAAAAAAAAAGGAGAAAAATCCCAGTTTTCTGAGGTTACAGAGTAACAAACTGTCAGAAGCATTTTACAAAGGCCCCTCCAACCCCAAATTTTTCTAGATGTGCTGCTGCTGCACAAATATTAACAGTAATAATTAAATACTAACCCTATTTCCAGTATTTTTGCTGTCATATCATGTAAATGTCAGTGCTACTGACGGACTTGAGAGAGTGCAATATTTGAAGACCTAAGTTAGTGTGTAAATAGTGTCATCAAACATGATATTCAAGAGCAGTCGTTCTGAAAATGGCTGATTGTCACAAATGATAACTCATAAAGATGAAATAAAAAGAAAGGCTAACTGAGATAATCCACTTTGTGTAACAACTGTCCTGTTTAGAAGCAGTAGAAATGTTTGTTATGCCAGTGCACTTGTATTTGTAATATTTTTTTAGCCAAGCATAAAATAATCAGCTATTAAAAGAAGAAGTTTTTCTTCCTTAAAGCACAAAAGGACTTTGGATATTGTTAGAAGCATTCTTGTTAGGCAAGTCAGGGAAGAATACCCCTGCTACCCACCAAGTTACATGTTTTTTTTTCTCTTAAAATCATTTTCATGCAGTCCTTCACTTACAGTAATACACAATTTCAATTAATAATTAGGTAGGACAGGACAAGTCCAGAGTTGCTGAAGTTCCAAACAACCATCAGTTTTTAAGAGAGATGTAGTAAATTTGAAATACCAGCCCTATTAAAAATGTTATTGTCTGCAGATTTGCGGGGTTTCTTCTGCAGATTTACTGGGGGGCGTTGAACGCAAAAAAACAGTCTTTAAAAAATCATCACTAAGAATTTACTAGGAAAATGCATCAACCTCAGAAATCTATCAAGTTTCTTTAAGAGTAGCTATCCCCTGAGATAGTTTTCCCATTCTAATTAAATAAATAAGGTTCAAAAGGGGAAAGCTCCAAGTTGAAACAAAAGAATCCTTTCACTAGTCACATTATGAACAGTCTTTCAAGTATTGCCACCGTTTCTTTCCTCAAAGTGATAATTTACCTCTGATCTCCAGCTCTTACATGCTCTTCAGAATTGCATATTAGTACATTATTAATACTCAGCTGTACTTTTAGACCAAAAAAGGGGAGACTCTCCTTGAAAATCCAGCAAGATCTGCCTGGTAGCTCCCACATTTTTGGTGGCATCCACATTCAGTTATCAGAGTCATTCTGTTCATTGTAATAAGCACCACACAGAACAAGAGCTGGAAGGCAGGTGTTACCTTTAAATCAGCAACTAATACCCGTGAATTTCACAGCTTTGACTCCAAAGTCCAATTTGATTTTGGTTCTCTGTCAAATAAGCCAAAGCAATTCCTGTGGTTCAGCCTTACTACTGATCTATAAAACAGAAAGGTTCAGAGATGTATTTACTGTTCCCTCCAAGGAATTGCTATCTTCACCATCAATCCTAAGTTACCATTATGTCCCTGTTATATCCCTCTGTCTCTTTGATATAAAATTTCAACTGGAATAAATGTTCAGGTATAGAATTCGGGTGTTAGCTCTGAGTTATTTAATTTTTGGGCAGTTCTATATTACTGCCTGAACACCATTTTCTCAGGCATCATCTAGGCAAGACTTAAATTAGAATTTTCAGATGTTTTGGTTGGTTTTTTTTTTTTGTAATATAAAAGACTAATTAGGTCACCAGCTACAAGCATTGTTATTTTGCAGCTGTTTCAGATTATAGCTTTGAGAGTAGTTTTATAAATGTTGGGTATGTATGCCTTCTCTGAATCAAAAACTGTTAACTGTACTTAGAAAAAACGGATAAATAAAGCCCTCAAATATAGTTGACTGAGGTCATAAATTGAAAACATAGAACCATGAACTACAATCTTTCTTCCCAGGATGGAATGCTTTGTAAATAAAACTTGTGATAACTGGCTTTGTGTTTATAGATAAGTATAGCCTGTGAACCAGTATGCTAGCCTAGGATTCACACTGAGCAAAGAAGGCTTGGGAAAAATTCTAAATTTCTACTATTTGGAAGCATCATCTAGTTTTAGAAATACAGGTATTGATGGATAACTACATAACTTGAGTTCTGTGAGTACAGTAAGTGAGCCAGGCATTGAAATTCTTCATTAATGTAAAGGAATTAGGCTTTTTAAGAGAAAAGTCAAATAGATCAGTGATTCCTTCTAGATTACATATATGGGAAGTATGAGCCAAAAATTTCCATTACTAAAACAAAAAGATCCGCAGTCCTGTCTTTATATGTAGTTAGATCAATTTTTCTCAACATACGAAGAATTCCATAATTGTTAAATGCAGTAGTAATACAAAATTCTTGGATTACTGATATATAAACTGCTTCAGTCTGAGATACTGTTTCAATTATTAAAGAATCTTTCTATACTTGAAATTTAGAGGGCTGCAATAAGCCTGCACTTCTAGCTGAGCTCTGCTGTAATAATCTGTACTGTTGCATCTCCCAAACATTTCCTAGTTCTTATGGTTCCATGTACCACAGATGGCGCCCTTTCACTTAACCAAGAAAGTTATGCTTGTGACAGAAAAGTCCAAATATTGTAGTCTTGCTTTTGTTTGACTCAGAAATACTCTGGGGATGTTACATATTGATCCCAATGGCAATGTGTTTGTATGAAGATTGAAGTAACCATGAATCCAGGTGAAGCTTATCGTTCAAATCATGTTTTTAATCAAGTTGCAGACTCTAACTATATTGTGAATTGTCCACATCATAAAAGACATCAGTAGAACAACATTCTTGACTGCCTAGTTTACAATACAGAACGTCCTGCTCCACCAAGGGAACAATATAAAGCTAAATATGCTCCTTGAGTCAGGAATCATTTTGCTGTCAGATCAGACCTGAACAGTAGCTTTAAAGTTAACAGCAGTGACTTAATTCCAACTAAACCTTGTTGAGAACTTCCTCCTCCTTAACAGACCTTTCCAGGTAGTGTTTATTTTCATTATTGTCATCCATTTTGCTTTCAGAAATTTGAGTTCTCTATATCATACAATATTTACTTATACTGGCAGTTGTACACAACCACCCACACACACACCCACCATGAAGTGCTAAGACCTGCAACTTCAGGAGATAAAGCATTATTGTTATGTCAGTACAGGGAACTGACCTTTTAGTAGGTCTCAACTGACATGGCTTGACATGTCTGTATCTGTTTCAACTGTTAATTTTACCATTACCTGTAAGTGATGAGTTAAATTGTTTTTCCACCAAGCCTCCCACCTAATTTTCACTAAAGTGCTAAAAAGATGTAATAGGGAAAAGTCATGGTATAGGCTCATCACTCAGGACACAAAAGGCAGGCAGACTTCTACAGAGAAATTCTGAGGAGTGAAAGCCAACAGTAAATACCTGTCTTGTCCCTTCTGTTAAAGGACTGTGTAGTTGGATGCGTGTTCAGATGACTTCAGAGAAGAAAACTGGACTAGGATTGGAAGGACTGCTGTTTTTAAAGTTGCATGTGTTACTTTGTGTAGCTGAGGCAGCTGGAGACAGAGGAGGGGTGTTGGGGAAGGAGGGAAATTCAGTTCACCGACCTGCCATCACAAGCAAAACTTTTGACATCAGTAGCCTTTAGTGGGCACAGATACATGTGCAGATGTGTTCGGTTATCTATTGAATTTTGTGCCAAAGTATGCACCAGCAAGTTTAATGTCAGGTAAAGCACCTTTTATACTCTTTGTTGTTTAAAAATAATATATTTGTGAAACAGAACGATAATAAGTAACGCTGGAAATGGGTGCTTCTTCTCTAAAGAACACATGTTAAAAAAAGGGAAAAAAAAAAGGAAACAACATTTGTGAGTTTTTCTGGCTTTTAATCAAGTTCGAAAATGATAACTGTGTAATACAGTTGCCAGTTGTCTGTCCTTTATAATTTTAAATAGATCTGCATTTTAACTTTATTTATTTGCCAATTTTTTATATACTTTAAAGTTACATTTAGAACTCAAGCTAACTTTTCATTTTCCTAGGCTGTTATATAAGAGATTTTCAGAACTCTTGTAAACTGCAGACCTATTTTGAATGGTCCTTTGTCTTCTCCTTTGGACCAGTTACCACTAGTGAGTCTGCAGTTCCCTTTTTACTGTACTCTTCCAATAAATGTAAAATATTTGTATCAAGCTGTCTCATTCTGTTTGATATTTATAGGCTGTGTTTATTTATTTGCTTCTGTAATCAAGTCGAAGACCAAGTATAGTAACATTGCTTTTGGGAATAGCTACAGTTCAAAATACTCTATTTCACGCAAGGGGGAAACTCAATTTTATTTTATTTTATTTTTTGGGCAATTTCTGGATTTAATGTCTCTGTAACCCTCACTCACAGTTTGGTATTACTCTTTTTTTACCTTATGCAGACCAGAAGGTATTGAAAGAAGGAGTAACCTTCAGAAGGAAGGTTACAGACAAAAGGGAAAGGACATGTTGAAACAGGCTGAGAACTTTGGGGCTGGAGCTCTGCAGTTTTGAGGATGTTGCATCATGCATTTCTCTTCGAGTCAGAATTGTGTTAAGAAGCTACGTGCTGAATAGCAAACTTGTACTCTAGACCTCAAGAGCAGACCAAAATGTGCAAGTGTTTCCAGGTAAAAGCAGTGCAGCAATCGAAAGGCTTTACACTGGATTTTTTACATGATCTAGTGCTCTGTTCCCTTTATATTAAAAAAAACTAATTACATTCTAAATGCAAATTGCATAAAGCAGATTGCTTTAAAGCTGCTTTGTGTTTTACTGTGAATGAAAGCAATCTCTGTAACAATTGCCACTTTCACCATACTTTAGTGCGATTTGATTTTTGTAATCCCTTCTTAATATAAAGACTATGATACCAAAATTATGACTGAGTTAAAAGAATCAGAATTACTATGCCTTAAAAAATTAATCTTTTGAGATCTTTTGGCTAACGCAAAGGACGAAGACCACATTGAAAGAACTTCTTCCACATCCCTGTGGATGCACCTTATTTGAACACCCAAAACCAGGTAGAAGGACAGGTTTTTGTGTACTTGCACCCTTACAGAGTATTACTAAGCACACTGTACGTTGGCACTGCACTGTGACTTACAAGAAGGAGTTGACTAAGAAGCAAATTTACAGCACTGGTTCATAAGTGGGACTGAGGTACCTGGGGTTGGGGTTGATTTTTTTTTTTTTTTTTAATAGAGTACTGCTATTCCCTCTTACAAACTCTTTGAGGTAGTTTCTCCCAGTAATCATGAATGGATGAGGTTTAAGTCCAAAGCTCATCCCCTGAATTTACTGGTGTGTGTTGAAACGGAAGACAGCACAGCGTGGGATTGCACATAGGTCTGGTACAATTCTGCTGAGAGACTAACTTATTAGAAGGATAATTTTGGAAAAGGTTACTGTGACTAAATCTGTTCTGCTCAGTGCTGCCTGGTCTTCAAATAATAGAAACATGTTTGAAAACCTGCTACTGCCAAACACTGAGCAGCACAGGGTCATCAAATTTCCTCATTTGAAGTGTCACAGCAGTTAATTAGGAGTGAGGCTAAAGAAAGGAGCCTTGAAGGAGATCAGGGCCTTTGTACAGTCCTGCATTTTTTACAGTTTAGAAGTACATTTAATAGACTTCCAGCTGAAAAGATTTAGTACATTAAGACTTCTAAGAAGATCCCAAAGGACATTAGGCACCTAAGGACCACTTCAAATAGTGGATCACAACATTTCCATCTTCTTGAAATGTCCAATTTAACCATGCAGGCACATTTCCCCTAACAAACCTAACAGCCTGCAGTAACAAAATGCTCCCAGGTAGGAGAACATATGCCCCAATTCCAAGATGACCATAACACCTAATTTCATATTTCAGCTCAAATTCACTTGGGACTTTTCATGCCTAGCTGAGTTGCGAGCCCTAACCTTGCAGATACTGTACAACTGGCAAAACTCCACACAGAACTCCACACAGAAGACATTTGGGCACAGAAGTGTGGATCCTGGATAGCAGTGCTTGCATCCATATGGGGTTTTTTTTAGACACCCAACATTTGCATGTAAAAGACAGATCAGTTCTTTTTCTCTCCACGTGGCAGACATACCTCCCTCCCTTTTAGATCCAAATACTGTGCATGCAAAGATGTTTTGATACTGGGGTACAAATCCTGTCTTGATCATTGACAGAAATGTTAAATGAGGGAGAAAAATAATCTTGCTTAGAGACACAGAAGAGGCTCACAGCCCAGGACTCCAAGCAGAAGTATGTGCCTGTCTTCAGCCTGATGTAAGGGATTTGAGGAATTAGTGGAAGAGCAGGGAGGGGCAGTGTTTTTCTGGGGATTGAGTCTTTTCCTTTCCAGCATACTCAATATAGTGGCACACTGGGTCTGCTGAGTCCCATGGATGTTCTCCTGGATCCCTACATCTCCACCATCTCCACACTTTGGAAGCTTAACTTGGGCCAAGGACTATAGAGGGCTCCAAGGAAATCTGCAATAAAGTGTACTTGCTCAGTGTGGACTACAAGGACCATGATAGATCATCGAGTATGAACTTTCACCAGTGCTGGAATTTTCTGTTAAGAAGTTTCTCATATGAAAATGGTTTGAAGGACTGTGTGGTCTTCATCACAGTCTGCAGCTAGAGTTTAGTCCTCCTTAAGGTCATGTTCAAATCGTAATAAATGCTAAAATACAATAACATGACTGATAGAGTCTGAATTACATCTGTACACTTGCCACCTCAAAGGACATGACACAGACAACCACAGAAGATATGCAAGTCAATGATGCATGAGCACACTACCAACCCTGCGACACACAGAGATCTCCTTTGATGCGGTTTCATCAGTATTCATCTCTTCCATCCCCCTCAGTTCCTTGCAGGTCTGCTACACTAAAAGCACTGCTGCTAAACAGTCTTCAGAAATGCATCAGGACTAAAGACATAGCTCTGTGTTGAGAATACAGAATAATGAGACACAGTGCTCTATTTTTCTAGTAACTAAGCTCCTGTAGCTTTCAGTGAACTAATATGCTGCAAACAGAAGTCAGGGAAAAGTAGAATCAAACTACGAGCTGTCTTAGAATCTTCAAAAGAATCCCCAGAGGAACAGACTGGCATTTGACCATGCTGTAAGGGAAAGAAGCATGCACCTTCAATGGAATTTTTCTGACTCGTGATGGATTAGTTCTCTGACAGCTGAAAGAAAAATGAGATTGCATTAGCAACACCTGGAGTATACTGAGATATTTTTCTACTTCCTATCCTAAGAGCTTTCACTGCCAAGTGCAAGTCACTAAAGAGAAAGCACAGAGAAGGGTTAGTAGGATAATCCAATTGCAAAAATTTAGTCTCTCCAGTTAGTAACTATGAAACCCCAACCTGGTAAAACTAAGACATAGAAGTCCCAGGCACTGTAAAGTGACACAAACACATACTAAGCCCTTACTTACCCATAAGGGTTCTAAAGACCCTGGATCAACCACACCTACAGCCCAGTGTGTTCAAAAAATCCTTTCCACTACTCTATTACCCTGAGTCTGAACTGAATAGAATGCAGTGGCCTAGATCTAGCTAGATATAATTAAGACAACCTTCAAATATGATGGAGCTAGACAGCTTGTTTCCATTTCACTTATGGTTATGGACCCAAGAGTGTCAGGTCTCTAATGGCTGGGCCTGAATAGGCTAATTTTTTTACTATGCATCTGATGTAGAAATTTGTACCTTGATTTTCTGTCTTTCCCCAGACTTCGAGTGGACCTGGTCCAGGAGGTGTTTGTCAACCTCCGTCAAGCTTAGGATGCTTTTTTTTTTTTTCTAAACAGCAACAACTTTTAAGCAAGAAAACTAACTGCTATTAGAAACAGTTATCCAATTTCCCTTCCCACCATCTTGTGCATCTCCAGCCCGCTACTGATGGGGTAGGGTAAGAAGCAGAAAAGGCCTTGGCTCTGTGCAAGCCCTGCTCAGCAGGAGCTAAAACATCCCTGTGCTATCAGCACCATTCTCAGCACAAACCAAAACACGGCCCCATGCCAGCTACTGTGAAGAAAATTAACTCTCTTCCAGTCAAAACCAGCACAACAGAGCACACAGAGAAACTTTAGGAATGAGGCAGTGGACATGCAATTCCTTGGGATGCAGTTCACATCAGCAGTCACAATTCCCCACTCTGACCCCATGAGTCTGAAATTGTTGTGAAAGAGCTGCCAGATGTGTTGGTTGAAAGAAGCAGGTGCTGAGGGTTGTTCCTCGTGTGGGAGTGGAGGGATAAAGTAAGCAGTGTAAGCATCCCAGAGGTGTTCATATCAGACTGTCACTAGAGTAAAACACACAAATGCTAAACATTCCTGGGACACTCACCAGTTCTCAGTGTTAACCACCCCTCTCACAAACACCAACATTCCTCTTTGGAGACCCGGATACAAGACCTTACCCCCTGTGGCCCCCTGAAGGTTATATTTTCACAACAGGGAGAAGTTGTGAGGAAAGTTTTTGCCCAGCACTCTGTGACCTTGGCGTTCTTGGCCTCCAGGGCTGCAGGGGAAGTTTTATCAAGGCCTTATGGACAAAGTAAATTGCCACTCCTTGTGGACCCAATTCCAGATGTGGCTACTGAACAGTGAAAAGACGCATTTTGAAATTCCCAGATGCAGTTTATCCAGAAATGTGTGGGAGACACTTGACTAGCATGGAGGTAGCACTATTCTTCCCATAGAAGGGTTCAATCTGCCCCTCCAAAAACTGATGTCTACAGCCGTCAGCAGCCTATACTCTGCTGTTTGGGACCTTGGCAAGTCCTATCCATCATCCTGTATCCTTCCACAGGCCTGTCCTGCTCTCCTCTGAGCTGAAAATCAGTTCCTGAAACTCTGAGCTGAAAATCAGTTCCTGAAAGCAGACTACAGATGACATTGACAAGCATAAACAACGGTCTGTCACTCAGAGATTATTAGGTTTATTGCTATAACTCCTCTAATACAACATCACTCTGAAATACAAGGTTTAAATTAATTTAAAGCTAGGAAATGGGAAAAACCCTGCAGCCTTCTAATTTTTCTGCAGTTTCCTCACAATCCACTTGTAAGCACTATCTGTTTTACATTCTGATGTTCACCTACAATGGGATCCAGGGGCTTTTATCGAGGGGTGGGTGAACAGTTCATTAAGGATAAGTTTCAGGAAATAAAATTGTGCCAGAAAATAGCAGAAAAGTTGAAGTTCAGGCATTTTATTCCCAGATATTTGATATATAGAGTGAACACCAGACTGCTAGGTCTTTCATATGATATTATCACCACCAATTCATGAGGCATTTTAAGCACTGATGGTTATGCCCTCTTAAAGCCCAACTTCAACACACAGTCCTAATGTTGACTGCAAGTGGCTTTGGGAGCCTGGTTTAACTCAGAGGGGCTCACAGCACTGTCCAACAGGCAGAAGCTCCTCTCCTCCCATCTTCCTTCATCAGAGAAAAGCAATGTAGACACCCAGCTCAAAAGCTGCAGTCACAGCTGGGTAGGGGAGGATGTCCCCATGCCCAGAACATGCTCCTGGTACCCCGAAACAGGCAGCTCAGTGCTTTCAACTCAGCTCAGAGTTTGTGCTGCCCATCATCCTCAGCCTTGCCTGCAACCTGCCCCCGAGCCAGGACTTCACACCTGAAAGGAAGTGCCTTACACAGAGCAAGGTGAGTGTTCCTTCCTCTCTGTCTCCCTTTTACTCTTCATGGAGCTGATGGCAAAGTCAGACTGACACAACAGAACCGAAGAGTCAAGTTACTACTTGAACCAAGAGCATGGTTATTATGGAGAAAAAAATTTAAAGCGGCATAATTTATACCCTCTTTTACAATAAAAGTAGCCTTCACTCTCCAAGACATTTTGGGGTGCTCCTGCTGTGAGGTTAAGGAGAGCCTATGTGCCAGATACGCATTTTCCTGAAACTTTCTGAGGCAGGCAAAATTTGATGAACATCAAAAATCAGAATACAGCATGTCTTTCTTTTATTCTTGATTATTATTAATATTCTTCAGTCACAGGGATATCAAAGACTTTGGCAGCAATGGATGCAATTTAGCTGCTCCCTAGAGATGACTTTAAAGAATGCATAATCAATTTTATAAATGAGCAGCTGGCCTGCACAGCAAGGTGCACTCTGCATTTCACGAAAATGAATAATGAATTGCATATATTCTACATTAAGATTGGCTTTTTTCTTAGAAACTGATGTGACTGTCTCATTTCTTTCCCATGTGAAAAGACAAACTAATCCTGGTTGTTGCTCAGTGTACCAAACTTTTACACGCAGTTCCCATGCGTGAGGACCATCAGAGACTGCGCCCCTGGAAGGACACTCCCAGGTATGGGCACCCAAGTCAGAGGCAGATTGTGAATGTCAGCCTGCCCCAGACACTGTGGATGCGTCAATGGAGACACAACTGAGGCTCCACCCTTGGACTTTGTCTTCTGCTGGCCCAACAAATTGATAATCTCAGCAAAATGGCAAGTATTTATTTTTATATTGAACAAAAACATTTCATTGCAGAAGCAGAAAAACAATTTCCAGTGCCACATCTATTTCTCTCAAACTTAGTAATCTCTCTGATCCAGGACAAAAGTTTGTTCAGGCCCAAGGGCATTTTGTTGACTTTCCACTGGCCTTCAAGTCTATAATGTGATTTCTCAGGTCTCCGTGTGGAAATGATTTGTGAGTCTCATATTCCCATTGAGAATAACCCATCCATTATATAGCCTCCAGCAAAAGCTGCACCGTGACAGGTCTTTTGAGGTCAGATAGGCAAGTGCAATGCTTCAAATGGGCAGGCATCTCGTGCCTGCATTGCTTGCTGTTCCTCATGAAGCAGAGAAAGCAAGCAGAAAGGAATGGAATAGAACGTGGAAACTGTGAGAGTCAGCACCCACCATCTTTACAGGGGCACATTCACACTTAGATACACATTTTCATCTGACAACACAGTCTTTGAATAAATCTGACTTCAGCTGCCCCACCCCCGGGAAACATTATCCTTCCACTAACAAATGCCAGGAAGCCTTTCCTGAGGTTCCTTGGTGTGCTCGATGAGATTACACTGGCATTTACATTTTGATTTCTTCTTACCAGACATGCTTGTAAGACAGCAAGACGGGAACAAGACTTTCATCATTGCTAATAGCTGGCTCAGAGATGTCGGTGGGTTGTCTTTTTTTGTGATAGTGTGTGGGGTTTTTAGGAAAAAGTTTAGCAAGAGTGATGGAGGCTGTGTAGACTATATTCAGCAACAACATAAGCTAGGAGAGGAAGTACACCTGTGGGAGCTTATAGAAATAGTGCTAGGCTTCACGCTCCATGTGGGAGTTCATTGCACAATATCAGGCCTTGTGACATTGCTGTAGGTCTACAGTGCCCCTGCCCTTTTTAGTGAGTTCAGCAAAACACCAATAATTATCTATGCACAGGTTTTAACACACAACCACTTTTTTGGGCACTTCTAGCTTCTGTTGCTAGAGAGATGCAAAATTAGGTGTAGCACCCAACGGTCTTATTATATCAATATTCATATGGTGACTTCCCTCCTTTCACCACATGGGGTACAATAAATTCAGTGAAGACCCGAAGCACCACATCTGTATATGAACCAAAGGAGACCATGCAGAGATCTTGGCAGCTGAGCTCTGTTTCCAGCACTAAGATCATAGATGTAAACACTGCATGGAATAACACACCACTGTGTGGTCTCCTCAACACGTGAGCAACCATCCAGTATTGTAGTTAAGGTTCCCGGCTGTTGCCAAAAGCTGGCAAGACTCTGCTGGGAAAGAGCTTTACGATACTGACATACTCACAGCTGCAATCACAAGCAAGCAATGACTGGCCAAACTTGCAATTCTCTCAACACTGCCCTCCATTTGGCTGCCATCCCAGATGGTAAGACCAAACAGGGGTAAAGCAGCCTGTTTTTTACCTCTGAGCACCCCCTCTCTTCCTTTGCTGCTCTAGCAATGAAGACAAAGGACCATGGGCTTCAAACATGGGGTTTGGCAGTTGCTCCTCTCAGAGCACTGATTCTCCACATCCAAGGCAACGCTTGGATCTCATTTGCCTTGTTGTACTGAGAGCAACACAGAGGTGCTCATTGCACTGGGTATTCCCTTCACGTCTGCATTCTGCTTCTTGATCACTCAGCTGTGCTTGTCTTCTGTTCTCAGATCACCTACCAATTTTTTAACATGAAGAATTCACAAAGATGTCACTAAGTATTTTCTTTCTACATTTCCAAACAAGCTCATTCCATGACTACTAACTAATTAGTCTTAAAATATATTTTTAAAGGGAGCTGAAGACAAGAAAGAATCTGTTGCTAAAACTTGAAAATTTTTCTTCATGTGGGAAGCTTGCTTTCCCTCAGAAGTACTACTGCAGCCTCATTAGGAATGAGCCTGTTCTTTCTGTGTGTTCTTCTGAGCCTCTGGAGAAATGCTCCATAATCTAGTGTTGAGGAGGTCATTATGGTACTTATGCAGCACTGATGCTCTAGATGCAGCAACCAGACAGTTACCAGCATTCTCCCTTTGACAGCAAGGTTGTTTTCCCAAGGGAGACCAATTTGTATGTCGGAAAACACATTTCCAAGTCTTCTTTTGCTTTGTTTTGTTTTGCTTTTCTTTTGTTGTTTCTGAGAATAGACATTACACTGCAGCATACCAAGTGGAAAAATGACAGGAGGCTGACGTGCTGTGCCACTTGGATCAGGTTATGTCACAGCCACTTGGCCGTGGCAGCACTGCCAGAGGGAATGACTCTCCCACAAAGCCAGGGCCCCTCTGTGCTGGAGAGAGGAGATCAAGTCCTCAGAAGAAAGGACAGAATTTTTAAATACCCGGGAACAAGTGCCTGGCTAGTCCTTCTGAATAATACTCTTTCCTGCATGGTTTTTACTCTTCTTTCTAATAAGAAGTTTGGATAGCTGGCACTAGTCCTTAAAACTTATTTAAGGGAGCAAACTAGTGCAAGCTAGTAAGAGACAGTGCCAGAAAAGTAACACCAGTTTTACCTTCCCAGTAAAATCTTAAAAAGCTGGTCTTTTTATCATTCTCCATGACAGCAGTTGGTGTCATGAACAAAAGAGCTCGTAGACACCGATATTCTTCTCGGACTGTGTAAATGCAATTACTCACACACCAAAAAAAAAAGCTAAGAAGATGTTAAATTTTTAGACATTTGAGATCTCTAGGGCTTTTGTTTGTGTTGAGCTCATTACAGGCCTATGGCTGTTTATTTGCCCATCTATGCAAATTCTGCAGACCAAAAAGAGTCACCAGCTTTCAAAGTTTTGGATAGTTTCAAAATACAGTTTTATTTTTATAAGTAAATGAAACTATCTATAGACAGACAGCTCAGGCAAAAATACAGCTTTAAAGAAAAAGAAGCAGCAAAACGAAAGTGAAACCCTGTATTGAGTCGTAGTCTTTACTAACAGGGTTTTTTTTTTACTTTTCCTAATAAAAATGTAAATGTATCTCAATAAGAAATAGGACCAACTCTCAAGTAAGTCAGCATGTATTACTTATGCATTAGCTAAGATTATTCAACAATTCATTGCAATCCTCACAGTCAGGCTTCAACTGGAGGGCGAACACAAGGCAATGTAAGTTTTTGCTGGATGAAAAACACATCAGCAGAGCTCTTGTTAGAACCACAATCACAGGAGACGCACTTGACAAACTGCATCCTAACTGTGCTGCCCAAGGGATTTACAGCTGTTTTCCGTGCAAACATTATTCTATCAGGCATTTTTCTTCTGTGGGCATCCTGTAGGCAAGCACAGTCACAGGGATAGGAGGCCGGGGTGTTACAGCTGTTACCTTCCCTTCCCTTCCCATAACTATTACTTTGCCCCCTGTCACTGCATGTACATTGAATTTTCTTGCTATTGATTACACAGTAGGCAATACATCAAAGACATTTCATTGTGATGTGTGAGCCCTGTGACTACTGCAGCAGAAAAGGAAGGGAATTAAATTTCATGAGGGCAGATGGGGGTTGGGTTATCAGCACCAGAGCACTCCCCCCTCAAGTCTGCAGTGAACAAGCCTGGAAGCACCCATGCAACATTGCAGTGATGTCCCACCTGCTTCCATAAATCATCCCCATCTAAACTGCCTCCTTGCTTGTTATAGTGTCACAAAAATACATGAAAGTTCAACAGAAAAGATTAGTCAGACCTTCAAGTGCAACAATGCAACAATCTCTGTCTATTTTTCTGTACCAAAACACAGGCTCTGTTTGTCTCAGAAAGATTTCATTTCAATCTCTACATTTGTTTATTGTATATGCATTTTCCTCCTGAAACTCCTCTTTCAGTCTCTGCTACAGTGCTTGAGCCATGTGACAGCTGATTATTTCTGTTTGAGAGAAATCCATTCACATAAAGCTGTGTCACGACTGTCATTTTAGGACATATCCAGTTAAAAAAAAAAAAAAGGCATATAGCGAATTATTAATAGAGGTGAACAAGAGGAGACAGAGCTTCCCTAATACCCTCCTGTCTAAATGCTAACACTTTAAATCAAGCTCAGATGACTGGACTGTGCTTCAGTGACACTGAACACAGACTAGGGGGAGAAAGTGCAACAATAAAGTTTTTTTAAGCATAAAAAATATTATCTTGCATGTAAATTTGTAGTTTCTGCCTTAATTAAGCCAGGCATGAACAACCCTTTTAGTGGGTAGTGTCCAACCAAATGGTAATGGTACTGGACAAGAAGCACACTCCAAATCAAGGCAGCTGACGGAAGAGCCTTTATCTGGGATTATCATGGTAAGGGGTCTCACCTTTCACTAGCCAGACCCCTGTCTGGGGGCTGCCCAGTGCCCTTGGAGGAGATACCAGCCCTCAGGGCAGGTGGTCACAGTGGGCATGCAGCTTTTGCCCATCAAAGCCATCCTGGCTCAGAGCAGAGAGGTGGCAGCCTGCTCTCCAGATGGTCTTGTGGCTTTGTCCATCACTCTTCATCGCACACCCCTCACTCAGGCGTAAAGCTGCGGGGACAGATTTTACAGAAATCCAACTTTAGCTGCAGTAAAATAATAATAATAATGGCCAGTCTTCGCGAATGAAGATCCGGGGAAGGTCTTTACACCTTCCAGCCTGCGCATTGGATTTTTTAGGTGAGACACAGTGTGCGCGGAACTGAGCCCACCCTTTAATCCTAAGGTTCATCTGCCGGGGCCAAGCGAGCTTGGACGGTGGCAGCGAGGTCCTTAGGACGTAGGTGGGTTGCCTTTAAGGGCTAACGAGCCCCACCTGCCCGGGAGTGGCCCTGACTGAGGAATCAAACCTGGGCCTCGGGCAGTGACAGCGCCGCGCCCTTACCACTAGACCACCAGGGGCTCCGCAGTAAAATGGTGCTTCAAAGAATAGCAGGAAGCTTGCAGGACAGCAGACTTAACTAGGAATAAGTTTTATGGCACCTTGCCTTTTTTTTTGATTTCTTGTTCACGAAGATCAAAGTTTTATCTGAGGGAAGCACTTCATTTTTGTTTCTTAGTAAAATTCACTTCAGAGATGCATTGAAAAAAGAGTCAGCGGGAGAAGAAGGAAGGTGTGATTCTGTTATTCATTCTGTTTTACCATTAAATCCACATGGACTAGTTCAAATATGGACTGGTTCCCCCCCTCCCCAAAACAACATTTATTCTCTGATGCTGCAAGCGAAAGACACCACTCTTCCACTAAAGATGCTCTTACAGTTCAATTGCTTCTGAATTTAGAAGAGGGTAAATTCTGCATCACCTTCAGATGTGGTAGCATCCATGAACTAAGCAGGTGTTGGGTGGGTCCCTCAACAATGCCGTCACCCAGCTGGTTCAGGTTCAGCCAGCCTGCCCCTGTCAACATCTCTCACTGCTGCTGGTGCCAATGAAGCAGCTGAGGTCTGGAGGATCTTGGAAGGCTCATTTACACTGAAAATCTACTTTGTATCAGGCAGAGCTTTCAAATACACTGTACCTGGTAAAAGAGTGGTCTTCCATCTCCAGGTTCCTTTGACTGTCCTTTGCTGCAACTGGAATTGGCCCAGCTGTTGATGGCAAATTATTTCAAGGCTTCTGTAGCCTTCAGGCTCAGGTTTCAACACTGGCAGGTACATTATGAGTTCCTCTTAGAGTCCAGTCGAGCCAGGGCTCTGATTTGGCAAGGACACTTCAAGGCAGTTGATTTGTCACTACCCTTGTATTTCCCTACAGGACACATCAGTATGTCCTTTTGTCTACCAATGGTACCAGAAAAAATTTTCCTTGCAAACCCCTTCCTTTCCATATCCATGCTCACTTAGATAAACTGCCAAAAGACAAAGTAGTTTCAATTTTTTTTTAATGGATATTAACACCATCAGCAAGCACTAACTTTTACAACTGTCCCTTGTTTCAGCACTAGTAAAGAGTTCTCAGATCCTACATAACCAAATTGAAAAAGTAAATTTACTCTTCTGAGACTTGAGAAGATTTACTGAGAAAAGTGTGTTACAATGAAAAACAGCACCCAAAACACAGTAAGTATGTTCTTCCTTTCATCCCTCCTCTTATGCCACTGCTACCACAGATAAGGTACTAGAATTCTTTTTGAGTATTTGTTTAAACACTTCTTATATTGTTTTGTGTCTTTATTATGAAAATTGTCATGTGCTTACATTCGTGGTTTTGTGTCCTGCACAATTAGGACACATCCATCACCACTGTAAAACATACACCTGCACTATTATTGAGTACAATATAAACTGTAACAATCCCCTCCAACAAAATACTATGTGCACAGTTCAGAAATTTTAAAAGGACACCTTAGTCTTAACACCTTTGCACTGAAAGCACAAAGATAGGGGAAAAAAATCAGGGCCCTTCTGACTCTAACTTTCTGCTCTCGCATACATGAAACATCAGTTTGGGTCATAAACTGACCGTGTCTTAAAAAATAAATGCTCTAAAACATTTCACTATCCATCTTGAAAATTTATTTCTGAACCTGCTGTGCTGACCAGAAGGTGCTTCCTATTCTCCAATTCATCCTCTAATTTTTTTGTGCTGCTATTATCTTCCATCTCATAAAGTTCCTCTCCTCTCCAGTTTCCCTGGCCAGTTTCCCTCATCAGGGTTTGATCCAGCATCATTAAACCACCAATCAAGAGCAGCAGAGAGCAGTAGCTAAATCTCCCACGTAGGTACTACATTTTTGCAATATACACATTGTGCAGGCTGTGGGAATAAATGGCTGCAGATATCTTGAACATCTGCTTCCTGAAAGCTCTGCCAAGTTTGTGGAACTACAGTGGTTGGCAGGATGGAGGGCAGGCCCTATCCTTCTGCCCTTCACAGGGAGCCCGAGGTGTTTCCTCCCAGAAGCCCAAATGAGCAGCCATCCAACCACTCCCCCTTCTAGAGGTTAAATGGACACAGGAGAGCAAGATGGTGTGTCAGCAGTCTTGCTTAATTCTTTTGTGTTTCATCAATCAGCCTGTTTCCTTTTCCATTATATATTTTTTTGAAAACATTATTATTTTATATTACTGCAACCACATGTAACAACAGATTAAAATAGATCTTATATGTGAAAAGCCTTTTCAGACACTTTGAAGTAGAATTCTGGAAGGACTCTTTATTTTCAAGGGTAAATATTGGTCAGTGAGAAGACTGGAGCAACAAAGAGAGAAAAATTGGTTTTCTCTGCCATGTTTATTCCTTAGCAACTAGTCTTTTTTCCTCCTTGTTACACACAACTTACAGCAAAATAGAATGGCATTTTAGGGTGCTGCAATATGCACACTTGGTAACATCTACTGTCCAGTTTTTGAAAGAGCATCTAGGTTTTGAAAGAAGAAAATGACAAAATATGCAAAAGCCTTGAGAAACTTTGTTATCATTGTTTGCCACAGTTCAAAAGTCTACACAAGCATCTTTCCCAGCTACACCTAAAGGTCCTTCTGCAACACAGCCTGTAACAGCAACATCTACAGACCTGTCTAGCTAACAAATGTGGAGCACTGGTTTTACCAGGACTTTTGCTGCAGCATGCAAGGAGCAATACAGCAGCCAAAAACAGCAAGAAAGAGAGGGGAAAGAGCATGGAAATTCTAATTTCTTGTATTGTAAAACATAAATAGTCCAGAAAGTATTAAATGACTTTATTCATCCAACTTCTGCTCTGTCTATGGCCACAGCTGAGAAGCAATTTAGAAAAACCAAAGAAGTACTCAAATGTTCTACATAAAATACCACATTAAAGGTGCAAAGTATCATAAGTCCCTGTTCTGAAAGGTCAGTATGCAAAATTGCAGAAGCACACGTACTTTAATATGGCTGTCAGCTTCTCCAAAACTCAAAGCAGCATTGTTTTTTTCCTATGAAAATCATATCCCAATTTCTGCCAGGTTAGTTTTGTTCCCTGTAGAAACTCATTGTAAGTCAAGACAATAATTAGATTCACACCTTTTAATTGCTTTTTTCTCATTGGGGTTAAAAAGACTAAAATTTCTGCATTTCTGTTGGGAGAAGGAAAAAAGTAGAAACCAAATAAAAGCCTACCCTAAGAGATCTGTCAGTTCCTTCTCCAGTGCAAACCACATTCCTGCTCTTACAGTCTTTTCTGAGCACAGTGAAGGAAGTGTTTCCATCTGATTTGGGAGTTGCAGAAGACAGATCCCTATACCAGTCACCATTCCCACACAGTGGTGGGGAGAGAAGCTGCCACAGCTCTGGATTTACTCACCCCTACTGGGAAGAGGGGAATGAATGCCCTATGTGCAGAACCAGGCAGTGGATGCAAACAAATTTATGACCCCTCTCCTACAGTACCAAAACCCCTTGCCTTGTTTCTCAGGGAAGAAAAGTGAACCTTACAATAGAGACTAGATCTAATCAAAGAGAAAGCAAGGACGAAGTCAAAGGCAGGGCAAGTAAAACAGGGAGAACAGAAGAAAAAGAAAAGGTCAAAGAGTCAGGAAGAGGAGGAGGAAACAACCAGCCAAATTCAGGTGGAAAAAAAGGGAGAAATCCTTCACTGTAGTCACTGTTATGCAGGTAAAATTTGCTGTCCAGCTACAGTAGCCTGGGGTAAATTTAGCCAATTCTGAACAGAAAATCCCTGAAAGTCAAAGGTATCCAGTGCTTGACACAGAGGCCTGAAGACTCCATCAGGAACCATGGAATTAAACAGCTTTATTGCTATAGATTTCCAGGAAAGACTGGGAGACACTTTTAGGCAGCGAAGGAGCAAAGAACATTTCAAGCCAATAGGTCTTTGAGAAAGGTTTGACTAACCACGTTGAGGGACCAACAAACCCTGCAGCTTGGTAGATGAAATTCAAAAGGAAAAAAATCAAAACAACATACTTGAACTGCTAAAGCTTATTTTTAAATGTCAAATAAGATGGCTCTCAGATGTTTTCTATCCCTGGTTAGAATGCAATGATGCACTTAAAAATTAATGGTGGGCTCCCCTTGTTACAGAAAACACATTGCATGAATAAAAAGTTGCCAGATTCATAACATAAGTAGGCTGAAATAAATTTCATGGCATCTTGGCTAGTTCTTTAGGGTGATCCTTGTAAGAACACAAGACAATATTTCAGGGAAGCAAAGGCTGGAAATTGATGTTACAAAGTACAGTCTAACTGACCTACAAAAGGTCTGTTTTATGTGAAATAGGAATAAAGCAACTGATTTTTTTATTTCTGTATTTGAACAAAGGAAAACCACCCTTTTTGTTGAATCATTCCCATCTGTTTTCCATATCCCACTGCAAGTTTTTCAGAGCATGCTTCATCTCTCCCTGCTCCTGCGGCACCCTTAGGAGAGGGCAACTCTCATGACCCAGAATATTTCAGTTCTCATCTCCTCGCCTTTACAAATTAGCAATAATAATACTTTTTTTGCATTCTAGTTGACAAAGCTATTTGCCAGTTATCCTCAACATTCTCCTTTCTGCCCATGCATTTCCAAATTTTCACCTTCCACCAGGGACAGATCAGTAAAGACAAAAGTATCTCTTAAGTAGAATGCTGCTTGCTTGAAAACAAAACCAAACCAAACAAATCAACCAGAACTGCAATCCCTAGTAACCAACACAGAGCTCCAAAAACAACCTTCATCCTTTCCTGCAAGCCACAGCATCCCTCACTCTGGACATAGCTGCTCTACACTGCAGACAAATGTAGCAGTTCTTCCTCAGAAATATACAGGAGCACCCTGGACAAACCCACTACCTGTCTTACAAAATTAATCAAGGAGCACTTGTCCTCCCAAATGCAGCACAAGTTCTGACTAAAATCAAATTTCTCTGCTGATTTTTTTTGTGTAAGAAGAAGCATTCCAACTATACTTACAGCCATCTTAAATTTTAGCTCTGCAGAAAAATGAGCACTCCTATGGAGGATTAAGGAACACGATTTTAAAGTGCAAGATAAGAAGGAAGACCAAAAAGCGTAGTATGCCACTAGCTCACCTGGGGAAAAGAAGTTCCTGGTTTGGGTATGGCAAAGCAGTAAACCAAGAGGACACAAGGAAGGTTAGAAGGCTTGAAAAGGTAAAGTGCATACCCAGAAGCACAGCCTCTTAAATTTATCCAGCAATAAAATTATCCATGTTTAATACAGTGATACGACCTTTTCAATGTCCTTAGTGCCCCTCTTGCAAGGACACGTAGCACTGGCTGTTTCTATGAACCTTTGCTGTCCTATGTCTTTGCTATCCTCTGCTCCAGCCACATCAGCACTAGCACTGTTACAGCAGGAAAAAGGATTAAGGAAGGGCAGCATATTTTACCCACTCTAGAAGTCAATACCCTGTTGTAAAAGGTGTAGTTACATATTTAGGAGGTATGGTTAAGACAGGAGATACATGAGGTTTTTTGAGCATGAGATCAAGTTAGTGAATACAGATGTTCTTCTGTGTTGTCTCTTTATGCAATTTTTTTGATGCAGATATGCAACAAATGTGCTGCACAGGGTGTTTACAGGAGTATTAATGCACAATTTTTCCACCTCCACAGAAAGTAGTATTGGTTTCTCTGACTGTGATAGATGTCCTCTGTTTTTGTTTTCCATTGATCCTAGATTGTAAAGGAATAGTAAAACAACCTATTTGCTGCATTTACATCATCCAACAACACGTCTGAAGTGCTGAATTAGGATTTCAAGTACTATTTGTAGCCTAGGGTTTACTGTATCAGTTTAGGAACTTGTATCAAATAAATCAGCTGCTCATTTTCTCAGCTCCTAAAAGTTGTTTTTGTTTTCATTTAATTGTCTTGAAACAAAGGCTAATCCACCAACAGTCAGAGCAAACTGGTGGCCTGCTGGAGATCACTGCCCAGGGAGTCTGTACAGAAGGATTTCTGTGCTGTACATCACCTCTAGGGAGCCTGCAATTCCTGACTGCATCACAGCTGCTAGGGTGTAGCTTAACTTCAATCAATGAACTTTTTGATAAAATTTTGATGCTGACTAGAAAGCTGGGTAAAATAAAAATTCTGCTGTATGAAGAGATTAGTGCTGCTTTGCTACTTAACTTCAGTATGCACACTCTGGGGCTTAAAGCTATGCAGTGGGAGGGCCAGTGATTAGGTGAAAAAAAAAGCTTCTTAGGGCATAGTCATCTGCACAGAGTGGAGGACTGTATTTTTTGTCACCAAGTCCTGGGTTTGGGTCATGTTGCTGAAGGCTTTGTTTTGATTTGGGGTGGAAAGGAATAAATTAGATAAAGACAGCAGAATTGTTCATTGCATGATAGGATTCAATTATGCTTGTTACATATGCAAGAACCACCTTCTGTTTCCATTCCTCATACAAAACCAAATAATTAAGAAAACCGACAAATCCCCCTGTTCAGTACCAGCACCAATCTCACCATGACTACCCAAAACAAAAAGGGATGCTGTTACTGGGGCAGGTGGCTTGTGCCACAGGTTGTTCAACATAGGGATATTAATGTGCTTAGAAAAGAAGATCCATATCCTCAAGAAACCCTCAAATCCACTTTACAAAACAAAGCACAAGACAAATTCACTGTTTCACTTCTGATAAAATAAGCCCTTCTTCCTGAAATGAGCATGTTGTTCTTAGGCTAAAAGACAGCATTAGAAAGAAACTCAGACATGTAACACTTCTATACACTATATCTCATCCCAAAACTATATCTAGTCAGTTGTCCAACAGCTCATCTGAAAATTACCATTTATAGCCATTACTTAGTTTAGAGATTATAGGAAGTCTCACTAGTCAAGTATGGCTACTTTTTCCAAAGCAACAATCAATAACCTGAATTTCAAGTCACTAGTTTTGTATCTGGAAAACATACAGACACATTTCCCTGATTCAGCTGGACCTGTGAGAAACCATATGTTTAGTTAGTGTTAGATCACATATTATCCACTTTTGATCAAAATGTGTGCTAGCAAGCACCATGAGGTACAACTTCAGCACTCAGCACTCACTGCCATTCCACCAGAATCATTTAGAGCAAGGAGTGATTTTAGACAAGAACATTAGTGGAACAAGACATACAGAGGCTGATCAATCACACAAGTTCTGAACACAAGACACATTACATTAGCTCTCAATATTTCAACAATTTCACTTCTCTGAATTTAAAAGTCCTTAGGTAATGTGCTTCTGGGACTGTAGTTTTATTCTGTACCACCTAGGATTGCCATTACCAGAAAGCTCTTAGGGAGAGTGTGGTATTATCAGTGTAAAAGGCAACTTTTCGCCATACAAACTTTTCAATACCTAGTCAAGAGATCCAAACTACCCTTTAAATGCTATCACTGGCTTTTTGCTTTTTAAAAATAATTTAGAAAAAAAAAAAGAAAACCACCAAAGCAGTCAAAAACATTTGAACAAGAGCATCTCCAGCTCATAAAAGAAATTGCAGAAAAAAATCATAACATCATAGAATATCCTGACTTGGAAGGGACCCACAAGGATCACTGAAGTTTAAATTCTGGCTCTGCACAGGATAGACCCAAAATTCATATCATGTGCCTGAAAGTATTGTGACCACTGCCCTAGCAAAGCCTGTTCCAGTGTCCAACCACGTCTGAGGAAAGAACTTTTTTCTAATATCCAGACTAAACATCCCCCAACTCAGCTTGATACCATTCCCTCAGGTCCTGTCACTGGTCACCACAAAAAAGAGATCAGTACCTGCCCTTCCTCTTCCGCTCATGAGAAGTTGTAGACGTGATGAGGTCTCCCCTCAGTCTCCTCTTCTCCAGGCTGAACAGACCAAGCGCCCTCAGCTGCTCCTCCTATGGCTTCCCCTCAAGGCCCTTCACTATCTTTGCTGCCCTCCCTTTGGACACTCTATAGTAGCTTAATGTCTTACACTGTGGTGCCCAAAACTGCCCCAGTATTTGAGGTGAGGCTTCCCCAGGTCAGAGCAGAGCGGGACAATCTCCTCTCTTGCCCAGCTGGCGATGCTTTGCCTGATGCCCCCCAGGACACGGTTGGCCCTCCTGGCTGCCCGGGCACTGCTGACTCATATTCAACTTGCCATCAACCAGGACCCCCAGGTCCCTTTCCACAGAATTGCTCACAAGCCTCTCATTCCCCAGTCTGTCCATACATCTGGAGTTTCCCCATCCAAGGTGCAGAGTCTGGTACTTGCCCTTGTTAAACTTCATACGATTGGTGATTGCCCAGCCCTCTGGTTTGTCGAGGTCCCTGTGCAGGGCCTCCCTGCCTTCGAGGGAGTCAACAGCTCCTCCCAGCTTTGTATCACGTGAAAACTCACTTAGTAAGGGAAAACTCCATGCTGCGTGTACAACAGGTATAGCACAGCATGAGAATTACTGCATTTCATACTGTGAACTTGAAAGCTACAGCCAGTAACATCCTCACTTACCAACTGCCAACCCTGACAGAAAAGCTCACATGCTTTTGTTTTATCAGTGGTTAACATGGAAAGGCTGGTGGAATACAGTGACCTGTTAGCAGCTGAGTGCACTTCTGAGAAACTGAATCACACAATCACAGAACCAACCAGGTTGGGAAAGCCCCTGAAATTACTGAGTCCAAGCTCTGAATGAACATCACCTTGTTAACTAGACCATGGCACTTAGTGTCACATCCAGTCTTTTCTTAAAGACCTCCAGGGATGATGACTCCACCACCTCCCTGGGTAGCCCATTCCAGTGCCTGATCACCCTTTTGGAAGAAATTCTTCCTCATGTCTAACCTAAACCTCCCCTGGTGCACCTTAAGACCGTGCCCTCTTGTCCTGTGGCTGGTTGCCTGGGAGAAGAGACCAACCCCCACCTGGCTACAACCTACTTTCAGGGAGTTGTAGACAGTGATAAGGTCTCCCCTGAGCCTCATCTTGTTCAGGCTAAACAGCCCCAGCGCCTTCAGTTGTTCCTTAAAGGACTTGTGCTCCAGACTCTTCACCAGCTTCATTGCCCTTCTCTGGACTCACTCCAGCATCACAATATCCCTTCTAAATTAAGGGGCCCAGAACTGGACACAGTACTTAAAGTGCAGCCTCATCTGTGCCAAGCAGACGGGAAGAATCATTTTCCTAGTCCTTTTTGCCACACTGTTCCTGATACAAGAATGTCCTGGAAGGCCAGGATGCCATTGGCCTGGGCATTGCTGGCTCATGTTCAGCCGCCGTCAGTGAGTACTCCCAGGTCCCTTTCCACCTGGCTGCTCTCCAGCCACTCTGTGCCCAGCCTGTAGCGCTGCAGGGGTTGTTGTGGCCAAAGTGCAGGACCCGGCACTTGGCCTTGTTGAACCTCAACCCGCTGGATCCGGCCCATGGATCCAGGTCCCTCTGCAGAACCCTCCTACCCTCCAGCAGATTGGCACTCCTTCCCAACTCCCTGCAAATTTGCTAACGGTAGATTTGATCCCCTCATCCGGATCATCAGTAAAGATATTAAACAGGACTGGGCCCAGCACTGATCCCTGGGGGACACCACTGGTGACCGGCTGCCAGCTGGATGCAGCCCCGTTCACCAGCACTCTCTGGGCCCGGCCCTCCAGCCAGTTCTTAACCCAGCACAGAGTGCCCCTGTCCAAGCCATGGGCTGCAGCTTTTCCAGGAGAATGTTATGGGAGATGGTGTCAAAGGCTTTGCTAAGTCCAGATAGACACATCCACAGCCTTCCCCTCATCCACTGGGCGGGTCACCTGGTCATAAAAGGAGATCAAGTTGGTCAGACAGGACCTACCCTTCCTAAATCCATGTTGTCATTCCAGTTTCAAACAGAGGAGAACTGAGTCCTGGGAGAAATAATTTCCCCAAACCCATAAACTGAATTCTGACAGAATCAGAATTAAAACATCCTGCTTTTCATCTTCTCAGGTGTTGCTACTACCTTTCATCTGTGTCTTTCCTACTTTCTGCACTGTTGAAGATTTTCTTGACTTTGTGCTTCTTTAAACCACAGGTGCAAAACTGTGCTTCACCCCCTTACTTATTATCCCTTCTTCCATGTCTCTCATCTCCCATCTTGGATTATCTGACTCAGTCCCTTCTGATAGTGTAGCACTATCAAAACCAATTATTATTATAGAGCTGTCTGTTTGGGGCTGAAATTCTGACATTAATAATGGCACATCTGTCCTGATAAGAAAATCAAAATACTTGACAAGCTGAAGTAAGGTGATGATTAACTTTTAAATGGATCTCCATTTCATCCTACTCGGGTTTTCCAAGACACCATGAAGCTTGCTAGATCACACTGTTTTGATGCTGCTCACAGAACTAATGAGTAAGGTTCTCTGGGAAAATGCTTCTGAATGTGCGAGTCTGTCAGTGCTGGTCACTTTTTAAGCACCACCTCCCAGAGGCAATTTGAAAATGTTGGAGGTCAAGTAGTTGAGGCAGAAGGCTGGCTTGGCTGAGCAGGGATCATCTTCTGGAGATAAAAACCCAAACAGCATTATTTATCGCTAGGGTTATTTATTTATTTATTTGTGTTTTGCTCATTAGAGCTGGAATTATCATAGCATCCAATGTGCTAGGATCAGTCGCAGCATTCAATATGCTTTGAAAGATTGGCCGTGCTCATGTCACACTCTGGTAATGCCTGTCAAAATGTCTGCCTAAGGCGTCAGTGAAAAACATACAGTTTGCTGATGTACAGTCAGAGGGAAAAGCATAACTGGAAGATACAACCAATTCAAGTTCATTCAGTCAGTGGGGGGAAAAAGACAGATGTATTAATGCAGAAAGGAGTAATGCAAAAGAAGGGTGGGAAAGAAGGGAAGGATCTGTCAAATTAGGGAGCCCCAAATTAGAGGATGGGGAGCTTGCCAGGCTTGGCACGGACTGTCACTCGTGACGCAGTGTTGTCACAATGGATGTCCTCGACAACCATGGAAGATGGTGGTGACAAAAGAAGGGGATGCATTGTGACCTCACCTTCCCAACACTATATAAATACTCGGGCCAGCCTGGCTCAGTCAGACTTAGCTTTAGGCTCCTGGCGAGCAGTTCTCGGTCCTCAGCTCTCCCCAGCCTTCTGCGAGCAGCAGACATGGCCACGGAGACGGACTCCACGGCTCTGCCAGAGGTCAATGGCGAGAATGCGACTGGTCCCAGCACATTGGATGCTGCGACTGATTCCAGCGCCCCGGATGCTGTGACTGATCCCAGCACATTCGATGCTGCGACTGATTCCAGTACTTTGGGTGCTAGGACTGATGCCAGCACTTTGGGTGCTATGACTGATGCCAGCACTTTGGGTGCTGCGACTGACCCAGGCGCCCTGGATGCTGCGACCGATCCCAGCGGCCCCCAGGCCTCGGAGGCCACGGGTGGTTATTGGTCCAGCGCCTGGACAGGATGGAATTTCCTGGCCTCCGTGTGGCCTTGGCTGCGCGAGAGGCTCTCGGGAATACTCCCGGGGAGCCAGCAGGAGAAGGCTGCCGAGAGCGACCCCGTGCCCCAGGGACAGGCAGAAGAAGCCGCGGCCCAGCGCGGTCGCAGCCGCGCCCCGGCCGTCCAGAGAAAGAGGGACGGGTCTCAGAAAAAGCCGCAGCAGGCGGAGAGGACAGAGGCAGGTCCCTCGGCTCGCCGCCGGAGCAGGGGTCGCTCTGTTAGGCGGCTTCTCCCTCAGCTCCCTCAGCTCCCCCGGCGCCCCAGGAAGAGGAGGGCTCGGAGCTCCCGGTCCGCTCCCCGGCGCAAGAAGAGAACGCTGCGCCGGCAGCCGGGCAGGACCGAGCTGGTGTGGCGCGATAGAAGAGCGTGGTTCTGAGCTCCGCAGCCCGGTCACTTTGCAGGGGGCTCTTTGATCCCCGTGGCAGGTCCCTGCCAAGCCCGACAGGCACTCCATCCGCCAAGCCTGACAGGCACTCCATCCGCCAAGCCTGGCAGGCTCCACACCAAGCCTGGCAGGCTCCACACCAAGCCTGGCAGGCTCGCCGCCCCCAATTCGGGGGCTCCCTAATTTGCAGACCCTTTCCCTTTCTTCCTGATGTCCTTTCATACCACCCCTTTCTACATTAATGCAATATCCCTTTCCCCTTGCCTGCAAGGCAGAAGTAACTTAAATCCCTTGGGGGGAATTTACGAAACTTGAGGGGATATAGTAAACTAGTATAGACAGAGTAGATGTTTATATTATAGTACAGATACTAGAGTAGTATAGATAGAATAGATATTTATATTATAGTACATACACTAGGCTAGTATAGATACCCTAAATTCTACTAGATAGAATGAATACAAGCTTCTCAAGCCCCTGACCAGCCGTCCCCCCACCCCTGTCAGGTGCCCAGAGGGGAGCAATGTTTGGTGGGTCAGCGCTCTAATGAGCAAAACACACACCTCAAAAAAATAAAAATAATATTAATAAAAAAAATATATGAATCCTAGTAATAAATAATTCTGTCTGGATTTTCATCTTAGACATCTCCCTGTATTCCTCCCCCCTCCCCCCCCCAGAAACATTTGTGTGGTTTTTGTTTGGTTTTCCCATTTCTCTCCTTGATTTCCTCCATTTCAGAGCCAAAAGATTTCAGAGCCTGATTGGCAGACACCCACACTCCCAACAGCTGGATGCTGCTCTCTGGAAGGCAGCAGGGCTTTTGCTTTCCACCCAGTGGGAAACCCAACATCCCAGAGGGGCAGTGTGAAAAGCAAGAAACCACCAAAATGCTGATTAGTGGCAGGCATAAGCTGGGCCACATGCTGCCTCTCAAGCATCTACAAGGTCCCCTGGCAAGGATTAAGATGCTGCTTGTGGCACAAAGAACTCCATTCTTTTATTAGCTTTGAAGGTGAGTTATTATTGGCATCGTTCAGTCCTCACTGGCTCTTTGGGCTGCATGAGGCAGTGAGTTGCTTGTCATCACACCTGGCCATTGCTCCTGCAGCCCCACAGAAGCCCTTTTACAAGCCAAAGGGGTCTGGTTTCCACACCCACGTCCAGGCTGGGATTTTTCCAAGGAAGCACTATCTTAACAGTGTTTTTTCATAAAAACACTGCTGACTAAAATACATCTGCCACTCAGTGGATTGAGCCATTTGATTTGACATTTAAATGGAGAAATCTCTTACTGCGAAGTGATTAAACATTCCACTAAAACGCCACTGTTGCAACATTATTTTATGAGCCAGAAAAATTTAAAGAGTCATCTGTCCAACCAACCCATTCTCAGAAACTTAGCAAGGTCTGCAGGCATCTCTTTTTGGGTAAAAACTCTGGAGCTGCTGCTGGTAACATTGCCTGTGCTTCTCTCTTCTGCTTCACATCAGCCTGGGAGCAGATAGAAGTGAGGGGAACAGATGGGCAAGGGGGTCTGCAAGCACACCCTGGGCAGCTGCACTCAACCCCTTGCTCTATGCCTTCCCCCAGGAACAGGTTAAAGAGGTAGCTCTTTTGAGAGCTGGTAGGAGAGAAATGTGTCAATGTGGGAAAAGCAGCTGTTTGGGAAAGGAAAAAAAGATAGTGGAAGAGAGGAAGTAAATAGTGGAGATAGAGAAAATGAAAAGTTGAGAAAACGTGAGGCCCTGGAAAATCTCATGACTAGACCCAACACAGGAATAACAGAGGAAGAAATCAGTTCTTGATTGGAGAAAAATCCAAGATAATAAACAGTGCAACAGATGGAAAAATCAAAAGTAATAGTGCCAAACCAACAGACTGAAGCAACTGCCTTTATGGTAGCACTGGATCAATGACTGCCCACTCATCCAACAACTGAGGATAATATATTTTACATAAGGATTAACAGAAAGATTATATTTTGCTCCTCCTTAGTATTTCTGAAAATAATATACAATATCTATCCAAAGCCGATACCACCTACTTTTCAAATCCAGAATGCATTTTCAGGGACCTTTTCAGGAAATCCAGTATTGACAATTGATGTACTGTACAGTATAGGTTGGAGGACAGTGAAAGATAATATACCCTTGTTTTCACTCTCTTATGCATTTAGTTTTTCCTGCTCTCAAGAAAGACTTTCACCTCATACATGTCTGAGTGCTCAGAAACATGATACTAACCAAAGGGTTATTAGAGAGCATTTAACTTGCTGCCACTTTTTCAGGAGATGTAATAGGTATGTGCTATCTTTCATTTTCATTGCTTGCAGTAAAACCAGCACAATGACTTCTTCCTTTTCCTGATGATGCTTAACCACAGGACTGTTTCTGACAAAGGCAGTATGATCTCTCTCCTACACCTCCAGTGACCTACTTGTCTAGTGGATAAAAACAAAGTGCATTGCCTAGACTTAATATGCCAAAGCAAACTATGGAAAAGCAAACTGAAATAAATATAGTTAATGCATGCATGAATGTGTTTCAATTTTTTTTATATATTTCATTAAAAACAAAAGAAAACTCTATCTAAATTTGTTTTGAGACCAACCAGACCAATGGCAGCAACAAAAGTTCCAGTAAAAAAAGAGTAAAAGTTTTTATGTTCATGTGTACTCTATTTAAAACAAATTCTTTATGTGGGAAAGCACTTCCAAATATGTAGCAAAAATGGGGATAAGTACTATGAACAGATCACAGTCACATACAAAATAATAATACATACCAGTGCATGTGATACATTTGTATACAATCATGTTTTTAGTTCCATTAACTATTTCTAAATTGCCTCATGCTAAGGAGAAATTGTACTGCAGTTTATTGTGAGATTGCTTTTTCCCCTTAACCTTCTTGGCATTTCCTTGCAGCAATCACTGTCACAGCATTTTACTTTTCCCTGGGATTTTAGGAGAATGTGAATGGTGGTGGTAAAAACCCATAGATACAGAAAGGACAACGAACTTTTAAACAAACTACTGAATTTTGGCACTGAGTAATAAATAAAAGGGCATCTTCATGATCCTGGGCTGAAGCCACCCATAACTACGTTCAGCTCTGGTCCAGGTTGCGTCCACTTTTAACCTCAAATTTTGTTTTCTGGAAAGCAGATGTGTGAATACAGACCTACAGCAGAGAAAGGCCCAAAGAGAAAAATATTTTGGTTCTAAAGCTATTTTAAGTGCACAACTGACAGCAACACTTTCTTCACTTCAGTTATGCACTTAAAATAGCTTTAGAATCAAAATATATTGGTTCTAAACTAATGCTTTCATTCTGAGGTTAGAAAATGTTTTGTTCTTGCGGATGTTACATTATCTCCATATATCATGCTAACAGGCACCAGCAACACCACATATCAGAACATCTTCTCAGAAGCAAACAAAGTAGAGACCGCCCAAAATGTGCACACTCCTGGCAAACCTGAGAGATTCAGAGCTGGAGGACAGCACTTTCCCCATCTCACTGAAAGTGAATGGACCATCTGCTTCCACTAGTCTTAACACCGACAGTTTACTGTTCTCTCTTGTGCACACACATGCACAGATGAACACAGGACATCAGGAATAGTGCAAGGAAAGGTTGTGACTTACACTTGTAGAAAAGTTCTACATCGCATTTAGTTGTTCTGAAAGTACATGGTCCACACAGCCACCACAGAATTGTACTCATTTTTAAACACGTGATCTAAACACAAATCTATTTAATGATTTCCAAAACAGTACAGTTTTTGCATCCTTCCAGCAAAAAATAGCACTGAGACAGAAACTACTTTTTTTGACTTCTAATACTCTTAGAAGGGCACAGAGATTTTCTTGACTGGAAGTTCCACAACTGTTTGTTGGCTCAGATTCCTTTATAAGCATCAGGGAGCAAAGCCTTGTCCTTCCTTCTATCCATTTGGGAATAATGCAAAGCCCTGTTGCTCTACAGGAGCCACCTCCAACTGAACCTGCAGAGACAGCACCTGGTAGAGTGAGAGCACAGACAGAAGGGTTGCAAAGGCCTTGGTGAATGTCCTGCTTGTGGATCATAATCCTATGGCCACACCCATGAGCATATGGTCTCCCACACTGTGCTCCATAAATCCTTCCTTCTCCAATAAATGTTAGTTCAGTGATTCTCAAACACACTCAGGGTATGGTTTGGACAGTATAGAAGCAGCATGTTGTGACCTGTATTATCCCATAATGGTGCACACGAAGTTCCTGTGACTATATGCAGCAATATGCTATATGCACCTTTGAGGACACCTTGGCACAAGCCATCTGCTTCCAGATACCAAAGAAAAGAGGTATGCTAGGGGGAGTCACCACTCAGGCAGCTCACCTTAAAAAAGTGTGCCTTAAAACAGGTTTAAAAGAGAACCACAGAATCACAGAGTACGCTGAATTGGAAGGGACACATCAGGATCATTGAGTCCAACTCTTGGCCTGCACAGGACACCACAAGAATCACACCATGTGCCTTAAGAGTGTTGTCCAAATGCTTCTTGAACTCTCTAACTTGGGGCCAAGACTACTGCTCTAGGGAGTCTGTTCCAGTGCCCAACCACCCTCTGGGTGAAAAACATTTTCCTGATATCCAGCCTAAACCTCCCCCGACTCAGCTTCATGCCATTCCCTCAGGTCCTGTCACTGGTCACCAGAGAAGAGATCAGTGCCTGACCTTCCACTTCACCTCACGAGCATGTTGAAGACCACAATGAGGTTTCCCCTTAGCCTCCTCCAGGCTGAACAGACCAAGTGCCCACAGCTGCTCCTCACACAGCTTTCCCTCAAGGCCCTTCACCATCTTAGTTGCCTCTCTAATAGCCTTTTTTATTCTGTGGTGCCCAAAACTGCCCCAGGTCAGAGTAGAGCAGGACAATGCCCTCCCTTGCCTGGCTGGCGATGCTTTGCCTGATGCCTCCCAGACATGGTTGGCCCTCCTGGCTGTCAGGGCACTGCTGACTCATATTCAACTTGCCATCAGCCAGGGTCCCCAGGTCCTTTTTGCAGCACTGCTTTCCAGCCTCTCATTCCCTGGTCTATAAATTCAAGCAGGGTTGCCTCCTCCCAGGTGCAGAATCTGGCATTTGCCCTTGCTGAATTTCATACAGTTGGTGATTCCCCATCTCTCTGATTTGTCAAGGTCTCTCTCACGACTTAACACCCTTAAGAACACAGTTAAGACTACAGTACGACTTCTGAAATCCAGTGTTTTGTCAGACAAAATGCAGCAGCAAATATATGCACAGTGCAATAGTGTGCAGTGCCAGAGAGACTCCTGTCCCCAGAACCAAGACGCCTTCTTGTATAAGTGTCACTGCAACGTTACCTGTCAGACTCCATAAAGCCTCCGCCTCGTCCTCCTTCACAACCCTCACGAAAGCTCTGTAGAATTGATTCTACCACTCTATGATCTGATCACGCTGAGACAGTTAGCAAGCAAAGGCTGTCCATTTTTATATAAAGCAGATTTATTTTGCAGACATTTCAATCTCCCATAGACCATCCACTCATGCTGCACAGTTCTCACCTAATGCCTTGTGTTATCCTACACTAGTTTATACAGTCATTTAGGAGATGTAATGTTTTTATTCTCCTTTTCTTTCGTTCATTGCTCACAATGATTCCCTCATGCTTTATCAAGTGCACTAGAATTTATCATGTCAAAATTATAAAATCCGCAAACTAAAATTTTATGAATAGCTAAAGAAAACAAATAGCATATGCCTTGAGGTAGTAGCAAATAAATGCTTTTAGAAGAACTGGTATGCTTCTGCATTGAATAATACAGTTGTGAAGAAAAATTTAAATCTATTTAATATTACTTTAGTTCACTGATTTCAGTGGGAATATTGCTTGAAAAGAACCCCCAAAACCGGTGGCGAAGCTCTTATTAAAGTTTCTGGAAAATACCCAAGCTTTTCATTTTTCCTTGCACACTGCAAGGGAGGGACTGTCTGTTACTGAGGGACAGCCTTCAATCACCTCCTGCTTCCCCACTTTGAACTATAAATCACTGCCCAGTTATATTAGATAGACTCTTGGTAAAAAAAGCTAATAACAGCAGTGGTCATGGTTAAGAAAACATAATTAGCTCATGATGAAGACATTTAAAGGCTGAAAGGCTAACACTTGAGAATCCAGTACTATTCATCCTCCACTAGTTTTTTAAGTAGCAGAGAAAGGAATGCAAATGCTTGCAGGCATGCAATCATCTTTGCAATGAATATGCATTTTAGAATTTCAAACTGAAATTTCACAACATCTTTCAGCAAGTTTTGCCATTCTAAGTCATACTCTGATGTTCTGCAAAATTAGTTATGCCCTTATATGTCAATTTGTCATACACATAGATGACAAGAGATTCACTGATTTAAGGAAACAGACAAAGGCTCAGATACTTTTTTGCTCCCTCGCTGCTTTTTTTTTTTCCTCAGAAAAAAAGTAATTTGCCTCTGAATGAGATTGTGTGTCATATAACAGCAATGGCATTTTGCATTTGGGAACTGCAAATGTATTTGAATTTTATGCAAGGAAAGAGCAGCAAGAATTTTGAAGAATTAAACCTTCGTCAAAGCTTAAATTATGTGATACAGGAAGACATAAATAGAATTTTTTAATAAGAAAGATAGCTAAAAGCTGCATGAGATCAGTTCCAACTGTAGCCAATATAAATATATATTTATTTTTAGAGTGGGGGTATTTTTATTAACATGACGTAATGACAGATCACAATGTTTCAAAAAGCTTATCAATATTTTATGTATTTTCTACTTAGATAATGAAAAGCCTGAAAGGATTTCTAATTCATCTCCTGAGTTTTAAAGCGAACTGGAAATTCCACTGTATGTTGTACATAGCTGTGATCTCAGTTTTGAAGGCAGGTAGTTATGTAAAAAAAACCCCAAATATTTTATTCAGATACCGTACTTCAGTTTAGCCCTGTGGTATTATCTCTTAGTATTCAGATGATTAGCTGATAGTGAGTGTTGAAATTATGCAGAAAAAACTGTGGACTTTTTTTTTTTTTTTTAGGAAATAATGTCTAAAGTCTTTCTGACAAGCTGCTACCCTGCATTGCAGTATATTCCCTGAGTGCATCTGTTCTTCTGGTCCTCTTGAGGAGTTGGGACTACCTCACACTCTCCACTGTGCTCCAAGCCACAGCATAATAAGGCAACCAGAATGTTAATGCAAGTTAACTAATTATATGCCATGCTGATAACTCCAAAATGCAGCAGGTGGATGGGAAGGAATACAGTCATCTGCCTCAGATGCATGATGTCATGCATAATGGATAGAAGATGAACACTTGCTAAAGATATTAGCATCCCAAGTACAAACCCTAAAAGGTAGGCAAAATCATCTGTATTTGTTCAGAAATATAAGTTACAATTTAAGTATCTACTCATTCTGAAAATGAAACATTCAGAGGTGGCTCTTGATGCTCTGGGCTTGAATTACACACACACACATACAGAGACATATTTCCTCTGTAACGTATGGAAGGAGAAAATGTTACCTTCAGATGCTTTCCCACTCACACACTGACTACACAAGCAATGATATGCCTCTGTTTACTGTCATTTGTCAAACCACTTTCTGTAACAGAGCAAAAATTAATTTTTCAACAAATTAAATTATGCTTCTTTCAATTAGATTTGATAACTGATTCAGAGTAGGAGAGTATACAGTGAAACAGTCTGAGGGACCTGTTATAATTTAAGACAGAGACCTGTCTGCAGGTCACGTGTGCCTCATGAACACACCTTTAATAACCCTCAGGGCACACAGGCATCCTTTCTGTGTCCCTGACACCAAATAAATGCAAAAATTATGCCTCCAAACCAGAAAGAAACTGTCTCACAGTCATGTAAGATTTAGACCAAGAGATTTTGCATGTGTTGCAGTGATCGGGCTTCACACTGCCTGACAAGCTAGGGGAGTGCAGTGGGCAAGACAGCAGTGCCTGGGGAGCTTCCATGCTTTGTGCTGTGGGACAGGACTGCCAAAAGCATGACTGTGCTACACATGCCTTCTTTGGCTTCTTTCCCCCTCCTCACAACTGGATTTGGTCTTGGTTGATGCAGTATGTTGCTCAGATTCACTGGAAAGACCACACTTTCTCTGCTCCTATGTCTTTTCTTCCTGCTGGCCACTTCAAGAAGAAACTGCATGAACTGAAAGGACCCAAAGGGCATTTTTCCACAAAAACTTCAAAAACCCAGTGAATTTGAAATTTGTTTAAAAATCTCCAAGGAATATACTTGCTGTCTCACAGGGAGAAACAGACCTGAAGGAGGACAGTGGCCTCCTCTGCTGTTGACAAACACTGCTGAAGATCATCTGCTCTCTTGCGTTGCCTCTGTTTGAATTACGATATTCATTCATGTCCCAAAAGCTCACTGTTCACTCGGGCTCTTCTATTTTTGTCTGTGATTTTCTATATGGGCAACGCCATTGCGTTGGCCCATTTTGTTACCTTTCATACTGTCAGAAAAAAAATCTTGTGTCTCATGGAACAACATAACTTTAATGTACAGAATGAGGACTAAACCCCCTTCTTAATCTTTAAAGCAAAATATTCTTCTTACATGACTTGTGATTCAGGCATGTAAAACAATAGAGAAGATAAAGGCATATATATGTACAGAACAGGTTCTATACAGGCTCCAATTAATGTCACTAAAATAGCTTAAGAGGAACTTACTTACAGTATTGCTAACATCATACTTGAATACCAAATGGAAATTCACCACCTTAAAATATGATTCAGCTATTACCAAACTGTCTGGAATATGCAAAAAACATTTTTACGTCTGTATCAGTGTTTCTGCAGCTGACACCTCCCTATGGCAGTGTGAAGCAGTGCTAGAAAAGCACTTTGCATATATCTGGTTTTAGTAAAATTAGGTAATTCCACTCATACAAAGGAAACTCCTCTACCCATTGACAGAGATGATCTTCCAAATTAGCAGGTCATGGTACTCAATATACTTTAAAGAAAAACTTTGACATACAGTTCTTATTTCAGCAGGTTTTCCTAATACAGAGTTAGGAAAGAACCACCAGGTCCTAAATATTACTAATAAGTATGGCTTACAACACTAAAAGCGTAGCCCTTGCTTCTTGTCAGTTAGAAAATCTGACATAAAATACCTAACCTGCCTGGAAAAATACAACTCTCACCACTTTCACTGACTTCCCTGACATATTTTCAAAGGCTGCTGTCTAGTAAGCTGAAGACAATTCTGCTTCACAGTTGAAAAAAGGACTTGTTTTTATTGTGATTTAAAGGTAGTTAAAGAAACATGAGACTATAATCCTGCTTCCTATTCCTTACCTTATTCTCCTTTATGTCTTCTTGAAAGCCTTTTCTTTTGCCTCAGGAGGGCAAATCAACTCTTGTATAAATGAAAATCATGCCCTTTACGTTTTAGCCCCAAGACAACATTAAGTCCTCATACTTATTCATTAATAACCATCATTAGTTGTTTTGCCTATAATTATTTATGATACATGCCTCACAGCAAGGTACTTGTCTATCTACAAGAGAGGCTTAAGACTGAAAAAAAATTGCAATTATAATGGAATTTTAAAACAATAAAGATCTGTACATACATATTTTGCTTATTAGCCTAGCTAAAGGTTTCCTCTCCACATAGTGATATTCCTTCTCTTGTCTAAATAATTATGCACTCTGTGTGTACGTACCATACTGACCAAAGGACTGCACATAACTAACATATTTTCCTGTTTTCCATTGTGAATATCCTAAAGCATTCAACAACGCAAAAAACAGGGGAAAGAAGACAGATTCCAAAAACATGCAGACAAAATAAAAACCAAATTACTAAGCCAGGGTTGCTTTTCCTTTCCAACCTTTGGCATTTTTCAGAACAGGATACCTACAGCATTCACAGTATCAGTTCAGATGTTCTCATACGTTACTCCATCATTACAGAGAGATTGTTCTGTTAAAGGCAGAATGTGGAACAGGATTCCTACAGCTACACATACTTGTTTTATGAAATAAACAACCCTGGTATTGCTGCTTTAAAATGTGTCCCTTATGGCAGTAGTCTTAAATTTACTAAAACACAATGGACCTTTTCAGAAATGATGCTATTGCAAGTTCAAAGCAAAAGATAATGCATCTGTAAATACGTTTTGGGAGTACACACTGAAATTACATCCATGCCAAATATATCATATTCTCAGCAAAATATCCTGCACTTTCTCCATGTAAAATAATCTGATAGATTTTTCTTCAAACCCAGGGAACTTTTATTTTAAATTATTTTATTACACTGCATGTGAGGAATGTGACATGAGTGCACAATGAAGTCTTGTACGGCCTTGGCTCTGACTAGTACCAGAGTTTGTTTTGGTTAGTCTGCACTGGATTTCAGTGATAAGGTTGCAACAGTCTGTGGCACTGAACACTGGTTTACACCTTTGATATCAGGTCTGTACTTTTAAAGGCTACAGAGAGATGACTGCCAGCCCATTTGTCTCCCTATAACACAAGACGAGAAGCCTTATCCACTAGTACTTGCCAGTTGTTCAACAATTCACTGATTGAGCCCCACTCCATAATCAATCAAGCCTCAATGTAAAGAGGGCTCTCTTTGTATACCCTCAGTGTTCCACAAAACCTCATTACATCTGTCTCAAAAAAAAGGAGCTGAAAAAAAATAACATATTTTCAAGGTAAAAGAACAGCTGGGCAATCAAAGAGGAAATTTGATTTCATTTCTTTTAGTCTTTGCCTTGGCTTTCTGAGCAAGAATGAGTCTTCCAACAATAGCAGTATATTTTACTCAGTGGTAATAATCTTACTGGTTACACTATAAATAAATTTCCTGATCCTTAACTCTAAACAGCTACAAATTACAATTTCATCCATCAATTGCTGGACTGTTCACTGTGATTAATATGAAGTGAATGTAATATTTGAATTCTCTTTTTACTTAAATGGTGATATATTATTTCCACAAAATCTAATGAATTTCCTACTAGCAAGCAAACAAGCCATTGCTTGTTATACAACACCAAAAATCTGAAATGTAGTCTTTCTCAGAACTGCTTTTGTGATTACCCTGCTACCTCACACATAGTCAAAAAGAGGCAGGTCACCTGCTCTGCTTATTTTGATGTCAGGCAGAGTAATGTTGGACCAACCTCCCTACCATCCCCCTGCGGATGAGTGTAGCTGGAGAAGGTACGAAGACAATCCACCCTTCTGAAAGCCCTCACTGCTCCCACCTCCAGAGCAGTCTGGAACTCTTCTCTGGCCACTCACCTCCACCTGCCTCCCACATTTTTAACTAAAGCCCACAGCTTTTGCCTCTCTTTCTACTGTTTCTAAGAGGTGATTATCAAAAGGAAGGAAAGCAGAGTCACTGCTGAGGGAAATGAACGGAACAGACTGTACCCCCTGCGATGCCATTGTATCAGTAAAGGAAAGGCCACATGCTGGTCCCAGAGCAAAACTGGAAGCCAGTGAAAGAGGTTTGTAGAAAGGGGTAGGAGGACACCTGTAAAAGATACCCCTCCAAAAAAGAGAAGTGATGGTGGACAGACAAGTTAGGGGCTGTATTTCAGAGGTAAACTGCAAAAACCTGTAGAGATTTTAAGAAGAAAGGGGTGATTCTGAACTGGATTCTTGAATGCCTGAGGAGTTACTTCAAGGTGATCTGTTTCTGTCCTGAGTCCAAGCAGTGAGATGGGTTGCAGAGTTCTGCAGGTCAGATTACAGAGTTACAAGGATGACAAAAGGGAATTAAAGGGAATGTAAAGATAAAGAGGCCAGAAAACTTCAACTCCCTTGGACAGTGCACTCAACCAGAAATGTGCTGGTAGTGGGAACAAATCCAGACCCTGGTCCAAGAGACTGAAAACCTTCACTCCCCACCTCCAGGGGAGGTGCCTGGAATCTCCTGAACATATATCAATGGAAACACAAAACACTGGACTCCATGTTTTGTGGGACCCTCCCCACGAAGAAGACCAGAAGAACTGGATTAACGGAATGCTGCCACCTTACATGGTGTGGTGATACATTTTCTGTTGTAATCTTTCTCTGTCACTTTCTTTCTTCCCCCGCTTCTTTTTTTATTTCTTTCTATCTTTCTCTGCCTCACATTTAGCATTAAATAAAACCCACACTATTGGCTTTGGCATCTGGTCTCATTTTCACCTTTATTTGCGCAGAGGCATTTCTAATAATTTTAATAACCAGATCATAACAGGGTGTTGGATGATGAAAAGTCTGACATGACACAGCAATGTCTGCGGATTCTGCCTCTCTGCTCCCACCCTACCTGGAGTACTGAGCACAGCTCTGGAGCCCTCAGCATAACAAAGTCATGGACATGCTCAAGCAGACCCCGAGGAGGGCCACAAAATGATCAGGGGGCTTAAGCACCCTATGAGGACAGGCTGAGAGAGCTGGGGTTGAGCCTCCAGTCTTCAACCTGGAAAAGGTTCCAGGGAGCTCTTAGAGCAGCTTTCCAGTATCCAAGAGGGGGGGCTACAAGATAGATGAGGAAAGACTTTTTAGGGCAGACTCTAGTGATAAGGGGAGGGGTAAAGGTTTTAAATCAGGAGTAGGTTTAGATTAGGTATTAGGAAGACATTCTTTACTGTGAGGGTGAGGAGGCACTGGAACAAGCAGTCCAGAGATGATGCAGCTGAGTCAAGTGTTCAAGGCCAGGCTGGATGGGGCTTTGAGGAACGTGGACTCATGGAAAGTGATCTGCAGGTGATTTATAAGGTCCCTTTGAATACAAATACTCCAATTCACACTCTTTCACAGCTTCATATGGTTTGTAGGGAATGATTGTTTTAGAAGTAAAGAATAATTGCATTTTGCAGCTTTAATATATTAAAAAAAGAAGTTCATTTTTCTCAGGTATTCAATCAAGCACAGAACAAGGAAGCAAGGAGGAAAACAGTTTTCTGCCCTGTATAACAAGGACAGTGTCTGTAAAGCTGTAGAGGGACTGTGATGAGGCAGCTCATCCAAAACCCTTTGACTCAAAGGGGAGTTCTCTTCACACTACATCAACTGCTTCTGCTATGGCTATTTAGGAAAAAACTGTTACCTCTCTGTCTAAGAGCCAAACTAAGTAATTTATCCTTTCAAACCTGCTGGAATTTGAATGCTTTGAATGTACTAGTGCATGTATAGAAAGCATGAACCTTGTAAGGAAAAAAGCTTATTTTTCACATTTGCTTATTCCTTCTTTCAGTGATCAATGGGTCAATGTCTCGATGGAGATAGGTGTCAAGAAGTGTCCCTCAGGGACCCATACTGGGACAAGTGGATTTCATATCTTCAATAATGACACAGATGAAGGAATTGAGTGCACCTTCAGCAAATTTCCAGATGACACCAAGCTGAGTGGTGCAGAGGGGGAGCCAGAGGCAGCTGGACAAGCTCAGGAAATCTCATGACCAAGTGTAAAGGGCTGCACCTGCGTAGGGCAACCCCTGGTATCAACACAAGGCTGGGGGATGAACAGACCAAGAGCAGCCCTGCTGAGAAGGACTTGGGGGAGCTGGTGAGTGAGAGGCTGGACATGAGCCATCAACGTGCACTCAGGCCAGAAACTCAAATATATCCAGGGTTGTATCCAAAGCAGTGTGGGTAGTAGGTGAGGGAGGGGATTCTGCTCTTTTGCTCTGGTGAGACCCCAGCAGTGCCACATCCAGCTCTGGGGTCCCAGCACAGGAAGGACATGGACCTGTTGAAGCAAGTGCAGAGTAGGACCATGAAGATAATCAGAGGGATGGAGCACCTCTTCTCTGAGGAAAGGCTGAGAGAACTGGGATTGTTCAGGCTGGAGAAAAGGCTTTGGGATGACTCAATCTGGCCTTCCAGTACCTGAAGGGAGCTCACAAGAAAGATGGAGAGAGACTATTTACAAGAACATGTAGTGACAGGATAAGGGGGAATGGCTTCAAACTGAAAGAGAGCAGGTTTAGGTTAGATGTTAGGAGGAAGTTCTTTGCTGTGAAGATGGTGAGGCACTGGAAGAGGTTGCCCACAGAAGCTGTGGACACCCCATCCCTGAATGCCAGGCTGAATGGAGTTCAGGGCAACCTCGTCAAGTGAAAGGTGTCCCTGTCCATGGCAGGGGGTTGGAACAGGATGATCTTTGAGGTGCCTTCCCACCCAAGCTGTTTTATGATTGTTAATATTTTATACAGAATTGTTTTCACCTTATAATTAAACAGGCAAAATTTGTATTTTGGTGGCAGATTTTATTTCAGACCCTAGATTGAAGGTCTTGTAGTACTCTGAGTAGAAGATACTGAATCAATCAGTTAACGATAAGTGTCATCAGCTGCTTCAGGAAGCACAGGAGCAAGCACATGACGACAAACTGGGCATGTTCCCGACTATAAAAAGAGAAGAAAATACCAGGTCATTTGCACAGTTCGCATTCAATTTCACTGAAAAGCTAAAAGTTATTATTTATAAAGTATTTACTGTCTTCGCAACAGCTCTGTCTTAAGCTCAAATTTGACTGGATAGCTACCTGAGCCAAGAGACAGATAAACTCAGAAGAAAGACTTGTTTTGCTTTTACACCAGTTACACAGAAAATGCACCAGATTTTCTCCAAGTTCTTCTGCAAAGCATTGATTTTACATGTGGGATTTTTTTCTTCCTGAGGTAAGGATTAAAAATAAGTCCTAGTTTTCAGGAAGAGCAGTTTACTATGACAGCAGAAAAAAGGCAAGACATGTAAAACAAGCAAAATCAAGGTGGTAATCAAATCAACATTATCATGGAAAAAAAAATTATAAACACACCAACTAAACCTACCAACCCTCCATGCTAGATGTGATCTGATAGGACCTCCTTAGTGTGATCAATTAACCTTTCTCTTATGCTCTTGAGAACATGACGTGTTATCCTGTAGACTGAGAACTAACAAGTCCAGGCTCACACTGCACATAAAGGAGAGTGCAAGTGCAAGGGGAAAAAAAATACAAATTCATTAATTGTAGTTCTTTTAGTCTAGCTTTGATATAACGCCAGCCTTTTTAAAACATTTGGAAGGAAACTTATTACAGGTTATGAAAATGAAATGATACAATATGGAATTACTAAACACAATTTTTAAAAATTAATCTATAAGCATTTCAGTATTTCTCCTGTCAGCCCTACATCATAAATGGGCCTGACATTGTGGCAAAACAGAGCAGACCCTTTGCTCTTCTCAGAGAATACCAAACCATCATCTCTACTTCAAGCTAGGAGGACAGTATAGAAAGGTTTTCTTGTACCAGAACAAGTTATAACTCAACCACATCTTTCATTCTGACTAAAAGCAAAACATTCCTGTCATAAAAATATCCTCTCTATTCAAGAAATTGCCCTTCAGGTAAGTACAGATATAAATTTCTCTCTTCACTTGCACTAGACTTTGGTTCCACAATGCATAAATGTAAAAGCCAGTTGTTTTTTGGTATTTCATCCCAATCCCACCATCATTTTCAAAAAGTTGAAAGTTGCTTCTCCCCAGAAGAATACACAAAACCCCTAAAATCCCCCCACCAATCCTTTAGTACTTACTCTCTGCAACCAAGGAGTTACACAAGGTTTGTGAAACAAATGATGACAGGGCAGTTCTGCCACGAATTCACCTCTCACATATTCACTGCAACAGATCGTACAACTCTGATCTTGACCTAAACACATGATGAAGAAAAAACGTTATTATCTTGTTTTGTATCTAAGATGAACTCAAATGAAAATTCATATATTATCAACAGTATCACTAATGGGTACAAAATACAAGTCACACTATCACTAGTAAAGATTAGTTTTCCAAATAGATCAAAATTATACTCAGTCTGATTCAAGGTTCAAAAGCTTTTAAAACAACATTGGAAGTAAGCATGTTTATATATTGTGAGATATTACAGGAAGTTGTTCTTAAAAACTTAGTGGAAACTACTTTTTCATGATTTTTCCAGATAATTGTAGTCACCTGTGATGAGAACCACTGGCAGACAATCTATGGTTTCCTTAGTAGCTGGTGGATGAGTCTGTTCAACATCAATGGCAAGAGACTCCAACTGTGCCAGAGCAGCCTGAAAGGGATGAGCAGATAGCAAGTTCTCTTACTCACAAATGTAACATTTCATATAAAAACAAGCAGGAAAAGGAATCCAATTCTAATACTATAACTTTCTTAAACGGAAGTCAAACTAGCCATTACATAATTTCTATTTTTGTAATGAATGAGATGAAACAAAGTCAAAACAGTAATGCCTTTTTTTTTAAGCCTTCTTAGAGTATGAGGACAGTCATAAATTAATCTCTAATAAACATTTGTTAATTTTATAGAGTTACAGAAACAGCAGCAAGTTGAAAATGACATACATTTTGCCAATATAAAACTGTCCCTGCATTTTGCTTTCTGAAAATAAATGCCTCATTAATGTGTTTCCTGGTTTGAACTATTAAATTACTCAGGCACAAACAAAAATATTAAGTACTTTGGCTACACTACCAAAGTAAGCTTCCAGAAATAAAAACCCAGCATCTACATAGATGTTGCTCATCTTAACAGACAGTGCTCTGAAGTAACTTCAGTTTGAATTTAAATTTTTCACCATACAACATCTTTAAGACTCCTTTAAGACTCCAAGGCTACAGCAAGTGTATTTGATGTTTATATCATACATTCAACCCTGTAAGACACTGAAAGGATATTCAGTAGGAAAAAGCCATAAAATCAGAGAACTCAGAATATTTGGGTTTATTTGCTGAGAAATGTACTAGATGTACCTGTTTGAAGAGCTGTTTGACCTGTTTGAAACTGAAGAGCCAAGAAACACAGAAGCACTGGGTTCCTATCCTGAATGAAATAGTCATACCCCTCGGGTGCAATTACTTACTGCTCTAATCAGCCTGAAAATTATTTATCTAATGGCCACAAAACTCTCCTAGTAAGAAGTGTAAGATCTAGAAATCTGAAAACATAAAGGAAATCCTGGGATAGTTATCCATACTGCAGTATGCAAGTCCCTCTGCAAAATAGGTACACTGCTCCAATATAACAACTTAAAAACATTCAATTCTGCTACAGCAGACAACATTACCTTAGTAATATTAAAATTATTTTAGTCTTTGTAATGTTCTTTTGCTACAACTGCAATGATCTGAGAATAAGTGGTAGGTAAAAACACTGTGCTTAATTAGATAAACTATCACAGGTGAAAAAATTAGGTAAGATCCCAGGCGGACAGAGGGATGCAATATTACCGATGTGTCAAACCTCTGTGTCTACATCCAGTATTGATATTTTCCGACAGAAAACACTGTATTGCTTGCTTTTGAAACCTATACAAAAGAAATGTCACAGACACAAAGCCTCACAATGACTCTGATGCTTAAAACCACATCTTCAAAAACAAAGCACAGCAAAGCAGTGCCTGTTTTACAACTTTGATAAGATAAATGTATTTTGAAGATATGAAGTTATTTCCTTCCTCTTATTATTTGTGTGACTGTTTACTTCTCCATGTACCATTAACAAAATGCTGGACATTGTCCTGTTAAAAACAGAGTGCTACAGCCTACAAGAGTTTGAGCTTCTCACATCTGTGAACTGGCACAGGAAATACTCATGAAGTCACTGATGCTGCAGAGACAACCAACCTGTTCTATACTCCTAATGAAGTAAATCAGAGACTGCCAGCTACACAATTTCTTTAAAAGAAATGGAGTAAAAAAAAACCACACGTATTTTATTAAATGTTAGGAACCCAGAGTCTTACAGAACATGGCTTTTCAAAACAAATATCTAATGTGTTCATTACTTCTCTCCTCCAAATATCTCAACTAATTGGTACAGATCTCTCCTGCTCCTTCCTCTCCAGTGAGGATACACTTAAATTCTGGATGCTTTGTGTTATATCCCTTTCAAGTGTTTCATAGCTACAGTAAATTACATTGCTCATATTTTCTGAACAATTTTTAGTAACCATTTTCATACTGCTCTAATTCTGCTTGAGATTGGAAGGGAACACTCAGAATTCTCACTCAAAACCTGTGTTGTCCATTCAGGTACAATCAATACAATGGTTCCTTTTACTACTCAGTTACCATTTCTTTTTGCTAATTCCAAATATGCCAGACTTCCATGCCCACCGTAAAGTTTCTGACAATTAAGTGCCTAATTTCAAGCACAAATAATTATCTTTGCCGTCTTGCCCAATAATCACAGTGACCTATACCACAAATATCATAGAATAACTATCTTTGTAATCATCTGTCAGTGTTCAGTGAGACTCTGTTCCTGGTGACACAAGCAAAATTACAGCATCTTCTCAGCCTGTCATGCACAGAACCACCTAGGATTACACTTACAGGTCAGCCTGACAAGACCACACAGTTTTATTCTGACAGGTAATTAGGGTGATGCTACACAGGAATGAGAAAGAAAAACTCAGTGATAATAAACTAAGTCTCCTCTTCAAGTGTTAACATCTAAATTAATAAAAAAAAAAAAAGATGGGATTAAGATTCCCCTCTCTACAAAAATTGTCTTGCTTTGGTGCAAAGGACAAGGTCAACTGTTTCTGTAGTTCTGGGTTTTTTTGATGTAGTGAGAACCAGCAGTATGAAAGAGACAAGAATTTTCTCTATACAACTTCAAAATACTGCCTTTACAAGAAGGATATCAACCTTCTTTAGGGAGCCCCTGGTGGTCTAGTGGTAAGGGCGCGGTGCTGTCACCGCTGAGGCCCGGGTTCGATTCCCGGTCAGGGACCCTCCCCAGGCAGATAGAGCTCGTTAGCCCTTAAAGGCAACCCACCTACGTCCTAAGGACCTCGCTGCCACCGTCCAAGCTCGCTTGGCCCCGGCAGATGAACCTTAGGATTAAAGGGTGGGCTCAGTTCCGCGCACACTGTGTCTCACCTAAAAAATCCAATGCGCAAGCTGGAAGGTGTAAAGACCTTCCCCGGATCTTCGCTCGCAAAGACTGGCCATTATTATCAACCTTCTTCCCATTAACAAGCTGTTCTGAAGTGTCTACAGTTGAGTAATGCTAACAAGATCCTGCACAGCTGGAAAAGAACCTATGGTGTTTGATCATGAATGATGATGACCTGCCATATACCTTGGGGGATGCACAATACCTGGAAATTGCATGCCTGCCAACTGCAGGGAACACCCTTTCCAGCCCCTTGGAAAGTCTATGAAGTTTATTCACAAAGTAGTTGACTTTGCCCATATCCATGGCAAAAACAAACAAACAAAAAACCATTATCTGTGATTTTTCCACTATCTGCCAACTTTAGAAAGCATTTCAAAGTGCCCTTGGTATTTTGTCTGCAGGAACACTATGACATACAGCCTGCCCTGTTCAACCTTTTACAGAAGGTGCAAGTAGTCAAACTGCTCCTTGCTGCCCTAAACTTATCTCACCCACAAAACATCCAATTCACTTGTTTGTAACACCATACTATATGTCTACATACCACTTAACTTTTATTTTGACAAATACCCTCCAGGGGAGATTTCTGGCAGTGCAAGAATTGTCACACTGCATCAAACTGGATTTCAGGTAGCCCTATATTCACTCTGACATTGACCAACATCAAGTAACACAGAAAGGACAAAGATCATAACGATGCTGGTTCTTGATAATAAATGCTCTGGTTTATCCAAAATTAGACAGATCAAATGGGATTAGAACAAGCTAAAAGGCTTTTTTTTTGTTTCTTAGGATGGCTTGTTTTTCTGACTGGGATTTTCTGTTTGCTTGTTACTGTGGGGTTTTCTCTATTTAAAACACACAGAGTCAAGACAGTCAAATAAAGAAAAGTCTTTTACTGATATATAAAAATTTGATACATCCAAATGTGTTCTCTTAAATAACAATAAGCTGGGACAACTCACAGGTACAGATCAAAGTATAAGCTTTCCTTTGTTATATACAGAATTTGGTAAAATTCTTTAGAGTAAATGAAATGGCATAAGTTTATACTGGTAGAAATCAGTAACTTTTTTTCCATTAAGAGGAAATAAATACACATTCTAAAAGGGGGAGGCACTGATCAATGATTTCTTGTAGTACATAATTTAAAAGAATTTCCAACATTTGTTTTCAGATTTGTAGACCTGAAAGCTCAAGCTAACACAGGAAAGTATTTTTTTTCCTGCTTCTGCTGGATTTCAGATTATGTATGAAAAGGATTTAATAACAAACATTTGTCACAACATCGCTAGTATAAGACCACAAAAAATATTTTAATACCTCCATAGCTTCTAAGCGTCCCTCTAGTGCCACAAATGTGAGAAGTTGAGGGTTCACATAAGGTATGTCTAGAGCAAGTCCTAGGACTTCAAACTCATCAAGTGTTCTGAAAAATATGGGTTAGGAAACATGGTCTTAATTTCAAAGTAAACAGTAGCAACGTGAGGGCCGGGTACATCAATTTACTGCACATCACCTGTTAATAACTGCCAGATACCCAGCCAGCTGATCTCCCACTCTCCTCTACCTCAACTGTACAGTCATGTAAGTAAGATTAAAAGCTCATGGGTCAAGATAAACACAGGAAGATCAGTCATAAAACACCACCAAAGGAAAAACAGACTCATCTTAGGGAAAACCTTAATTTAATTGAAAGGTTGAAGCAGATCATCTTTTTATGTTCATTTCAACTTAGGCCGCTCTACAATTCTATTCATTTATTTCCAAAAGAAATGGATTGTGATGGTGCAAAGCAAAGACCAAAACTAAAACACCTTCCCCTTAGCCTTTTTTTTATTTCCAAGCTCAACTTGTCTACTTCATTCTTGACTCCTGTATGTTCTTCTACCATGAGCAGGGCAGAGAGACAGGGAATGGGGGTTCTGCTCAGTGCATGGTGGTGGCTCTCTGTAATTACTTCCCCCTCACACTGTTTCCCTGCTCCAGTGTCAGGTCTGTGACAGTTCCTCCGAGTTCTGTTTTCAACAATCAGAAATCAAACCTTAAAACAAGCAAAATCATGTGCGGATCTGCATATGGTCAACTGAAAAAACTTAACAGACCATTAACATCTTCCTTCCTGTTTTTTGTAATTAGGAAGCTTACCAAGGCTAACCTCCAACATTTAAAAGCCAGCTTTTGTCCCTATCATAGTATTCCTTTGTTGGCTTACTGCCTGACATTGCAAGAACACCTGCCTCACTTCTAATTTGTACTTTCATGCATTAGTTAGTCCCTGTTGTGCCTTTCCACACTATAACTTCTCAAGGAGAAAATACCAGTGTTTTTGGTAAGTCTGGACTGTAGTTTATATTTTAAAAAGTGGAAGAGAGCAAGTGTTAATTCTCTCACTGGAAAGCCCTCTGTCTAGCTCACTTTAAAACAAACACTTTCTAGGATTAGGCTGTGAATGTGGCTCATATCACTTTACTCCAGGTATTGCAGCATTTCTGTAATAAGTTTATTGCAATATTCTTCAGTGATCTAATGACAAAATTGAGTGAAGCATTCAAAATTATGATAAAATTAGGTAATTGCATGGCATTTCAAAGAAAAATAAAAGAGGCTTATAATGTCTAACCTACAACAAAGGAGGAAAAGACCAGTTACAAAAAAGGGCTGACTTGAATGCTGATTACATTTATATTGTTTTACTTTTGTTATACTTACACTTGAAAATTAATTATACTTAGCATCTTGAAATGTAATTGAAAAGGCCCAACCATCCCTTGAATATTTAGGGCACCAGAATTTTCTCAAATCACAGACTAATTTAGCAAATCTACATCCTTTTTCTCTCACTAAAAGACACACAGCACTTGAAGTACCTTAAATCTTAAAACTGAGATTATAAGCCTTTGAAGCAATTGCACAGATAGCCAGCCACGAGTACACTTTCAACACCTACATAAAAACTAAAATAGGAACTTCAAAACCTCTGAAATTAAGGCAGACAACTATCAAATGCATACCTCCACTCCACATCCATGTCTTCACTCACACTGGAGTCATCCTCAAAGTTGTTATTTCCACTGAACAGGAAGAATGCAGGATGAATGAAATCATTAATTGGATAATTTTCTTCATCACTGCTACTTTCTACTTCTTCTTGGTACTGAAACCAAACAAGCTCACCTTCCTCCCTTCAAATAAATAAATGAAAAGGTAAAATTAAAAAGCTAAGAGAATTTACAAACATATGTGAACAACAATAGCTCAACATACAACAAAGACTAAAGAGACAATGTTTCCCAGACAGCAGTCCCAGGTTAAGAATTCAGGATTTGCCATAAAAATTCAAGAAACTCCCAGTGGTAATAGCTTCAGAACCAGAATTCAGTAACACTCATGGTTCTATAGCAAAGCTATTTGTCTAATGCTCAAGGTCAGCAGTACAGCCCCACCAAGGTTAGTAAATCTGGTACTAAACATTTTCTTATTTATCAAAAAGAAGGTCTTCATGGCAAAGCTTGGCCTGAATGCAACGCAAAGAGCTACTACTTGCAAGGGAAGCTATCTGCATAAGGAGAAAGTATCATCTCACTCCTGAATATTCTAGAGGAGCACAAGTCACTTGGATGTTTATTTACAGCCACAGGACTGTGAGTCCCATGTTCCTTATAAATGGGTAAATACACAGGAATCACATTAAAACTGTGTACATTTGCAGGCTGTTCACATCAAAGCTAAAGATTAAACAGCTGCATTGTTGTTATTCTGAAAGAGATGAGTTTCTGTAAAGTTTTCATAAAGTCACACTAATTCTCCAAACCTCAAGGGATACGAATACTAAAAAAGAATCAACAGCAAAGTGAACTGCTTGGCAACAGGTGATGTCAAGAGTTGAAGAAGCTGAAACACCACTTAGGTGTGGCTTTTTTGCTTTATAAAGACACAAGCTAAAGCCAATATTAGATGCTTAAGTTAAAAAACAAAACCAAACACTTTCCTTGGCTCAATATAGCTACAAATTCTGACTTGCAGCTACAGTTCATAAAGTACTGAATGACTGGAAAAATAAGTAAGTTATATAAAATACACCAAGCACGTAATTCAGGTTTACTTGAATCACTGATAGGGCTGCAGAAAACAAGGAGCAGCAGTGGTACAGGAGAAGCAATAGAGCAAAGAGTCAAACAAGTGCTTTTCAAGGAGTACTAATCAATATCAGAAGATTTTTATGTAACATTTAACAATTAGCTTTTGTAATCTGGCTTTCTAAAGTCACTATATCAAATCTTAAAACATATAGACACTACATGCCAATGCCCTCATTATTTCTCTTTCATTAAATAGAATTGTTTCCATGAAATGTCATTTTTTCCCTGATTTGAAATACACACAACTACTCAAATTGTTGTAATGATTGCTGCTAGTATAGCAACTGCTTTTTTATGTAGTGTCATGGGGATAACCCTGTTAGTGCTGAAGTCAGAAACTACAGGAAGTCAGCCATATGAGATAAAGCCATACCCTTCCTGGAAACCGCAGTTTGTGTTCTCTTCTTTAACATCACGGGTGATGCTCTGCACTTCACATTCATCCCTGCCCGAGAGAGTCTCCCAGCTTTCTTCACTGGAGGACTGCTCTTGTTCCACAGTAGTCAAACAGGCAGGCATAGCCGTAGCCCATTCTCCATCGCTGCATTCTGAGCTGCCATTTAAACAAGGCAACAGGGCATGAATTTAAACACTGCTTGAGGGGAAACAAAATCAACATTCTGCAATTTTCTACTCTTCTGTCAACACTGTGCTCAATATAGACAATCTTTTTTCCTAGGAAAAATTAATTTTGTGCTATTTATAGAGGTATTACAAGTCAACTATACATAAAAAACTGATAAAAAAAACCAACCAGTCTATACGAAAAAAAATAAATCATGAACTCTGCCCATCCTACTTTGTAAAAATGTTTTGTTCTTCCCCCTCCACATCTGCAGAGTACATGAAACAAGAACAGAAACCCAGACTCAGTATACACATCTTTCTCCCAGAACACAGAAACAGCAGCAGTGACACTGAGAACACCAGTGCTTGATTAACAAATAATAAGCAAAGCCAACCTTGCCTCTTAGCCAAACAAATTTAAAGTGAAACCTCTCACAACATATAAGCCATATAGAATGATCCTTTTCTTTCAATCATAGAAAGATACAGTGGATGACTCTCTGCAAATTATGTAATTCACTAGCCCAAACAGATGAATGGCAGGGAGTTTTTTCAAAGACAATTTGCTCAGCCGCCACACAGAAAAGGGTAGTAAATAACAAGTTGTGGGCAGCTAAAATTGTAATGGTAGCAGAATCTCCAGAAGGATGAACTACTGCTACCACTGGTAATGCCACTTAGAAGGTTCACTCAATACAGTGACAGTTGATCCCTACTGAAATTCAAAATGCAGTCAAATAGCCACGTCACGTCAAAAAGTTAGAGAAAACAAATACGTGAATAGCAAACATGCTCAATAGAGCATATTTTATATAGCAATCCACAACACCCACAGCTCAGTTTCCAATCTGCCACACCCAGTATGTTTAGGTGTATTAATGCTACCTCACAAACTCACTTTACATTAACCCTCCTTATATCTCATATTACAAGTCAATAAAAGTTGTAAGAACTTCCACAGTATCTAAGTACTTCCAAAAAACTGCACATTATACACTAAGTATTACAAGAATGAAGGATTTCCACAGATTATATTTAAGAATTTTAATCTGAGACAGGAAAATGTTTTTCTATGCCAATATTGACGACTAAGAAAGGTGATGGAAGTAAGAATATTCATTAACTCTGAGTTATTTTAATGGATTAATTTACAAAAGAAATCACATCTACTAAGAAATTCTGATAGGTAGTCTAATGCATCTGATATTGCACCAACTAAAGCTGAATACTATCATCTTAGAACCCTTTTTTTATTTGGTTCTTTATCTGGTTTTGGGTTGGAAGTTTTGTTGTTTGTTTTGGATTTATTTTGTTTGGTCAAGTTTTTTAATATATATTTAGAAAGATTATCTAAGCATACAGTAAGACTAGGCAAATTTTTGTAACCATTAATAGTTACTTTGGAAACACCTATTAGTCTGAAGAATTTCCATTAAAAAGGGGATATATGCAACCCTATTAAGTTATTCTTCAGACAGTACAAGGAAGAATGATTTCTCTCAAAGGGCTGGAGACAAGAACATATATAGGCTGCCACAGAGAACAGTGAAATTTGATGGAAAAAACCCCAAATTCTGAAACGAGTAACTCTTGAACGGAACTTTCAAAGACCCTTAATTTGTTAAAACCATGCTGAACAAAGCTTTCCCTCTCTACCCACCATCTGCTCTGTAAAAATAAAGACAAACAATTGATTTTCCTTAGTGGTAAGACGATCTAACCCTAGATACAAGTAAAGGCTTTTTACATTACCAGAAGAGTGAAGAAGAACTGTTGGTATCTTGTTATCTGATCATATTCAGAATTGTCTCAAAGTTTCCATGTCCCATTTGCTAACATATTATTCAGTTTTGCACATGATTTACACAAAAGCTTCAACACTAAAACAAATATAAAACTGAAATTTTACCTGTCTTCATCTTCATGGGACATTAAGTAGTATCTGTTGGAGTCTTCAGACTCGTCCCAAAAACTGCTATCATCTTGAAAACTTTTTTGGTTTTGAGTTGCTGCATTTTTTCCTAGGTCTCTTTCTGTGTTCTTTTGATCACCACGCACTCTTGAGAGAAAGAACATACCAGAACTTATCTCTTTGCTGTCTCTCAAGGGACACTCAGGATGGCAATGCTGGCCATCAGCAACTCCAATTCTCTTCCAGGGAGAGGAAAGGCGTTTTTCCTCTTCATCATCATTAGGGAGTTGCTTTTCTCCTTCTAGGTGGCTTGCAGTATTTCGTGTTCTAATTTTAGGTCTCACTACTGGCCCAGATGACTTTTCTTGGTCAGCCTTTCCATCAGTGACATTCAGTACATCAGCAACAGGGGTTCCAATTCCAACATTCACTATATTATTTATCTGCTGTGTTTCACAGCTGGTGCCACTCAGGTTACTTTTTGATATAGGTTGATCTTCAGTGGATGTAAGTGTCCTATTGTCTGGACATGCCAAAAGCACTGGTCCTGCTCCTTCACAATTTTCTCTAGAAACACTGTAGTTGAGAGCAGACAGTCGTGACTCTAAGTCCGTAAGACATTCCACATCTTTTTCACATTGAGAAAGTATGTTATCTATTCTTCCCTGAATGAGACATGTTACATCTTTTACTGAAGAGCATTTGTCTTCAGCATCATCTTCCTCTCCATCACTGCTATCTGGCTCATAGGAGTCAATGTTTACAAAAGCAATTCCATTCTTACCATTCAAATCATTATGTCTTCCAGATGTGTTTTTTGCAAAGTCCTCAGAATTTTCATCAGGATTCATAAAGTTTTGTGAGATTTCATTACCTTCCAGACCAGTACAGACTACAGAAAATGGTGGCCTGTTCACTTCAGAAGTTTGGCTTGACACATTTTGGCAAATGGGTTCTCTAGTTCCAGCATTTTCTGACAAAGGCTTATCTAATAAAGCTGGAGGAACTTGAACTAGTGGTCTGGAACTTTCAGAGAAAGCTGTACGAAAAAAATGCATTGGAATAATCAAACTCAACAGAAATATTCTCATCTACAACAACTGCTCAATAAAAAGAAGGAATAATTTACTAGGATCACAGTGCAAAATGATAGGCAGAAATATTTATCAGAGATGCAATCATTCTTCACTAATATATTTCCTTTCTCTTCTATACAAACTAAGCCTATAGAAATAGACCTAAATTATACAATTACAGCTCAGGATGTGATAGGAAAAAAAGTATTAAAAGAACATGTTCATAAGCAGAATTTTTACACTATTTATAAAGAAGGGAATTATATGATAAACAGAAAAACTCAAAAAACCATTTCTCTCCATATTGGACTAGTCATTCATTCACTGGCTAAACTGTGTGTTCTGCCACACTCAGATAAAGCCACTTTGATGGCTCTATTGGTTCTATAAATTACATCCTAAGAGCACTGTATTTTGTACGTTTGAGTACAACTCCACATAAGAAAATATTAGCAGGGTTGAATGGGTTATTGCAGTTAAGAGTTGCATCATCACAAATGCAGTTTAGTTATATTACCCTAGAACACCTCTTGCATAAAGGGACAATAAGCATCAAATTTAGCAGCAAGAGTTATAAAAGGTAAAAATATGTATACTGCTGCTACTACAAAATCAATCTTTTGTTCAAGTAAAGTCCTATCCAAGGCAATTGTCCTGTCTATTTTTGAACATAAAATGGTTTGCATAACTTGAAAGTACTTTAAGTTAATATTTAGGGGTTTAGAAACATAACTACAAGACCCTAAAAAATTAGGAAAAAAAAAAAAAAAGAAAGTCTCATCTCTCATCTAAATAGTTTATCCACGACTAGGTTGGTTAATTCATGGCACTGGAATCTTAGGAGAGCTATGCCCCTCAGCACCGGGAGTCTGGCTTCCAGAAAGTGATACTGTATAATTACATTTTATCTAATTAAAATCTTGAAGCTCCATTACTAAACTGCTAACAGCCAAGGCTGGCAGGCAGGCCCCTATGGAGATCATCCAGTCCAGTCCACTTGCTCAAGCAAATTCACATATAGTAGGTTACCAAGGACCAAAACCAGTCATACTTTTAGTATTTACAAGATTAGATCTCCTCCTACCCATCTTCCAGTTTCCTAGATTCATTAAATCCTGGATGATAACTCCATGATACAGGCACTAAAGGGTTGACTAGGAAAGGTGCCTTCCTTGAGCAGCTGCTTATTAACAGAGAGGGTCTCATGAGTGGAGACTGGCAGCGGTCTTGGCCACTGCAAACATGAAGTGATCCAGTGTAAAAAACCCCAGGTGACAGAAAGAAAAGTGCCAGCAAAACCTCAGCCCTGGGCAGAAGGGAAGTACACTCCAGGCTGCTCAGGGAACCAGTTTGTGAGGTCCCCTAGGAAAAAGCCTCTGAAAGGGCTAGAGTTCATCAGTGCTGGTCACATTTTAAGCACCACCTCCTAAGGGCACCAAATCAGGCAATTCCAAGATGTCTGAAGTCAAACAGGGAAAGCAGATGGCTGACCTGGCTGAGCAAGGACCTTCTTCTGAAGCTCAAGCAAAGAAAGAAGGTGTATGCACAGTGGAAGAAAGGTCAGGTAATATGGGAGAAATACAGAGAGTCTGCTTGTCACTGTAGGGCAAAAATTCATGTGGCCAGAGCTCAGCTGGAGTTGAAGCTCAGAAGAAATGCAAGGGACAATAAAAAGAACTCTTTTAAATACAGCAAGAGCAAAAGGCAGTGCAGAAATAACACGGCATGTTACAAGCTGAGGACGGTCAGCTCACAGAACGGGTCATAAACAAGGCAAAGGTGTTTAAATCTCTCTTTGCCTCCATCTCTAACACCAGTGATAAGCTAAGGGGGTCCCAGTGCCCCGAGCTGGAGGACCACGTCTGTGAGAACAATAAACTCTCAGTTGACCCCAAACTTGTGTGGGATCTGCTGCTTGCTCCAGCTGGATCTCTATAAATCTAGGAGGGGCTGATAGGGTTCATCCAAGGATAATCAAAGAGCTGGCTATGTCATCACAGGGCCTCCTTCAATAATTTTTCAGTGATTTTGAGAATCACAGGGCTATTTCAGTCAACTGGAAGCTGGCAAACAATTTCCCAATTTTCAAGAAGGGCAGGAAGGATGACCATGGAAACTACAGGCTGCTCAGTTTCACTTTGACTGCTAAAATTACAGAGAATATGAATCCAGGATGTATTGAAAAACATTTGAATGCAGCCACTGGTTACAGCCAGCACGGCTTCATGAGGGAAATGTCCTGATGGATAAATCTAATTTCCTTTTGTGACAAGGTAACCCATCTACTGGATCAAGAGAAGCCAGTTAATGCAGTTTTTTGATCAAAAGTAGTAAAGCTTTCAATACTGTCTCTCACAGGATCCTTCTGGACAAAATCCCCAGCTCACAGCTGGACATATGCATCATGTGGTGGGTAAGCAACTGGCTGATGGGTGAGGCACAAAGGGCTATAGTGAATGGTGTGACATAAGGCTGTCAATCTGTCACTAGTGGGGCTCCACATCTTCATGAACAACTTGGAATCACGACTCAAAGGTACATCAAGTAAGTTTGCAGATGATACTACATGAGAGATTTAATGACAGGCTGGAAAGCAGTGCCATGGAAAAGGGACCTGGGGGTCCTGGTTGATGGCAAGTTGAATATGAGTCAGCAGTGCCCGGGCAGCCAGGAGGGTCAACCCTGTCCTGGGGGGCATCAGGCAAAGCATCGCCAGCTGGGCAAGAGAGGGGATTGTCCCGCTCTGCTGTGACCTGGGGCAGCCTCACCTCAAATATTTGGGCAGTTTTGGACACCACAATAGAGAGCATCCAAAGGAGGGCCATAAAGATGGTGAGGGTCTAGAGGAACCTTCCTATGAGAAGCAGCTGAGGGCACTTGGTCTGTTCAGCCTGGAGAAGGGACACTGAAGGAAGACTTCACTGCAGTCTGCAGCTTCCACCCAAGGGGAATAGGAGGGGCAGGCACTGATCTCTTTTCTGTAGTGACCAGTGACAGGACCCGAGGGAACAGCCTAAAGTTGTGTCAGGGGAGGTTTAGGTTGGCTTTTAGAAAAAGCTGCTTTACCCAGAGGGTGGCTGAACACTGGAACAGGCCACGCAGGGAAGTGGTCACAGCACCAAGCCTTACAGTTCGAGAAGCATTTGGATGATACTCTCTATTATGTGATTCTTGGAATGACCTGTGAAGGGCCAGGAGTTGAACTCTGATGATCCTTATGGGTCTCCTTCCAAGGATATTCAATGATACTATATGATTCTATATAAAATGTCATGCCAGTTAGGAAGGAAATGTGCAGCATTTTAGGTAATACCTACCCATACAAAAATAAGTATCAACTGGGGAAAAATGTAAGTCAGTTCAGGTAAAGAAAGTAAATCAATCCAAAACGTTTCTCAAAGAGAAATCTGAAGAACTGTAACATACACAAGTAAATGTAATGAAAAGGCATTTTCTAATTAGTCTAATTTACATACAGAGCAACTGTATTAAGAACAAGGAGATAATACACCCTTAAAAAACTGCATATGACTAGTGGCTCCTAAAATAACTGTATGTTCATGTCTGTGTAACTGAAACAAGAAATGTGGTAGCATTATACAGAGACAGTAGGAAGGTCTCCATAAATGTCAACACTCCCTTACAGGAGATAACCCTTTAACTAGATGAAAGTGTAGAAAATATATGAAGCATAGACAATAGTAAAAATATACAAACTACAAAAAATTAAAACCATCCCAAGACAATCTGCATCACAGAATACTACAAGAACAGGACCATATGACAAAGTTAAACCAGCACGATGCTATTATAAAAAAAAAATTAGAAGAAAACAGTTCAAAATAGTCTATAAAGGAAGGAGGGAAAAATGCTGATGCAGAACCCCAAAATCAGTCAGGTTAGAAAAGACCTCTAACATCACTGAGTACAACCATAAGTCTCCCACTGCCAAGTCCACCACTAGACCACGTTCCTAAGTACCATGTATGCACACCTTTTAAACACCTCCAGCACTCCTCACCAGGAATTCCTGACTTCATCACTTTTGTGGGCAGCCTGTTCCAATTCTTTACAAACTCTCTGGTGAAGAAATTTTCCCTAATATCCAACTTAAACCTCCCCTGGTACAACTTGAGGCCATTTCATCTTGTCCTATTGCTTGTTATTTATATATTTATTGGCAGAAGAGACTTACACCCACCTTACTACAACCTCCTGTCAGGTAGTTGTAGAGAGTGAGAAGGTCCCTCCCGAGTCTCCTTTTCTCAGACTAAACACCCCCAGCTCCCTCAGCTGTTCCTCAGACTTGTGCTCCAGACCCTTCCCAGCTCCGCTGCCCTTCTCTGGACTTGCTCCAGCACCTCAGTGTCCTTTTTATAGTGAGGGGCCCAAATCTGGACACAGCACTCAAGATGCCTCACCAGTGCCAGCACAGGGGGATGGTCACTTCCCTGTTCCTGCTCCCACACTATTCTTGATCCAGGACAGGATTCCATTGGCCCTCTTGGCTTGGATACTGCTGGCTCATGTTTAGTTGGTGTCAACCAGCACTCCCAAGTCCTTTTTCCCTAGGTACTTTGGAAGATCTGAGGTTATATCAAATGCAGAGGGTTTTTTCGCTGAAAACCTCAGCCAGAGAAATGGGACTATATTTCTAATCCAAGAAGCCAACCTGTATTCCTCTATAAAATTATTATTCAGAAGATATTCTGAAGTCACAGAAGATATTTTGGGAAACACTAGCATCCAGTATTCACTAAAGAAGAAAGGGAAGCAGTCTAACTGGTACAAACAAATAAAAAACAAATTTTAAAGATTTTTTTATAGGCTTAAACTAATTCCCACTGTATTTACACTATGTCTGACAAAGACAGAACAACCTGCTACGTGACACATCAAATATTCTGTAGCCTAGTTCCAAATGGAAGGTTAGAATAGGCATTCTCTTCCAAGCGTGATTTTTAATTTGCTATGAAGACAAAATAATCTGAACTATACATTGTTATCTAGTTTGTTAGAAAGAATTAACTCATTCAGGCAAAATCACACAGCCTAGGTTAGACTATACTTTATAAAATGAAATTTAGCATGAAGGTAAAATGAAAACATATGCAATGTACTTTACACGTTATTCAAATGACTCTTCTCTTCCCTCCACATTTCTCTATGTGCCTTCCTCCTCCACCCAAAAGCATCCCATTTAGTTTGCAACTAAACGGCACATACACAAAGATATGTACATACATAAAGAATTCTCTTCCTGAACATCCTCCAGGTCTAATTGTTTGAAGTCTTTGTTGGGTTGATGCGCATCTCCATCTTCACTATTCCAAAGTGGTCTAAAGCCAACCCAGGTATGTCTTCTTCCATGTCTTCTACCCATAACAGTCTGGCATGTTCTTGCAGATTTTGGGCTTGCAGGTTTGGCAGCTGCTTGGCCCATTGCTATGTGAGCTTATAAAGGAGAGAAAGACAGGTGCTCATTAGACAACAATATGTCTTTGTAACTTCCCTCTTCCCTAAAACTCTGATATACTTTTTTTTAGCATGGAACTTTCCATTTCTCTGAAGTCTTGAGCTTTACCAACAATATGACTATTAAGAACATGAAGTGCTCCAGGCTTGTGTGTTATACAAGCATGTAACTCTCTTCATTGACATGAACTAATATTGGCAAACACTCATCTTAACCCCACCTTAACAAATTTGTAGTGAATACCAGACAATTTACAAAAAATATTTAAAAATTAAGTCCAGATGTCAAACTGTTTTTTTGCACTTCTACACATAAATCTGACACAAAGTGTATCAGCTTTCAGAAAAGACTTGCAAGCACTGTAATGGAAAATCCTTCTCATTATACAGAATAACTCAGGCAGCCCCAGCCAGCTTAACTTTGTGACCAGAAAAGTATAATTAATCAAATCACATCTCCTAAAACAAAAGGCCCAAGTCTCAGGGAGAAAGCTTTATTCTTAATACTAAGTAGCATGCTCAGGAATAGCTACAGAAAGAATTGCCCACATAACAGCTTCCTCTTACAGCAGTTTTCTGTACTGTCGGAACTTACTGCTTTTACCAAGAAAATATGGGCTAGGTAGTACAAAGGAACAGGAAAAACAGTGGGGAAAAGCTGCCAACATTGTAATAGAGATTTTCATACAGCAATACTATCAGCTGTTAATAATCTAACAGAAGGGTTCACATCCAAAGGCTATTGCTTGCACAAATGCAATTAGAAGTTCAGTATTTCAAATGTACAGTGGCTTTTTTGTGTCCCCCTAAGTCACTTTTAATCTTTACTAGATATGGAATTCACAGAGTAGCAAGTTTCTGTTCTTGAAAGTTACAAAATTAAAAAGTTGACATTAAAGACCAGAAAGATAAATTTTGCCACCATTAATATAGAGTATTACAAACTTGACAAAAATATAAAAGCTTTTTTATTTCCTGGCTGTGAAATTAATCTCTTCATTGCCCTTAAAAAGAGAATATCTATGAGCAGAGACATATGAAAGACACTGAACCTTTGCAGGAAAAAAATTATCTTATTAAGGCATCTTAGGCTTTTTTCCTCCTTTATCTATGAAGCTCTATGTAGTTTGATTACATATCATCTTCATCGAAAATATTTTCAGGTACTTGTCCAAACCTGCCCATCCCATGTTAAACAACAGAAGCTAAAATGGCAATATGGATTTTTAACTACAGCACTCCTTAGAAAGGTGAAAACCCAACCTATTTTCAAAAAAGAAAAAAATCAATCAAAAAACACCACTTCGCAACTAATGCAGGAAAAACAGGACTGACAATTTTTTTAACTAGTCAGCCAGTAGCTAATATCTTTACTAAGACAATCAGCAAGGTAATTTTATTCAAGCAAGCTCTGACAATTCTTAAATTTCAACTGATTACAATGTGGCTGGTCAGGAGATTGCAAGAGGGAACTGACAAAAAGCAGCAACATCCAAACTTGAAGAGCAGAACACAACAGTTAGATTAGTAAATCACAACAGCAAAGCAGAAATCTGTCCTCAAGTGGTTGAAACAAACAAGGTAAAAATACAGCATAATTGTCTAATTCTTAATTTTATTTTGTTCTCTAAAATACCAGTATTGTTCAAAAGCAGATGTCCACTCAAGAGAGTCAAACTCTCTAAATATGTTTTATTTTTAAAACATTGATGCTCACAGCAGCAAAAACCTGGGCAATGCACTACATTTTGTTCCAAATAATGCTCTCACATTCAGAGTATCTCATCTTGTATTCAGCTGTTCTTAGAAGATAGAGCATGCAGTCATTATTCTTCTGCCCTGGGGAAGATTTATTGGATCAACATAGCAAAAGCTTTCATCACAGGATGTCATATGAAAGTATGGATGTCACATTTGGTTTTCAGAAGAGTTTAACTTCTACCTAGATATAAAATATCTCAAAATAAGAGGATGTAGGCATTTATTTATTTACCTGCATGCTTAAAATGGGCAGCAATTATGCATCTGAATCCAGACAGCAATTTACCAGAAACCCTTCAGGCAATGAAGCTCATGAGACACAATATCCTCTCTCAGGTACTCCAGGCTAACTCAGCCTTACAAGTGGCTTCCTTCAGAAGCAGCTCAGTTTAGTGGTCCTGTTCAAAACACACTGAATGTTCACTGACAATATGCAGTTCTGCAAAACTGACCACCTTAGAGATGCAATGCACCCGTGATTAAATAACTAAGGCAGGGAACACAAGCTAGATATTCACTTCTACACACATCTCTATCATTTCAAAAGGGTACTACAATTACCTGAATTCCTCAGAGGGATCATTAGCAGGAAAGTATTTCAGATTACCAGAGCTGGATTAAAAAAAAAAAAAAAAAACAAAAAAACAAAAACAGGAGAGACCATCTCCTAAGATGCACAGTACACAAACAGGTAAGTCCAGCCTTTCCCAGGCACTGCCTTAATAACAGATGTAGAGTGGAATGTTTCCTCTTGCGTATTCTACAAATACTGCACTAAGAATACCACTCCCCAGAGACAGCAAATCACAGGCTGTAGCACAGGAAACCTCAGAGCCTAGACCCAATCTATCTGACTTGTCTAACCAACTTGTCCTCTTTCTCCAAGGAAAAAAAAAACCCCAAACTGTTTTTCCAGAATTAAGACAATGTTCAAGATCAGAGTAGATGCATGCATTCAGGTGTTCACAACTTAGTACTGTAATTTGAGCATTCAGAAGTTATCCACTTTCTAGACCACAATCCTACACACAAATCTCAAATCATTCCACTTTACAGAGCCAGTAGGACAACTGGAGTTTCCTGATCAGTCACATGGTGACAAGATCCAGTTCTCACCCACTGAAACCCAATCACCTCCCTTTATTTTCCTCTCCATTCCTTTTTGTTCTTCCCTACCTTCTCAATTCCCTCACATTCTGCACACCAGAGCCAAAAAAAGCAGCTTTCTTGGGCCAAGGATGTATGACTGGTATCTTACAACACTGCTCAAAGAAATCACCAACCCAAAGCACTCTCTGATTCTGAGACTTGTGGCATGAACCTAACTCCTGAACAGGGTGATGCTGAGTGCCACAGAAGCAGGCAGGCTGGTTTTATTTGTGACTCCCAGAGCTGCTGTGATCTACCTGGATGGCAGAACTTTATTGCAGCAGTCTAGTTCATAGAAGCAATGGTAAAAAAATCATATAAATTAAGGAAATCATTTTATCCAAAGCAGTTCTGAACATGTGAACAAAATCCTACCTTTCTTCCAAAAGCTGATATAATGGACACCCTTACACACCCAGCAATTTCTGTAGTTAAAGGAACACGCAACTGAGTTTCATAACTGCCCCTGAAACCTCCCAAGATTTCATCAAATTTACCTGGATCTTATTCTCACCCTATTATGTAGAATTTTATTTCCTTGGTATCATTCCTTCACACACAGAGTTACCTCCTAGGCCTATTACATACCTCACAGGATTAAAAAAAACTTGGGAGAATGTGGCATGGGAAGCAGGAATGGGAGAAGGGAAAGAGTTGGGGAGGTGGAAGAAGCAGTCTCAGGTGTTTTTCATCCCACACAGAGGAAAGGGTGTTGTCACTTTCTGCTGCAGAAGGTATTTAACTAGTTGAATTTTTTTAAGAAATGTGAAGTTAGCCCCAAATATTTAAGAAGTTCTTTTTTCATTCTCGTAATAACTCATATCTTTTTATGCTCTTCCTCAGATTTTTCATAGCATTCCTGAAAAACTTATATGTTTACTCTGGTCCCAATCTCAACAACACCTGACATGGAAGGAAAATTAAATCCTTTATTCTACTCAGTTGCTCTTTTTTTTTTTTCATCTCTATGAATTACAGAAAACATTTTCTTCTACAAGGCAACAAAAGGATCTTGCACTCAAGGTTTGAAAAAGGAAAGTATGTAATACTGTTTTCTAGGTTACCAAATTAAAAAAATAAATCTGCATTTATTCCCAGAAGTATATGACTTCATTTGGCTGTCAAATGGGCAAAACTTAAAACCAACTCACATTCTTGGCACCCTTTACCTTACCTGATTAATGCTAAATCATAATGAAAGCACATCCCTGATCAAATTAACTCGAAGTTAGAAGTAAAAATATTCATATTGTCTTTTAAACTGTATTGTCCAACATTTTTTACCTTTAACCAATATTCTAAACCTCTTTCTTTCCTACAGGTATCAAAAGCTTCCTAGTGCTGATGAATTAAAAGGAAATTTGAATTAGAATAGAGAATTTTCAGTTTTCTAAGCACCACTGTTCAGGACTGAGGAAAAATTACTTCATTTCAGTTAACAGAGGAAAGGCATATAATAATCCCCAAAAGGGAGAGAAGTATTTCCATTTAAATTATTAAAACAACATATTACTATCACAATTTCCCTCTCTTGCCAGTATGGGTAAATTAACACAAAATTCTTTATTTTTTTTTATTATGCTCAAGAACTTCAAACTACATACAGTATCAAATTACTATTCAAAACAATGAATATTCAGTTAGAATTTACTTTCAGTGCCCAGGATTTATCTGAACCTCAGAAAACCCTATGTCATGGTCTAACCCTGGTAGGCAGCTAAGCACCACACAGGTGCTCTCTCACTCTCTCACCCAGTAGGAAAGGGGACAAACTCAGAAGAGTAAAAGCGAGAAAACCCATGGGCTGATAAAGACCGTTTAATTTCTTTTTGAAGAAAAAAAATAAGGAGGCAAAGAAATGAAAATAAGGAAGGAGAATGATGGAAAAAAAACCCCTAATTGCTCACCACTGATGCCCAGTCCCTAAGTAACAGCAGCCTGGCCAACCTGCTTTGCCCCACATCAGCTTCACATTCTGAGCATGACACAATATGGCCTGGGGTCAGATGGAATCAGCTGTCCTGGCTATGGCCCCTCACAGCTCCTTGTGCACCCCCAGCCTGCTCACAGGTGGGGTGAGAGGCAGAAAAGGCCTTGATTCAATGAGAGCCTTGCTCAGCAACAACAAAAACATCCCTGTGTTATCAGCAGTTCCCAGCAGAAAATACCGAACATAGTCCCACACAAACTCCTAGGAAGAAATTTAGTTTTTCGTCAAACTGCATGAACTTACTCAGCTCTAACAAGTCTCCTTCTTTGAAGATCTAAATCTGTCTTCCCTCTTAAAAAGCTCAGCAGCTGCATTAGCACAAGTGGGGTGAAAGACTCAAGTAATTCCACAATCCAGCTGCTACAACACTACACACAACTTCACATTATTTCCAGTTTATTCATATTGACTTCCTCTAACTTTAGCCCTGTTCTCTTTACTGTCTTACACAAAACTGTAAATAGTTAAAATGCAACATTTTCACCTTCCTTGACTTCATCTCAATCATGTGTTTGATCTGATCTGATTAACTGACAGCTCTGCTTTACCACTGTTATAATCTATTATCTTTTCAGTTTTCTTCTTCAGTTTTTATCCTGACTAATAGCTTCAGCAAAAATTACACATTAAACCTCAACTTGACAGAGGAAGATTAAGTAACTGAAGTACTAAAAACATGACAGTGTCATGCACTAACCAAGTAAGGGCAAGTCCATCCTCCCTTAGAAAGCATTATAACTTGGGGAATAAAAAGCTTTACTTTGCCACTAGTCCCTGTACCAATCTTTTCAGTTAATAAAGAAGACTATCATAGGATGTTAATTATCAGGCAAGCTTTCTTATCTCTCTCCTTCCTCAATATCACAAGTTTTTGTATACTAGACAGGTGTACTAAACCAAGGGCACAGAAGTAGCACTTCTTACCTACAGATTGTCCAGAATCTTACCTACAGAAGATATCCAGAAATTAAGTCACTACCCCCCCCAATTATATTCTTTTTTTTGACTTTCACATTTTGCATTTCTGTTTCAGTTCCAATTACAAACTTTCCAGAGGATGAAGCATCTCTCTAGAGCTGCAAGACAAACACTCAATACTCAACAAAATGCCAAAACTTTTGTATTCTTTAAGCAGACAAGGTATACTTCTACTTTTGCCAGAGCAGATGACCCAAACATATGTTAGAAACTGGAACAATCACTTCCCTCCTGGGTTATGGAAACTCCTCTTGAATGTTTCGAAACATTCTGACACTAAGCTGACATGGCAGGACATTTTGGTATAACAGTTTATCACTAGTCTCCTGAGCAATCATCCACAACCCACCCTCAGGATCAGAATTATTTTTCTGTATTATACTTTTCTATATTATCAACTAGTGGCATCATTTAATTCTCAAATCTGTTATCACCTTGGAATTTCCCCCCACCCCTGCTTAGCATCTAACAGAGAGATAATGAGAGGCCACAGCAACTCAGAAAAGCCACAGGGGATTTTGGAATCTCAACCACCACAAACTTTTCAAGTCATGTTTTAATAAGTGTTACAGACACACACACATATGTGCCAGCTGGAATTCTCTCTGCTTCCACAGTCACGTTTTCAGTTACCTGAAATGCTGCATAAAGGTTTAAAATAAAAACATCATGCTTGAAATAACTAAATTTGAAAAGCTGTTTTGAAACTACTCGGAATGATTAATGCCATTGGCAGCAGAATTACTAAATATTTTTTCCCCACCATGACACATGAGCATTTAGCAATTTACATGGCCATCCACTCTGTCATCCTTGCAGAGTACTCCACTCATTACTGAGAGCTCATCAATAATTACCTCAATTTCCCATATAAATAAGTTATAGCCCTGCTCCACATAGACAGCCAGGTGCAGCCTGCATGACAACCAACGTTCTTGTAAGACCTACTACATTTTGCACTTTGACAACCCAAACAACTGTCCCTGCATTAAGCACCTACAACACTACTAAAAGTGCTTTAAGACACTCCCGTTAAGATGCATAGTGTGTTTTGTTTGAGTTCAGGCTATCAAAAGCACAGAAGCTGAAGTTCCAGACACTGATGGAAAGTACCGTGCTCAGTTCAGGTTAGTGTGTCCTTTAGGGACAGTCAGAGCACTCCCTTATCATGGATGCTCTGAACTGAGTATCTCCTCCAGAGGTTCAAGTTTACCTCGGCTTATTCCACATTCAAAGTTGTTTCTACAGCTCCAGCATTGTTTCAAGGTATTAAATGAAGTTTTTAAATACATTTTCCTATTGAAAAATAAATGCAAAACAGCCCTGAGGGACCTGTTTGAAATACGTGACTAAACATATAGACAGAAGACTGCTGAAGCACCATTGCAACTGCAGTGGACTTTACCAGACTATCCACTAAAACGGAGAGAGGGTCACTACTGTATCAGTGAATAGATGAATTATAACAACTTTATTCCCCACACTTTGTTCAAAATATTATGCAGAAATACTAAGATAAACCTTGAAGGAACCATAAATTTTATGGTCACAGCTTCAATGACACCCACACCCCCAATTACCTCGATGCCAAACAAACCCAACTCATACTGCAAACACACAAGGCAGGGACTGCCTGCCCCAAAAATGTCCCCAATGCAATGGGATTCTAGCCTCTACTGCTGTACAGCACAATAATACTTCTGTTTTCATTCAAGCCTTCCTAAGAGGCCAAGAATCAAAACGTACACACCTCTACTAGTTACTCTGGAGTATCATGGAGATGTAAAAACACTAGCAACACCAGCTTAACTTTTTGCAACAGATACCGTAACAATTTCTGTTGAATTAATCCAGTACCTCAAAACAGTATTTTTCATTTGCTGTGAAAATTTGCTTTTGCAGAAGTAAACATCTTTGTGGAAACAGCTAGTTTAACAAAGCGATAATTCACAATATGTCTTATCTTGATGAGCGTTTGATCTGTCACAAACTCGTGCACATTACCTAAACCACACTGCAATTCACTGCACTGCAAAGAAAATTAAAAAAAAGGCCTATTTCACATAGTGTTCCTGATCCTGCATTTTAATGCAACTTCAAAATAAGATTTTTGTGAATAACTTTTTTCCCAGACTTTTTCCTTGTTTTAATGGGTAAGAAAGAGAAGGAAATCAATTTTGTGCAAGTCTGACTAAGCTGCAAATAAACTTATTTTATTACATACATTTGCTTATACAACTGTAAAAAAAAATACTTCTAAATGAAATTTCAATCTATAAAGTAACTATTGTCATTTTTGCATTAAAAGAGAACACTGACAGTCTGACAGAACTGTCTATTGCTACAGTACAGATTTTTTTCTAGACTGAATTTCTGAAATTCTATCAAAAATCATTCTTCTCAACTGTGCACAGTTGCACAGACAAGTGCAAATCAAGAACTATACTGAAAAAAATGAAGGGCTGAACAAGTCAGGGCATGGGAAAATGACCTAAACGCAGTCTCCAAGCTTTCAAACACATCCTATAAAGTACTCAGCCTTATAACTATGCAGTTATAATAAACTTGAAAAACCATTTTACATCTTTGTGCACCACGGAGACTCACACGCTATGTAACTGAAATATATGTTTCACTGAGTTAATTCATCAGTAGTATCCAGCCAGACCTATCAGCACTGTAGAGCATCTTGACAGACCTCAGCTCCACCGCAACCAGCACTGCTGAGAACAAGCAGCTCAAGCGAACTTTTAAACAGAAGGAGGTGCAACTTTCTTCCAGGTGCAAAATCCTCGCTGCTGGCCGTTAATCTGTTACTGCAGGTTAATTCAATTTCGCTCGTCTGTGGAAAAAAAAAAAAAAAAAAAGTGTTATTAGCTAAAAGCACCCATCAACAAACATCCTTTGGATTCTGGGCCCAAGGCACGTTCTTGCAGACCCTGAATTTGGGGGTGGCTCAGCCCACCTCTCCTCCAGTGAAGTGTGGGTGCTGCACCAGGCGATGCCAAGTGCTCCCTCAGCAGCGAGCCCAGAGTCCCCTGGGAAGCGACAGGGCCGCCCTTCCTCCCCGGGCCACTGAGGCACCGCCACCGTGTTGTGGGGGGCGAAATCAAACACACCAAAACAAGACAACCAACCAAACAAGAAACTCACACCCCAAAAAAGAAAGGGAAAAATTTCAAACCCCTTTGCCACACAGACCCGCCCGTGCCCGCCGCGTCCCTGAGTGCCCCGCCGCCCCCCCAGCACCTTGCATCCCGCAACGGCCTCACGGGCGCGGCGCCCACTCGACCCACCGGCCGCTCCCGCAGCGCCGTCCCCGAGAGAACAACGCAAGGGAAGGACCTCGGTACGCGGAACAGCCCAAGGGGCTGCAGGAGCCCCTTTATGGCGGCCCCGCGGGTCGGGCCGGGCCCGCTCCGCGCTCACCCCGCCCGTCCCGCCGCCACCGCCGCCGCCCGGCCAATCGCGCGGCGCGCGGCGCCTCCGCTGGCCAATGGCGACCCGGGAGGGAGAGAGGCGGCCAATCGCGGCTGGGGGGCGGGACCCTGCTGAGCACTGAGGGGAGCGGGGCCCGCGGCGGGCCCTCGGCGCGGCTGGGGCGGGGGGAGCACACCGCGGTTCAGCTCTTCTTGAACATTGTTTTCATGAGCGTTTATGTAGCTTAACAAGGACGAGAGGACACTATCTTAAGCTGCGCCAAGGGAGGTTTAGGTTTGACATTAGCAAGTAGTTCTTCACGGAAAGGGTGATGGGGCATTGGGTCGGGCTGCCCAGGGAGGTGGTGGAGTCGCCGTCCCTGAAGGTGTTTAAAGAAGAAACTGGATGTGGCACTGAGTGCCATGGTCTGGTTGACATGGTGGTGTTGGGTCCTAGGTTGGACTTGATGATCTCGGAGGTCTTTTCCAACCTGGGTGGTTCTGTGATTCTGTGATTAACCCCAGCCAGCATGGAGGCAGCAGGCTCGCTCGCTCACTCCCGCACCAGTAGGGTCGGGGAGAGAATGAGAAGGGTACAAGCTGGAAAACTCATGGGTTTCGAGTTTAATAAGGAAAGCAACAGCCGCACACACAAGCAAAGTAAAACAAGGAATTAGTTCACTGTGCCCCATGGGCAGGCAGGTGTCCAGCCATGTCCAGGAGATGTCCGATCGCATGTAGTGGTTACTCGGGAAGACAAACACCATCATTCCAAACGTCCCCCCTTCCTCCTTCTTACCCCCCCATATGATGCCATATGGTCTGGGTCCCCTTTGGTCAGTTGAGGTCACTGGCTGTTTTCCCCCAGTGCACCCCCATTCTCCTCAACAGGTGGCCTTGTGAAAAACAGAAAAAGCCTCGACTATGTGTAAGCCCCGCTCACCAATAATGAAAACATCCCTGTATTGTCAACCTTGTGTTCAGCACAAATCCAAAACACAACTCCCATAACAGCCTCTGGTAAGAAAGCTAACTTAATATCAACCAAAACAAGATGAGGTTTGCATACTGGTTTTTATTAATATGACTAGTTGTTCCTGAGGGAAATCTCTTGCTATCAACTTTGTGTGGAATATTTCAACAAGCATAAGGGTTCCTACAGTCCTCTTGTCAGCATAAGCATTCCTACAGTTTGCCCCAATAATAAATACAGTTGCTTCTTGGAAAACCAAACCAAACCAACAAACCAACCAACCAACCAAAACCAAAAACCAAACTAAACCAAAACAAAACAACAACAATGTATTAGATAATGGTACCCTAACCTGCTTCCATCTACAGCAAAAGTTTTTAGTTGTTCAGTATTACCATGTTGGGTACACTCTAAACATAAAGTTAGAAAATAATTGTTTATGAACACCAATATCTACATTGGTACACGTTGAATGCTGACAACCATGACAGAGAATAAACTTCATCCCCAAAGAAGAAAAAAGTGAACGCTGGACCTAATGAAATGTGATTTCTATGAATGTATCCCATATTCCTACTGCCCTTCAGCAACAAGAATCACCAGTCATCCATTTACTTAGAACTCTGAGTAACAGGGTTGAAGAAAAAGCAGAGGTATTTAGCATTTTGGGGTTTTTTGCTTCAGATTTTCATAAACTCACAGACCTTGGGCTGTCCCATCCCCAGAGTCAGAGCACCACGAGTGTGAGAACAGTGGTGTCATTCCTGGACACTAAAACTAAGAGCCAGCTGTATCAGGTGAATGTTCACAAGTCTGTGGGATCCTGGTGGGATTCATCCCAGGGTACTGATGGAGCTGGCAGATGATATGGCAGGACCCCTCTTGGTAATCTAAAAAGTCCTGGGAGTCCAGGGAGATCCCTGCTGTCTGAAAGTTTACCAGTGTTATTCCAATTTACAAAAAAAGGGTGTGAGGGAAGACCCAGGGAATAACAAACCTGGAGTCTAACCTCAATACCTGGGAAAATGATGGAGATTGTACTGGATACTACTGAAAGATATTCAGAGAAAATGTGATCATCAGGCGCAGTCAACACAGGTTCACAAAGGGAAAGTCCTGTTTAACTAATTTGTTATCCTTCTATTATGAGGTCACCTGCCCAGAGAATGAAGGGAAGGCTTCATCCAATATGCCCATTGGTTTTCTGGATTTCACAAGGCTTTTACTCTGTCCCTCACATCATCCTTCTGGATAAGTTGTGCAGCTGTGGGATGAGCAGGTACAAGGTGTGCTGGGTGAAGAACTGGTTAAGGATAGAGCTCAAAGGATTGTAGTGAGTGGGGCTCTGTCTGGCTTGCTGCTGGTGCCCTTCCTCAGGTCTCACTTCTAGAGCCAGTTCTGTTTCATATGTTTATCAATTATCGGGATGCAGGAATTGGCAGATTTACTGATGATACTAAATGGAGATGCTGGGACTTAGGCATGAAGCTAGACTGGAAGATGATTAGCTGGAGAGCAGCCGTGCAGAAAAGGATCTGGCATGCTAATCAACAGCAAACTCCGCATCCCTCATCAGTATGCCTGGGCTGTCAGGAGAGCAAACTCCATCCTGGTGTGCATCAAACACAGCACAGCCAGACAGTCAACAGAGGGAATTGTCCTACTATACTCAGTGTTTGTGAAACCTATTCAGTTCCATTCCATTCCATTCTGTCCTACTCTAGAGTTCCTTTCTTCTAAAACTTTTTCCTAAAACCATCTTGGGGTCCAAAATCATTAGGAAAGAGCACCTATGGGCAGGTATGCAGACAGACTCATGGAAAGACAAGCCAAATTCAGATACTTTGAGGAAATGTGAGGCTGGTTATTATAGAAATATCAAGAGAAGTTAGTGTTTATAGACTACTTCTACAATCAGTAGAGCCTAAATCCCTCAGCAACAGAGGATACAACTTTTCAGTTAGATCACTGAAGACTGTTCTCTTAAGGAATCTAACCCCCACACCCACTGATTGGCATAAAAGGAAACAGGAGAAATTAGGCACCATAGGTTAAAATTACCCTCTGTGAATAATCTTCATGATGCATTAACCCATCACTCCATGAAAATACAAAAACTTTAGGCTGAAAATGTAAGTCTAAATAGAAGAATTCTACTACTGTTCAAACATCTTGCATTTGTATCTTCAACTGGGAAGAAAGTAGGAATTCTTCCTGAAGACTTGCTTTACTGATTGATCATAAAATCATAGAATCATAGAATCAGATGGGTTGGAAAGGACCTCTGAGATCATCAAGTCCAACCCTTGATCCACTACCACCACAGTTACTAGACCATGGCACTAAGTGCCACATCCAGTCTCTTCTTAAACACCTCCAGGGACGGAGAATTCACCACCTCCCTGGGCAGCCCATTCCAATGCCTGATTATCCTCTCTGTAAAGAATTTCTTCCTAACATCTAACCTAAACATCCCCTGGCAGAGCTTCAGACCATGCCCTCTTGTCCTACTGATAGGTGCCTGGAAGAAGAGACCACTCCCCACCTGGCTACAACCTCCTTTCAGGGAGTTGTAGAGTGATGAGGTCTCCCCTGAGCCTCCTCTTCTCCAGACTAAACAACCTCAGCTCCCTCAGCCTCTCCTCATAGGACCTGAACACAAGTCCCTTCACCAGCCTCGTTGCTCTTCTCTGGACCTGCTCCAGCACCTCAATATCCTTCCTGAACTGAGGGGCCAAGAACTGGACACAGCACTCCTGGTGTGGCCTCACCAGCGCTGAGTACAGGGGAAGGATCACTTCCCTCATCCTGCTGGCCACACCGTTCCTGATGCAGGCCAGGATGCCATTGGCCTTCTTGGCCACCTGGGCACACTGCTGGCTCATGTTCAATTGAAACTCCCAGGTCCCTTTCTGCCTGGCTGCTCTCCAGCCACTCTGTGCCCAGCCTGTAGCGCTGCAGGGGTTGTTGTGGCCAAAGTGCAGGACCCGGCACTTGGCCTTGTTGAACTTCATTCCATTGGATTCAGCCCAACTCTCCAGCCTATCCAGGTACCTCTGCAGAGCCCTCCTGCCTTCCAGAATGACACTCACCCCCACCTTGGTGTCATCTGCAAATTTACTAATGGTGGACTAGATCCCCTCATCTAAATTGTTAATAAAGATATTAAACAGAACTGGACCGAACACTGCAGCATTGTGGGAAGGTGTTGGAAAATGCTTTTAACTTTAGCAAAATAGTGTATGGTCCCTATATTTGTGATTAATGCTTAGTTTTGTACCATGTGGTGCTTAGTACAAATCCCAGAGATTAGTGTGGCCTTGTGTTAGTTCCCCACATCTGTGACTAATAAGTTTTGTACCAGCTAAGGCTTTGTTATTTACTTATATTAGTGATTAATATGTACTTGTAAATGCCTTAGTTTTGAGAACATAGATAAAGTGTCAGACTAAAGAATGATTAGAGGAGTGCATCGTGACCTGACCATGTATTGGAGATACTTTCAAGGAAAGAAGAGTCATCAGAAGATTCGGGACCATAAAAGGGAATTTTGAGGAATGGGATGTTCCCAAATGACCACCAAAGACCCTCAGAAGACCCCTACTCATATCCAAATAAGTACAAGGAAACAATTAGTATATATGCATGTAATCAGGAACGTAATGAATATATAATAGAAATGTAATGAATATGTATTAATTTCATGAACATAACCTGGTCTGTTAAGTTGCTACTCATGCATGCTGTGAGGAGTAATCCCCACATATTCAGCACTGCTAATAAAGTAATGTTGGCTTTCTAACCTAGCAAATTGGTTGGAGAGTTTATTTCCATGGTTTTTGGGGACAAGATGTTTAGTATTCTTACAATATGCATGGAAAGTAGCTTCAACTGGTGTTGCTCTTGGATGTTAGGAATGCTGTTCATTTGGTTGTTTTTGGATATTTCTAAGCAATTGAGATATTATGTGTATTTCACAGCAGAGCAAATATTTCTTAGAAGCATGAGAATTACTGTATGCATACACTACAAGTGATTTGTTCAAGATGAGTTCTCAAAACTGTGAAATTACAGCACAACAAGCTGTAAAAACACCAATAAGAAACACAGAATCAAAAATGAAATCTCTTCTCCCAAAAATTCAGACGGCTATAAATTTAGGAAAGCATGTTGTGTTCCAGTTTAAAACACAGATAATGTTAGAATAATCCCATCATATTAAAGTTCACTTGCTACTCCAGGAGAAGGAAATGTTCAGTTTAGTAAAATCAAGGGTGAAAATTTTAAACCGGTTAAAATAATTTTGCTGACACATTGTAAAATTAGCCAAGAGGTCTTTCTGCAAGGTAGCATTACTTAAAAATAATGTTATTTGTAACTAGCATTAAGAAGTGTCTGGCAGAATATAAAATAGAGTTTACAGATTACATAGATAATGTCAACATCTAGGTTTACAACAGTATAAATAACAAATCCATACCAGCAATTATGGACAGAATTATTATAAATCCATGTCCAGAATTTTAGATTTTAAAGGGTTTTTTAATTGATTAAGTAAATTATTTCAACATGACTGGCTTACTTATTACCCTTGTACTTCAGAGTTCTTCCCTATGGTTCTTTGATTCCTTCCACTATTTGAAAGAAGATTTAAAAAGATTTAAGGGTTTTTTTGGCAATTTCTATGTAACAAAACATTTCTTTCTGTATTGAATCAATAAATAGTACTGAAAATAAGCAAAGGTTCTAAACTAGTTTAATAAAAATAATTTCTCTTTCTTATAGCTTATATCACTTACTGTTTGTTGCATGACACTAGGTCCCAGCCTGCTGAGCTGCAAAACAATCTACTGCTTCAGACCCTTTTACATTTCCAAAACCAAACCCAAACAAAAATGTAACATATGAAATATGATTTTATTCTATGTCACATTGTCTAGATAATCTACACTGCTATAAGATATAAAAAATTGCTCTTACATTCTGCATTTGTGCTGTATACTTAAACCAGTTATGAAAGAATAGCAATATTTAAATGGTTGCTTTATTGGTAAGATGTGGTTGTTATTCTTAGCAATTACTAACTGATTCATAAATATATATTTTATATTGCAATTACTTAGAATAGAATAGAATAGAATAGAATAGAATAGAATAGAATAGAATAGAATAGAATAGAATAGAATAGAATAGAATAGTTCAATTGTAAGGGACATAGAACTGCCATCCAGTCCAATTGTCTGACCATTTCAGGTTTGACCAAAAGGTAAAGCATGTTATGAAGGGCATTACCAAATACTTCTTAAACACTGACAGGCTTGGGGTATCAACCACCTCTCTAGGAAGACTGTTCCACTGTTATGCTGGATGGAAATTTGCGTCACCTGTCTACTATGTGTTAGTGATTCAGACATGTTCCTAAAATATGTCTTGTTATGGGTTAGCAAAAAAATTGAGCTCTGCAGGGTAACTGAGAGTAGTAAATGAAATACTAACCACCAAAAAATTCCCAAGGCCACCAAAACAAATTAAAGTGTCATTAAAGAGACTGAATACAGTCTACATATATTTATATCTCATAATAATATACTGGGATATATACAGGCTATTAAGTATGAAAAAATCACCTCATATAATCTCTCTGTGTTTGAAGTACTTTCTAAAGAAAACAATTTATAATTTTACTTCCTAGCAAGGTGTCCAATTAATTTAATTCATTCAGCAGTGATATGTTGAAACAAAGTTTAGATCCCAGCAAACAGTTATTAAAAATCCAAAACAACCCACACAAACCTCCATGAAATTCCACAGAAAGTACTACAAAGACATGTACTGTACTAGTTCTAACTATAGACCTGAGACTCTCTTAATCAATATACAAATATAATTCCTGTCTACTCATCAACACAGCACACATTAGGATTCAAATTCAAAGGGCTTTAGGTAGGAAAACGTTCTTTGTCAGGAAAGCACTCTAGCAGAGGCAGAAGGCCTATGTACAGACAAGTCAAAGGCTGCTAGCTCCCTAGATTCTTGTGTTTCTTACACTTCTGATTGTGGAGATCTCCCCTGATACTTCCTTCCTAAATTACAGCATGTTTAAACAGAAACAATCAACTTTTTCTATCCTGAACAAAAGAATATTAAAAGACAGCTAATTGCCTTTAAGCCTCCTCTTCTTCTATAGTAACAACTACAGCTGTTTCTTTGCACTTGCTACATTGTAGCCACGCAAAACTCTTTAATTCATGAAAGATCCAACAATAATGGATGAGATAAAAGCTTGTAGCTGGGCAAGACTGTTCCCCTCTTGCAAATGTCTCAAGTGTGTCAGTATGATATTGTAAAATGGTGACTCTGCATACTGTAAGCACACCAAGAGAAATGAAAACCACCAAAAAGATTGACTATCAAAGAAAAAAAAAATCCTAGGATTAGTTTTTAAATACATAGCAAAAATGTTTCAATGACTAGTCTCAAGAGCCTGCATTTTTGGCCATTTAGAATAAGCTAACTATCTTAATTGGAGACCCTAACAACTGTTCTAAAATGGTTAATTTTTGCTTTTCAAAATAAAACTACAAAATCTTTTTGATAGCAAAGCCCAGAGTAGCTGAAGTAATTCTGTCACTGTCCTCTGGAGCTGACTGAAGAATGGCATGTGTGTCTAGGCATGTGTGTTATGTCTCAGAATTTTGGCATAAAGTCACATTTGTCAGGTCTGTGAGTGTGAACATCATCTGACAGAGTGAAGGAGTTGAAGAGTGAAGAGCTGGCAAAGTCCAAGGTGGGCTTTTCCACAAGTGCAGTGAAGGAATTTGGAAGGAAGAACTTGCCCCATTATTTCCCATGGGGGATGTTTCCAGCTGCAGCTTCACCCTTAGTATTGTAGCTACGCCACAGCCGGGCTGTGCACAGCTCCAAACCTTCCCCGCTTATCCTGAAGCTGGACCCATTGGCTGAGCTTCCCAGCTCAGCCTCACACTTGCCTCAGCACTGTGGGCTTTGCCAGGGTATCAGTGGGCCGTGTCTGACTATGATCATCACCTCTGGCTTTAATCCTGGCCTCTGCCATGTCAGCAAAGCCACTGCTCCCACCTGACTTGCTGTCCTACTTGGCTCCTAGGTTGCCTGCCTTCTCAGAGCAGTCAAGCCTCGCTGTGACCAATGCCATTCTGATAAATTTTTTTGTCAAAAAGAAACAAATTTGGAATTTAAGGCTAGCAGTTGTTTATTGAGGGAGGGATTAGCCTTAGAGACATATAACTAGTTTAGTCTATTAGGAGCCAGATATGTTAAGAGGTCAGTTGTGTTGCTGGTAATTGGTATTATGGTAATGATTAAATTTAAAAACAAATTCTGGCTGAGTCAAGGAGAAAGAGCCAAAGTTTTGGAAAGCATCTTCAAAGGTCAGCAAAGTGGCTGTCTGAATTTGCTCAGTGCAAGGATTTCTGCTGCTTAGAGAAGATAAACATTACTATTCTCAAGCTCAGAGAAGACAAAGATTACCTTTCTCAAGCAGTCATAATGAAAAACATGTCTGTGTCTCAGGGTCTCCAGCCCACAGCATGGCCTTTTAGCTAAAACCAGCAAGGAAGGAGAGTTTGTCTTAGCTTATCGGTAATCTGGCAGATGTATTTATAAGTACTGAAACAAATTCTGCTTTTAGGCACAGAGATGCAGGTTCAAGAACAGACAACAATACATGCATTTCTACTTCTGACTGCAAAGACAGGATGATCCTGGGAGTTTTATTTGTGTAACTGACAGTAAAGTTTGGATTTATGAACTTTTTTCAAGTTCCAAATTTTTCTTTCAGACTTTTATTGACACCCTTGAATACATAACTGCTCAAGAGATTCCTTTCCCCTTCTTAAAATAATGAAAAATCCTACTTGAAGGAAGACACATCTAATGTGTTATGATGTTCTTTCATTTAGTAGGTGCTAGGAGTAAAGAAGACTTGGTCTAAAATTGAAAAAAACCTGTATGAGTTGTACAGCTGCTGCAACATGTCTTTCAAACCCTTGTGTGTAACAGTTATTCTGAAATTATTACAAAACACCCCCATATTATTTTGAAAACTTTTTTTTTTGTGAAGATGTATACATTTATGCCCACAGAGGATCAATCTTTTAATTATTCTTTTTTTTCTTGGTGAGTGAAGTGAAATTTTTTCCATCTTCAGCTGCTGAAGCTGAAGAATCCTTAGCCAATACAGTGACACCACTTTGTAGGGCTGTGGATCTATTTTTCACTTCTTCAGCATACTTTTCCATACTGAATCTGGGTAATGTTAAGAACTTTTTCATCATATGTACAAAAAGAGGTCTTGGCTTAAAAAAGGTGGATAAGCCTATTTTAGATGATAAAAACACATATGGTGGTGTTACCTGTATATATTATGGGTAAGAGTTTCCAGCAGGCCTAAGAAAGGTGTGTCAGCCTCCCCAAAATAGGTAGCTTACATTTAACAGACTCTGGTCTCTCATACCTTTTAGTTTTCAGTTTTTCTCAAACTCCAGACTGTCTAAAGCTTTTCAAGTTGTTCTATGCATGTAGTGCTGTAGTGAGTCTTCATGGGAATGGCTAAGAAGGAATTTAGATGTCTCCCTATAGTTACACACCTTGTAATTTTGTAGCCTCAGCTCATATCACCATAGGGGAACTAGGACTGCTGCCTTACTCTAATAACACTGCTGCACAGAAAACACCACAGAGTCCTCCCTCCTTAACACTGCATAGCAGAAATATGTGGGATATTCTGGCTGGTTACAAAGCCTACACCTTTTTTGGAAAGAGATATTTTTATTCCTTTAGTTGAAAAGAAGGGCAAATATTGTTGTAATGAAAACTAATTTATGAAAAGGGTAAAATCTGGCTGTTCTCAGATATAGCTTCATCAGAAAGCTAACTGATCAGAAAATTGACACGGCCTACCTATTAGAAAGTTAAAATATTCAAATTCCATGGTTAAATATGTCATATCAGCAGTTTGGTTTCGTAATTAATCCGATTATTTGTCTGTCTGCCTCAGAGTTTTTTCAAAGGCAGCGAGAAGAACAAGCTTCACTGCAAAAACAGCAGTACAGTCCACCCCATGTGGAATATCTCCCGTGTTTGTTCAGCATCAGTTCTTTCACCCACAGGAGAGCTGACCCACCAATTCTTCTGATTTAAAAATGATACAAGCAACATAATTAACAGAGGAGCTGAAAATTCATAATGTAAACTTTCCAAATAAAATAAGATGTCATAATTCATTTGCTAGAATTTGACTTTTCAGCAACCAGAATCTGTTTAGGAGTTATTATAGGAATTATCTTACTACTTATCTTCATTCTGTTTCAGTAACAGCACCTGTAAGATTTTATTGATGTAACTAGCAAACCAGATGGCAATTTTGCTAAATCTTTGGGGGAAAAAAGTGATTGATTTTTTATACAGTCATTGTGTAGGACAACTTGACAATATTAAATTGAATATACATATTGATCTATTTCAAATCAAGCCACATTGCTATGTTTGTTGATAATCTACTGTACTATTGATTGCTGGATACTTCCCTATCCTCCAGGAACCGCTGGCTGTGTTCATATCTTTTATGTGTAAAACATCAGGAGATCATTGGCAGAATCTGAAAGTTGTGCTTCTGTAACCCTCACAGATCATACTGGGAAAGCCAAGTCTGTTTTGTTTATTCTATTACATGCTTCAAGCTAATTTGTTTCCTGGCAAGGAAAGTGGCATATATAAATAGTCTGAATTTTCTTTATTTATTGAGTTCATAATCTTCCCCAGCCAGTCAGATTGCTTATTCAAACTAAGCCAGTTAATAAGGATACAAAACACAGTTATCTCACTTAAAACAATTGCTGTAACATGCAGAATTAGGCTCAACTTCATTCATCCTTTTTTACTGCTTCTGTACACTTTCAAATAAGATGTGTTGATTTTCCCAATAACAGTATTTTAATTTATCATCTAGGAAATGAACAGTGAAAGAAGGTTTTCACTGCTGCAACATCTCATCTAATTTCAGAGGAGAAAAGTCTACCAAAACCATTGTACTTTTATAAATATATAAGCTCAGATATTTTCCACCTATTGTGTATGTAGGAATGGAAAAGCTATCAGTGAGTTCTGATTAATAAGCTGCCCCACAGGATCTATTTAAAGAGACAGCATTCAGACCTGCCTGCCCCAAAGATAACATTAAGCAGTGAGATCCAATACTACTGTCCATACATAAAGACAAAATAAATATGGTGAACTAGGCTGTCCGTCTATCTTCAGAAACAGGCTTCAAGGAGAAAATCATCAACAAACCACAGGCTTGCAGAATTTCTGAGGTAATTTCTCTTACGTTAAAGTGAATAATTGAAAATACTGAGACCCTGTAGATAATCTGCAGATTTTAGAACCTCATTGTTCAAAGTGAACATAGAGGGAAGAGAAGCCCACTGTTAAAAGGGGAGTTAAAATAAAATTATGTCCCTCATATCATTTGAAGAGTGCAACAATTAAATCTGGAGTGACATTCACTTGAGCAGACTTCAGTGAAAAAACCCCTGGTGATCTATTCTGCTTGCAAAAACTCTTTGGAATTCCTTTCAGCAATACCTTATACAGATAAAAAAAGAAGAGTGAGAAAAGACTCTGAATAGTTTGCAAATGAGTGTAGATTTTCAGGTTTGAGGGGCTTTGTTATGTGAAATTTTAAAATTACACTATATGCTCTTAAAACAGAAAAAAGTTAAATGCTGCTCTCCAAAATGAAATTTCACAGTTTCCCTTTATGAAACTGTTGCCTTGTATATTAATTTCTAATTTTTTTTCTCCTAAATGGAGACATTTCCGTGGAAATTCATTCTGAAAAACTGGTATTTTAAAAAGACAGATAATTTTCAAGCATCTCTTTCTTGACATTCCTTAGCCTGTACAAATATGCAAACAACATAGCACGACATGAATACTTATTATCTATTATTACCTGTTTTGTGTATTCTGTTCTTTCAGACAAAAGAAAACAATAAATGTTTATCCCAGCCACCAAGAGCTTGCAGTGAAAAGGTACTGAGCTGAGGGAAAAGCACTCTCACAATACAAGGGAAGAACGTCTGCTGGTGATTTGCCACATACAGCCAATATAAAATTGTAGAAATTCCTACAACTTGCACTAATGGTCGGCCAGCCTCCTGAGCACTTCAGTTTAAACTGCAGCCAATTATTATGGTGAATGACTATCTCCCCACTTACTCAGAGCACCGATCTGTAGAGGATCGGGGCCGTGTGTGTGTGTGTGTGTGAATGGGCCTGTCTAATAGGCCTGTTAGCTAGCTATATCAAGCTAGCTATTCATACACACTTTATCCCTGCCATTAACAAGAAGGAATACTAACACTGAAGTACGACTCTGAGCATCTGACACAGCCTACAGACCATCGCACTGCTCCAAAGCATCCAAAGCTATTACATGAGACAAAACTGGAAGGTTTTAGTCACAGATGAAGTCTGCTCAGTAGCAGACCTAGGTCTTAGTCCTTGAGCTGCAGAGGTGCAGGGGCAACATCTTTTGGCTGTGCCTGAAACCAGTTCTTAGAGGAGCTACAGCCACGGTAAAATGGTTGACACCTTCAGCTCCAGAAGACAACCACCACATCTGGAGAGTATCGCTTGGATCGAGCTTCCAGCTGTCGGTCACACGCAGCAGAAGGTGAGCCAACCCTTGCTGAGCCCCCAGCCGCCACGCCTGAGAGACAAATGAACTTACAACTAGCTTTGGTGTCTCAACCTTGCACTGTAGCCACTTTCAAAGATGCTTTTTCGTGTCGAGTACCCCTGAGAACCTGCCAGGCTCGGGCCTCGGCTGCGGCAGGGCTGTGTTTCCCCTCACGAGATGAGGAAAGGAATACAGGCAGCATTCCCACCTCTCTAGCTCCTAAATTCCGTGAATCCACAGCCAGGGCGGGATCCCGGATCCCCTTGGCTCCCTCCCGCCCCGCCCCTGCAGTACCACCGGTGGCCGCCAGGTGGAGCCGCGCCGCTGCTGTGCGGCCGCGGGGCGCGCTCCCGCCACCCCGGGGGGTCGGAGAGAAATAAGGATACAACTTCCCTTTATCAACAGCATCACTTCCTGCTTGCCCCTCAGTGAAATTGTCCCTTGCTCTCACACAGTCCCTGCAGCGGGTTTTTTTGGAGTTTTTTGGTTTGTTGGGGTTTGTTTTGTTTTGTTGGTTTTTGTTGGTTGGTTGGTTGGTTGGGGTTTTTTTGCTTGGTGTTTTTGTTGTTGTGGTGGTTTTTTTGTTTTGTTATTTTTCTTTTTCCTCGGAGGGGCTGATTCTGACACAACACCAGGAAAAGAAGTGAGTTGTTTAACCAAGAAAGTTGTGTTCCTGGGCTCCACCTTGGCAGAACATTGCATCCCGGGACACTTCGCAAACACACACACAAGTGGAAAACCAGCAGAAAAGCAGTGGGGCAGCCCTGGCAGCTGTGCAGGCCTTACATGTGTTCCTTTGGTGGCTGGGTTTGATAATGCTCATTTACCACTTCAGATTTCTTCCAGGGTAGGATTTGGGAAACATAATTTAATCCATGTTTTTCAGAGCATGGGAAGTGTCCAAAGCATTACGGTACAAGCAGCTTAATATGCTGCAATTTCATGACACTGTGGCCATTTAGCTGCCTTTTTTTCTATATCCAGAAAGGATACAAATACCATAACTGGCAGCCGACTTGTGCTACGTCACAACATAAAGAGGATTACACACACAGATTACAACCCTTAGTGTACCATGGAAATATCTAACACAAGCAGTTTGTATCAGAATCAGAGCTGCTGCTGACAAACTAAGTGTTTGGATAACTTTGTGGCTATCGCAGGGGTAATGTTTGCAGTGGCTAAAATGCCACATGGAGAGGAAGTCCATGAAGTGTTTGGCTCTGTGGATGTGTGTACTGCTGAGCTAGCAAAAGCAGTAACGGTGGTGCATGATGTCACTTCTTAACTCCAGGGCCTTTGCAATAATCCACTGCTGCTGTTGCTGTGGGAGCTGGGCATATGCTTAAAACCCATAAAGGCAACTTTCCATAAGGTCAACAGACATTTGGCTGGGCAGGCCAAAAAGTTCATTTGCTGAGAAGTGTGCAAACTAGGGAACTGGAATTAAGTATTAGTGTATCCAAGATGGAAGAAAAGCTCTTGTAGAAAGACTGCTGAGGAGTTTATTTTTAAAAAAATATTTTTGTCTGTTTCTTTTTTTAATGCAGAGTGAAGCTTCTGTGAAATTTTTCAACTGACTAAATGTCATTAAAGTAACAAGCTTCAACCTTCTAAAAAGTGAGAGAGGACTAGAAATCATTTAATCAGGGGGATTCAAGCACATGGTGAAAACCTCTGTATTCAGAAGTGCAGAGACAACACTAGCATTAGTGTTGGCTGGGACAGAGTCCATTTTCTTCATAGTAACTGCTGCAGTGCTGTGTCTTTTTGGATTTAGAATGAGAATCATGTTGATAACACCCTGATGGTTTAGTTGTTGCTAGATAGTCCTTACCCTAAGTCAGGCTCTGCTAGTGAGGAGATACACAAGAAGCTGTTTGGGAGTGTGGTCAGGACAGCTGACCTGAAGTGGCCAAAGAGATATTCCATACCATGGAGTGTCATGCCTGGTGTATAAACTGGGGTTGGCCCGGGGAAGCTCCACGTCCGTCCACCCTCCCCCCTGCTCCTGCCCGGCCTGACCCGGCATGGCTCGACCAGGGGATCTCCCTCCCGCGCAGAACGGGACCATCTACCCGCCCCCCCCCGACGGTCTGGGGAACACCCGGGACCGTCCGGCTCCCTCCCTGCACCCGCCCGGTCTGACCCGGCGCGGCCCGGTCCCGCAGCCCGGCCCCACATGGCCACCGGCCATCTGCCAACCGCTCCGCCATTCCGATGTCGAAGCACAGCTCCCGACAGCTTCTCCAGGAGGTCGACTGCACAGATCGGTGCGGCAGCGTTTCCCATGCATGCAGGGTCTACATTCGATATCGTACGGACGGGAGCCTGTTCAACCTAAGGCGACTGAAGGCCCACACTAAGACCTTAAATTATCTTATCCGTGAGCTGCTTTACGCTGATGATGCCGCCCTCGTCGCCCACACAGAAGTAGCTCTGCAGTGTTTAACATCCTGCTTTGCAGAGGCTGCTGAGCTGTTTGGACTGGAAGTCAGCTTGAAGAAGACAGAAGTTTTATATCAGCCTGCACCTCAGGAAGTCTCCCATCATCCCCATATCACCACTGGTGAAACAGAACTCAAATCAGTCCAGCAGTTTAGTTACCTGGGTAGCATTATCTCCTCAGACGGTAAGATTGATGCAGAAATAGACAACAGGTTAGCAAAGGCATACAGAGCTTTCGGTAAACTCCATAAAAGAGTGTGGCAAAACAAACACCTGAAGAAAAGTACAAAGATCAGCGTTTACAGAGCCGTTGTACTGTCTACTCTTTTGTATGGGTCCGAATCATGGGTCATTTACCGGCACCACTTGCGTCTCTTAGAACGCTTCCATCAGCGCTGCCTCCGTACAATCCTAAACATCCACTGGACTGACTATGTGACCAACACGTCTGTCCTTGAACAGGCAGCAGTCACGAGCATTGAGGCCATGCTGCTGAGAACACAGCTGCGCTGGGCAGGGCACGTCTCCAGGATGCAGGACTACTGCCTCCCTAAGATCGTGCTCTATGGGGAACTTGCCACTGGCTGCTGCAAGAGAGGAGCCCCGAAGAGGAGATCCAAGGACTGCCTGAAACAATCCCTCAGCCTTGGCCATATTGATCACCACCATTGGTCTACCCTGGCCTCCAATCGGGAGGCCTGGAGACACACCATCTATAACGCTGCTGCTGCTTTTGAGAACACACGCAGGATCACTCTCGAGGAGAAAAGACAACGCAGAAAGAATCGCGTCTTGTCGATATCACCTGGGGAGTCTTTCTGCTGTGCCTTCTGCAACTGGACTTGTCTATCTCGCATTGGCCTTTTTAGCCATCAGCGCGCTTGTAGCAAGAGTGGGTAGAGCCCTTCTGAAATCTTCGTTCGCGAAACCTAGCCATGATGATGATAAACTGGGGGGAATTCACTGGAAGGAGGTGACTGCTCTTGAGGATGGGCTGGACATCAGTCAGTGGGTGGTAAGCAATTACTATTGTGAATCAGTTTTTTAACTTGGATTCTGTTACTCTCTCTCTCCTTATCATTACAGTTTTTGTTAGCATATTTAGTATTGTTTTTATTATTGTTATATTTGATTCAATTATTACATTGTTCTTATCTCAACCCACAACGTTTATTTTTTGCAATTCTCCTCCCTGGCAGGGTGGGCTGGGGGCAGTGAGCAAGTGGCTGCATGGTATTTAATTGCTGGCTGGTGTTAAAACACGACAATTAGGTATTACATTGGAAATTTTTTAACTCAGCCATTCTGTTTCAATGCTCAAAATATATTTTTTAACTAGAGAGAGGTTGTTAAACTCAGAGGATGTTAAGTAATATGGGAATCTCATAAATTGTCATTCACCCAGTTGCAATTAGCAGGCAGTGTGGGTAGCTTGCAAATTTTATTTGGTTTCTGTTGCTGGCTGGTGTTCTGACTTCATTTGGAAATAACACCAGAAATTTCTCAAGATGCTGTATTACAACAGTAAGGAGGATTTTGAGGACACTGCTGCCTGCTTACTTTTATTTCACTTGATAGATTCAGAGAATGCTCTGGGTTGGAAGTGAACTCAGACATTACCTGTTTCAAACCTCCCTGGCCAGGGCAGGGACACCTTTCAGGAGCAGTGACATCTTTAACTAGATCAAGTGGCTCCAAGCCCCATCCAGGCTGGCCTTGAAAACTTGTGGGTGGGGCAGCCATGACTCCTCTGGGCAACCTCTTCCAGTGTCTCATTACCCTCACAGTAAAAAATATCTTTCTAAGACCCATTCTAAACCTATTCTTTTTCATTTTAAAGCAGTTCCCCCTTGTCCTGTCACTACCTGACCTTTGTAAAACATCCCTCTCCACCTTTCTTGTAGCCCCCCCTTTAAGTACTGGAAGGCGGGTATAAGGTCTGGAGCCTTCTCTTCTCCAGGCTGAACAGCCCCAGCTCTTTCAGTCTGTCTTTGTACTAGAAGTGTTCCAGCCCTGTGATCATCTTCATGGCCTTCCTCTGGACCGGACTGAGCAGGTTCACATCTTTATTATATTGGGGACCACAGAGCTGGATGTAGCACTGCAGGTGGGGTCTCAAGAGAACAGAGTAGAGAGGCAGAATCCCCTCCCTTGCCCTGCTGCCCACACTGTTTTTTATGGAGCCCAGGACACACTTGGCTTTCTGGGCTGCAAATGCACGTTGTTGAGTGATGCTGAGCTCCTTATCAACCAGCACCCACAAAGTCCTTCTCCCCAGAGCTGCTCTCAATCCCTTCTCTACCCAGCCTGTATTTGTGCTTGGGATTGCCCCAACCAAGGCGCAGGACCTTTCATTTAGTCTTGTTGAAATTCATGAGGTTCACAGAGGCTCCTTCTCAGGCCTGTCAAGGTCCCTCCATATGACATCCCTTCCCTCTAGCCTGTCAACCACACGACACAACTGGGTGTTGCCAGCAAACTTGCTAAGAGTGCACTGATCCCCCTGTCCACATCACTGACAAGGCCTCAACTCTTTGAGTGACTGTCCAGGTGGTTCCTTATCTACTGAGTGGTCTGTCTGACAAATCCATGTCTCACCCCTTTAGAGACAAGGATATTGTGTAGCACAGAAGTCAAGGACTTCTATCAGAGCAGTGGAGTCCTGGATCCCAAACTATGCTTCTATTCCCACTGCCAGCACATTTCTGTTTGAGTGCACTGTCCAAGGGAGTTGAAGTTTTCTGGCCTCTTTGTCTTTACATTCCCTTTAATTCCCTTTTGTCATCCTTGTAACTCTGTAATCTGACCTGCAGAACTCTGCAACCCATCTCACTGCTTGGACTCAGGATAGAAACAGATCACCTTGAAGTAACTCCTCAGGCATTCAAGAATCCAGTTCAGAATCACCCCTTTCTTCTTAAAATCTATACAGGTTTTTGCAGTTTACCTCTGAAATACAGCCCCTAACTTGTCTGTCCAACATCACTTCCCGTTTTCTTTTTTTAATCTGCTTCCTTCCTTTCTTCCTTTGCAGACTGTGCAAGCCATTCATGTTTTTTCTCAATGTTTCCTGCCACCTGTATCTTGCTAACTTCCCTCTTTCAAACTGCATTGTCTACCATATCTCCTTTTCCCATGTCAGTTCCACTGATTTCTCTTTCTCCATGAACACTATGTGATAGAATATTTTATTTACAAAGTTATATTTTAATATAATTTCTGCAGTATGTACCTGATACTGACTTTCAATGTGTAGTATTTTCTCTTCACAGCTGATAAACACAGAGAGAGCAAAGGGTGTTAATTAAAAGAAGCATCTGGTTGAGGAACAGTTTACCAGAGTGTCTTACAGTGGGCTCTGAATTGTACTCGGTTTATTTCATAGTTATCAAAACTCTTCCATACCATCCACATCTTCCAGAAATTGACTGGTCTTGTTACTGGAAGTAGCAGTCAGGTAACAGCTCTGGTGCCCAGCACTGATAATGACACCATTTCTGTGAAGTGAACATTATATCTTTTAGTATTGTGAGGTTTTTTAGTGGGACTTGTGTAGTCCCTTAAATAAGCTGTGCTTTCATTATGGGTAAACGCTAAAGAGAGAAGTGATGAAAATAGAATTATCTACAATTTGCTGCTTGAAAGGAGTATCTTGGTTTTCGGTGTTTGTATCTGAGAATAGGGACTCAGTACTGTGTTCACTGATTTAATGGCTGGGAATTACTAAAAGGTTTTAAGGAGCGTGTGTGAAACTTGTATGTTGACCAGAAACAGGATGGCAATTTTTTAAACCTACAACAAATGAAAACTTTACCTTATTTCCAATCTATTGCAAATCTCAATTATAAGAAGATTTCATAGGTCATGTTTCAAATTAAAGAAGAAATATTTAGGAACAGTTTAGTTTAATCAATCTGAGGAGCTATATGATATAATATTTTCAAGGTTGTTATCTTTCAAAAACTTTTCAACCAGTTTTAAGTAATTCAATTCCTTTTCCTCACATGGCCTTGAAAAATAGTTTCAAAAAGATTATTTCCCTTTAGCTTTTGTGAAAATTATGGAAATCTCAAAATATGATAACCTGGCCAAGAGAATCTATAAAACACACGGTGTACTGTTGTTTTAGCTGTGTGACAGAAAGGGGTATGCTTAAGAGGGCATACAGTATTTAGGCCTTCAGAAAATATGGGGTAAAAGGCAATAATGATGGTAATAATAATACTAATAATAGAAAATTAGAATTTTGACTACTTTCACACAGAGTTGCAGGAAGATCAGATAATGCCCCAAGGTGGAAGTTTTCTTTATTAAATTTACTTATGTGTGTCTGTCATGTCCGTCTACTATCTAATCAACATACTCCAAGAATCATAGGAATGAAACTTTGAGAGTTAATTGTTTGTCTCTCAAATTACATTTCTTTTGTTATGCCATCTAGGCACACCCAGCAGCTTGTACATAGGTAGATTTTTCAAATGTTTATGGCATGTAAAAAAATTGAATGTGTTGAAAATGAAAAAATAAGAATTTTAGTGTCAGTAAACAGACTGACTTTATAACCTTGCTCTATTCAAAAGGTGATGTGAAATTTGAATCAAAGCTGAGCCGAGGTGTTTCTGAGATGCCTTGACAAATTTTGTTTGAGCCATCCTAGATATCTGAAACAAGGTGACTAAAACCAAACTTCACATTGTTAACTTTCCCTTCAAGAAAACTCTTTAAAGTAGACTATGGTTCTCTTAGTTCAATAGACTTCTACGAATGATTTTTCTCTCCTTAAGCCATTTGCTACAGGAATACTTATGCTTTCTTCTGAAGCAACTGTTACTAGTGTCAGAGCACTGCAGTTTCAGTGAAAAAGGACAATCTCAAATTTTAATGTATCTATATGCATTTGACTTTGCGTTTATGGCATTCACCTTTGTTGGAATGCAACATGGCATGTGGAAAAAAGAGGTTTTCGGTCCAGAGACAAGATAAGCAGGGACTGTTCACAGAGGTCAATTGTCATCTAAGAACTCTGACAAAATAGTATTTCATGTATTTCCTTTATGTGCTGCTTCTTCCTTTTCTTTGTAATTAAAAATAAAGTACTGCACTGGATCTTGGTTTAAAATAATCCTTCAGAAAAGAAAAACAATTATTCCATCTGGTATACTGCAAGCACTTTAGAAAAAGTGATGCAAATTGTGATGTATCTCAAAAAAAACGTAAGTAAATTACACTTAAGCACATACACATGCAAATGCTAGCCTGTATCCCAAACAAGACTATTTAGCACCCCAGCTGTCAGCATAATAATGGTTAAAACTCACATAAAAGAAGGAACTTAATTTAAAAATATGAGGCTTTCTAGATGGACTGCCCTGCTCCTATGCTTCTCTGCAGGACCTCTTTCTGGAATTTTCCTCTACTGTCCTGTCTGGCTTCTCTTGTATAAAAATAATAAATGAATGAAGTAAACAAGTCTACATTTGCTCACTCAGATGTGAGTTATAGAAATAGGAATGATCTTCCAAAGCATTAAGAGGGTCAGATCTGTCCATTAGTATTATCCCATCCAAAAGCAGTATAAAACAGGACAAAAGCTAAACCTATTCAAAATTATGTGTTTTGCCACACACTTTTGCCCATTAAGCCTGCTGGGCACCTGACTTTTGAAGGACTGTGCTCTTGCAGGATCACTGTAAGTGAGGGAACCTTACAGCTTTCAGCTCTGCCTGGGTAGACAGTAGAATTTCTGTGTGTTTAGATGTGAGACAGTGAGAATCCCTGGCTACATTTTTGCTGAGTCTGAGTGGATCAGATTTTCATGTGTTGTAATTGTAGTCTACATTTCCAATAATAAAGGCAGAAAAAGAATTGTGTGTTCTGGCAGGGGAACAGGAAGATGACAGGAATAATACCAAATGTGCATCACTCACTGCACAACGGAGCAGCAGTGTTCACAAACATTCACACCCAAGTGACTGTGGCATTTCTCTTCACCTTTGGCTGTCCTTAGTTTTTGCAAGGGATCTTTCCTGGAATTTCCATTATCCACTTATCGTCTGCACTTGGATTGCCTGTCAGCTGCTGCCGCCTCCATAGCACATTTAGGAGAGAAATTTGACATTTGGACTAGTAGCTATGGTTGCAGGCGGTCTGCTTTGTTCTTGGTCTAAAGGAGCCACAAATTAAGATAGCTTTGCAGCATCTGGATAAGCATTGCCTTTCACTTATATGGAACATCCATCTTTACTGTGACCACATTTACTGGTTGCTGAACACATTGCAAATTTGCATAGATTAGATGAGTCTATAGCAGACAGATTATACTTTCTGTTTTGAGAAAATATTTTACTTTCCTCATCAGCTTGAGGATTATTGTCTTATGTCTTGCACCTGTCTCTTTTTCCTACCATACAGACACTTTATTTTTACACATATTAGTACCTTGAAACAATTCAACTGATGGGTGTTTAACTATAACAAATAATGTGTATAAGTGTTTCTAACTTTTAAGATCTGTTTAAATCCAGATATGGGGCATGGAGAAGAACAAACTGGAGTAGCAGTAAAATGTCATATAATACTCCCATGATGGGTTTAAAATTGGTAGTAATGTGGAAGGAATTAGGTACATCAATTCGATATTTCACAGAAAGAAACGTGAAGTCTATTAACTGTGTGTTGCACCATATAGTTTAGGAAGCAAATAATTTTTTTTCCACAAATCATTACAGGATGTGAAGATTTTATGGAGTTAAAAAAAAAAAAAAAAAAAAAAGAAAACGAAAAGGGTATATGCAGTGTTTATATTGTGCCCAGTATTTTGAAGAGAATAAAGCATTGGTATAAGTGACCGAGAACCTAAAACATGTGGCAAACATCTTCAAAGCATGCTTTTGGTACCAAAGTCATGTGAACCATGAGTTTCAGTAAGCATTTCTTCTCTACTGACAATAACTCTTGAATCTACAGCCCCTATGCCTATTGCTAGGAGGAAATGGCTGGGAGAGGAATACCTCTAAAAACTTTCTTGTTCCCCATCTCCAGTACCTGCTTATATATCTCTACAGTTAATTTCTCTAAGTGTCCTGTACCTATCTTAAAACTGATGAAACCTGCCACATAAACAAGAACTATAGCCACTTGAAACCTAAGAAGCTATGCCGTTATGGGAGACAGAGAACTTGGTACTTTGGTGGATTCAGACTTAGAACTCTGTGTAACAGTTACGGGAGAATTTGACTCCCAACAAACATTTCTGACCAAATTGAACTGTAGCCATGATCCTGTATTTGATCTTTTCTGATGATCTGGTCATACACTGGGTACCAAGTCTGGATTTCGGTAACCTTGTTTTTTCTTTTGTTGACAGCAATGTATATGAAACCCTTCAGGGCATGTTGACAAAGAATGTAAGGTGCATTAAAAAATTTCAAATAAAATATCTTACTATTTAATATTAATATTTTTCCTCTGTACCAGATGTACAGAACTCCCAGATCTACTCTGAAATGTACTTGAATGACCACTTGACAAAAGAAATGATCTCTTATTTGAACAAACTCCAGAATATCAAATGGGGAAAAAAAAAGCTTTGTTTCCTAGGGTTTATCCAGATTGGTCTACGTTTTATACCCAAGATTTTTGAGTATTATTCATAGAATCATCATGGTATTTCATACTGGTAACAAGCTTAATCTGGGAAGATTTGGGAAAATACCCTCATCATTTCCATATGTACCTTGTTACCCTTCATTTGAGTTGCAACCATTAATCTTAGACTGCATAAAGGCAAACATTTTCAACTGGTCATATGTAACAATATGCATAAAAAATGTGCCATGAAGGTAATTCATTAGATTTTGCAGAATAACAAAACTCACCAAGGAGGGGGCGTGCTTTTGTGCACAATCTGCTGAAGCTGAAAAAACAACTGCTTGATGAGTGTTTCTTCCTTTATACAAGCATACCCACTGAGCTGGTAATTATTCCTGCTTTTTATCTAATCATGATAAGAGAGAAAACAATCTCTTTTCCCTGCTTTCCTCCTTCACATATCACACATAAGAAAGTCTTTGTATTCTGAATTAATTTTTAATTTTTCCCTGTCCTTCACAATTAATTTAAAATGTTTCAAATTTTATGTACAGTAATTAATGTTCTTCAAAAAATAGTAGTGTCTATATGAGGCAGTTGTACTGATCTCCTATTCTCACAGACCCAGGTATGAGATAAAATCCCTGGAAGGTAAAGAAAAATCATGTGTGTTAATCAAAGTGTTTCAGAATATTCAGGAAGTCATTAAAGAAGAAATAGCTAATCCTGGCTTTCCCTCAAATGAAGGAAGTTGACTATATGAATAACACTGAAAAGCAATAATGACAACTCATTTTAGATTCATAACTGTGAGACAGTTGATAAAATGCAATTTTATAATCACAAAGCTTGAATTTCAAGAGAGCCTAAATCCCACTGAGAGACTAAAATCCCATTTAGAGATAATAAATTCCATTGAATTTCCCTTTTAAAATTATACTTCTGGAGTCAATCAGTCTGGACATTATTTATTTATAAAGCAGCTTGAGTATATAAACTTCATGTAACTTTGTAGTGTAATATGTGTACCTGAATGAATATTAAAAATTCTTCAAAACAAAGGCAATTCCTTTGTTCTACATCTATGCAGAGCTCAGTATTACCAGGAACCCCCAAGCTCATTACACAAACAGGGTAACAACAGTAGCACCACCATTAGCTGTTACATGTTTTCCTATATTCACATCAGAATGCAACAGATTATCACTCCATCTAAATGGAAAAATGCATGTATACCAGAAAACAACACAGGGCTATTCTGGCGATTTAAAAAAAAAAAAACCATCAATATTGTCTTATATGTCCACGCTTGTAGACCCTTTTTTTTTAGGCCATTTTTGAAATCTTGCAGGTTGCTAGTGTCAGGATTTTTAAATATCTCTTAGGTTTTTCCCAGAGCTTTATGTCTTGCTAGTAATCAATCATTATTCCTCCTACAGAAGATTAGCATTTTTAATTCACTTACATGGAAATCTAATAGTCATCAAATTTGTTTTATCCTATTTAAATTGTTTGCATATGGAAGATATTGGGAAAGCGTTTTCAAAGTCTGCTAACACTGGCACAATAATGCCTTTTCCCATTAAATCATGTTTACTTTCATATTGATAATATAAAAAATTTCCTTAGTACATCTAGATTAAAAGTAAATAAAGTAATATCATAATAGCAGTTGTCAGTTTTAAACTAGACTTATGAACATAATATGATATAATACAGCTAAAATATATACCAAACCTGAACAGGGGAGTCAAAAGCCAAAATGACACATGTAGAAATGCTGAGAAACAACAAAGCAACCACCATCCAGAAAGGAATCCAGGAAAACCACATGGCTTGAAACAAAAGGAAAACAAACTAGGTAATGGAAGACGTGCTGTGCAGAACAAGCATATACAAACAGCGTTCAATAGTGTACAGAAATGACTGAAAAAGGATATGAAATACAACAAAAGGATTAATGAGGCAGACAGAAAAATGGGCTCTTTAAGTACATAATAATAATGATGATGATGAAAGGGAAGAAGGAAACCTAAGAGCAGTATGGCTAAAGCAAATGTGTTGCAGAAACCCCATTGTTCCACTGTTTTTGCTTTGGCATGTATTTAACACAAGCAGGGTTCTGTCAAGGGATCTAATCCAAGGCACAAGGCTAAGAAAAAAATCTTTGCACTCTGCCTGATACCCTTCTGCAAAAGAAATCCAAAGGGAATATTGAACTCTCATTCTGGAAACACCCACTTTGCGGAAATGCAGAATTTTCATATGGGCATCTTACAAACTTCTTTCTATTGATAATGCTCTGTTACTGCACTTGTTTGAGAAGACAGAAAGGTAAGAAGGAGGACGTAAGATAGAAAAAGGAGGCAGATTGCAGAGCTGTTGGAAGAAGCAGAGTGCCACTAGTCTGTTTGCAACAGTGTTTTAATTTTCAAACTGACTCCTAGTAAAATGATGTCAAACATATTTCTCACCAGACTTCTGACAAGTCAGCAGGCTCTGGCTGAATGGACACTGTACAAGATGTAAGGAGGTAACTAAATAGGCCTAAAAGTTTAAATGATTAATTACAGAAACTGTAATTCTTTAAGAGATCAAGAAGATAGGGGCAAGAATTCTAGCAAAAAAAAATTTCACTCATTGATAAAAGGGTTATTGAATCCACAGAAAAATTTACAGTTAAGTCACCATTTCTGTCTCAAAGAGAAGACTTGGTCCAGAATTTTTAAATTAAAATCTAACCATTTTTAGCCATTCCATGAATTAATACTTTTAAAAGAATGGCATTAGAAATAAAAACAATATAGATATGCTGAGCCTATGTTTATTAGTGTATTGATGTAGAATTTTGAAAACGCCAGCATCTTGTGATTAATGTCATCTGAAAGAGGTATCTGCCATGAACAGCTACCCTGAAAATGAAGAGGTGAGTACTGGTAAAACAGATGTTAAAATCTGGAAGATGAGGAAGAAAGAAAAAGGAAGCCTTAATTTTTTTGCAGTTTTGCTAGTCTGAAGGTTACTCTGAAGGAAAAGCAAAACAGATATGTCAGATCACAGGAGTGTTTCGGAAGGCTAAAAAGCTGTCTGAAAAAAAAAGGTCAAGGTGAAGGCATCAGCTGTAAAGATAAAAGCAGCTGTTCAGGCCCAGTCTGAGAATAAAAGCCTTGTCTGTGGATGGAGAACTGCATTCTGACAGCTGAAGAATACAGAATTCCCACCAGAGTCCACCCCTGAACGGAATAAGTGGAAGCACCTTTACAAATCTTCAGCTTTCATATAGATCCACAGGACTTTGCTTTTCTTATCCTGTAACTACACCTTACCATCACCTCTTACCCAGGCCTCTCCTAAGTATTTGAAATATGATTTTTTATCTAAACTGGTCCTGACAGTAATAGAGAAAATAATTTAATCTTGTTTTCTTCTAAGAAGTGCACCCAGAGAGAGGCCACAGTGGGAATGGTTTGTTCCAACTGTTGGACTCATCTGCAGGGATCATCTTGTAACTGCACCTGAAAACAGATTATTTATTACGTCAATCCATTATCACAAACAAATACTAGACGTAACCGCTATCATGGTTTTACCAAAACTAACTTTCATAAGAATGCCCCCAAAAAAGCAGTAGGAGTCTGTGTTGCCACTAGCAAAGCCAAAGAGAAAGGAAAATGCTGAAATGGAAAAGCTGAACGTTTTTGGACACATTACTAGAACTGATTTTAATGTTTAAATTTCCATCACTTCATTTCATTTCTAGTTACTTGCTATTAATGGAGATATTTGTAACAAACAAACTTTGAGTATCCTTTTATTCAGTGTAACCAAATCTAACATCTAACACTTTTATTCCCTGGGTGTTTTGTTTGTTTGTTTGTTTGTTTTTGTTTTTTGTTTTGTTTTGTTTTGTTGGTGGGGGGTGTGTGTGTATGTGGTTTTGGTTTTGGTTTTATTTTTGGGGTTTTTTGGGGGGGGGTTTCTTTTTGTTTTGGTTTGGTTTGGTTTGGGGTTTTTTGTGTGTGTGTAAATGCAACATATTCTGCTAATATCAAATACTCCAAATGCTTTTTTACATCAAGTAGGCACTCACTATGTATCACTTGGCTGCTCAGTTTATAATGCAGGCTCATTACCATATTCATTATTGTGAATTATGGAAGTTTCCTGGCTGGTCTTCATTAACCATCTGGCACTTAAGCACTGATTTGTGTTTATATATAGTATTAATTTTACAAAGACACCTGAACATGGACTGGTAACATGCATTTAATTTGTTTCTCAGTATTTTTGCAAGACCTCAATGATTATTCTAAAGCTATGTTTTGTTCTATCTTTTTTATTTTATTTACACACATGGATGTCCTAACATAACTGTGTGCATGCAATAACAGACATAATTTTTTCTCCTCTTTCAACTACTTTTACAAGAAAGTGTGTATTTTCTCTGTCTTAGACAATGGGTGCGTTAATGAAGCCTTGACCAGGATCAGCTTTTCAGACTTTGTTTATCACAAAGGAGTATTTTGGGGCTCAATACTTTACAACTAAGCTTTAATCCTTCAGGAGTTTCAAAATTTCTTTTACAATTTGCTTCTGAAACATTAAAGAATATATTTTTAGAAGTACAAAATTTCAGTAATTATGTTCTAATGCCCACAAAGCACTAAAGTCTAGTCTTAAAGGATCTGAAGGAGGAATAATGCAGGTGAGATATAACTCCTTTTTCCTTTTAAGTTCTGTAGAATTGCTTTTCAGTCTAGGTCTTGATCATTCATAATCTGAAGTGGAAACAAAATAATTTGTAATTAGTGCACTATCTTTATCAAATATATTAAATCATCAAGGTTTCCAAACACCCATTTTGAAACATTTCAAATATAGTTTATAAATATTTCATTATGTTAACAGTGTGGAAACATTTGTAATGTCAGAATTGCTCTCTAAATCTCTTAGTAAATATATTACCCTCAAGTTACAATGACTGTATCTTCAGCAGAGTCTCCATCTTTTTCAGTTGTAAATTTCTTCAAATTATTCATGTGAGCTTAGAAACTGGTATTTTTTCATAAGCTTTTCCAGCTGAACTGTTGCTTTGTCTAACTCATGGCTTTGTACTACTGGGCCATTAAGAAAACTCACCTTGGTAATAATAATGGCCAGTCTTCGCAAGCGAAGATCCGGGGAAGGTCTTTACACCTTCCAGCCTGCGCATTGGATTTTTTAGGTGAGACACAGTGTGTGCGGAACTGAGCCCACCCTTTAATCCTAAGGTTCATCTGCCGGGGCCAAGCGAGCTTGGATGGTGGCAGCGAGGTCCTTAGGACGTAGATGGATTGCCTACAGGTATTGACAATGCATATAGCTACCCCAGGCCAACAAGGCCTGAAATGATGAAGCTCAGAGATTAATCACTACTTCTTAAAAGTTTTCACAACAGACACTGTGAGAAGGTTCTGTGTGACCAAGAAAAGTTCTGATCCATTTAACCCCATTGCAGCGCCAGCTGGTTAACTGATATACCACAGCCTTGTGGTAGATTTATACACCTAAAGTGGGTCTTAGTATGTGTTTTAGGGTGTATCTTGATCTATAGCCTGGATTTTAAACAGCATTCGGAACATTGCTACCTTATCCTGGGTGAACCTAAAGGTGACATACTGGATACTGCCTTTACGGACTAATCTAGGACAAATGCTCAGAGACTGCCTCAGAGTACTCACATTATTTTAAAATGAGCTTTGGTGTTTCTTTCTGTTTTCATATTCTGTTCAGTTCTTCCCCTCAAAGAATATAAACACACATTTTATGCCTGTTTTGAGAGTTTGCTGTTATAAGCTGTTGTGGTTAGAAGAGTAGGTAGGTGGAAAAGCTGCTGAAGTTGTGTCATTGTGCAGCAGAAAGCAAGAGAGGACATTTGCCATCTTGTGAAATAGATAGTTGGATTTCTAGGTAGATATTTGGATACCTAGGTGGCAGCATGGCCTCAGATGTTTTCTCCTAACATTGTTTTTATCGTGCTCCGTATATATTCATAGGTGAATACACAGGGTAAACTCTGAATGACACATACTCCTCTCTTACTGAGGCCATGCTTATAAAAGAAGAAAGCCCTACTAAGAGCTTTCAAAGAGGGACTTCTAGCCTCCTCAGGAATTGATCCTAGGAGATGATGATGCCTCCAAAGAGTGGGATTGCATTTGCTTTGGTTACCTCTACAAACCCTGTAGACCAGCTCTGGGTGAGCCCCTAGTCAGTGCCTTCTGTGGTTGATCCATGCTGTTCATATGTGCCAGGATTTTTGTGGATAATGTTAACTGGATTTTGTCCTCCTTTCCTGGGTACAGTAAGGGAGTTTCTTCCCTCCCACAAACCTTTTCTCCCTCACACCTATGAAAGGCATGAGTGTTCAGAGAAGAATTCTGTCAAATGGAATGAAGATTGTAAAACTACCAGCATAATAGCTTGGGTATAATGTTGCATCTAAGAGCAGTATTACAATAGTAAATCATAGACTTAGTACAGATGAAAATTAGGTAATTTATGTATTGTCCTGTTTTAAAGCAGATAAACTCTACTCCCCTGCATTTCCCCTGAACTGTGCTATCAAGTAGATAAATTGACCTTTTGTTTGATATGAACATGCCATTTATCTAGAGAGTTCCTGATTATTTTGGCCTGGGCCTACATGTTAATTGAAACAGATATTGAAACATAAAACTGATGTAGTCAGAATATCAATACTATCAGAGAGGCTCACAGTAAACCAAAAATATAATGAAACTGTATAGTGCAGACACTCTAGAGAAGCTTCCCCTTAAACTGAATTACCACCGAGATGTTACATTAGTGATTGCAGCAGGTACGCCCTCTTACCTGGGATTGGGAGCCTTATGTGGGTATTGTTATGCAAAGGGTAAATAGTAGGACCCGTGAGAATCTGTGAACAAACCATCAGTCTTCTGACACGTGGTAAAGCTGCCAAGGACTCTGAGTACCTCAACATGGTGTAATAATCACCATCCCCACCAAAACTGGCCAGGAGTTTGCTCCTTAAAAGTATAAGAAAGAGAGAAATTATATTTGACAGAATATGTGTGAAGTTGTTCACAGTTTGAGAATAAAGCTTTTTGTGTTTTGCAGACAGTAGACTGCCAAAATCCAAGCCCTAATCTTTTTCTAGTGAAGCAAAGAAAATATGCTAGAAGTTCTTTTTGCAGACACCTCCTACCTCTGAGACATTTCCTGCTTTCTGTCTGGGTAAAGTCCCCTGGAGGCCTCTGAGCACAAGGGTGTTGTTGCTGCACAATACCCCTATGTGGCTCTACTCTTAACACCCTGCTCTTGCTGCCTGCTTCTGACCCCCATTAGAAGTCCAGCCAGGTGGGAAAGTTGATCCTTTGGGGCTTGTCTTTTATGTCCTCCTGCATTTTCCGTGTACATGAAAGAAGCAACCTCATCCCTTTTTTAAATAACGTAATTTTAACTAATGCTTTCATTACCTCCTCCCTCATTTTGAGTTCCCACTTGTTAATTTTTACTAACATTAGTAATAGCACAAAGAGCACACTTTGTGGATCCAATGTTTGTATGACAATTATAGTACTTAAAATAAGGCTGTATATGACTAGTTCATTGCAATAGATGGAAGAGATTTCCATTCATAATAACACTAATGACTCTTGAGCAATTATCATTATTTGTCAGTTCTTTCTCTGCCTTCCGATTCTCAGAAGTCAACACTTCAAATAAAGGATTTCTACTTTTTTCCAAACTGATACATACAATTAAGCTTAAAAGCTAATAGGTCTCCAGATTGTGATGGCATCAATTATCTGTGATATTCCTTTGGGTAAATTACCAGAATGATAGAAGCACGATCATAGAAAAAAGGACATTGTTTGCTTAAGTGAAACTGTGCTTCTCCGGGATTGTATTATTATCATCAGCAGTTATACTAGTTGTGGAGTAGTAGGAGTAAAAACTGTAGGAGTAAATGTACTTAATAACAATAGAAAAATCAGCTTTTATGTAATCAAAGTGTACTGATATGCTTTCAAACCAGTGCACACTAACCTTTAATGAGGATTTCCACAACACTGTCTGTTACTTGCTATTCCTCTTAAAGCAACACTCATTACTTCTTACAGCTTATGAAATATACAATGAATACTCATATATTCAGAAATGAGCAATTATTAATTTAACCACATTTGATAAACAGGAATTGCCATTTAAGGTAACTATGCTGTTTTCCAAATTAAGCCCCTCATGTATGCATATCCAGACCTTTCAATTACATTTTATAGTGCCTATTGCAAACCATTCTGTTCTATCAGAAAATCATATTCTTTTCTGAATTGTACTGTCACTTTTATTGATCTTTATTGCTTTAGTCACTGCTGCCATAACCTCTCTCCCTTGTTCAACAGAGTATATCAGTGTAGCCCTTTCCTATTTTGTCAGAGGTTAAGGCTTTCTTTGTATAAACAGTTGTTAGCGCTGCTGTAAACCTTGACTTTATAGAGACTGACCAGTTGTTCATATATTTGATCTGAAGCAATATGCATACATTTTCCAGGAAATGTTGTTATTGCATGGATAAACTTCAAATTAATTTCACTATTCGTCTGTGCAGCTGCACATTGTGATTAGGTGGCAGAAGTCAGTAGTCACTGGCTCGTCACTGCTCTGTATTATGGAATATCTGGTTTTGGGAGTATTTTTGAGAGACATTAGAGCAGACATTTGGAGGGAGATATTTTAGAGTAGGTGCCTTAGTCATTGCCTCTATTATGGGTTTGTACAATGCATCTCATGTTGTCTTCAGCCTGCAAGTTGCTGGGGAATGGCTATTTATTTTGAATCCTTTATGTATACAATGGTGAAGCAGCAATCTCCAGGGGGACAGCAGGGGACACCACTGCTGAGTGAGATTTGCCTTTGTATAATTACCTATGTGTTCATCTTTTTAGATGCTGCTTGTTCTGCTTAATCTTGCATTGCTTGCCAACTTGATATGAAAGCACAGCTAAGGCTAAGTGTCATGTTGCATAGTCTCTGTTCTGGCTCTGCAGACTTCCCAGTGAGTCAGAAAAGCTGTCTGTCAGCATCCTAAATCTTGTCTTGGCATTATTGTGGCACCGCTGTTTTTTTCTTGCACTCCAAATGAACATCAAACTGTTTGAAGTCAGGGGATCAGCTCCTGCCTCCATCCGTGAACACAACAGAAAATAAATAAATTAAGAATTGCATTGGACTGCAGAATGTGGAACGTACAGGGAGTAGCCTGGACCAGGTAGTCTGTACGAAAGAGCTACAGATTCATTTGAATTATGGGTAAATAATCATAACAGCAAGAATATATATCAAAACTTGCACTTCTTTTCTTGCTTTAAGCTATTCAATGAAATATATGCATGTATATGTGTGTGGTGATCCATTTTTAATCTAGTATTGCTTTCATGTTCCTGAATATAATCTTATTGTAGTGGGCATTATTATATTCATACAAAATATTCCTTATTTTTTGGAAGTTTTGCAAATTATATACATATATTTAATGTGCTTCATCATTAGAAGTTTCTCATCAGATACAGAGACAGCCAAAACTAAATTGTACCAGAAAACTTTCTTAAATTATACAGTATATTCAGAGATGTCATACATTATAAAATAAATTGCTCCCCTTGAAGCTCTGTAGATTGGCCTGGCCTTTAGGTTTCATTTACAGTGATCCAGAACATCAGTAATTAACTTGTGAAGCTAGACCATGAATATAGAGTTGGAAGTATCTGCTATTTTGAGGAGGCAGATTTTAAGGAAAGACAGCACAGAAAAGGGCATATTCATTTTTCTGTCATGTTTTGATAGCCCAGAATATCTAAAGAGATTGCTTTTGTATAAGGACAAATACACTTACACTTAAGGAAGGCTGCCAAATGTATACTGAACAGTTGATAAAGGACATCTGGTGATATACCTTTTTAAATGATTAATAATTATTTTTTCCTACCATTGCTTTCTCACGGTGGTAATATTTAAATTAACTTCTTAAATTTCCTATAAGCTTCTGAAGTTTAGTATTCACTTTCAGAAGTATATTTCCTGAATTTCTCTTCGTTTTATGTGGAAAAAAACCCTTATGTGCTCCAATATCCTATAATTTCATACCCACCCTATACCCTCTCACCCAGATGATCTGTCTAAAGACTAGATTCTGTGAAGTAGACAAGATGATGGCAGCCACTGAAATAATACTTAAACATGTACTCAGCTGTGACTGAAGTAGGACTTAAATGTGTTTAAGTCCAAGAAGGGAGCATTGCAGAAATAGGACTTATTGTTAAGTTCATTCCAACTTCTTGTACCTATTCAAGAAATTTTATTTAATCATTCTATTCTCTACATCACCTGCAGTACAAAATTCATTAAGCTTACTCTAAATGGTTGTTCAGGTAAGGACAGGAGCTCTGGGGAGAATAAAATCAAGACACATCTCACCCACTCTGAAGAGCACAAGTGCTAAAACTTTGCAACTTTGATTGAAAACGTTATAAACCAAATTAAAAAGAGAAACTGGCACTGAATTAATTTCTGTATGGACAGCTGTCAGTGGCAGTGGAGCCAAACTATGTGGACAGGTGGTGATGATTATGGTTGAGTATACATGATATACAAGACTGTGGAGAGCACAGATAAGCAAGGTGATCTACATTTACTCTGAGACACTTAAAAAAGTGAACTCCTCAGTCCTCTTACTCCATTGCTAAATAAGGAGCAGATCAAATTTCAGTGATGGTCCTGAGAGGAAAACAGTGGGTTGTTTGCTGCAGAATTTCCCTCTGAGCTTGAACTATGGGTGTAGGGAAAAGAAACAGCCAGGTGTGGGAAAAGCTCTGGGTACCTGTTACCAGAAGAAAACAGCTCACTGGGTGTGACTGTGGAAGAAAATCTGCTTCACAAGGGAAAGTTAAACAGTGATCTATTCCCCAGCAGTTTGAAAGAAAATGGTTCTGGAAAACACTTTTGTCTTGGGACACTGAACTACAGCACTGTGCTGAACCAAATGAGACAATGTAGCCTAGAAAAGAAAATAATCTAATTATATTGGGCTGAAAATTACTAACTATGTAGAGCCCCTATTTCATGATGCATTAGAATTTCTCTGAAAAGACATCGCGAGCTAATTACTCACCTTTGTCATAGCCCTGCTACCAAAGTCCTGTCTCTTCACTGTCTTCAAGTACAAATATCTATTATACCTTTTCCCCCTGTTAATTTCAAGGTTCTTTGCTCTTTTATGTAAGCAAACTCCTTTTTATCCGTGTTTGTTTGGGTTTTTTCCCTCTTCTGGGAGGAAGAGGAGGTTTAGGTTAGATACTAGAAAAATATCCATGTGCTTCTTCACCCAGAGGGTGGTTGGGTGTTGGAACAAGCTCCCCAGGAAAGTGATCATGGCCCCAAGTCTGCCAGAGTTCAAGAAGCTTTTGGAAAATACTCTCAGGCACATGGTGTGACTCTTGGAGATGGTCCTGTGCAGGGCCAGGAGTAGGACTCAATAATACTTGTGGTTCCCTTCCTACTCAGCATTCTCTGTGATTCTGTGAACTGCTCGAAACATTTCATTTAAAGTCATAACATTTGTTCCCAGGTTGAAGAGTAATCTGTTGTTTCTCTTTTAGATTTGAAGAATGGATTGTGTGTCTGATAGCCTGTTTTTTTCAACAGTATCAGATATGAGATGTAGCCTTTACCAGCAATACTTTTCTCATTCTGCTCCACAGTCTGTAAAATCCATTCAGGTGCACTTACTGAATTACGAGTACTGTGCCTGTAAGACAAAGATGGACACCTGCACTGCTTGTGGAATTATTGCTGGATCTAATGGCATTCAATCACTGGGCAGACACTTTCTAGACCAACAGCTGAAAAAGCTTAAAATAATTACATGTTGTCATGGGCAGCAACAGCTTTCAACTGACTGTGTTTGGAGACATGTTTCCAAAAACTGGCCAACTTGTGAATCATAAAGGCATTTGTCCATGTAAACCAGAGGGAAACCACTGCAAACAGATTTTCATGTTTGTCAGTCATGCATCCATTATAAAATGTGGAGGTCTCATATGTGGTTGTTCCATAAAGTATTATTTGTACACAGATTATGTTTTTAAGAGTCTTGTATAGTGCAAAAGCTAGTGACCTAATTATTTTCAAAAACATAATGTTACAAATTCTGCACTTCATGTAAACATGTTTTAAATCAAAAGCAGTCAAAAACAATGACAATAAAAATCTTGATATAGTTTTACTCTTAGACAAGAACTAAAGGTTCAAAAATGAAAAAAACAATTTAAATGTGACCTCCCTTGTGTAGCTAGATACATTCTACAACTCTTCAGGGCTGTTGCGTTTAATCACTAACTAGCTAGGTATGTAACCTACAAGAGCAGCTCATTATATGAGTGAGTGCTCCAGCTACAAACTACAGAAAGCCATGACCATAGCTTTTTCTTTCTTCTTCTAAGTGAAAAATCCAGTTTTGTTAGTCTCTTCCTGGAAGCACTTATTCCAATGTTTTAACTCTGTAGTAATTAAAAGGAAAGCAGATGTCTTGTGTCATTCCCTTCACTGCTTTTATTTCTTATTTGAGGGTAACAGTTTCTATTAAAAGTTTTGTTGGGTTTTTTTTCCATAATTGGAATAGCAGTACACTTAATGGCACACTGAAAGCCTCTTGGATAAAAACTCCCATTTTCTATGTATTTTAATGCCAGTCTGACTACTTTTCCATGAATGTGCACAGAACTCAAATATTTTCACATGCAAATCTAGTAAATTTAGTAGCTGCTTGAGCAAGCATGAGCACAGTATTGAAACTTCCCATAAGCTTTTTTTAGATGATCTGTCATAAGAACCTGATTCAAGTTCTGACTTTTTCTGACAAAATACTCAAAGCCTGTGAAAATTAAAAAAAACACTAACACCATTTTTATGCTTATTCAAAGGCTATTCTGGTAGGTGTTTACTACTCTACTCTTTATTGTGCATTTAGAATACTTTATAATATATTTATATTCTTTTGATGATACATTACTGTCTCACTGCTGTGCAATTCTCATTCCAGGAGCCCTGCATTTGGCATTACTGTTTTCCTACCCCCTTCTCTGATCTCTCTATCCCTCTTCTCCAGCCGCCCCGAATCTTCCTGTCTTACACTCCCATTCTCTTCCCCCAGGATGCACCTCATCTGTGGAAAGCTTTTGATCCTCCTGCTGTTTACAGGAAGAGAGGAAACAGTGTAGAAGTTCATGATTACAGATGCCATTCTCATGATCATATTTACACCTTTTCCTTCCCCTTCCCTTCTGTGCTCTTCATCCCCCCTCCTCCACTTCCCTTCTGTCACAGAGTGGAAAGTACACTAAAAAGTTATCTTTTTTTTTTTTTTTTTCCCCTGGGTATATGTGTTCTTTGTCAGTATAGAGCCTCAATATTTTTAAAAAATTTGGGCATAAAGAGGAAGAGAAGACTGTAATGTTGAATGAGTGGTTGATCAATATCCATTATTGTTTGGGCTTACAGCCAAATCCAGTATTAGTCCTATTATGAAACAGTGAAGCTTTCAAAGCACCTTGTGGATAAGTGCCATATTCTCAAGCAGTGGAACTTACAAGACTTGTGAGCTATTATTGTGGTCTGAATGGATAAACAGTACAGATTCTGGGTGATAAAAGTGACATGATATTTTATGTACTGCAGACTGACAACATTGCTGCAGCATGGAACAACACATTTTTAACATCCCACAGTTCCTCAAGGCTAATTCCCAACCAGTGATAGTCTGCATGTGACATAACCAATTTTCTTTCCTGTAGGTAGAAAACTTTGCAGTTATGAGTAATGAATTCCTGGCAGTTGGATCATAAATACTCCCTACGCTAATTTGTCAGTGCCAATGTCCATAGAATGAGATCCATGCTGGTGTGGGCAGGTTGGGGGGAACACAAAGAGGAGGAGGAAACTAAGGATCTGCTTGTGCATGTGTGCCTTTGTGTGTGTAGATTGTGTCTACAAGGTTTATGAAGGTCATTAGAAAATCCTCACGTGTTTGCTTTCCTTTAAAAACCAATTTTTTCTTTGTAGGCTATGGAAAATATAGTTTCCAACAATGCATGAATATGAGATGTAATCAGCCATGGAAGTGTTTGTTTTTCTTATTTTCTGAAGAGGTTGTTTAATCATTTAGGTGTTTTCTCTTTGTATACAAATATTTTCTCAAGCATCATTTAAAAAGTCAGAGTGTAAATCTTATTCTTTTCTGCTGCTCTATTATTAGAATATGATATTAGAAATATGTCTAAGTAATGATGAAGAGTATGTTAGATGGTTCTCTATCAGTCATTAAGTCATTTATTTATACTACGCTTTGAATAGCCTTGGCAATATTTGCAGCATGAGTTTCAGTGATATGTCACAATGGTATTTTGAAGCACAATATTAAATCTTTGAAGAAAATTAATTGCTTTTATTGCAAATGTAATTATGCTTGCTTGTAACAATTTTGTAAATCTGATTGGAAAGAAGACAAACCTAACAAGTGCAACTGAAGTATAAAAAATTGTTACAATATGGCTTCATTTTTCCTCCTTAGCTTCTGATGTTCTCATAGAAAAGAAACTTGCTTTAGGGAAATATGCACCATTTTAGTGAAGATATGAAACAGGCAGCTGTGCATATATATTTATATTTATGATTTTGATAAAATGTATTTTTTGGGTGCTCATAAAAATGGAGGGAAATATGACTGCAAGGATCTGGGATGATAACCTGTCATGACTTTTTTCATTTCTTACTTTTTAATAGGTTACTTAACAACAGAAATAGATGGAACAGAAGATTTTACAAAAATGCTGACAGATACTTCCATTACTAAGATATGTATGCATACAGATGTATAGCTATGAGTGTTTATACATGTATGTGAATGTGTATGTACATTTTTATGAGTGCATACAGAATTATAGAGATGCACAAATGTTTATATAGCTCTTCAGTGCCCACTCAGAGTATTTTGGCTGCTCTGTCAACAGTAAAGTGGCATAAGACTTCTGGGTCTTATTTCTGATATTTGCCTAGTCAAATTTTTTACATCTAATTTACTGAAAAGGCATTAAAAAATAACTGCAGAAATAATCCCATAAGCTTTTCAGAACCTGAATAATTTTATAGTAATATTTTAAAACATGACCCTGAAAACTTTTATATCTTGCAGTCCAGTGAAGGATTGAATGATAAATATACTGCACCTTGGAAACAGAAGAGCTGTGAACTTTTCAAATGCTTTGGCAGCAAAGTGATTTGTCAGAAACAATGAAGGACTTAAATTTGTCATCCAACAGGAAGCAATTGCTCTCTGGGTGAACTTTTCCAAAAATCACACCAAGTCTGTGCAAAATTAATCCATAGAATTTCCAGAACATAATTTTGAAGGTGAATATGACCTCATCTAAAGCTGTGAGTTACCTTAAACTTACAATCTAGAGACTCATACTGGTGGCAATTTTAAAGCTCAAAATGTCTGTTCTTTCAGAACTATTTCTAATGGTTATGAGAAGATACATAGGACATGTAAGAGAAAATCTTCAGGAAACTAAAAACTTTTCTTGATAGGTAGAAAGATGTCATGCGTTGGTTTTTGTGCTATTTTATAAAAATTATTAAGAGTTTATTCAAAACTGGTGTTTAATTATATTAAATTTGTACAAATTTGCCTTTACTTTCTGCATGTCAAGTGATTGATTCTGCATGAGAATAAAACCCTCATACCCTGGAAGGTCCTGCCTTCCTGGTCTGGAAAACACTGAATGCAAGGACCTCTTCTTGGAAGTTATCATAGCACAGTTGGCCTGTTCTTGTTTTATCCCTAGACATCTGAGTCTAGGATGTAGGCCTGAGACAGACAACTGGATTAAATAGACAGGATACTTGGTCTGATTCATTACGACTGCTCTCTCTTTATGTTCACATAGTCTGTTTAAACTCACCTCAGCCCAGAGAAGACATAGCTCTTCAGGGAGACAGCTGAGTTCATTTCTCCAATTCAACTCAATCTGGGGAAATTTAGACCTGATAAAGACAATTTTAACCTAAGTCAGTACAAGAGAAGGTAATAATAGACTTCTATTTCTCATTGCACTGTCACACCTCTGTAGTCTTCTTCAAAATTTTATGTATGGTCACATCTCATAGAGACTGTGTCCTTTGAAGAGCTTAGTGAGAGCTATGTAGAGAAAGCTTTCTGCTGATGATTTCTTCTTGGTCTCATTCAGAAGGCTGGATATAAAATGCCAAAGGGTCCAGTTAGATGTATGCCACTAACTGCTGAAATGCTTCCAAAATGTACCTTTTTTAATTTGCTTACAATTACTTTCATAAATTCCTATTGTAAATTCCTGACTATAGGCATAGTACAACCCTGTGACATATTTCCTTAGCTGCACTGGACTAAACTGGATGAGAATGCTTACTAAAGTCACTAGAGAGGCTTGTGCATTAAGGTACTGTTCACTGTGAAGAGAATAATTGATCTCAGCATATTGTGAAAAAAATAGGAAGACAATTTTTAAGATTATTAAAAATATTAGAGTTATATAAAGATTTTGCTGTCTGGTTATAAATGTCACAGAAACTATGAACACAAATTAAAGCCATGCCTTTGGCTTTCAGTAAGAAGATAGCTGGAGGGGATTGTTGTTCGTATTCTCATGCAGGTAACAGAAATAAAACATTCTTAACTGTCAGGTAGAACTGTTATTAGAAACGTTGGTCAGTCTTGAAGTCTGTTGACAGAAGATGTATGTGCAAAAGAACACAAACAATAGCTGTTGCAGAAAAAGTAACTGAAGATATCACATGCTAGGCAGGCATTTGTGTTCAAATGCCTACTCAGTAGGTATTGATTTGTGTGTTCAGAGCTGTAATTCTTCTCCAATTTTGACATGTGTATCCAGATGTCTACCTGCTGAAAATCGGTTGTTTAGGTTTATTTCAGAAACAAAAATCTTTTCCCATAGAAACATGTGTTTAGAAGTTGCTGAGCTCTCCACTTTCTGTTCATCCATTTTGTGGAAATTTCTCATGATTACAATGATTACAATGAGTCTTTAAAATTAACTTTGTAGTACTGCCAAAAAGGAAAAGAAGAATAAGTGCTGCTGGAGGCAGTGGAAATATCCTTAGGATTGAGGTTATGTCTGCAGAGTATGTTCCTACTGATACACCTAAAGACTGTTCAGTCATCTGTAGATAGATGTTGTCTCTGTATGATGGGCATAACAGATGACAACGCTTTTAAGAATATGGTTAAATCCTTTTTCTTTTTTATACACCTTTCTTGTGACCTACTGGAACTCAAACAACATCAAAGGAAACAGCATTCACAAATACAGGCTTTGTGAAACAGATTTTTACAAACTCTTAGGTCAAGAAAAATATTTCCATGGTTTTTTCTTTCACTTCTTAGTCAGGCTAAGAATGTTTCTTATAAGCATGGTCCCTTCCAGATTTCACATTCAGGCTGCTGCAACACTGTTATGGTGTACAAAAATCAGATGAAATTATCTATTAGAAAATCACTGTCAACTCAGTGGTTATAACCACTTTCATTGTTTAAACCAAGAAAATACTGAATAAAACACTGAATAATGCACTGTGTAAAGCATTTCCATTAACACAGAAACTCTACCAGGCCTAGGGTGAACAGCTGACAGTTAATTCCGTAGGAGAGAGGAACTCTGAGATGTCTAAGTTAAACAAGATTGCAAATTTGAAATTAAGAAACTTCAGGTGGAAACGTGGAAAAGAACAGCTCTTTATTAACAAAATCCGAATACACAACAAATGGTGCAATCAAAACTTCCAGAAGAAACAAAACACACAGCCCGGGAAGAAACAGACAGGGGGGTAGGGGGACGGACTGGGGAAAAAATTCCAACATCTCTTTTCAAACCTGTGCAGGTCTGAGGATTTCCATATTTCACGTTCCTACCCTTGAGTGGCTGGTAGTGTACCAACCCTGAGTCTTTTATTAACCAGTGAAGAGAAACCAGGCATGCAGAAAGTTCTTAATCTTTGGATGCTGTGACTAGAAAGGATTATGGCCTCTCGCCATGTGTCTCTGTTATAAGTTAGTATAAGAATTTAGACAACTCAATTCCAATTAAACATTGATAAATTTATTAAGCAAGCGATAATAAAGCAAAACAGCGCTGGGTGGCCTGGAGGGCAAGTGCCCTGCCGAGGCACACACCGAAATGAAGTCAGTGTCTCTTTTTATACACGTTCGTGGTTGTTAAGTACATGTTAAGTGGTGTCTGGCATTGGCTTTTCGGATGTAAATTTGTTTGTGGCTTGAGTTCAGTGGCTGGGTAAGTGGTCGTCTGTTATTTGTCAGAGATGAAAAGGTGCAGTTCTTATCAGTTGTTTGTTGACACTTGCTTGATTAGCAAGCTGTCTGTGAAACTCCTCTTGTTTAATTACAACAAAAAGTTTCTGACTCCCTCATACACATAAGATTTTATGAACAAAGTTAACCCTTCTACTACATCTCTGTCTTGCTTTCTCTGTAATGGTAAGTTCAATGTGTCCAGTAAAGCCTAAAGCTCAGTTTGTGGAGAATGTATTTGCTACAAAAAGAGGGACATTTCACTTACATTTCTAATTTGAAGTTATTGCCAACATGCCACCTTCTGATGTAGTTTACTAGTGGATGTGTACAAGAAATATGCTAAGAGTAGGCTCAAGTCTTACCATTATTCATGTGTAAAAAATCTGGAGCATACAAATCTGTAACTTCCATGTTTGGAGTATTTGTAATTCCAAAAGAGAAAATTTCTTTCAATGTGTTTAAGTAGAAGAAGTGACAGTGAACTCAAATTGCTCAGGACAACACAGCAGTTAGATCATGTCTACATTTCAAACCAAAAAGGTGTTTGCTAAGGACTATCAAAGCCTCATGCCATGTAGGTAGAAATATCTTATGCATGCAGATGGTCTGTGGTATTTGGCTTACTGTTACAGTGAAAACAGGCAGGAACATAATGATGTTTCTTTTTCATCATTTACAACTGTCTTGCTTGTTTTCTTTCACTGTGCATTTGAGCAACTGGTCATTTCAGTCAAGGATTAAATTCTTACCTACTGAATGAAGCATTTAGTACTCAGGAGATCTTCTCTGAAGCTGTTTAAAATGAAAAATCTATCTCAAAGGCAGGTTATTACAGTTCTATAACAGGTATGTTGTATAAAGCCTGTACTCCAAAGGATAGTGAAGTATTAATTTATGAAGTCCCTTTCCAAAGAAAGAGACAATAACAAAAATGAAGGTGAGTCATGAATTCCACTGCCACCAAACCTATGCCTATATCTCCTTTTATAGGTTATTTCAATGAATACATGTTACTTTTCCTTCCAGCTCCATAGAAGGTTTAGGGAACTCTAACATGATACCAAGAGACCCTTAAAGCAATCAAGAGAAGAATCTCCCACCTGTGAAGGAAACCTTGTAAAATTTGCTATAGAAGGCAGGGTGATTTTACTGAGGAGACCTGAAGCTTTTCAATTGACATATCCTAGGAGGTACATGCTCTGCAACACCTGATGTGAGAGAGCAACTGTGAGATAGCATAAGATTTCATCCTATCATATTCTTCCTCTGGAGAGGTGTGTTGCCAATTCATTTATTCTCCTATCTCTGGAATAAGGGTGCAAACTGTAATAATGTTCTCGAGGTGGTATTTTTAAAGAGTGCACCACAGTATTTTTAAAATCAGCTGTTGCAGAATTTCCCATTTTGAAACAGATATTTCTCATACTACTAATAATAATTTAAAAGAAAATTATTATTATTATTGTTATTATTATTATTATTAGGTGTGCCTTTTTTTTTTCGTCATCATCTGACTTCCCATTTGTGGCCCCCTGGATGTCTTTATACAGTGTCTGAAGCTATATTTTTCTTGTTATCCCACTAAACATCCAAATTTGCCTAGATCTGTCTTCTTGTCTGTCTTTTCATTTCCTGTACAGCCACTGTTGTGGAGTACATTCCTTTAATACAAGTGCATAGAGCCATGAACGGACCTATTTGCTTAATGCTGTTGTGAAATATTTCATAAAACTATGGAGCTAAGCGGTTACCAGACTGATAGAAAATAAGTCACTGTCATAATTATTTTTATCCATTAATTCACTACAATAATTATTCTCACTGATTATCTCTAATTTATTTGCTGTTATTTCAGTGTATTACGTTACTTTATACAAATATGTAATTCCTTCAGCCTAAGTTTTTTAGTTCTTCCCCTTAAGGCATGCTTAAGATGTCATTAAAAGCCATGATAATCCTAATTCAGATATGTTGTGTTTTTTTTCTCCCAAAGATACATTCAACCCTGTGATACACTCAGACACAAATGAAATGAAACAATCTGGTTTATTTTTATATGGTTATATTCATACAAACTTTCACAAATTTTTGAATTTTTTTTTCTGAAAGACTAGAGTCATCGCAAGATAAAACCTTGCAGAACTGGCAATAGTGTCTTTGGTGCATGCAGAAAGTGACAACAGAGTGGTGGGATAGATTAGAAAGAAACGAGTGTTAAAATAAAAAAGATAGAGGTAAATATTTTGTCGTTGTCTCAATATTGGTGTAAGGAGGAAATAACAAAACTGAAGAAGGTGATTTTGATCCATACTGAACTTAAAGGTGAGGGAGAGATTAAATAAGAGAAACTTGCAAAGAGCAAAACTACCAATACTTGAGAGATCACAAAGCAAAGAGTAGTTTTGCATAGACACAGGAGAACAGAGAGGAGACCCAGACAAAGAAAGTAGAAGTCAATTGACAGGGCCAGGATGGAGGAAATCCAAGAAGAAATCCTGTAAATGGGAAGGGGAAACTTGCCTTTTTTGTGGTAGAGATCGGTACCCTGTGGTCCACCTCTGTTCTCTGAAGAAGAATCTGGCTTCAATATTACAAACTCTTTGAATTTAAAGATTAATATCTTGGATGGATGAAGACAGAAACTGTTGAAATACCAATGTAACCCTTCAATAACAAAGTTGATTCCCAAAGCAACTGTGTTCAGGCATTTAGAATAGAAAAAGAAGAAAAAGGAAACAGAGGAGAGACACAATCACAGCTATTATCTGCATAAGGAAATCTGAGAATTTCTTGTAGATTAGAAAATTAGAGATAGTATTGCTCTTTTCAATTGAAATTCTCAATACGCCTACTTTTACTTAATTTTTCTTTGCTGATTGGTGCAGTGTCTGCTGTACTGATTGATAACACCAGAGGAGAGCTGGCTGAAGACTGTCAGACAGCAAATGCTGACATTCCCCTTACTCTTCCTTAGCTCCACAGAGGCAGCAGGTCAGCTCACTTTTCTTTCCACTAAAATCTGTGGCTCTGTTCTTCCCTGAGATGCCAGTCACAGGTGAACATAAAGCTTTCTCCCTAGGTGTATGCACAGTTTTTAGTCACTAGTCCAGTGTCTTTGCTGACCAAAGGGTCAGAGATCACTGAGACTGAGCTGGTGGTTTTAACACATCACACTGAATGCACAGAATGATTCTGGTCAGTGCAGGTGAGTCAGCTGGGGCCCAGGTGATGAAGAAACTGCCTGCATTGCACTGCTGCTGTAATAACACAGGGACAGAAAAATAAAAGTAGAAATTGGCACCAGCATAGAAAGAATAGTTTCTAAGGCTTGTAACAGTAATTAATGAAAAAAATAAACTTTAGAATTCTGAAGGAATGAGTATTAGAAGCAAAGGAAAAACAATATAAGAGGTCAGTGTGGGAGTTACAGCTGTTAGAGCACAGGACTTGCAGAGCTGAAGGAGCTGACCTGGCCTCTGCTCTGGAGATGGAGTAATGAAGGAGCCACAGTTTGATGCCCTGACAACAGAGGTTTGAGAGGAACAGGTGGAGATATAAGATTTACTCTTCACTTTTTGTAGCACCCATTTTGGACAGAGGTGGTTACCTTTTTTTATTTCTTTTTTTTTTCATCTAGAGTATCTGCACTGTTACCTCACAACTATTACATGTTTTTGTATGTGTATTTTCTTTCCAAAACAGTGTTTGGGTTTTGCCAACTGTGGTGAAGTAGGATTTTTGAATATATATGCATATTTGCACATTAACTTTCCTGACAATATTGCGGCTTTCTTTGCAAGATACTTGAAATCCATTGAGAACTCCAGCCCATCCATTTCAAAAGACTGAGTTTATCAAATTGGAATTACATGAATTCACAAGATAGACAAAATCAAGCATTCTGTTACAAAATAATCTCAAAATATAATGGAATGGATGGTTACAGTTTAGATCTCATTACTTTAGTAGTTGTAACATAAAAATTTGTTTGCAATATTTTGCACATAAAACATCATTCCAGAATTAAGTTGTAATCTCTTGAGTTACATGAATACTTGCATTGATTTATATGAGAAGTTTCATATAAATAACCATTAAAAAAAATGTATGTCTATTCCCCTTGCTCACATCCTAGGTTGTAGTTTTGTAAGGTTATGGTAGTACAAAGTGCTTGATATTAAATCTTCACTGACAAATGAGGAGAAGCTTTATTTTATTGACCAAATTGCAATGTGTACAGATTAATAAAAATATGACTTACTGGATTCCATGTCATGTGTGTAGAGCAGCAGGGAGAATTTATGCAATCCTGTAGGGGGAATGCTGTGTTCTGAACAAGTTTATGAGCCCTCATCAAGTGGAAAAACACATGAGTTATGAGCTTCTCCTTAAAGCACCTTTATTTGCAATAATAAAAATGGCCAGCTTTCCTGGCTGGGCATGTGAGTTTCATAAACTGAAATTTGGGGAGTTGAGAAGACAGAAATGACTGCAAAGGTGCCATTGAATGGAGACATACACTGGGTGGAGGAAATGGCCCACAGAAACCTCATGAAAGTCAACAATTCAAAACAAAGTCCTGCACCTGCAGAGGGAGAAGCCCACTAGCAGAACAAGGCACCGATGTACAGGGCTGTATTGACAGGAACACAGTACATGGAGGGAAATGAGTATCGTGTTCTACTCTACACTTTCAAGTCCAGCAGGTACTGCATTTAGTTGTGGGGCTCCAAATGTAAGAAATACATTGATCACCTGCAGTGAAACTGAGCTTGTTTAGCCTCAAAAAGAGAATTTTCTGGAGGGAACCAAATAAGAGCCAGTACTTATCAAAAGATTATTGAGAAGATGGAGCCATCATCTTCCTGACAGTATATGGCAGGAGGGTGATACACAATGGACACAAACAGCAACAACAGAGGTTCAGACTGGAAAAAAGAGAAAAAAAGGGCAGCCAAGAAGTGGCACAGGTTGTTCAGAGTGGATATTTGGTCTCTGTGCTAGTTTACAAGACCCAAGGTTTTCCAGACCCAGCTAGATGAAGCCCTGAGCAACTTGATCTGACCTCACAGCTAGCCCTGCTGTGAGTGGGGTGTTTGGACCAGAGGTCTCTTGAACTCCCTTGCAGCCTGAATTGTTTAGTTATTCTGCAATCCTTCGTAGCTTTCAAGTGGCTGTTGCTCTGGTAAGGATGGTAGTTGGACAAGATGTGTACTTGTGTCCCAGGAAGTGCCTGTGAGAGACATTAGCAGCTCTTCCTTGACCAGTTTTTACTCAAAAGAAGGATGTGGAACACCCAACAACCTCACTCAACTATATACCACGTGTGATACCTCTGGTGTGAGAAACATCAGAGCACCAATAGCCACAGCCCTGTTATGCATGTGCTATGGCTCATAACACAAAATGAGTGAAAACTGAAGCAGTCAAGGTGGAAAGCCTTGTGCATGTCCTTATAGTTTAAAAGGAGAGGGGCTAATACTGTCTTTTATAAAGCTTCATACTGATAGAAGAATCAAGGGGAATGAACCTTGCTCCTCAGCCTAAGAAATGTTTAAGAAAGGAATATATGGCTGGGGAAAACTCAAATGTTAAGTGAGCATTTTTTTTTAGTAGATACATATCTAGCAATACAGATCTGATGCGTAAGTTCACGATCCTAAAGTGGAGACATCCCTTATCATTGAATGGAAATGGAATAGAGGCAGGTACTTGTCTGCAGGACACTGTAAGGCTCTACAAGGCTTTTCTATCACCTGCGTATTGCCAGCTCTGGAGATGTAGCAGCATTACAGCATTTGAATGTTTACTGAGCAAGCAAACACCTCTCAAAAACCTTTTCAAGCTGTATTTGCAGGCACAGGTAACCTTCTCCTTTTATGTGCAAAGGGAGGCCCAGGAATACGCAGAGCTCAGCGTGTCTTCCAGGGAATATAGATGTCCAAACAATACATAAGTGGAGGGATCATCAGGAATACACATGGCCAGGCTATTCACAGTCAACAGAATTTTGTCTTGTGAGCAAGACTTGTGATGAAACATCTTAAAACAGCTGCAATATTCGTGCAGCTTGGAGATAACAAGGTCCAAGAGGTGACTGTGGGAAATCTGAGTTAAATCTCAACTGCACTGTTAATGAGCTCTCTCAGCTGCTGCAGTGGGGCTGCCTGAGACAGCACTTACTCTCTGCTTGCTTCATGCTGAGCTAGCAGAAGTTTCCATTCTGACAAATAGGTTACACTGACAATAGCATCATTATTAAAAAAAAAGTCTTGCTCTGTGCAGTCCCCAAAACTGGAAAAAACATGATTAGGTACAAATCAGAATATGCTCTCTAGAATATTTAGGACACTAAAGAATAGTCTGGCAGCACACTAGGAGGCATACTAAGAAACCTATTAATAAATTCTGATAAATTTTGTCCTTTCGAGTTAAACGTGATTCTTGCTTCAGTAGCAAGAATCATGTATGAACTTCCTCATTTCCTGGAAATGAGGAAGTTCATACAACACACTATACCAGAAGAAAAGAAGGTATACCGAAACGAACACAAAATGATTTAATAGTAGTCCAATTCCTTAATGATTTTTATTTAAAAATTGGAATAATCAATTTAAGGAAAGTCTCTTCCCATTTTCTTTTGTTACAGTTAATGGCTAAATTAGATCTGTTATTTAGTAATTCTAAATAATAAGTCTAAAGACCACTACATGAATACAATTATACAAAAAGCACTGATTAATTTTACATCTCTCCCTGCTTTCATAATCTTTGTCAAGTGAATGGAATAATTTGTGCCATTTATGTTTCTTATTACAGTATATGTCATTAGAATGAGGTGTCAGGAAGCATTTAGACTGTCTCACATTTTATGAATTGAAAGAGTGTGCCAACCACACTGTTGTGACCTTTTTAATTTTCTACATTTTCCTCTATTCCTTGGTGTTGCTCTCATTCTCTGCATATTTTCTCCAGAGAAGGGCAATTAAGCTGGTGAAGGGTCCAGAGGGTAAGCCCTATAAGGAACAGCTGAGGGAGCTTAGGGTGTTTAGCCTGGAGAAAAGGAGGCTCAAGGGAGACCTTATTGTTTTCTACACTACCTGAAAGGAGGTTGTAGCCAGGTGGGGATTGGTCTTTTCTCCTGCGTAACAAGCAACAGGACGAGAGGACACAGCCTCAACCTGGGAAAAGTTCAGGTTGGACATTAGGAGGAATTTCTTTACAAAAAAGGTGGTTAAGCATTGTAATGGACTGCCCAGTGAGGTACTGAAGTAATTGCCCCCGGAGCTGTTTAAGGAAAGACTGGATGTGGCACTCAGTGCCATGGTCTGGTTGACAAGGTAGCTTTGGGTCATAGGTTGGACTCGAGAGTCTCAGAGGCCTTTTGCAATCTAATTGATTCTGTGATTCCTTGTTCTATAATGGGAAATGTGAACTTGTAAAGTGTAAATATGCAAAGGAAACAAAAGAGTGTGTCTCATAAAAATAATTCTGGTGTGGGTATCCCTGCAATGTGGTGTTGCAAGGTCAGACCATTCCTCAAAATGAGTTTGCAGGTACATCAACAGCACCGATACAACACTACTATGCTGCATAGTGCTATAAGAACATGATGTAATTAGGGGACAGGACTTACACTGTTATCTTATATTGCTGTAAGATACAAAGGATACACAGAAATTTAAGACATTTCTACATATATCAAGTTAGAAAACTGTTGCTAACAAACACTGACAAAGTTAAAAAAATTACTTGAGATTTAAACTAGTGTTTTGACTATGACATATTAGGATAAAACTTTCAAAGGGGTAATTTATCTCACATTGGCTCAGTATAAGTCTCTTTTGCATTGAAATACCTAGTGCTTGCCAATCTTGGAGATATTATTTGATGTTCAAACTGAAGTTTTTAACTTATATGACTAATCAGAAAACAGCCTGTAATTATGGCTGAGTCAAAATACATGCAATCATGGCCCATCTGTGACACTGTCAAGAGGGGAAAGAACTGAACAAGCAGTTTAATGGATTATATAAGTACTAACAAGATTTCTTTAATTTATATATAATTTAAAATGCAGCCTGAAGGAGAAAGTGTGACTGCTGACTCAAATCACTCAACCTTTCCTTCACTCTTGGATGATGATGGAAAAATAGTTGCAGAGTTCACAAATATAGTTAATACAATTCAAAGCTTCCTGATTAAAGAAAAAAGTTAGCTGACTGACAGCAAGATGCTTTAGAAAATCCTAAACACTTTCATCCTGTATTTAGTCCTAGAATGGTCTTTTCTTTCAATATGGATACAAGAGGAACAGATTTAATATTTCAAAGGAAATACAAATAACCCTGACACCAGATTAGATTACCAGAACAAAGCAATAATCAAATGCCTATTCTAGTGGTCAAAATGGGATGATTGCTTATGTTTTGTCTCAGCCCCACAATAAGAAGGTACTGAAACAAACACAATTTGCTGTTGATTCAGCCTGGGAAATCTTACATCTGATATCATAAACTCATTTCATTCTGTTGCCCTTGCTGATAGATTACACAAATAAATGATTATAATTGGCTTCTAAGTCATAAATCTCATGAGTCTGGATCACAAGTTTCACAGACAAGGAGCAAGACTTATACAAAGCTCAGAGTGACCAGATAACTGATTACTGGTCCTGAAAGACATGTGAGACAAGGTTAAAAAGTCTAATGGAAACTGGGAAGCTGCAAAACACATGGTATCCCTGTGCTGAGACTCAGTTTCCTCTCTCATGACAGGAGAATGTGGAAAGTAGCAGCCACATGGCTAAAGGTGGATGCACGTCCACCAGTCCCACAAGACTGGTGGACAAGACAATGAGGAGAACATCAGATACTCCTTTTTATTGGGGGGAAATTAAAGCAAGCAGGAGCAGGGAAGACTGCTGAATACGTTGCTATCATGCCTCCCTTCCTTGCAGAGAAGTAGTTTGTTTTTTCTTTAAATCAAAGCTTTTGGCATACCTGTATTATGCCTCTTTCCCTTTTTGATGAATCCTCTCTAATTTTCCAATATCCTGTTTGATATTAAATGCAAAAGAATTGACTAAATAACTGACATTATGTTCCTTTAAATTAAATGCACATTTAAAAAAATTAAAGTTAAATGCAAAAATACGACAATCTAAAGTTAAGGCCTGAAACTACTATAACCTTAACAATTTATTTTAATAAAACAAGTTATGTGCTATACCTATGACCTACATCAGACATGGGAATTAAAGGATGTATAATTATGTACAGAATCAGAAAGTTAGGATGCATTTAAATTTTAAATTTACATCAGCTCAATCTCTATAAATATATCCTAGTGTAATATACTCCATGTACTATTACATATAATATCACATGTAATGTAGTACGTGCATTATTTTCAGTATTTCTAATGCAGCAAATGTGGATATATTTCACACAAAAAGCAACTCTTCTTGAATACTTAAATGTAGAAAATAGTTCCCAGTACTGAGATGTATTGGAAAATCCTGTGAATTACTTCAGAGTAAATACTGTTGACTCCTGTTCAATTTGCCCACCAGGTCCTTTTCTGCAGGTTTACTCCCTCTCCAGTCAGTCCCTTGCATGCAGTGTTCCACTGGGCTATTACATCCTAAGTGTAAAACTTAGCTTGCTTCTGTGTTGGTTCTTCATGAGATTCCTTCTGGGCCTCCCGACCTACAGTTAGGGTAGCAAAATTCAAAGGAGACCATGTAGAAAGACAAGATAAATGAAACCTGTGCACAGTGCTGGACATTTCATCACAGGAGAAAGCCAGGTGGTAAAGTATAAATTACCCTTCATAAATCGACACTGGCTGTGCCCAATAAACTTTCTGTCCTTCCCATGCTTTGAAATGGTTTTCAGGAAGAACTACTACATAAACCCCCCATTTACTAAGGTGGGGTTAACTTTCCTGTGGTCTGCCAGGTTTTCCCGCTTGCCTTTTAAAGATGGGTTTAACATTTGCCTTTTACTAGTTAGGGCTCCTTTGTCAAGCTTCTCTTTTTAATATGTAGACATTTCCACTGGGTCTTCTTGGACTATTTTAAAATATTTCTTGTTATGTTTGAATTGAATATCTATTTCAATCCAAATATAGTTTGACCCAAACTTAAAATGAAAGTCCGAGTGTAATTTAAAAATGGAAATTATAAGGAACATGAAAATGTAATAAACATAAATGAATTGTTGAGCATTTTCTGTGATAATGAAAATAAAAAAATAATGATGTGAACAAATACCTGTGAAACTACGGAACTATTTATTTTAAATTATTATAGATATAAAGTATAAATTTCAGCAAAGAAAGCAAAGAAACAAGTGTAAAGGTTTCATATTTTAATGTTTATATAAGTCAATGAGAATCGACAACTAATTAGGATAGTTTCTGAATGTACAAATGAAGAACTCGATCAAGTAAAAGTTTCTTGTTTCCCATTATGAATTTACTTAAAATATCTTTTTAATACTTATCATCAATACTTAAGTAAGCATCTACCCCAGCAGAATATAATTTCTCTGTAGTTTTCCTTATCACCACTTTTTATATTTGCTTGTATGTTTTCCTGTCTCCATCTGCAACTTCTCATTGTAGTGCCATCCAGAGTACTGTGAATGTCCCTATCAGTACATTTAATTTAGGCTTAATCTTTGCAAGTACCACATTTTTCTCCTTCCATCCACATTACTGCTGCATTTATTATCACTGAATTCCCTCTGTGTTTTCCAGTCCACTCCTAGACTCCCTATGAAATGCCTTGTAAGTTTTTTCCTTTCTGGGTTGTTCTCTCTTTAAAAGTAAAATAACATGGTCTTGTATCTAACATGTATCTAAAAAATAGGTTGCTAGTTGCTGCTGTTATTCCTATGCTTAATGAGTGCAAATATGGTATTTATATCTAGAAAACTGGTTTTCCTTAGAAAAGTGGTTTTCCCTACAGCTCTAGGGAACCTGTATACTAAGTGCTGATAGGCAGGTATTCAAAACGGTCTTGTTTACAACATGTTTGTCAAACTGATAACTAGTCAGGCAACAAAGTAAAAGGATGCATAAACACTGGATATGAGACATCCTCTCAAGTGAGTGCAATTTAATTGGTGGTTTTTTTTTCTTTGAAGAAGTGGTATGAATCAGGGAAGAATATCAATGCTGAGATCTACCATGATTAGAAACTCATTAACTAGTATTTAAAACATGTACTTTATTGACTTTCAAAGATTTGTTTGTCATGCCTTTGTCTTTTAGTTTGCTTAATTTCTTTGATTTTCTTTAAATGTTCCTCCAGAAGAGATGTCAATTACGAAATCAGGTATTTCCTTGATTTTATCTTTTTGTTTACATTGAATGTACCTAAAGTATCCTTTCCCTGAATATAACACAGGCAAACAGTCACACAAGAAAAAGTCCACGTGAGGGATCTTCCTTTCACCATTGCTTTTGTTGCCTATCACATGCTCATGCACATCCAGACAATCTATATCCCTAAAAAGAGGAGGGGAGAGGTTGAGTGGTTTCTATGTGGGATCTAGTCTTTAAATTGATAACTTAATGATGTTTAGGATAACATAATGGGAAACTGAGGTTGATGCAACTAACCTAAGGCAGCTGCAGCTCCACTTGGGACACTACTGCCCGAATTCCTTTGGCTGTAATTCTCCCCAAGAATTCCCCATCACATTCTACACATTTCATCAGATTTCCCACATGACCCTAGTGGTTATCACTACATAAAAAGGCATTTTTGCTCTCTCTGCTAAAATTCAGTCTCCAGCTCTGTGACTGATGGTGGCAATTATTCTTTTCCCATGTAGAAGGAGCATGCAATACATTTTATGACTTTATGCTGAGATAGCTGATCCCTTGAAAGAAAAATCTATGAATCTGTCCAGCTTGGTTCCTCAAAATATTGTCCTCCAGCTTTACTGAATGCTTAGCACACAGATACCAATGCTAGTCAAGCCTAAAGCACGACTCTTGTCGCTTGCTCACTCAATTCAAGAGCAAGCAGTAGGGGAGGGCCAAATTAGGAGAGAGAGAAGGGCCAAATTAGGAACTGCTTCATTGAACTTACTACACCTATGCTAAACAATAGCTTAGGAAGGAAGTATACTGGACTCCTAACCGGCACAATTAGACAAAGGAGAATAGAAACTCTGCAGGAGGACTTGAAAGTCCGTGATCCTCATTAGTGGGCTTTTAAAATAGTCCAGCATTCCTTGTTCCATGTGTCTGCTGAGAATGATTTCTCCATTTCTCATTATGTATGAATGCCAGTGCTCTGTGCAGCTCCAGTGCACAGTTGATTAATAAAGTCAAAATTAGAAACTGGGAGCTTTCCTTTTCTTAGCATCTACTGCACTTTTCTCTCTTCTTTGTTGATTTTCTATGATCTGAAAAATAATACTTACTGGAATAGAGGCTACATATTTTATCACATAAGGCCCTGAACACTGTGTGGTATCATGCAATTTTTTAAAAAAATATTATACATTAGATCTTTAATACTTTAATTAGTCTCTTAAACAGTATAAAATATTTTGGAAAAACACATTAATAACCACTGTATATTCAGACACCATTTTGTTTTCAGAAGGATAAGTCATGGCTTTTTATCTGAATTATGTATAAAGCAACTCAATATCTTTCAAGTGTCACAATGCCATCAATCCACTGTGACTAAATTCCTCTTCCATACAGTGACTAAAGCCATGAATTTCAAATCAATTTTAAGTTATTTTAGCTGGCTACAAATTACACAACCTTCTTCCTACCACTGCAGCCAAGGTTTTACTTGCTCAGCTAGCTAGCCCTTTATTCAACTTTATTTTATAAGCATATAATTGAGTGTATATTTGCTCTTCCAAATAAATGACTCTGTCCACGATTACAAATGTTTGGGTTGTTTGTTTTCTTGCCCCCCGCCCCTGTTTTACCTGAGATTATGCAATTCTTAATTCTGTGATATTAACTATTGCAACTGGCCTGGTGCTTCATTTTGTTTCATCTTCAATCAGCTCAGATTTTTAGTTTGAAAAATTTCATGGAAAACCTCCCTAAAAACAGCAATAGTCCCCACCAGCCTAGTACATAAAAACAAGGAGAGATAAATGGAGAGAACTTTATCCATCTGCATCCTCAAATGAACCTGATGCAGAAAACAGAATTTGAGAGAATCACAGACTCACAGAAATATTGGTTGGGAAAGAACTTCTGCTGTTTGAAGGATGACTATTGTAGTGCAAGAACTGGGACAGCTGTGGCTTTGTTTAGCTGAGTTTTAGTTTGAGGATGGACTTTCTACAGCCTCTCTGGATACCAATACCCTTTAATTACTGCCCTGCTCTCCCGAAAAAGTTGTTCTTTATGTCCAATCTGAACTTTCAAGTTGAAAGTCATAGCTGTTGCCCCTTGTTCTTCCTTCTGCTTCTGCAGAGAAGAATTTGGTTCTGTCACTTTTGAAAAACCTGTTTAGGTCATTATAGGAAGGTATTAAATCACCTGTCAACCTCCTCTTTGCCAGACTGGGCAAGCCTATTTCTCTACACTGTTCCTCCTCTGCTGCGTGCCATTAGCCTTCCTGATTCCTTTCAGCTTCTCAACATCCACCTGGAACAGCAGGCCCAAAACTGGACAGCATATTCTTGGCACAGCCTTACCTTAGTAACGTGGAAGAAGATAAATTCATCTTCTGAATCAGACTCTTCCAGGGTGTGGATATTTCTTGTGCATTTGTGAATAAGGTGTACTGTTGGCACATACTCTGCTGTAACATCTGGGTCCTGACCAGGGCTAGTGCTCAGTAGCCTCCCAGTCTTGGCTGATGGAAGGCATTATTCTGTCCCAGGTGCAGATCTTTGCCCTTCTTTGCCCTTGTTAGTCCAATCTTTAAGTTTCTAAGGGTCCTTCTGGACTGAAGCACTAATGTTGGACATGCCACCATTCCCTCTGATTTAGTATTGCCCACAGATTTGCTGCTGCTGGGTTCTATCTTGTCACCCAGGTCAGTGATGAAGCTATTGAAAAAATATTGTGTCAGGACTGACACCTGGCTAAGTAGCTATTCCAGCCAGATGTCAAGCTATTGATTACTTGCCTGTGATTCTCGTTGTCCAGCCAACTTTCAGTCCATCTGTTTGTCTTGCCTATCTCAACTCAGACTCCAAATCAGAAAGCTGTGGAAGGCAGAGTCAAAGGTTTTACTAAATGCAAGCTTTTTCACACCCAGCCTTTTACCCTCATCCCCATAGTCAATCATATCATTGCAGAGAGCAGTCAGGCACATCAAGCTTCATTTTTGCCTGAGTGAAACTATATTGACTTTTTCAGATTACTTTCTCATCATTGTCAAACTAAATTTGTAGAATGTATCTTTTTACCCTTTAGAGAAAGAGTGGCTCAAGAAGATATTTGCAGATGACCAGGTCATCTTCCAATTTTTTACCATGAAAAACTGGAATCCTTTCAGCTGTACCCATGGATAACAGAGTTACCGAAGTAGTTTAGAAGTTGGCTGTGGAAACTGGTTACTAAACTTGTCAACTCATCTTTGGATTATATGATGACAATTTACATTAATACTGTAGAAAAGTAGCCAAATCACTATGTATTTAAGATAATAAACTGGTTGGAATCAGCTGCAGAAATTTTTTACCAAAGCTTCATCTTGCAAAAATACTGCAGTACAACTTGGAATCTAGGCCATTGGTCAACTCCCTGAATGATTTTCTTTGCTACGTCGTTTATTACAGCTTTAAAATACATAATTCATTTTAATGCACCTTTCTGCACATTATAGCCACAGCTATATATTTCCTGGTTGTCTCTAGAATTAACTAGTTAAACCAGGTGGTCTATAGTTCTTATTAAAGTAAAATATATGGGAACGGGAAATCATCCTACAGTATCACCATCTTGCAGGCTTTCAGGTAGATACACAACATTATAGCTAAAGGACAAAATGTGGTTTCAGAGCTAATAGGAGCACCACAGTGCTCAGACAACTGCAAGAGAAGTGTAGGGAACAGAATAAAGGACTCTGTGTAACTTTTGTAACTTTTGTTGATTTTGCTAAAGCTTTTGCTACTGTGAGAACCAGTGTGGCCAAGTCAGGTATGGAAATGCACTTTCTGAGCCCTTTCCAATAGCCAGTGGTGTGAAGCAAGGCTGTGTTCTTGCACCAACTCTATTCACAATCTTTTTCAGCATCATGCTCCAAAGGGCCGTGGCAGACCTCAATGATGAAAATGGTGTCTACATTCAATATCATAACCTAAGGCGACTGAAGGCCCACACTAAGACCTTAAATCATCTTGTCCATGAGCTGCTTTACGCTAACGCCACCGCCCTTGTTGCCCACACAGAAGTAGCTCTTCAATGTTTAACATCCTGCTTTGCAGAGGCTGCTGAGCTTTTTGGACTGGAAGTCAGCTTGAAGAAGACAGAAGTCTTCTACCAATCTGCACCTAAGGAAGTCTTTCATCATCCCCATATCATCATTGGCAAATCAGAGCTCAAATCAGTCCAGTAATTTAATTACCTGGGAAGCATCAACTCCTCGGACAGTAAGATTGACAGAGAGATAGACAGCAGGTTAGCAAAGGCATTCAGGGATTTCGGTAAACTCCATGAAAGAGTTTGGCGAAACAAATACCTGAAGAAAAGTACAAAGATCAGTGCTTACAGAGCCATTGTACTGTCTATTCTTCTATGTGAGTCTGAATTATGGGTCGTTTACCGCCACCACCTGCAACTCTTAGAACGCTTCCATCAGCGCTGCCTCCGTACAATCCTAAACATCCACTGGACGGATTATGTGACCAACACGTCTGTCCTTGAACAGGCAGCAGTCACGAGCATTGAGGCCATGCTGCTGAGAACACAGCTGCGCTGGGCAGGGCACGTCTCCAGGATGCAGGACTACCGCCTCCCTAAGATCGTGCTCTATGGGGAACTTGCCAGTGGCTGCCGCAAGAGAGGAGCCCCGAAGAGGAGATCCAAGGACTGCCTGAAACAATCCCTCAGCCTTGGCCATATTGATCACCACCATTGGTCTACCCTGGCCTCCAATCGGGAGGCCTGGAGACACACCAGCTATAACGCTGCTGCTGCTGCTTTTGAGAACACACGCAGGATCACTCTCAAGGAGAAAAGACAATGCAGAAAGAATCGCGTCTTGCTGATACTGCCTAAGGAGACTTTTGGCTGTGCCTTTTGCAATTGGACTTGTCTATCTCCTGTTGGCCTTTTTAGCCATCAGCGCGCTTGCAGCAAGCGTGAGTAAAGCCCTTCTCAAATCTTCGTTCGTGAAGCCTAGCCATGATGATGATGATGATGATGAACTAAAGGGCAAGATGGAGAACATATTGTGCTTTACAATACAACATTCCTGATGGCATACCAGCCATCAGTTTATATATATAAACATCAATAAGACTATCTCTAAATTTTCAGAATATTGGGAAAACAGACACCTATGCTGCAATCTAGGTTTCCAATGTACTTAAATCTGTTTGCAAGGTCTGACATAGAGTAGTTCAACAGAAAAATATAAGAGAGAGTGTTATTTCTGAAATTAGAAAAAAAATCAAAAAAGACTTAAGGTAAAAACACTTTAACTAATGTACCTAAACTGAGGGACGCATACTTTCAATATTGTACCCCAGGCTTCTGCTTATCTACAGCTTCTGATAGTGATGATGAAATGATTTTCTCATTTCAATTTATTAATATAGTTCATCCCAAAGACTTATTCCACAGCTATGAAAGCTGCAGTAAATTTAAGATGCAGATACACATTTTTGCCATTTTCCTCACCTACAAGATGGAAGTGTGAAAAGATAGGACCTGCTAGATTTCAAATACTTCATGAGAATATAAATTCCTTCGGTCCCCTAATTGTATCTAATATTTTGTTTTCATTACATCAGTTCAAAACAAAAAAAAAACTATTAAAGCCTTAGAAAGCTATGTTATACCACTTGGGTTATTTAAAGATGTCTTTCCAGTCATTAATAAAATAATTTAAATATTGCTTTTTTTAAAGCCTCATCTCATTTTCTGCATTAATATAACTCCTACAGATACATACAGAAACCAAGAAAAGGCAGAAGATCTTCATCGGAAAAGTAGAGAATGATTTTCTAAAAATAAAACAAGAACAATTAAATGCAGATAAAATTTACATTGAATTATATAATTGCTTAGCCAAATATTACAGATCTTTCCAGTAAGCAAAACATATCATACATATGGCAAATTTTGTATTAGCCATAAACAAACTGTAAAATGGTTTTGCCAGCCAATTAAACTCAACTTTTCTATGTGAAAATAACTACAAACTATTAATGGAAAACAATTCATTACATCAAGATTTCCTGCTTATTGATTTAAATTATGATTAAAATTATTTGAATTCCTCCACCCTGCTTCTTTCCTTGCCAGCTTGTGCTCTTGCCATTACAGGTATGGGGGACCAAATGGTTTTTCTCCTGGGCTAGAAATGGATAAAATATATTTTCTGCTTTCAGATATTAACTCTTAAACAGAACAAGAACAAGGTAAGAAGCATGGGATAACTTATATGTGTTACCAGCTCCTGGTCTTTTTCTGCCCATGTCAATTTGGCCAAGAGTTGAAAAGTCATTGAGAAATGACTTTCTCAAATAATTTCTTGCTCTTCTTTTCCATTTTCCTTGTTGTTCATTTCAGTCAAATTTTTGCTATTTTTAAAGATGTCTTACATTTTGGCTGACAGCTCATTCCAGCTATTCAAAAGAAAGGTAGACTCTCTGTTGGTATTGCAGACATTTACAAAATATTTTATCCTTCTCTGTGGAAAATTCAAAGGCAATATTTCTTTACTGCTGTAAACAGTCCACTGAACTTCCTCACTTGCAAGATGATCAGATCTCATCAAAGCAGTTTATGATTGTATTTGTCAGAATCAAATTCACCTTGGATGCGATTTTTATTCCAGGTAGTAGGCCGGGTTTTAGCTTTCCCTCAGGGTAAAAGTTGTCCTGACTTCTATTCAGCAAAGAGTGGCTTGGTGCAGCAGCCAGTGACTAACACAAGCATGAACATAGTAAATGGAGGTGCAGATTAATAGGCATAGTGTTTGTGAAGACAGTCATTGTGGTGGCCGCCAACCTCTGTAGGAATCAGTAATACCTGGCATATGATACTCAAAGATAAGAGCTGGATGAATTTCTGGTACTAGTAATTACTCAGGGCCAGGACTAAAGAGAAGCAGATGTTTTTCCAAGGAATGACTGAGAAGGGAAGTGTTGCAAATAGCGCAACCTCTGGTTAAATGGAGACATTTGGAAATGTAGCAATTTGCAGAACAGCTATGGGAAACAGAGAGGCTGGGTCCTTCATGTCTGACCCTGCACAAACCTCTGCAGTTCAGTCACAGTAGATGTCTCTGCATGAATACTGGGTTTTGAGTCAGATGTACACTTTTGAATCCCTACATACTCTGGTTCACAATTTCTGGACTGCACATGCTTCTTTCAGGTGATGCTAAACAAGGGAGGCAGCCCTTGTGCTGAGCACTCAGATGAGTGGTAATCTGAGCTAACCCCTCTCTGAAAGGCCTTTAGCACAGGTAACAGGGAGTGTGGCATAAGAACCTTTCCATCTTCCCTTCCACTTCACAGTAAGGAGAAAATACCAGTGATTATTTGACCTCAGCTGACTTTTCTGAGATGTTTTACTTTCTCCCTGCATTGATTAAGTAACTGCACGTGCAGTATAAATTTAATTTCTCAGAGTAAATGTACTGTGCACTATTATTAAGTGTGTGTTGTTTGGGCACTTTGTCTTTAGCTAGCTATTTCTTTTCTGAGCTAGAGACCCATTAAAAAGCTTCACTGTAGCTATTGTGTATTGTTAACCCATATAATTTATGTCATGCACACTGGTTTGCAATGGTTGGTGTGAAACTGAGCAGAAGTAAAGCACAGCTGTTTTAACTTGTATCTGTGGTACTGTGTCATGCATAGTGAGAGCAATTAATCCTGTAATTCCTTTCATTTTAAAAGCCCACCCCTACATTTTGTTTAACCTATCCATTTGGCATTTACACCTACATGACATGTGGATTTAAAAAATATGTAAATAATATTTTTTTATAGATATTCTCAAAAAATATCTGTAGGGCAGAGGGGAAAATATTTTTAAACTTTCTTGAACATGCTCAAAACCATGATGCAAATCCTATATCAGTGACTCTTGTATATTTTATATTTACCTCTTTTCTCTTGAGTCAAAGGTTAGAAACTACAAAGGAAGACAAGTACAGATTTAATTTTAAACTCCAGTTGCATTAAAAATACACCACCCACCCAAATCGCTGCCTGATCCTGCATACAGCCATGTACATTTCAGTAGTTTGGCTACAAAATACATCAAAGAAGCAGTTGATTCTATTTGCCTTCTTCTTTTAGTGCCCGGAGGACTTGTTGGTATTTTCATTATGTGCTTAATTCTCCACTGTGTCATATCTCTTGGGTATCTCAAGAAGTTTTAGTTATACAGTACTCTTAGCTGTGGATAATCACTATAATATGTTAAACATTTGATTTTGTTGCCATTGAGTGCAATGGACCCTCAGTACAACACAAAAAACTCTTATGAATCACATTATTCTGAGACAGCAACACAGGCAGACCTTGAATCGTACTGACACAAGTCCAGTTATCCATATCATTACTTTAAATTAATGTTTAAATGCAGAATGGGTAGTTAGGTGGATAAGCTGAAGAACAAGTGCTTTAATTTTATGAAATATACTTGCAGTTGAGAAATATAGCAATGGGTATTACAGAACATTCTGCAAAATAAAGATATATATGGTTTTACTTTTTACAAAGAACTAATAAGCTGTTGTATCCAATATGAAGTATGACAGAAACATATGCTTTCCCAGGAGTACTAAATTATTTCTGTTCTAAACTTCAATAATGTAATACATTAAAAATAAAAATTAAAAATTAGATGATTGCTTTATATTGAAATGTAATATGTATTCAGAAAAAAAATACAAAACCCATCTTCTTTCTCTAAAGACACTGGATAAGACAACAAGTACACAAATGCTATGTTTATCTTAGGCTTATGTTGAATTTTATTTGTTTTCACTTTTTCACTTTTCTGGAGCAATTTACCATATTAAAGATAACAGATTTTGAATACAGTTGATGCAGTTCAAGAGTTTTGTCTCAAATTTTGAATGGAAATTTATTTTTTATTCACATTTTATATTATAGTTCCTTTTTTATATATAGTGAACAGTTCTACTCTCAAATGATTTGTTTTTAATTTATGAAGTTAAAAAGATCTGAATACTTTAACATAATATCCATATAAAGAATGCCTAAAAAAGGAGTAGAAGTGATTCTGTAATGAAAATTATTCATGTACTGTCATTCAAAAGAAAGTAAAGACTGTTTACTAAGAAACCAAATTTTTGTGTCTCTAGTTAAAAATCAGCTATAAAACATGTTCTTGCTACCATACAATTTAGAAAAAATCAAGACCATATGCATTTTCCCAGCAGAGAACAAGCATAGTGTCCTAGTGTACTATCAAGGTACTGATATAAATAATATTGTTCAGTTCCTTGACCAATTTACCTTCCTTAGAGTTGATTTGACATACAAATATGTACACATTTATGTACAGGGATTGTACCTATGGCTATGGTATCTAATTAGTAATACCAGTAGTAGTTGATGATAAGTAAATTCTTAAGAAAAAAAAATACTAGGGTTTATTTTTTATGTTACCTATATCTGTATCTATATCTGTGTCCTTATCTATGTCCACTCCTATGTTTTTATCTATATAGGTATCTGTACCTAGAAATGAAAGCTGTATATTTTATGGATATTGTCAATTAGATATTGCTATTAATGAAATTTGTTCACAGTTCAAAATATAGCAGATATAAGGACCTAGACTAAACTCTCGTTCAAGGTTCTATGTCGCTGTATTTTAGTGCAAAAAAATTGAAATCATATTAAAATTAAACTGAGTTAGAGAAACTACTTCATATTTATTTTGCATCAGTCAGTATTTTTAATTTAGTCTTATTTTCAGCCTTTTTATTTTCTATAGTCAGTCATTATGAGGTTCTTATGGAATTTAAAAGAATGTGCTTAGTTCTTGAACAGTATAATACGATACAAAGTTCAAAAGCTATTAGAAAGATCTTTAACACTTAGATGTACTTGTGGTTTGATCTAAATATTTCTTGGGTTTAGAAATGCAAATTAAAAGAAACCAAAAACAAACCTTTCTCAAAAATCCTTATCTTCACATGAATAAGACTTCTGAGTTTCTATAGCTGTAAACTGGGGCTATACAATTCAGGGAAGTGCGGTGTATGAAGATGACTTGTCTACAGCACTTAGAGACTTTCAAATGCTCAATTAGAAAAAGAAGGAAAAAGGAAACTTATAATTACCTTTTTCTCTTAAATTCACAAACTTTTTATAGACTTCAATCGATGCTTGTCTTTACATTGCAGTCAAGCTCAAGATACAATTAGGAAGAAGTCTTATCTTCCTTGAGCCTTCAAAACTGCTGATTATATTCTTGCCCGTCTGTGAACTTAGAAGTAGCATTCAACTTTGCAAATGATCATATTTTTTCTATTTCTACCTGTAACAAGAATGCACCTTTCTTATGCAAAAGTGTAGTCAGCACCTATAGACTACAGCTATCAGCAGGTGGAGTATACAAATTTGATCCTTGCAGCTCTTATGAGTCTGTCAGCTCGTGAAGGATGTTACTTCTGTCCTCACAAAACTCTGCACAGGATAGCAGCATCCAACAGATGTAGAAATGTGTGGCCTTCCCAGGGAAGAGCAAACTGCTTGAAATTTAAAGTGACCAAGGAACAGATTGTGTATGGGGATCAAAATATTCTCTTCACTCTTTTGGCAGTCCACTAAGATGAAAGTTTAACAGTATTCAACTGTTCAATTAGAAGGATTTTTAAAAATGGCTTCCTCTCTCTTTCCAGTAAGAAGGAGGAAATTAAGTATGCAAAACCAAAAGAATCATGGCATACGATACACTGAGAACAAGAAGTTTGTTTTTCTGTCACTTTTTCAAGGCTCCTGAATCAGTTGCATCAATATTTGAAATGAAAGATATATTCTAACTCATAAATAGATTATTGATGGTATTTCAGGTCTCTGAAATAAGGATCTTAGGGAAAAATTTTAAACATGTTTAATATGACAAATGTTAAAAAATTTCTGAAACCCCTGAATTGTTTGCATTGCTTATAATATTAATATCACTGAGGCATAGCAGCACATAGAAGATTTATGGGACTATAATAGAAAATTAAACCTAAATTGATTCAACAAATTACTGCATGTAAGAAAAAGCTGAATAATTTAAAAAATCAATATGAATAATTTGAGTAACTGGAGAGTACAGAAGAAAACTGCTGCATAGGTTAATGTTTATTGCACATTTATTTAGTGACTATCTTGAAGCAATAATTATTGAATTGAAGTATGAATATGAGATATTTTATAAGTGCATGATAGGAGAAGGTGTAAGAAACAGAGGCAAATAGTTTTCAAATATCTGAGGACTGTGCTAAAAGTGCTAGTATTTGGACTATATTTTGGCAGAGGAACATCTGCAAAATTTAAGTCCCTTACTACTTTTCATGCTGCTTCTTCATCCAGTAAGTGAAATATTGGAAGTAAAAATGTCCTGGGATGTAAGGTCATTTGAATTTAGAAATTACTGAACTCCATGCAAGTTCTAACATAATTTTAGTAGTAAAGATGGACAAAAATTTATTCTGACAATTATTGCATTTTTTTATTTACTATAAAACAATTGAATTTTTAATATATTTTAGGAGTCAACTGCAGAATGGAAAAAAAAGAACAGAATGAGACCCATTTTAAAAATACATGAAAAATATGAAAATAATAATTAAAATATTGTTTTCATTTCCTGAAAAGATAGCTGTAATGGTTAGGAAAATTATTTAAGATTATTTTGGATTTTATAAAAAGTATAAGAAAAACATTTTGCCATTTTACAGTACTTCATAAGTTCAAACTACAAGTTGCCAAATTATTGCTTCTGTTTTCTAATCTATATTCTTTAGGATTAGCTAAAAGCCACTTAGGAAGAAGCGCTATAGGTTATGAACACACTAACTGACTTAAATAATTTTGTTTATTATTTTTGTACTCTTACTCAGCTAATTCAGTGTGTTTTGTATCCCCATAACTTAAAGGCTTATGTCCTCTCTTTTTTGCAGCCTCCAGAGAGCAGGGAAAAATCAAGTCAAATCATCATCCTCACTTTTCTATTTTTCAGTGGAGATAACTGCATTGCATTTGTGTGCACTGCAATTTAAACTTTAGGGAACATAAAATACGAATAAGTAAAAAGTTTTATAGCACTGTAATTTATTGATCAACATTCATTATGAATTCCTGAGGGGAAAAAAAAAAGGTGTCTCACAGTTGTGCTTGAATTCTTTAACTTGCTAATTTAGTGAAAAAAGTCTATCACTATTTCATAAAAACATTTGATTCCACACTTCAGTATAGTGTCATATTCAAGAAAAATCAGCAGAGGTCTTATTGTTCGGGATTTTCCGTCCTAGGCTCTCTGCCACAGCCAGGTGTGGGAGTGAGGGACCCCATGCTTCTGCACAGACAGGAAAGAGAGGGAATGGAGTTATATATAGTACCCAGTGTAAGGTTTCATGGAAATAGTCTGGAAACAGACGCCCTAGGTATGAAGCACTATGTTTAGAAGTTCATGTTCGAAAACAAATTAAAAATTCAAAGAATTAAAAGGTTGGCAGTTGAATTCATGGTGGGTTTGTTGTGGTTTTTTTTCCCCTAAGAGAAGTTCTGTAAAGGTTACCTGGAAGAGAAGACATTTAGGGATAACGTTTATTCTCAGTGAGGAATTTTTCAAAATGTATCCACTTATTTTTCCCTAAATAACTTACAATGAATAAGACACGTACAGTCCAAAAAGGCCAGTCATTTCAGTAATGCAGTGTTACATCTGTTTCTCTGGACTTCTGTCCACTGCACAGAAACCTTATTTTTCTGTAGAAACATGGCTCAGTTTGGGATCCATTATTCAAGATGCTCCTTGCACATGGTGGCACACCATGGAGTAGGGAAACATATCCATCTTTAATAACATTTATCTCCCTGGATGTCTTTTCTTGTTGACTATTTCTCCCTACAGCTTGGCCAATTTTCATTCCTTTTCCCTTTCAGGTCCACCATTCAGGAAAAAGAAAAGAACTGCATTGAGGAAGTGAATATTGTGATTTTTTTTATATAATCAGACTCTCCCAAAGGCTGGAAGGAAGAGGTGGCATTCCAGAGGGGTTCTTTCTTCAAAATCACCCAGGGAAAGATTTAAGTTTATTATGGCATTGCTAAGGCTAGGTTAAGGGTCATGCAATAAAGTAATAAAAAGAAAGAAAATCACAAACAAGACTGAAATGTACTATATGCCTTTTTTAATTAATCACCACGGGTGCCACTTGAGCAGCTTTATCAGGTATGGTATTGTACTTCTGTTTCACAGGACGTACAAGGTACATTTCAGCTGCAAGTTAATTTAATTGCTTTTATTCTAACTCATTAATATTCTTTTATTGCAGGTTTCTTTGTGGACATAAATGACCTTGGAGGGAGTATGCAATTTCAAACTTACATAAATTTGCTGATAATGCTAAATTGGACTGGACTGGTAAATAGAGGAGGGAGACAAGTATTTGAAAATTATCTGCTTGGATAAGGCTTGGAGGCTGATAAAGGAGCTCATTCAGTTTAGCATGAAGAAGTGTAAGATAATGAAATGGGGCATCAGAAACAATCATAGTTTTTTTGGGGGCTAAAATCATACAAGTTTCAGAATTTGGAACAAACAGACAATTTAGAGTAAAATTGATGGTAATTAAGACTGTACCTTTGCAATTTTACATGCTTACATTCAAGTCTTCAGTTATTGTGAAAATGTGGAACAGGAGTCAAATGAGGAACATGAGCCAAAATCGTCTCTTACAAATGAGTCTGAGAATAATATCTGAATAGAAAACATCAGGTGTAAGATCTCAGTTACCCATTTTGTTTTCTATTACCAATTAAAGCAATTTCCAGATTAATTTGAAACTCTGCAATCTCTTCCAGCAGTACCAAGAGATTGGTTTGCTCTCAAACCAGCCTGGCAATTGTTAATATTTATATTGTAATTCTTAAGAATCCTAGGCATAAACCAAGTCTCACTTTGCTTCACAAGATAAGCACCTGCATCAACTACAGATGACCTATTAAAGAATATTTGATTTATAAATATAAATTTCAATGACAAAGAAGGTCTAGGGATAACCCACTTGTTTAGCAAACATGAAGAAATTGAGCTGTCTTTCACCGTGTCCGTCTCCCATGATGAAATCAAGATAGCTGAAAGAATTCCTCTGCTTCCTCTGTCTTCTCTTGTCCTTGCATCCCATGCCCATTCTCCCAGCCATAGGCTTTCCATCCCTGTCTTTCTTGGGCTCTGTCCCATTTCCCAGACTGCCTCAACTCACTAGACCTGGAGCAAAGCATTCCCTTGTTTAGGTTACCGAACTGGCATCGCAGGAGGCTGTTGAGTGCTGGGGTTGGCAGAAGGTGGAGTGTGGAGAAGAAAGCCTTCAGCCTGGGGCAAAGTGTGGGAGATGTTGCTGTCTGTGGAAATCCGTTCCATTGTCCCAGGCCACAGAGGATAATTGATCTTCCAATTATCCAACCCTTTATCCAGCTTCCCTGGGCAAGAGTCTGAGCACCAAATAAACGGGAGGTTGAACAACATCAGAGAATACATATTAACATTGCACGTCCCAGTAAAAAAATAGACCCTTTCTAGAGGAAGAACACAAATATTAGTGTTCCCACTGGATGGTTTGTAAGTCATATTTAAATTGTCAAGCAAAACAAAACATTTGACCCATTTCTTTTCACCTGTAAAAAAAAGGCTCAGTCTATACTTCATATCTCATAGTAACTCATCCAAGAAGATGTCTTAATATTGTAACCTGGATATTGTTAAATAAGAGAAAAATGTTCTGTGTCAGTCAGTACTGCTTAAAATTGGAAGAGTAGTATGGGTTTAAACAAACAGAAATATAAGCTTAATTCCAATATGATAACATTCAAGTTATTTTGCTTTTAGTTTTATTACCAAAGCTTAAAAAATTAGTTGTTATTAGTTCTTTTTCAATTACTTGAATAAAAAAAAAACTAGACTTTTCATTTGCTTCTGGCGTTAATGGAAAACATTCTAGAATATTTTGGTTTATTTAAAGACAGTGAAATATGTTAAAAATAGTCTAGGAAGAAAATTAATGATTATTTGGAGAAATATAGGAGCAAAACCAAATGAATCTTTTCTAAAAGGAAAAAAAAAATCCAAAGGTTTTTCTTTGTTATCTTTGAGTTTTTTCAAATGTGTATCTTTGTGGTTGTGTGATCAGACTGCTCCATCCTTCATGCCATTTTCCATGGGGATTTCCATTTGTTTGTCCAGAATCAAAATACTTTATTTCCAGCTGTTGCTCCCTCCTTGATGTAAAATATAATAAATAGTATTGACAACATAAATCTTAAAAAAGGCCTAAAGATACTTCATATAAATTCCAAGAAAGTTGCATTTTCTAACTGATACTACAGCTGAAGCACATTTAAATTGTCACAGAGGTTTAGTTTGTGTATTTGTCTGCTTCAAATGTGAGTGATAAAAGTGGGTAATAAAGCACCTGTCCCATTTCAGACAATGTTTCTGATGCTGGGCAGCAAACTGGAGGTGAGCAGCTTTTGGTGAATGTGTACAATGACAGTACATTCTCTGACCTGATCCCTAAAGTAACTGACCCAGCACACCTGTTCTAAGGGAATTGGTTGTGACTCCAAAGAGAAGGAGAACACAAAGCTTTTTAACTCTGCTGCTTCATGCAGAAAATTCAGGAAAATTGCTTTTCATTCTCAGAACAGAAAGTAAAATTTATAGCCCAAGCAGAATGCCTGCAACTGTAGGAAACTGCACCCGAGAGGTGTCTGATCCCCTGGGCTGGGCCTGCCCTGGGGGACTGTCCCCTGGCCCATGGAGAGCAACTTGGTGTTATGTGGAGACAGTGGAAGAACTTGCTGTAGTGACAGACATAAAAAGAAAGTACCAATAAGGAAGAGGCAAAAGGGTTTGTGCAAAAGGGTTTCTCCTCTGAATGCATTTTTCAAGGATACATTTCAGCTTGAGTAGTTTTACCATGCACACTGATATTTATTAGATGAACACAGAAGTCCAGAACGCAAATTTGTTGTGGCAGGTGTTCAAAGCTGTGTAAATCCAGGTGAAGCCTTTTGTAGCATAAGATTTTGCCTGAATGTAGTATTTAACTAAGACATCTAGACTTGTTACATGGTGACCTATTTCAGATTTTGGATATCTCTTTGTGGGCCCAATGAACTGTCTATGAAAGTAAAATGAATAGGCAAACGTGTAGAATGGATCAGCAAGTGTGTCCAGTACAGAATGTATAAAGATATGAATGCTGGACCTTAATGCATTGACAGCTCTATTTATTTTCAAGGAAATGGGAAGAACAATACTAAGAAAATACCTTTACAGATTTATCAGAAACATTAAAAAAAGGGAACAGATTAAAGATGAATTTTGAAATTCAAAGTATTTTTAAATTAAAAAAATACATACTTTTCCAAGAGATAGTGTAAGATTCAGTATAAAACTGGAAGAATTCAAATTGAATGTTAGGTGCCATTTACTCTCGAAATAATAATAAAATAACAGTAAATAAAAAAAATCAGCACATATTCTTCTTGAATTTGAAAACCAGTAATGTGTCAGTCTAGTGAAACAGAAAATTTAATACAAGTGTATTTTCATTTTATGATGACTTATTTAACTCATTTTCATTTGTATACTTCTTTTTTACCATAAAATTTATTTTTATTTTTACCATAAAATTTTAAATATTAAACATTTTTATTGTATTTTATTTTGTCTGAACATTTGTTTATGAAATAAATTAAGATGAGAATGTCAAATATTGAAACAAATAGTATTTAAAGAAATATTTGATGTGTTCATTTTGTTTTATTTCATAAATAAATTGTCAGATAAAAGATGTGCTAATTTAAATTAGGAAAAAAAAAGGAAAACATCATCAAATTTGTGTAAAAGTCAAATTTCAAATGAAGAAACTTCAAAATTGAATATCCAGCAGCTGCTGCACACTAATTCTGGTCTTCTTACACTTGATGGCACAGGGCCAGTTGTATCACACCCCTCAGAAACACACCGCAGCACTGACCCTATAAGGATGGGATGATCCAAGACTATCTGAGTAATTCCCAGCACAGGAACTATTCTGGGCTATGCTTTTTGATTGACGTGTGCCTGATGCCAGGGCTGCAGGAAGAGAGGCAGGGAGGCAAAGGGAGTAGAGAAAGGATGACTGGAGCTGTGGGAGGCTTCCTGTTCTCCCACAATTTGCTGCGCCCCTTTAGACAAACATCTAAAGGGTGCCAGAGGCTGGCTGTGAAGTGGAACATAGTTTTCAGAAAATAATATAGGTACCCTGGTCTACTAGCTGCATTTTACATCATTCAATTCATCTGATAGGGCTGTCTGGAATATAGGGCATATGCTGGGGATTTGGGAAGCAGCTTTCAGAGGAAGAGTGGAAGGTTGAGAAAGGTGATGTTTTTTGGCCTCGAGCCTGAGCTAAAAAAGTGACTTCAATAGTTAATAAGAGGTCACAGAGAGAGAAACCTGATGCACTGGATATATATCTACATGCCATATAAAACAGATCGATTTTTAATTTTTTTTTTTTTTTTTACCTGTCATCTCTGTGTTGCTTTCAGGAATGCGCAAGAGAAGAACCTTGTGCTATAGATGTGTCACTTACCAAGAGTGCTACCATGTCCTCTGTTGAGGGGTCAGAGCAGAGGAGGATTGGATCAGTTTGTATGTGTGCACACACAGAGCCATTTGAAAATATTTCCCAGGGTCCTACTTGGTAGACAAGTATGCCTGGCTGTGTTTACTTTAATTGTACCAGGTGAGATGTGGTGTCAAGACCCTGCAGTGTGGTCTAGCTGCAGCTAAGGAGCCATCATTTAGAAGCTGGTGCATTTGGTTCTTTCAGTTGCTGTGGGAGGAAATGAGAAGATGATGTCTCAGGATATCACTTTTGAAGACCTAGATTTCTTTGATTGGGGAACCCCCTGGACTGGAATTTACCACTGAGTCTGATGGTGCTGCCAATGATGGCAGCAGCAGTGCCTGCATCCATTGCTGTTGTGGTCTCACTGGAAGATGGTACCTTAGCGTAGGAGAAGAGACTCCTAAGCTGCAATATTTTGATTTCCAGGCCTTGCTCATCATTTGGAAGACTCTGCAGTACTTCCCTTTGAAGATCCAGTTTAGCACAGCTTAGTGCAGATACTTATGCTGAGCTGGGATGGATGTACAGCCCTGACCCTGGACCTTGATGTAAGCCATCTTGAGTTTCTTTAGTATGTGTATGCATACTCTGAAAATCCACCACTTCCCCTTACCGGGAAACTTCCCAGGAAACAGGTGGAATTAGGCAGAGCCTTGATTCTGGTCTAGTTTCTCAGGGACAAAAAGGACCTATCTTCCTATGCCCTTCTGTGGTATACAGCTTCTGGCAGCTTTCTGTCTTTGAGAAAGTGACTGCTTTGCAGTGGACTATAAACATCAAGCTGTGTTTGTAAAGCACAGCCTGTGTAGTGTGAAATCATATAAGGAAAGTGAGCAACAGAAGACAGTGTAGATCAAAAATCCAAAATGGTATGGTCTCATCTGGAATACTGAAAGGAAACATTCCCTGGAAATTTCTGAATTATACAAGTGAATTATTTAGAAAGTGAAATATGAAATATGCTAAATCTGTGCCAGAAAAAATAATAGAAGTTTATTGCCATAGACTACAGCATCCAGATTCTGGGAAATGTTCCTAAAAATACTAGATATGTCCAGGGCAAAAGGCAAGATAAACCCAATTTGATACTGAATGGTATCAAGGGATATAAAAGAAAGCCATGAATAGTATTATAAGAGCCTTAGAACAAAATGTTATGTCAGCATTTAGATTGCAATTGCATTTATGAAAATACAGAGTGGGTTAACTAAGGATATTCTAAAATAATCTGAAACTCACAGTTTTAGAATGAGAACTGTACATAAAAGGGGAAAAACCCCAAACATAAAGCATAAATAAAACAAAGGCTAAATCTGAGCATTGGGTTCTGGATGAAGAGGTACCTGACCTCCAGAGGAGAGAAGGAAGACAGCATCCTGCCTGTCCAAGGAAACTTCCCTCCTGCAGACACCCTTTTAACCTCAGCTGAAGATGAAGTCTTATACTTGAGAGAGTTGGATCATAAGCCTAATTAATTTTTAATAATTTCCAGGGAATCCTCATGTTTTGGTAAAGTTAGCATTTAAGAAACATTTAATTGTGTTTTGCAGTCCTCAACACAGATTGTTGAGGATTTTAACATTTGTGACAACTACAGACACAAATGCTATTGCTTTGCTATAGCCCGCAGAAACTAGGTTAAGCTGCTGATAGGGAAGACAAAGTGTTAAGCATCAGCATTTATGCAGTCCTAATTGGATCTATCCTAATTGTGTGTATCTCTTGTTGTTCTATAAGCACTGTTCCATCATTCTTCCACTGGCTTTAAACAGCCCTCTTTTCTACTAGGGAAGAATAAGCCTAACCAGAACTGAAACTCTTATTGTATACATGATAGATGTCTGACTTGGCCTACATAACTCATAGCTTGTTTAGTGCTAAAGTAGGGCACAGCTAAAGAGAGAAGAGAATCAGGCAACAAATGGAATAAATGTCTCAAAAAATCCTCTGAAAAATTCCCATGCTCTTCTTTGGATTTGAATCAGATCCTGGAAAAAAACGTCGTGATGAAGCTATGGTTGACAGAACTGACTTCTAAGAGGGGAAAATAATTCAGAACATTTTATGCTGTCCTTTTTAATGTTAATTTCTGTAGGAAACCTGCACGAGTGAGTTGCTGATCACATCCTCCTAGGATTGCTGTTGGAAAGGACCCTACAAATAGTCTGAGTGACTCAAACTGGCCAAATTAATACAGCCAACATTGTCAGTGATGGTATATACAAGCAGTTTTCTCTGGCAAAATTAATAAAATTCATACCTTTAGGATACAGTTTCATGTTACTAATTTTTTCTAAATCATGAGTGTTTAGATTTAATTAGTTATATCATACATCTAAAAAACCAAAATAATTTCTTCTATGAATGCATGAGATATTAGACAAAATGAGGACAATACCATTCATAAAAACAAACAAAAAATTACTTCATCATAATTTTAAATTAATAGTTTAAATTAATAATATCTATCAACTTTTTATGCTACCCATAATAAATTCAGTGTGAAGAAAATATATTCAGCATAAGCAATACTACAACTACTGCTAGCAAGAGTGTAGTTTAGAGAAAACTGCAGCTAAATCCTTCCTTGTTTTCATTTCATTATTCAGTTAACAAGATCAAAAGAGGAGGCAAGTAGCAAATTTCTATGTTAGGGGATCAGTTACTCAAATACCTGTATTATTTTCTTCAGACTTAGGAGATCTGATGGAGGGTTACATCTGTCTTTCACATCTGTCTGTGGAAGTCCAGCTTACTTCAACAGTACTGAATGGGCCTTTCATTATTCTAAACTCTCTTGGTGAATAGTGCTCAATGACTGAACCAAAATGCAAAACAGATGATCAAGATAAAGTAAATTCATTAAGCACAAACTCGAAAATTTACAATTCAATGCAGTATGCTGATACTATTTATCATGTTATAAAGTTGGTGCATTTGAATAACATCCAAAAGTCTGGATTACAAAACAGTGCCATTTCTGCTGACCTTCTGAAATAGCTTAGTTTTCAGAATAATATCAATACTGTATTAGTCTGCTGCAGCGAAGGTCCCAGATTGTGATTTGTCTCTGAACTCAAATGTGATAAAGTTGTCTGTTTCTACAGACTCTTCAAACCTTAAATGATAGTACATTCCTTCTTACTCATTTCTTCAAATGGCACTTTTGCGGATTGCAAACAATAACCTTTTAGAAAGACTGTTATGCTAATGCATACTTCCTTAGAAGCTTCCTTAGACATCGAGTAAATAGATAAATAAGTTTGCTTGTAACAGAAGGATTGTTATCAAGGCAAACTCACCAACTGTTTAGATTCATCAGATGCTGTGATTTAACTGTCTTGCTCCCAAGGAAAATTATCAATAATCTATCAGTCTCATCTTTTCTCTTCTCTCAACTGATTTTTAATGCTGTTGAAAAGGGGAAAGAATATAGAAGAATCATATTCCTTATTGTGGAGAGGTTCATTTTTCTGTGCTTCTTGGATCATACACTTCATCTACTTCAGTATAAGAAATGCCTGTTTACTGTCTAGGACATTTTATCAGCAGACACAGTGAAGCCAGTACAGGTCTTCTGATAAGGTGTAATCAGAGCTGGCTGCCTTTCCCAGATTAATCAAGTCCTGGTAGAAAAAGACTACAGCAAAAGATATATGGCTTTGGGTGAAGGCATCCTTGAATCTTGTAGGAGACCATGTGATCTGGTATCCTCTGGATTGTCTTTTCTCTGTAGTTTAGGCTTGGTATATTGTACCACAAAATTTGCTAGAGTACTTCAGCAAAATTCTAAGAAATTTGTCTGGTTTTACTTTTTTTTTTCTTTTACTTTTTAGTGTCTTTTTATTTCTAAACATGTCTTGCTGCTAGTAACATGAATACTGAATTAATCAGTGGAACTATCTCATATATATTAAGGGGGTGAGAACTACTTTTCGTTTGCAAAATGACTGCACCATAAAGGCAATCAGCATTTTCAGAGTTAACTATCACCTGACTCAGTGCAGGTTGTGGCAAGCAGCTTTGGAAGACAAAAGGAAGGCTAAAAATGTCTTACGCCTAGGACAGTCATTATTACAGAAAATGTCTGCCATGCTATTGTGGCAGGATTGCATTTCATGACATTTGTGAGACATTCAAGCTCTGAGGCTGATGTAAGATGTTCAATTTGCCTGCTGACTTCAAGCAACCTGAGATTTGCCAATATTTTGCTAAGTGGCCACAGTAAGATTTAAAAGGGTAGTTTGACAGAACATGAAATCATGCAGCATGAAAAGGAATAATTGCTTTGGAAAATTTCAGCATGTCTGTGTGTCTCAATACAAAGAAAAGCTTTTTTTTTTTTTTTAACTAGAGTTGTCTGGAAAATATTACTTAAAAAGTGGACTGTCACAGGAATTGCTCTGACTAAGCTAATGCAAGGACTGGAACTAAGGACTGTAATCAAAAGACCAAGATCGAAAAACAGAAGCCTAATCAAAGGCAAGGCAGGAGCATGCCCAGCACACAGTTCAGCTGTCAGTAATCCTACCAGTTCAATACTGCAAGGCAGGTCCTGAGACAGCTTGTGGGGCAGATATGAGTACAGCTGCAGGCTGATGAGTACAAGCAGTCATTACTGGTCAGCTGAGAGCCCAAACAGGGCCCCAGGACAGGGGCTGCTGCATTTATGGTTCTGGTGTAAAGACAGTGCACTGAGTAATACAGCAGCGGTGCAACCAGCATGGATACCTATCAGTCATTTAGGCTTACACTCCCGGGCAGGTGGAGCTCGTTAACCCTTAAAGGAAACCCACCTACGTCCTGAGGACCTCGCTGCCACCGTCCAAGCTCGCTTGGCCCCGGTAGATGAACCTTAGGATTAAAGGGTGGGCTCAGTTCCGCGCACACTGTGTCTCACCTAAAAAATCCAATGCGCAGGCTGGAAGGTGTAAAGACCTTCCCCGGATCTTCACTCGTGAAGACTGGCCATTATATTATTTAGGCTTAAAGGCCAGACTTTATTTCTCACAGTTTGGTCAGATTATCAAGATGTAGGAGATTGGCTTCTGCCAGAAGGCTGTCTGACATTCCATAATCCACGCAGAGCATAATTGCGACTGACAGTAAAGTTTATTCATAGAAGTTCTTATTATTTTCTGCCAGAGTGAGATTATAGGTCTTCTACTAGGAAGACTGAAAACCTGACAAAGAGATTTACATTACATGGATAGGAATATTTTTTTTCTGTATTGTCAAGAGGCTTGTGCTGCAAGCCTGCTGAAATTTTGATCAATAGTGCACTCTTGACACTTAAGTCTTTTGCGATGAAAGATGCAAGATCCCTTTGAGTACTAAAGATCAGTCTTTCCCACTCGGTTTTACAGTGTAACATACCGTATCTACTTAGCAAACATCTCTGCAAAATATGTCTCATTTTTGACTGCTATCAAGCACCATGTTATCATGAAAATAAATGTCCAGGTTTAAACAAAATAGTACATGCAGCTATCATTTTGAGAAGAAGGTAGGGAAAGGATTTTTGAGAAAAAAAGCTGCCTATATTTATGAAGCAGCCACCTCTGCATCACATCTACTCAAATTCTTTCTCTTACCATATCCAGAGACATTTCCAAGCATTCAGTTCTTTCTCTCAACATCATTTGCATTTACAGCTTTAACATTTTCTCCCACAGGCACTATTTATAGGGCCTCTCTCAGTTCAGGTCCAATTGCTATCCATTGTTGCTATTAGGAAGGCATCAGGTTTCCAGTTTAACATGTTAGTGATGAATACAAAAAGAAATCATATCTGAATAGGAATATTCAGGCTTATATTTATGCTCTGTAATCTTGATAAATCTGGTACATTTAATTTCTTTTTATTTGGCATACACCCTGTCCTTCTGTACCTCTGGGCTTCCCTGCTTCCAACAAAAACATGCACGTTATTGTTGATACAAGACCTGTATATCAATGTTTTAAAGAAATAGAAGATTTTTTTTTTCCTACAGCATGAAACAGCATAAAAGTGAGGCAAACTACGCATAATTTTCAGAAAGATGTGTTTGCATATGACAACCAGGCTCTCCACCATGCTTTGCTCCGTGAAGAAGAATTAAAATATTGGAATGAGTGAAGTTTCTCCTGCTGGGATAGCTGTATTGTTGGCTTGCTTTGGGAGAACTGTTTAAACTGTGATTCCATTCTTTGTCTGCTTAAGCACTGCTTAAACACAAACATACTAACAGAGCTCTTATTTTCTTTGAGAAACAAGTTTATATTCACTGGTAAGTGCATGAGAATAATGTAGAGAACTTTATGCATACAGACAGACAGTGAAAAAAGAAACCAAGTGCCACTGATAAACTCCTTGTAGTAATGATCAGGCCAATGCTAAACACTAGGAAATATCATTTGGATTCCATAATCTTTAATTCTGCTGAGGCTTTGAGCAAGTGTGCCAAGCATGATGAGTAAATAGTTGGTTTTGCTTTGTTTTAATCAAAGACAAGCTGTGAGATATCACTTTTAAAATAATTCACAGCAGAGATGTAATATAATTGTGACATCTAGTCTTACTGAAAATAGACATGTCCAGATTAACTGTGGTGCAGGAAAAAAACACCACATAGTAAAAATAAAATAATTATTCTTAAAAAGCTATTGATAATCTACTTGCTTATTTCGATTTTGTTTTTCAACTTGCTTATTTCATTCAATAAATTAAAGGTGACTGCTCCATGCAGCCAATTCCGTTAAGGTTTTATGTAGTCCCTGAAAATAGGTAACAGTAATACAATTTCAGAATTTTGGCCTTTTACTGAGAGAGATCATTAAGAACAGTGGAAAAAGAAAAGTTTTCCTAAGATTTATCAAACTTGTCTCCCTATATTGCAAGTTGGGTAGTTTCAGAACAAATACTGTTCATATCTTTTCAGACATCTGTCCTAGGGTCAAGCTTTGGAACTGCCCTTTCAACATCTATTTGAAAAGAGAAATAATCTGTTTTTATTTTTTTGCCAGAATTTTGGGGTTTTCAAATATGTTTTGATTTATTATTTCCATTACAGAACTCAAGTTGTTTTAGAATAGATTATCTAATTTAGTTCAGTTTCACTTAGTTCTATACTTCTTGGAAATTAGACAGATGATGTATAAACTGTATGAGTGAAACAATCCTGAATGATCAGAACAATTCTGTTGTCCAATATGATACTTAACTTCCTTCAATTTATTCTTTATGCTTTCCAATGTATTGTATTTCTTTTTTAAAAAAAAGGATAGTATAACTCCAGAAAAAATAATGCTATATTTAGCCATTATGACAGTTTGAATTCAAAATTCACAATGTTTTCTTCTTTGGTCCTGGAAAAGTTGTCCCAAAAGGTTTTAGCTGCCTAAAGAGTGTCTTAGTTCTGCAGAGGAAGGACAAATCCGAAGAACAGAATTATGGACAGTTTTCTATTAGTGACAAGTGACCAAAACAATCCAGGGCCCAGTAATGAACTTAAGTATTGCATGTTTGATGGTTGCACACAATCCAGCCACATCTGAAATTCAGATCACTGCATCCCTGAGTTAAAACTGAATAAATATACCTTTATTTGCCAGTTAATCTGCTTTACAACAGAAGGTGTTGTTTTAACATTCATCTTGAAGCAACATGAAACCTATGTTCTCTTGGTTCTGCCAGAACAACTATTTCTACAATTAAAGGGACAGTTGGATTCAGGAACCCAGCTGGCTTGAAACAAATTATTTTTTGTTTCCTTAGGTAGGTATTGGCTGCACTGGCTGCCTGATTGCACTGACCAGGCACCATAATGATCTCCAATGCTGCAGTTCAAGACCTGTGATGTGAATTCGGTATGGAGCAAACAGTAAGACTGACGCTGATAGAATTAGTGACAAATAAGATAAACTGTACCATTAAGGGCCTGAATTCCCACCCTGTGTGAGCTGTAAATGTTGGTTATCACTCTTTTGAAATTATGTGAAGGTGGATAGGCTAGCCCTTGAATCTCAGTTCACATATTGGTTAGCATTAGCACTGGTAGAAATAAAACACACAGAAAGAAAGCAGTTTGTCCTAAAATAAAGGGAATGACAATTTTCTGTTGAGAAACATATTATCTAGCCAAAGATTTACTGCCTCAGTTTAACAGAGAAATCAGTTCTGGAAAAAAGCTATACTTTTTCATCTAAGAGACTTTTTTGAGGCAGTATCCCTAACAATTCTTTTGTGATGACAATAAAAAGAGTTGCTCTTCCTGCTAGGTGATAAGAACTTCAAAACCACTAATTCATTCTCACTCCAGACTTACCACTCTCCTTTGTGGCAAATTTAAAAAGTATTCAGAAAATATCACAACTGCCCCCTTCCTCCCTATAAGAATACTGCTATACTGTTAAGTAAACGATAGTAAGAGATCACTTATGGTTTCCAAAAACAGAAACTAATGTCATACAAATAACTAACTACAGAATAGTTTTCAAATGTTTTTCTTCTAGTTTATTGTTTGTGTAACTGAAGTTAAATTCTAGAATTATCTCTGATTCTATGTACTACAAAATACTCGCTTTAATAAGTGAATAGTCTGCTGTATAATGTATTTCTAGTAAAACACACTAAAAAGAGAAAAAATACAATCATGATTCATATTGTCATTATTATTTAGAAAATTACTTTATCATATACTTTCATCAAATTATGTGCTCACTTTCTTGGCATCAAAGAATATCATCAATGGCAAAGAGATGGAATTTTTTAGTATATAGGACATCAACAAGTTGCATATCAAATACAAAGCAACAGATACAGTTTATAATATGCACAATTTCATTCTAACTGAAACACAAAAATACTCCACAGAACTCTATAACTCAGTCTCAGTGTTTTTGCTGTGCAGTTCAAATGCATAAGTGTGAATATTATCTTAATCTGCAATTCTATCACAAACCACAAATACCTTCCAATTCTCATTCAAACTTGCAAGTATTGTAAAATTTGTTGAAGGTACATTCTCTCGCTATTGGTATATAGCTTAAATTATTCCTTATGCAGTTGATACACACCAAAATAAAGCTTCCTCTGAAGGGCAGCAAGGGGTTTTAAGCTTTCCTGAAAGTGCAGCAAGCACAAACCAGTAGAAACACTGCACCAACCACAATTTTCCAGTGCCTGTCTGATCTGAAACCTTGTTTGCCAGTGCACACTGAGCAGGGCCTTCAAGACCTTTGCTTTATAAGACATGCTCTCATATGAACATACTATCATTAAAGCACTAAAAAGGTCTTTGTAAAAATGTCTAAATTTACTTTTGTTCATGGAAAATTCTAAGTCCATGCTTGATCATTTTAAATTTCTGCCATTGAGTGGTCCTTACTCGTTTTTGAGGTCCTGAAATACCTGACCAATATATTCATGCTCATCTGCTCCTTTTCAGTTCTTGCACCACCCTAAAGGGCAAGCTTTGTCATCTTCATTTTCTCTGTCTCTTAAGCAAGCTTTGCTAGGGTCTTCTAGCAATAACACAAAGAAAGCTATGAAACACAAAATCATCACAAAATCCTCAAAAATATTTCCCTGGTGAAAGTCAGATCTTGGTCCTAATAATTACAAAGCCAAAGATTCATACCTTCAGCATCTGACTTCAATGCAGAGACTTGAATGGTTTCCTTCTGTGATGACAAGCATGAGCAGGCAAATTATATCAATTTCTTACAAATGCAAAGACTGAAATGATACAATGTGAATTTCTGTAAGCAGATCAGATACCTGTGTTACTTTTCATCAACACACAGAGTGCCAAGAGAATCTTGTGTCTTGCTGACACTAGCAATGTGCTCATGGAGCAGACATGGTCATGTTGACAAGTATGTGATTGCTTGTGATAAAATTAGCATGCTATGAGGAAAAAACCTATAGAACTCCTTGTTGCCTCCACCAGAGAGGAGAATGGGAGGTAATTTCCTCATTATCATTCACATATTTTTCCTCACAGCAGAAAGAAGGAGATGAAAGGGCTAAGGAGCTAGTTAATCATTGACTGAAGAAAGGCAACATCACCAACAGAAAAGCATACATACAATGTCAGGATGTTATCATAACTACTTAGTGATTCCTCCTTAATGATATTTGATAAGAGTCTGAGGACCACTTGAGTTGAGGATAGTTACAGTACTTGCGTCTAATCTTCTCTGCTGTGATGGTGAAGGATGCTACACTTATTAAGTCTTTTCACAACAAAGAACAATATTTTCTAAAAAATCTCAGCACTGTTCCTTATTTAATGAGGAAAACCAAAATTCAGTAATAAGAGTGCTCATGTGTCCTCTCCTACAACTTTAAAATCACTAAAAAATATCAACCACATATTACAGAAAAACAATGATAAACATGTTGTGGTCTGGTAGAATTAATAAAAATGGGCAATCAGGTAGAAGACAGACATCTGATTAATGCCCTTCTGATGGAGAAGTTTCATTAACATTATTAGTTAGCTTATTTAAACCTAACTTTTCCTAAGGGAAAAATAGGCTAATAAATGCCACCTCTGTGAAAAATGGTGCCTGTCCTTTATTAAATTACTGCAAAACAAAGAAGAAGGAGTAAAATGATAGGAGACTCAGCCTTACTTGTTCTGCTGTCAACAGTACAGCTGCTCATTTTCCTCCTACCTTTCTTTTTTTGCTTGCAGACTAAAATTCTAAAATATTTTAACTGTGGGACGCCTTATTACCAAATTCTTCCTTTGTGCATCTCCCACTGGAAGTGTGGGGCCATCTTCACCAGACCTGTATAAATAATGCTAGATTATTTCTCCTTTTTTTTTTTCTTTTTAAATAGTGACATGAAGTAGTGGAGTAATGCAACCATTATACCTCCCTATAGTGTAGGTCATGTACTTCAATGGTCATATAAGCTTGTTGCAATATGTTTCAACTTGTAAAGAAGTTGTGGTTTGTTTGTTTGTTTTTTTTTTTTCTTGTTAAGGTAACACTCAAGCATCCTACAAGAATCCTTGCCCAGGGGTATTGTTGCCCAGCAGCCATCTATCTTGCTGCTGATAGAGCTGGATACATGACAAATCAGTTTAAACTTAAAAATAGGCTACTGGGAGGAAGTTCCAAGGTACCTGATGAGGCAATGGGCATTCTTTCTGTTCTCCAATATATAACAGTATTCTCATTTTTTTTTATTTTTATTTTCTCCTATATTATTGTTCTTCAGATGTTCACTGCTTTATAGTGTACAGACAAATGCACACACACATTTACTGCAAAAGGTTCTGTTAAATATCAACCAGCTAAGCAGTGTTAAGGCTGCCAATACCTCCATCAATCCCAAACAGCCCAGACCAGCAGCCGTGGAGTGTGGAAAGCACTTCCCTTCTATAGGGAGTGCTTGGGGAAGGTGGGAACATGCTGGTTATGACTTTGCTTAGTGTAATATTGTTAGCATTGTTGAGTTAGAATTAATCTTTAGCATGTTAGAATATAGTTAGAATTAATCTTTAGCATGTTTCTGAGATACCTGTGTGGACATCACAAAAGTTGGACATTTTAGAGATTTTTAGGGTAACTTAGGAAGGCAAAAAGGATTGGTCTGAAGAAATATAACAAGTTGAATCTTGTGTTGCTTGTTACTTTTTGTCCATTATTTTTTTGTCTCCTCCTTTTAATAATGTATAGTTTTCAGAGTTGTGCTGCCTACACAGTTTTTTTGGGGTTTTTTGGTTATCTTCTACAGACTTCAGACATTAGTGACAATTTTCCATAAATATTTTGCATATAGACAATTGTATCAACAAAGAGAAAAAGGTAATTCTCAAAAGATAAAGTTGATTTGTAATATTCTTTTCACAATGTAACTTTCAGTTGAATTGAAAAGGATCAGAGGAAAATTAAGAACCAGAATATCATCTGAAAATACATCATACTTTTTTTCCTGAAGTTTGAAGCTTTATTTTCAACAGGCAGTAGCAACAATAGGCATATTCAAATTTTGTTCCATACTGTCAACATTATTCCAAGAAAAGTAAGTTTGTAAATATATGCTGTGATTTAATTAGTTTGTATACCAAACATTAGACATATCTAGCATATTCCTAGGGCTGTTTGCATTTGAAGTTACAGTGAATTATCTCTTCAAATAAGCATCTAGAACCTTGATAGAAATTAATAGTTATTTTCTATTAAGGTGGCATATGAAATACACATTCATCTATACTCACATACATTTCAAGGTAGTACTTCAAAACATGGTACAATAGTCATTATTAAATGTAGTTCTGGGCCATCCTGGTTACTTAAGCCATTGCTGCATAGTGTGAGAGAAAGCTGTGGATATGCTCAGTCTCTTCCTTACAGCACATGGTTTAAAACTTGTGGATTCAAACCACGCATAAGAGCATCAATGAAGTTCCATAATAATCAGGGTTTTTTTGCCCCAGGTAAATGCTCAAAAAGAGTCAAACACGTCTCTAATACATTTAATCCTTACATGAATTTAGGTGACTGATAATGGATCAATTTTTTGTACTTTAGAGGCTTAGTCAGATGATCAACAATATATTTTAAACAAATATATTACAGTAAAACATAAGGTAAGTTTGGTTGACATTTGTTACTAAACTTTCAATAATAAAATAGATTTTCTGAAGCAGATAGCACTTATTTTATACTTGCAACTGCCCTTTTTAACAAGTCTAATGTTTGCTACCCTGGTGAACATTTTTTTATTGTTTCCTTTTTAATATTCAGTTAATTAAAAATATAAACTGATATTTCTACCTAACTTCTTACAACATATCTGAGACATTGCTCTTTAACGTTTCTAATGCAGAACTTTATCTCCACTCATTAGTTGTTGCTTTATTCTCCTTAAACTATGTCTGCACTTAAGTATTTGCAGTTCCCAGAATGGGTTCACAGTTGTTGATAATTCTGAGAATAGTCAGAATAATGCTATATTCTTTACCTTTAATGAAATACTTCCTTGCTGTTATGCTTTCTAGTGAGGGAACTTAGTACATTTGGGATACCTGGAGATGCAGAAAACTGACTGTACCTCTTTTGGAGATGTAACCCTACTATTACATAATAGTTCTGATCACTGTATTTCTCGAGAATTGAATGACTCTGGAAGAGACCCCCAAATGCTCTGTTCTACAATGTTCAGATTCTCTTTCCTTAAATCAGACTATGCATTACTTTTAAAGTCAATGCTTCACTGATTATAGTGGAAACTTCTCTGTGCTTTATCTGTGCTTTGTGCTGAATCAGCTTTTATTTTGAAAACAAAATACATGTATAGCAGATACATTGTTCATTTTTTCTCTTGTGCATTTATTCCAATTTTTTTAGGGAATGACCACATATTAGAGAAGTGACTGAATATACAAATAAACCCCACATACCCAGTAGTATTCAGCAAAGAAAGCATGCATTCTTTTCCTTTGTAAAAATACATTGATATATTGCGTAATGACTAGATTCATCGTGAATGAACTCCTTTGTCTAATAAAAATTTTTTTGTTGTTTGGTATTTAACATTTTGATTTGAGCATTCCTTGTTATAGAATGGCATATTATCAGTTTGTAATAACTTCAGGAAGCTTTCATAACACACATTCAGCCAGACTTAACAACATGTGGCTTGGCACAGCTTACTTCTAAGATCTTTTTGATGTCTCTCATGCCATACTCATTCAATTAACATTTGTTGGGAAGATCACTGCTCCTTAGAATCCAGCTGTTTTGACTCAGCCCATCTAGGATTTAGGCAGGACTGTTCAGTTCAAAGTCCTCCAGTAGAAAAGGGTTTTTCTACAGTTGGTGGGCAAATTGGCCATTCCATTAGCAAAAATTAATTCAGTGCTTGAGGAAAACATCCTATATACAGGTTTAAGACATATGGTTCATGAAAAAGCTTGGAAAAGGGTGTCAGACAGCACTTTGTGAGAGGGATCATACAGTTCTAATTGACTGGTAAGAATAGTTAGCACTGTTGTTTAAAGACAAACAAAAGGTCTTCTGGGGGTTCAAAAGAGGGATTTATGAATACTAATGGACACGCGTTCTGCACTGTTTTATTCTATGGTTTCGCAGGTTAGTGCAAACCTATAATAGATTATTGTAATGATTGAGTTACTTTGCCTTTCAGAATCACAGAAGTAATCAATTGCCAGCTTCTGTGTTAGCTTTCTGCATACATACAGTTTCGACATTCTGATTTCAAGAGAAGCATCACACCACTTGTACCTCTCTAAATGATGTATTGTTAAATAAAGACATAAATTGTAAACATATATTTAAACCAATGCACTCTAAAAGCATTTGGGGGCACGTTCTGTATGTAATAGAGCATACATACATGCATGCATACATACATATATATGTGTATATATATATATATGTATATACAAGTACCTTATAAAAATCAAATTTCTACAGCAATTCAGCTCTAAAAATGTGAGAGGCATTGCTAATTGCCTGGTACTCCACTCTGTTATAGTGTTTCAAGATCTATACTAGATCAATGCAGTCTAAGTCTTAAGCTGTGAGCATTTAACATTAAGTTATATACAAAAAACAAGCAAATAAATTCAATGGAGGTGAAAGCAATGTCTTATTTTCCTTCACTAGTTACTAATATTTTAGAGAAGAATGACCTGACTGTTTGGAAAGTGGATTGATTTTTGCAGTCTGGAGTCTTACACCCTCAATAAATGCAAAGACTGGCAAGTACTGCAGCATGATTCTAATAGCAGGCAATGAGGCACTGCTAAACCATTTCCTAGTTGATTTTTCATTTGTATTTAAATAGAAGTGATTGATCTGACATTGCAGAAACATCAAAATTAAGTGGTTTTATTATTACATCTTTGTCAAATGTAGGTTATGGCATCCAGAACTTGAAAAACTAATAAAGCAGAAAACAAAAAAAGGCGTGTATGCTCAGACAAGCTAAATTTCTTAAGAAAGTGAAACTAAGAATTGTTCCTCCTTGTGACCATTTGTACTGAATCTCATTCCTAAGAATGCACATGCTTTGCATTTGTGGAAAAAGCAAAGTAGGGCAGGAAGAATTCTGCAGAATGTCATGAAGCTGATGAAGGGTATGGAGCACAAGTCTTATGAGGAGTCACTGAGGGAGATGGGGGTGTTTAGCCTGGAAAAAAGAGGGCTCGGGGTGACCTTATAATTCTCTACAGCTACCTGAGAGGAGGTTGTAGGTATGTGGGGTCGGTTTCTTTTCCCATGTAACCAGTGTCACGACAAGAGAAAACACCCTTGAGTTGTGCCAAAGGAGGTACAGATTGGATATGAAGGATAATTTCTTCACTGAAAGGGCAGTTAGACATTGGAACAGACTGCCCAGAGAGGTAGTGTAATCACCATCCCTGGAAGTGTTCAAAATGCCTGTGAATGTAGCACTTGAGGACACGGTTTAGTGGGGAGCACAGTGGTGTTGGACTCAATGGTCTTAGAGGCATTTTCTAATCCAAGCAAATCTATGATTTCATGAAGGATGATGATGATAAAGGTATATTCTTCTCACTTAGGCACTTGTATCCGTACATAAAAGTGTACTATCTATCTATCTATCTATCTATCTATCTATCTATCTATCTATCTATCTATCTATCTACATGTGCTATTACCTCAGTTGCTTTTGTACTATTAAAAAACACTCACAAAAAAAGCTTGGTATAAACTGGAACCTTAGAAGAAAAATATTTCTAAGCAACCAGAGCAGTTTTTGAATGTTGAACAAAAACACTGAGTTCCATTTCCAATAGGAAATATCTTAGGCAAACTAAAAATATTCTAGTCGTCTCCACCATACGCAGAAATATAACTACCCACCAAACGCAGTGCATTACGGATTTAAGAAACTATCTCCCTTTCTTATATTGCAAGTCTTACCACAAAGGATGGATGTTAATTTATAAGCTTTGAATGAAGCAAATAATAAAAATCAGTTTCTTGGAGATGAAATGCACATTTGCTAAATTCTTATGTTCCTTTAAAATTTCCAAGGCTAGTTACAACTTTCAAATAAGCAGCTATTGATAACTTGTTGTCCAATCCAACAATAATGATTTTGTATTGTGATGATATGATACCAAAACAACCAAATGAGAACTGGAAACATTGTACTTCTTGTCTTTGATATCACCCAAACCAGATTTATTGTTGATAGACTAAAAGTGTCAGTCTTAGACCACATAAGCTGAGTCCGTCATCCTATAGAGGATACATTCTTATGTATCAGGTATTAAATATTACAATTCTACTGTGTATCTGACACAACAGCACAGAGCATGTATCTAAACAGGTAGCAGTATCTAATCTTAAGTGTCACCTAAGGAAATTCTTCAAACATAAGAAGAGTTGCAAAATCAAACACAGAGAAACCAACACTAATAGGTCAATTTGTGCACAGTGACACACCTGTAAAAGTAACCTGTATTTGCCCCCTCAGGCAAATATACATCATGACACAGCTTTCAAGTGTAAGACCAGGTACTACTTTCCACTTGATCTCTGGTTTATTCAAACTGCTCTCACTGAAACTATAATGATTCGAAATATGGTTTTACTGTAATCATAAGTTTTAACCTCTCCTATTATTCCATATACACCACTGAAACAGTGAAGTGACAATAGAATTGGTAATTTCCTTACAGTCTAAAAAAAAAAAAATCACAGTTTAATAAAACATTACAATTTTATCTATAAAAGAATCTTGTAAGAAAATGGCTAAACTCATAGCTTTCATTAGCCTCAGAAGCAAATGCAAGTTCTGTGCGTTTCTGCAATTTAGATCACATATATCTTGAGAAGGAACCAGAAAACAAAGAATCCTTACCAGCTGTCTACAGATTTTTCAGTTCATATGACTTACTATAACCCAGAAATCCTCTAATAGAAAGGAGAACAGGGTCTCATTTTCTATGACATTTGTTCTCTTAGCCAGCTGATAACTAATGTCCCTCTGTGGTACTCTTTCTGTTTAAAGCCATTCCCTCTTGTCTTATCACTACATGCCCTTGTAAGAAGTCCCTCTCCAGCTCTCTTGTAGCCCCTCTATAGGTACTGGAAGGTTTCTGTAAGGTTTCCCTGGAGCCTTCTCTTCTCCGGGCTCTTCACCAACCCCTGATGAACACCACCAGGTATCCACCCGGATATTGACTACAACTCTTTGAGTGAGATCATCTAGACAATTCCTTATTAACCAAGTGGTCCATCCATCTAATCCAGTTTACGATGTCATGTGGGACAGTATCCAAAGTTTTGCACAAGTCCAGGTGAACTATGTAATTTGCTCTTCCCTTATTCACTAATGCTGTAAACCCATTGTAGAAGGCCAACTAATTTTTCAGGCACAAATTGCCATAAGTGAAGACATGGTGGCTGTCACCAATCACCTCCTTGTTTTCCATGTGCCTTAGCACACTTTTAAGGAGGATCTGCTCCATTGTCTTGTTGGGCAATGAAGTGAGACTGACCAGCCTGTAGTTCTATGGGTGTTCCTCATTTCCTCTTTTAAAAATGCGGTTTATGCTTACCCTTTTCCAGTCAGTAGGAACTTCACTAGATCACCATGACTTTTCAAATAGGATGGATAGTGGCTTAGGTATTTCTTCAGCCAGTTCCCTCAGGACCTGTGGTTGCACCTCATCAGGTCCCATGGACTTGTGCATATTCAGTTTCCTTAGATGTTATTGAACCTGATGTTCTCCTGCAGTGGGTGGTTCTTCACTCTATCTGTGCCTGCCTTTGCCCTTTGTGACTTGGGCAATGTGGCTGGAGTACTGGCCAGTAAAGGCTGAGGAAAAAAGGTCTTTAAGCCTCCTCTATGTCCCAGGTCTCCTATTTTCTTCTGAAGAGGGGGTCACATTTTGCCTACACTTCCTTTTACCACTGGTATACCTGTAGAAGCTTTTCCTTCTGCCCTTGAAGTCCCTGGCTAAGCTTAATACTTGCGGTGCTCTAGCTTTTTTAACCTGATCCCTGGCTACTCAGACAAATTCTCTGTATTTCTCCCAGAACACCTGCCCTTGCTTCCACCATTTGTAGGCTTCCTTTTTTTATTTGTTTGGAACCTTCTTGCTCCTTGCCCAGAAATTCATCCATGCAGGCCTCCTGTGGTTTTGCCCAAGTTCCTCTTTGTCGGAATGTATCACTTAAGAGCTTGGAGGAGGTGACCCTTGACTATTAACCAGCTTTCTTGTGCTCCTCTTCCCTCCAGGGCTTTATCCCATGGTGTTTCATGAAGCAGATCCCTGAAGAGGCCAAGTCAGGTCTCCTGCAGTTTGTTGAACTTGCTGTGCTTCTCCCTCATTGTCCCAAGGATCTTGAACTACACCATTTCATGGTCACTACATCCCAGGCTGACCTTGAGCTTCACATTCCCCTCTAGCTCCTCCTTGTTGGTGAGAACAAGGTCCAACATAACACCTCTCCTCATTGGCTCCTCTATCACTTGGAGAAGGAAGTAGTCATCAACGCATTCTGGAACTTCTTGTTCCTCCAAGAGATGTTGGGTTCCATGAGGACCAGGGCTTGTGAATGTGAGTCTGCTCCTGTCTGTCTGTGGAAGGATTCATTTGCTTGGTCTTCCTGGATGGGACGCTTGTAGCAGACCCCCACTGTAATGTCACCTGTGCCTGCCTTCCCTTTAATCCTGACCCACACGGTTTTGGTCAGCTCCTCATTCATCTCCATCCTCATCCATCCATGCACTCCAACAAAACAAGATATTGTTTGCATAGAGGCATTTGAGTTGCAAACCTACTTATTGGCTGGAGTGGTTGGAATTCCTTTGTGCTGCCCTTCAGGTGTTCTCCTGCTGACCTGTGATCTCTTTACAGGTCCTGGGCATCTCTTGCTGGCTCTGGCATTGAACTGGTATGACTTGGATAGCCTGAGGTTCCTCTCCCCTTGGCAATCACAGTAGTTCTTAATGCACATACCTAGTGACTGCAGCAGTCTTGTACGGCCCTTCAAAGGCGGAATCCAACACTTCAACATTTTGTCCAGTGGGAGAGAAGGAAGGAGAAGTTATGAATAATCAAATGCTCAAGTATGTTCTGTAAGATACTGGAAGAAGCTCCAGGCATGGAAAAACTTAGGAATGATATAAGCCTCTTGGCTCCTACAAAGGTCTACTGAAATTATTGTCCAAATTTTTGTGTACTATTACAGTTTTAACAGCTTATTTTGGGGGTGGAGGGGTGGGGATGGTGGTGGGGGGGGAGGGGGATGGAACGAGGATGATTTTAATGGAAAAAGAAAATAAAGTAGTGATGCTAACACATACGTCCTGACTTTAAGTCATAAGGGGTATGTCTCAATGATAGTCATTAAAAAAGCAGCACACAGAGCGGTATAATGTGTTTCCAGGATGTGCTGGTACTTCCTCGAAATATTGGCCAGGAGCACACAACAGGCATGAACGTTCTTCAAATCAAGCAGATTAAATCTGTAAGAACTAGAAGTTAAAAGCTACAAAACTTGGGAAGTGGCACAACCTGAACTGCCAGCCCTGAACTAGCCCGTTCCAGCTGTGACCCATTCCTGCAGGAACACGCGGTGCTTTCCATGAAGCTACTTATTCATACGTAGAAAAGCTTGACTCAGGCCGGAGCTTGGCAGTGGCTCACAAACGTGCCCGATGTTCCATGGGTAACCGGTATCCTATGGAAAGGTGCGACGGGGGCTTTGCTAAACAACGCGGATGAGGGAGTCGTTCTGTCCCTGTCTTCCTTCTTCTCCCGGCGGCCGCAAGGCCCGCGTAGAACGGCGGAGTCCCGCAGCATCCCCCTCCCCCTTCCTTCCACAGCCTTCCCGCTTCCCGCGGCCAAGGCTGCCACACAACGACCGCCGACGGGGCGGCGGCGGGATTGGCGACATCGGTGCGCGGCGCCTCCGAGCGGCCGCGCCGCCCGGGGGGAGGAGGCAGCTCCGGGCCGGCCCCTCCGCGCCGAGCCAGAGGTGGGGAGCGGGGCTCACCCTCTTCCCCCGGAGGAAGCGGGAGGGGCGGCGGCCGCGGCTCCCCCCGGGGCTCGAGCGGCGGGGCGGCGAGGGCGGGGCCGCGGCCGTGACGCGGCGGTGGGGCCGGGTGGGGGCTCGGTCGGCGCGGACCGTGCGCGGCGGCCCCGGAGCTCCGGCGGCACTTGTGACACCGCTCCGGCCCCGGGAGGAGGTGCTGGATTCCGCGCGCGTGCAGGCAGCGAGGAGCAGCGGGGCGGCTGCAGAGGCGGCCGGAGTGAGGAGGAGGAGGAGGAGGAGGAGGAGGAGGAGGAGGAGGGAGGAGGAGGAGGAGGAGGAGGAGGAGGAGGGAGGAGGAGGAGGAGGAGGCAGAGAGCGGGGAGCAGCGAGCAGCGCCGTTTGGTCGGCCCCGCGCCGCCGCTGCAGCCACTTCCCCGCCGGGCGCTCTCCTGCGGGGGAACCCGATCCGCTCCCGGAAACTCTCGGCTCGTCTCTGGCCGCGCCGGCGGGGTGGTCTCGACACGGCTTCTGCCCCGGCGCGGCGGGCAGGGGAGAGGAGGGCCGGGGCAATCTCGCACTTCTCCGAAGGACAGTCCGTGCCGCCCCTTTCCGGGGGCGGCGCCCGCGGTCCCCGCCGCGCCGGGATAACTTTCGGCCCCGATCGCGGGGCGGCCGAGCGGGGCCCGGGCGCGCCGGCCGCGGCGGGAGGAGCGCGGCGGAGCCGGCCCGGCGGCCGCGGAGATGAAGCTGAGCCGGCAGTTCACGGTGTTCGGCAGCGCAGTCTTCTGCGTTGTGATCTTCTCCCTCTACCTGATGCTGGACCGCGGCCACTTCGACCACCCGAAGAGCCCCCGGAGGGAGGGCACCTTCCCCAAGGTGAGAGGGGCGGTGGCTGGGGGCGGAGAGGGGGAGGCGGCGGTGCAGCCAACGGGGCTCCTTTTTCTCCCCGCCGGGATTCTCGGGCTGCGGGGCCCCCGGGGCGGGGAGCGAACGGAGCCGCTTCCGGGCGGCGCAGCCGCGGCTCGGCCTGTCCCGGGGCTGTGCAGGGAGCGGGGTGCGGGGCACAGCCCACCCGGCTGCCGGGGAGGGGAACAAGCCCACCTTCACCGGGCGGGACGAGCTGGAGGCTGCGGTGCGGCTCCCGCGGCCCGAGGGGCTCCTCGGGCGGGCAGCAGAGCGGGAACGCGGAGCTCACTCTGGGCTGTGAGAATCGGTGCTGGAAACAGGAGCTGACAGGGAGGGCTGGGAACCGGAGGGTAGAACCTCAGCCGTGGCAACAACAGGTAGGTTTAGGGAAATGCTGACTTCGCTGCTGCTTTCCATTCCGCTAAGCCTTACTTTCGAGCCGTAACCGGCTGACCTGACTACGCCGCGTGGTTGAAAGACGCAGCTCTTCACTTTCCTCCGTTTTCTGCGTGAGGGAGAAATTCAAAAACTGTGCGTCGCGGTTGTGTTCTGAGAAGGAATGTTTGCCCGTGACAAGAAACATGTATTTCAGAGACCAGCGAGATATGCTGTGCAGAATGGCAGAATGCTACTGGGTACAAACAGCTTTATGTTCTTATAGTAGTGTACAAAAAAAAACCCAACTCAGAAAATCAATTTATAACCTATTTATGCTTGCATGGTACTTATTTTTTGCAAACAAAACAAATGTAAATTTATTCTAGTTCTGCAGTGAGACTTCAAGTGAATAGAACTCCGAAAACTTATATAAAAAGTAACGGTTCTCTCTCTGTTAGAACCACTATTGTTTCATTTAATGCAAAAGTAATTACTGATACCATTTTGTTAATGGTAAAGATAAAACCTTTACATAAACGTAAAGAAAGGGAGCGGATCTATTCTACCTTTATTCCTTCAAGTTACAGTTCAGAGGTCAGCCACTAGCTGTTGCAGGAACAAGGAGAAAGGAAAGAAGCTTAGGAAATGGAAGAATGAAAGACAAAGCTGGCTACAGGAGCTGTGTCTGTTCGAAATGTAACTCCAGCAGGCGAGTAATGCCACGTGTTACACTTGTAACAGATACTTTGGTGATATGGCCAGTAAAGAAATCACTTAATGTGTTATTATTTCGCCAGCTGAGTTTAATCCAGGTGAAGTATAGAATTGGAAAGCTCATCCATTGGTGGTTTGTTTGTTTGTTTGTTTTTTTTTTAAATGTTAGATTTTGGTTTGAAATACTTGAATGAACAAGGAAGACTTATTAGACATGTTTTGTCTTCTGTTACCACTGTCTCGCAGTTGAAGTTCCTGACTGTATCTTACAATTGTTTGAGGTGTAATGTGGTCTTTTTCTCTTGTGAGGAAGGATTTTGGACGGTAATCTGTTTTTAGGCCTCTTCCTTCTACGTAATCTAGTCAGTTAGAGACCAGCATTTCTCCTTCCATCCTCCTCCTTTCTCTCAGTCTTCTAGAACGGTCTGTGAGTGTTTACTCTTTTTGTCTTTTCTATGTCTAAATTTCTTTGAGGCCTCTTATTCTTACTGGAGAATCTTCTGCCTATCACTAGTCCTTGCTTTGGGTGAACAGTTTTCCTTTCTTACTGCTTTATCCTTTGAGGAAGTTCAAGATGAAATTGACATGATTTTGTAATTTGATTTTACTACCCATGTGATAGAAATTTTTCACTTTGTTGTACCTCTGAAACCTCTGACAGCTGGCAAATACTTTCAGAATGTTATAATGTCAGTTTAAAATAAATTTAAAGATGAAAAGTGGAATAGAAACCTCCAGAAATACTTGAAGAAAACAGCTTCAATACTACTACCTCAGATGACTGTTTGTGCCAGTGTAGTGTTGCCAAAGCTCAGAGTACTGTAAATGAAACTAGCCACAGATGTAAAATCTTCAGACTGTTCTTGTTTATGGAAAACTATGGCAGCAGTTTGTAGATTTAAGAAAGCATTCTGTTTTCTGTTAACAAAGGTCAGTATTTTTTGGCTTGGAAAGAGGAAGCAACCTTTTTTTTTTTTTTTTTTCTTCTTTCAAGTGTTACTGGTTTGATTTACTTCATACCTCTTTCTGTTCTGGCAGTGTGCTGATTTTTCAGCTTTGCTGTTCCTCCCTGCAGTTCTGGTAACAAGACACGTCACCTTTCATGTCCTGAAAGTTGCGCATTGATTAGTTTCTTTTTCCTGACCTACACTGAGCTTACACTAAACTCAGAGAAAAAAAGTGGGTACTTCTGAAAGGAACCTCTTGTTTAGCTTATAAGCATTTGCTATCTGAGTATTCTGTTTGATTTCTACCTGGATTAGGGATGGGAGTTTTCAGCTGGTGTTGCCTTTTAGTCTGCATTCACCTCAAGTGTCATGGTACCTAGTGCCAGTAGTAAAATAAATTATTAGAATTACTGCTTCATTTTCATTTCCATGTTTTGTTTCAGACAAGGTGCCTTGTCTTGGCATGGTCTCAAGGTACTTTACATCAGACTCAGTCTTGTGAACCTGTGTTCTTTCAGATTTATCAGTGTAGGCCAGTGTAGACAAGAGCTGTTCTTACAGAACTTGCTTAACGCTTTAAGAGTTCAGGTGGTTGTTCAAGGATGCCAACAGAAATGTCTTGCAGAAATAACTTTTGGGGAGGATCTCCCAAGATGGCTGAATATCCATGGGCAGATGGCTTTATGTAATCTCTAACCAAATACTTCAATGATTTTCCGTGCTGTGCTAAACAGAACCTGCAGTCGGGCTTTGGACACAGCAGTGACATTGTGTCTTTCTCAGTGTTTGGATTGCAAAAGCTGGCACAGTTGTCAGTTTTACTGTGAATTTTTTTCACACCTCTTCATGCTAAGGTGGCAATAGGGGCAACTATAATAGAACTGGAGGTATAGGCTTGTCATCGGTGGTGGTGCATGGAAATCATAATACCAGAAGATCTCTGTGTTGTAATACAGTGGAAGTTCCTGTTAATTCGGGGAAGAATAGGTACTTATAATATATGGAGATCAGACTTACGGGCTTACTGACCTCTTCTTTGTAATTCCTGCATATATCTTCATGAATCCTGCCTGTTTGTCTGGCATGTATTATTCTTAGGATGGCCATACCACAAGCTCTTTCTGAGCCTGTTCCTAACCGTAGGATGCTCCTGTCTCAGAACACGTCTCAGAATATGATGTGTCCCAGTGTACTGTCTCAGGCTGGGAACCACGTTACAACGTTGCACAGGGAGAAGCTCAAGGTGCAGGAATGGCCTTAGATCCATTTTTAGTTTATTATTGTACCTGTTGTCAGTACAGATCATTGTGTAAGATTATTCTAGTGGAATATAGTAGAAAAAATGGTTGAGTGTATTAGTTTTGTCTGCAACAATGCAGGATTTTCTGAGAAATCTTGTGTGACTGTGGAGTACAGAAAGGTTCAAAGTGGTGCTTAGTCCTGTGACATCTGTTGTGCAGCACGTGTCAGCTACAAGTAATTTGTGGGCCAAATTGATAACTGCTAAGTGAAAACTACAGTCAAATCAAGTCTCTAGTAGAGTAAGTCCATAAGCACCTTGTATTGATGAAACTGTGTAACTGTATACAGAGGAATACCAAATGCTGATAAGCCCATATTGATCTATTCTGGATTTTGGACTCAAATAATAATAAAAAAAAAAATCATTAGCATGACGGCTTGTTTTCTCAACTAACTTTACCTTGACTTAGAATAGATCCGTGAAAGCTGCTCGTTTCACAGAAGGCTGTGAAATATTTCTTTTGATTCTACATTTGCACCTTAGCACGCATGACACACACTAAAAGTCCACCTGAAAAAGCAAAATTAAGTAGAGGATTTGTAAGAGTGTCTTACTTCAGAAATATATGGTCTTTTTAACATGGAAGTTAATTTTGAGTTTATTTTATCATTGAGCAAGGTGAAACGGCAACACATTGCAGCATTCTCTGTCACTGCATGATAGGTGATGCTTTGAACTTGAACTTTTTCCTCTAACTACTTTCACTTGGCTTGGTTTAGCTTTTATGGGACATATGTCCCCACTGTGTGCAAGATTGTTTCTGGAAATACATTTTTGAAAGTAGAGCCTGCCATTATTCTGATAGGTAATTGGTTCGGTACAAAGTGATTGCTTTAATTTATCTTTGTTCTTTTCTTTAAACGTTATTAAAAGTTGAAACACAGTAATGTAGCAACTTCCATGCTTACCATTTTCTTTTTCCTAAGCAATTGTTATTTGCAGATCCCACTCTTTGCCCCCTCTGTATTTTCTTCACCACCTCCCTGTTCGACAAACGTTATTTGAAGCTTACTCTGATCTCACGTGTGCTAACTGCTTTTATGGACTCACAAACTGCACTGCATCGAACTGAGGTGATTGAGTACAGTTCCTCTAAAAGCCGCTGGCTTGGTGTGTGTTCTCTCTCCCTTTCTATTTGTTTTGTTTTGTTTTTGTTTTGTTTGCTTTTTTGTTTTGTTTTGAGGGTTTTGTTGTTTGTTTGTTTTTTGTTTTATTTGTTTCCAGTGTCCTTCCAGCAAAGCGTTAAGTATCCTGGGTCTTGGTGGTACCGATAAAGCTTCTTTACTGGAATCATGCTTTCAAGGCATCTACACAGTGTATCAAATACTTCAGCATAAATTGCACAGGTGCTGATTGTTGCAGCGCAGGGTGTTATTTCATTTGAACTTGCCAATAATTTGACAGTAGTACCACTTGGCCAAAATATGAATCACGGAAGGGTGGAGCAGTAATAGCAGGAAATAAGGACCAAACACATGGCAGAAACACCAGCAGTTCTTTGATTTGTGTGTTGAACAAAGGCACCTTGTGAACTTTATTCTGGAGTGCTACAGAGGTAGCACTTCTCCTACTGTAAGAAGCTCTGCCTTCAGTCAGCCCTCTGTAGTTGCAGTGTATCAGCTGATGCTTGGTAGGTACCATGCTCCACAGATACCCTATAAACACCTTTTCCATGTAGAGTTTGGCTATGTACCTTGCCATAGTGAAGTAACTGAAATCAGTGGCTTACATGGACACGTTTTGAAGCTGCATGTTCAGAGTAGTTGATGTGTTTTCATGAGCTTGTTTGGGAGCTTTCCAGTCAGTGTTGTGTAACATGGAACAGGACTTGTGTTTGCAGAAGTGTTGGAAGCAGCATGACCAGGCATTTAGGAAATGTTTGTTTTACTCTAAAATGTGAATAGTGATCATTAAGGTTATGCATCATTTTTTTGAAGTTGTCGCTTTTTGACTTCTGGGCACTGAGAAATTGTGGGCACAGTGACTTTTACTAGCATTCTTAAAAGTTTCACAGCTGAGGAGATTGAATGTGAAAATCCAAACAAAGAGTCATAATTTTCCTGGATTTGAAACATATTGACTGATTTTAAAAACAAACAAACAAAACCCTTAGTAAGTTCACAATCTAAAAGCCTTTGAATGTCACGTAAATGATCTTGAGTGCAAAATAATTGAAATTTAGGATTACTTCTGCTGAGCTTGTAGTACATTGCAAAGGAGGAGAAGCCATCTTTGTGAACATAATTACAGGTCAGTAACAATTCTTTGTTTTCCTAATGTTCAGAGAGCATTTTCATTGCTTGCATGTTTTGTGTAAGATCTCGCTAAGCAGCAGTCAAGCAGAAGCTAATAGCCTCCCTCAATTACAGTCTTTGAATCTGGTGCAAAATGTTGAGCAAAATGTATTTTACAGAGTAGTAACACTAACTATAATTGAGCACTTCCTTCTGCTTCCTAGAGCCAGTGCCTAACTTAACTATAAACTAAATGGAGAGAGGTTTTCTAGTTTATTCTTACTTTGAGCTTTTATTTGTCTAACACATTATTTTAAGTTTTGACTTGTTCAAATGAAAATAACCGTTATTAAAATGCTCATACTCCTAATGGCATGTAAGCTGTACTTCGGTCTTGTGCTGCTAGTCGTTTAAATAAGGATTTGGCTTAGGGTAGGAAGGGAAATCAAAAAGGAAATTAAACTGAAATGTGTCAGTCACACTGGACATTTTTCAGTTTTACTTTAAACTTGAGTATTTCTAGATTTCTCTCCATCTCCCTTTCTTTTCTCCTTGCCTTCAGATCACTGATGTTGGTGTCAAAACTAATCCCTAACAGCATGCCTTAAATTTGTCTCTGTAAATTACATGAAACTTAAATCTAGTATAATAGTACATTAAGCATTCCTGTTATTGCTGCCTCTTGTAAAGGAAAATGTGGAAGTCCATCAACTTCTTAAAATCTATCTGTCAGGTTGTTGCATTTTTGAGTCAGAACTTTCCTAATTTTTTTTAAGAGAACAGCTTTTGTTTTATAGTTATTTAATTCAGAAAAAATCCAATGTCTTTATAAAGTGAGCTTCTTTCGAATAATACTTTAAAGGTAGGATATGGCTAACAGGATTACTTATGTACTTTTCATTGTCACAAATGCACATATGCCTTCTGCCCAGATCGGTAAAGTCTTCAGACCTTGAATTGTTCCTTTAACTGGTGCACTGTATGCTTGTTTTTTGTTCTATGTCCTATCTTGCAAAGTGAATACGTGCTGAAACAGTGTGTTCAAGTATTAAGCTTTGATGCTACACCAGGTTACCTTTTTCACTTTTACCTGCTTGTTTTCTGTATGCTGGGGGTTACCATTTAATTCTATATTTAGTATGTTCTGTTCACTGTAAAGTGATAGTGAATGCTTCTTCGTCTTACTGTCTTGATATGCTGGCATCTCTTCAGAGGTTTATATGAAGATTTTAGCAAAGTTAGTGCATAATTTCCAAAGATGTACCTGGATATAGTAATTGACAAGACCGGTGCAGAAAACCATTAAGATGACTGCCATTCAGTGCAGCCAGAGTCCAGTTTTCTCACTGCTTACTGCAGTAAATGTGTATAGGCAAAGATCTTGAATGCCACATCCTTTGGAGAGCTCTGTTCATTGTGGTACTCTGGTTTCTTCACCACACTTCATTGGTGCACCAATCTCTTTTATAGGACACTGCCAGCTCCTTCGTGGTCTCCTGCTTGTTCATGTGGGTGAGAAAGAAAATGGGCTCTTTCTGGTTTTGAACCAAACACTTGGTGGTTGCTGGCTGAGTCTGGATACAAATAACCAAATTCCAGCTGATGTAACATCAGAAGTCTATAATGCAGATTTCTCCTCTGACGATCTGTTTCTCTGAGATGATCTCATCTGTGGGCCTTTCATACTCCCTCTTCAATTATTTGAGCTAGCTTTCTTTTTCCTGAGGAAATGATCATCAGTGTAGCCTGTTGAAAGTTACAGCATTTAGGGAAGGACTGAACATTCACTCAGGAAATGAAAGTTGCAACTAATGTCTTTTCTACAATGTACGATGTTTACGTTGGAGAAACTGTCCACTTCCCCATAATAAAACATCGAGGTCTCTCCTTGTGCTACTGGGCTTCCCTCCTTATGCTGGTTGGCAGCATACTCCTTTCTGGAGAGTCCTTGCTGCAGGTCAGACTGGCATCAGAAGCAAACAGAGAAGGACAAGAAGAGGGCAGTGGGAAAGCAGATTGCTTTGGAGTATTTGGGGCATGAAAACCACTGAAGGGTTCGGGCTGACTGAAGCGTAAGGAACTGTTTATGTAGCTGGTTCATGTGCTGGTAATGGCAGGTTTCTCAGTGCGGCTAACAGGTGAGAACAGTTTTTGTTCCGAGTGGGAGGAGGGTGCTGCCCTCACATGGAAGGATTTTGTTGATTAAGTCCAGTCCTATGTAACCACAGTGTGTTGGCTCATGTGATGCCATTCTTCTACCAGGGCAGCTGTAGCTACTTTCAGCACTATTGGATTTGCTGGTACTTTGCACTTATTGTAGAAACACTTCCTTTACTGTGGAGTAACAGGAGGATTGCTTTTCTTGCTTTTTAATAAATTCTTTACTTGCACACTCATCAATGTGCAGCTAGCCCAACTTTTGCTATCCGGTATCTATGGGATATGTAGAAAACAAAATTTGAGACAGTGCTGGTTAAGTTAAAATTGGTACATCTCTACTCGGTTAAAAAAAAAAGAAAAAAAAAAAAAAGAAAAAGGAGAAATTGAAAGCTTAATTTGGAACAAAGCACTGGAGTATGGTTTTAGTAATGGAGAGGATCTGTGTGTTTTATATTTTAATTAGGTGTTTGTAGTGTCCCCTGTAACATGCTTCTAATCTGTTCTACTAGTAAGTCAACATCTGTTACTAACAATTAATAAGATGAAAGAGCTTTAAACTAACTTCACTGTTTGATACTGTTTGGCCTTGACATTTGAAGTAAGTCAGTTGCCTTCCTCTAAAAATATTGAAACTGAATTTATTTTCATGTGTTAAATTTATTGTTTTGAAGAGTTGCAGCATTTTCCATGTTCAGCTCATATTTTAAAATCCTTTTACTGTTGAATAGGTGATATCTATTTAACATGAGTAAGGTGAAGGTTACTGTGCAATGATAATAGACCTAGCTTTTGCATGATTTGAATCCATGTGAAATTTTAACCTTGAGAATGGATTCATGATGTTAATTATTTTCATGCTGAATAAAGGCTGGAAGCCATTTCAAGTCTGTGACACTGTTGTTTCTTAAAGTATATTCTCATGGATGTGGCATTTCACAACAAAATTGAAAATATTTTGATGTTCTCAAAAATTTGGTTGCCTGTCTGTCTTAACTTGGGTAGTGCATGAGGTCTTAGTTACATGTTCTTAACTATAGCTTTTTATTTCATATTTAGCATTCAAGTTGAGTTATCATGTGGCATGTTTAAATGCTTTCAAAGACAGGCATGATGTATCTCGTAGTCTTCAGAAAAGAATGCAGGATTTTCTGTATTAATGTCCTCTGTTAAATTCCACACTGGGAGGTCTTTGTAAGGATTTTTTTCCCAAATAACAGAAGATCTACCTCAAAAGTTAAAGTAACATACTTTAATAGACTCCTGAAAATCAGTGTCCTAGGTAGGTTTGAATCCTGCAGCTGGATTATTGCTGGATATATGGAGCAACATATGAAGTCATTGTTTGAAGGTCATCTGAGAACAAATTACTATTTTTAAACAGGGAACCTGATTTACAAAGAAACTGGTAGAACCTGTTACAGGTTTCAAGTAGAATAAGTTAAATGAAAGGTCTGTCTAAAGATATGAAATATGACATGACCTCCAAATCAGAAGTTCATATCTGTCTCCTGGGGGTTGGCAGTGTATGACAATGGGAGGATCAATCTAAACATATATTTGATGAGGTTTTAAAATACTTTTTGTTACCCCCTTGTGTTTGTTACTATGCTGGAGAGACTATAATTGGTTAGATGATATTAGTAAGATTGGTGGTGTAATATATGACCAGGTAGTTGAAAAGCTGTTGCAAAGCAATGTAAATATCTTTTTGTTTAAGAAAGGTAAAATATTTCTACAACATACATAAATGACAATATAAATTTTAATCAGGTGTCTGATTTCATAGTTATATAGGCAGTGTATATAGAGGTGGGATAAGTGTGAACAGTGTTTGAGTTGCACACTTGGTGACTTTGAACTGCAGTCATGTGCAGTGAAGCAGGTAATACTTTGTATAGGTGGCAACTGTACTGTAGCTTCCTAGGAATCTAAAGATTCCTGTGTTGGGCAACCTGTAAAACCTCTATCAAGTATTGTTTTATATGTGTTAGTTTCAGAGTGAGTGGCATAATAGGCTTTTAGTTTTCTATGTAAAGAAACCTTTCATACATCTTAAACATCATTGCAAGGGAAAACACTGATTTTACACAGACATGTGCACAGAGTATCTTTAATGTAGTATTTGGAAGATTTCCATCTGGTTGTTTCTTTTGTGCCACCAGGGGGCATGGGACTACAGTCTGTTCGTTTTTGTGTTTTATTTATTTTTCTTTCCAGTATTCCATCATTTGCATATTAATTTCTTCTTGTTTTCAGTTCATCTGTTTTATAAGTTTGTAGAATTTATCTTTAAACATTGGGATTCTAGGATATTTGCCCTACATCTCAATTAACTTAATCTGGTTCTGTTGTCAAAATGTATTTTCTCTTTTAGGAAAGCGATAGCTGTCTGACTGTGTTGCATTTTAAAATCTTTGTTTTCAGGACATATGAATCTAAGAAACAAACTAAAAGCAACAAAACAGTGGACCAGCACTTCACACAGCCCAAAAAAACGAGGGGACAAACTTACTAACATGTTAGAAAAATTAATAAAACTTATTTTCTGCAAAATTACAAAGAACTTTCATAAAAGGATGAATTAAAGGTAGAATTATTCTAATGGTGGAATTATAGCAATGACAGTTGGGAATCCAAAAGGCTGATTAGTATCCCTTGGTAAGGTGTGTTTTTCATTCGTGCAGGCTTCTCAAAGTGAGCAGAATTTAAAAGAATGTACGCATCAATTTACAAAGGAGGCTTAATCCTTTGCAAACTACAGTTGCTGAAAAGGAAAATGCAAATACTTCAAGTGAATTATTATTAAAAGGGAAAAAAGTGTCATGTACAGATGTTGTTTCTAATATTATACTGTTGTCCTAAGAAAATAAGGCATTGGTGCTAGGAAAAAGTTATTAAAATCATAAGTGACAGAGTACTTGTCTACTGAATCAATGTTATTTGTGTTGAATATAATGGTAAAATGTAGATACCTGAATCTGTAGAAGGTTTTGTTTTAACAACAGCTACTTGCAAAAATACCTAATCATACATGGTATATTTTGGGGGGTGACCACAACTTTAATAATAGGAAGTGACTGGTTTTTTTTGTTTGTTTGTTTTTTAATCTTTTATAATTTCTTAATATTTTATGTTAAAGTCATTCTGAGTAAATAAAGAAATTACTGTTAAGATGAAAATCACATTAAATAATGTGAAATAATTGGACTTTTTGTAATTCTGTGAAAGCCAACTCATTCACGCCTGAAAAAAGGCATACCTAAAGGCATACCTCAGATAATTTGGAAGGAGTGGCTACTGCATGAGAAGGCAGTAGCATTTGGAGATATCTTGTTTGGCTGTGTATTCCAACAATACAGTGAATAGATGCTGTTAAATTACTGTGTAGAATCTGTCTCTCCTTCCAAGTTGCTTTGGGAAATGTGCTGGCTTTCAATTCACACTGATGTTGTTCTGCAGCCTTCCTATGGGGTGCACACCAGAATCATCTACAAAATCCCATTGCTTAGTCAGGTGACCTTCTGTCTAAAAATGCTATTAGCTTGATCTCTCTTTTACAGGATTTTCTTGATGTTTGTAATGGTCCAATTATACAGATTATTCCTCTGATCAGGCTGTTAAGGGATCTTTTACCCCCTTTAAGTGCTTTTGTTTATTTCTTTCTGAAAGTTTATTTCTCTCTTTCACTGAAAGTAAGAAACTTGATATTTATTGAAATACTGTTTTACATGTGCAGGAAAACCCTAAAATATTTACATCCTGTTAGTCCCATCACGTTGTGACTGACTGTAAAAACTGGCTTTCTGTTTGATGTTCTGATAAATGAGAAGATCAGATTTTTGTAAATCTGTGACAAATGTGAAAGAAGTTGAAGTAGGCATAATTGCTTCTTGAAACAGTGTGACTTTAAAGAGTATCTTCGTATCACTGATTAAATCTTGTGCTGTGAATTCAAGTTCATAAAGGAAAATGTATCTTTTGCCTTACACTGAAAAGTGAAAGTTTCATATGTTGAGTCAATTCCTTTATAGATTGTCTTTATATAAAATGAATATATTTTGGAATTTTTTGTGTGATCACATGCTATTGTGGAATTGAATTTTTTTTTAATTCTGTCAAGAATTTGTCTGAGAAATAATTAAACTTTCCTTTTTTTTTTTTCCCCTCCCTAGGGCCAGCTTTCAATATTGCAAGAAAAAATAGATCATTTGGAACGCCTGTTGGCAGAAAATAATGAGATTATTTCAAACATACGGGATTCTGTGATCAATCTGAGTGAATCAGTAAAAGATGGTCAGAAAAATCCAGAGGCCATAAACTTCAGTCAAGGATCTGTTTCTGAGCTCTTTCCTTCTGCTTCAGTTTTGTTTGCCATTGATTCTGAGGATTGTTTGTTTGCTTCAAAAAGTGGAAGTCATGGTTCAGGTGTACAGGTAAGCCACACATCTCTGTCTTATTCTGCTGGAGTCCCAGCTGTCACTACCTTTTAATTCTGAAAATGTCAAATTACAGCAAAAAGCTTGGTACTAAGCTCCTGATCTAAGAGTTGTTCTGTTAGAGTTGTTCAAGTGGCTGTTGTGTTTACCAGATGTTATGAAACTGTTCCTTTTTCACCTGTCTCCTTTCAACTGTCTAGAAATTGATTAGTGATTATTAAGAGTCAATTAAGAGAAAGCTTAAAATCCTTAAAGAAGTTAAAACAAAGTGATTATACATAGATTATTGTCCCATCAGTTCTTTGGAAATAATTTATTTGAGAGTCTCTCTCCAAGTTGTTCTAAAACTGTTGAAAAATAAACTAGAAATAGTGGATAGTCTTGGTTTAAATAGATTTTACCTTTTAGGAACATATGAGTAGAGTCTTGACGGGGAGGTAAAGAATGTTCAAGAATTAATAATTTCAAAAAAATCTTGGGTCCAGTGTTGCCTTTTGAATGTAATTTCTGTACTTCAGCCTTCCTATGTGTCTCTAGTTTGTGTAGGCACTTTGATCAGAAAGGAGAAACATTTACCATGTTAACTGGTTGGCAATGAACTGGGGAGGCTGAAGTTTTTAAAGTCAGACACTTCAAGTTGAATTTATTTTTCTTTCTGGTGATGCTTGTGAGTTCATGGACTCTTATATATTCAGAGCCCCTGGTGGTATAGTGGTAAAGGCGCCGCGCTATCACCGCGGAGACCCGGGTTCGATTCCCGGTCAGGGCCACTCCCGGGCAGGTGGGGCTCGTTAGCCCTTAAAGGCAACCCACCTACGTCCTAAGGACCTCGCTGCCACCGTCCAAGCTCGCTTGGCCCCGGCAGATGAACCTTAGGATTAAAGGGTGGGCTCAGTTCCGCGCACACTGTGTCTCACCTAAAAAATCCAATGCGCAGGCTGGAAGGTGGAAAGACCTTCCCTGGATCTTCGCTCGCGAAGACTGGCCATTATTTATTATTATATATTCAGTTTTAATGGAGTGATTCAGGAGCACTGAGAATATTCTGTGAAGTTTGTGATCTGTACTGTTTTTGTGAGCCTTGTGGGAGTACTATAAATATTCATAGTACTCTAAAGCAAAGATTAAATTTTGAAGTCCAGCTTTCTCATTTTAGAATTTAAAGTATTTCTATTGCAGGAGAAAGACTCTGCACTTCAGAAGAATAAGTACACCTATTAGAACAGTTGTAACCTCTGATGTATGATGCTTAACGCCTTTAAAGTTTTCAGGGATAGCCACCACCTTAACATGTCTTTTACAGAGAAAATACGCTTTTTAAAGGCAATATCTGATCATGTTTCCAATGTACATTCAGACTTCTGTGCAGGGAAGTGAAGCATGTGGACCTATGATTATGTGTGTTCAACTTTGTGGATTATTAACAGGTTATTCATCATACAGTCTGTTACCATATTAAATGATATATGCATAAAAATAAGCTCTAGTAAATGAGAGTCATGAGTTTTGAGGTAAAAATCTGTTGTCTTAAATTCTTGGCCATGTTTACCTGTTGTGAACAGAAGGCCAAAAGATCTTTTCTTAACTGATTCTCATATTTTCCTTCACATTTGGAGAATGTCAGAACATGCACCTACTGTCAACTAATGTGCCTACTACCTAGCTAATGGGAAGTTGTAGTAGCTAATCTGCTTTTGGATAATTTTCTCTACTTTTAAGGTGATTTACATGTACTCAAGAAACAAACATATTGTTTCTCTACTCATACTTTCTTCCCTTGCAGGAAAGGAGGGCTCTAATGTTCTTTGTGTCATTGCATGAGTGCCTTGTACTCAGCAGGTTATCCGTTGTCATCACTAAGTCACTTTAATATTGCTTCTGTGTACAGTTTCTCATCCTGTGAGTGTGACCTGCATTTCAGTTATGTAATCCAAGACCTCGACTTCAGCAGAATTCCTGTTACACCATATTAGCGAACTGATCTAAATTACTGTATTATTACTGTATTTGAATACAGTTTTACTATTTAATACTTTGCCAGCCCTGATGGATTCTGTAAGCTCAGTTAATTTATCTGAGACACTTTGAATAATCATTTGGAACATTTTTACAAAAAAAAAAATTTGAATTTTAAAACATCTTGTAAGTGTTAATTGCCTGCTGTTCATAAATGTTAACTTAAACACACAGACTTGGACATTACTTATCCCATGTTTGTCTCTTTAGAGGATGTATGACAGATGAAGTAATAAGAGCTAATATAGGTGAGACATAGTGTTTGGATAAAAAATAACATTAGGGAATGAAGGCAAAAGAGTTTTTGCTGAATAAGTTGCGGAAAATCATTATAGTCTCCCACAAGGGGGAAACCATTGTGAGAAGACATTCTAGTAGAGATTAGAAAACTTCGATATTTCAGTGAGAAATATTACTGGAATTTGGTTCTCAAAGAGATGTATTTTCATAAAACATGAGACCAAAAATTGCTTGGATGAGGCAGCCAAAAGATTCTTTTTCATGGAGGAATTATAAATCAAGACACTGTATACTTATTACTTGTAATGTTTGTAAGTAGGTAGAAAATTGTCATAGAGCTGGAAACTGAAAACAACACTCACTTAAGAATGCTATAATTCAATTCAAATGAAAGATTAATGTGCACATTTTTTTCAAAGGATGAATAATGGAGATAGGTAATAAAACCAACAAATGAAGAACACTGAATTAAGTATGGATACGACCTGATGATTTTTTAGTTCAGTAGTTCAAGAAATATTTGGCGTTTGTGCTCAGAGAAAATAGAATTCTCGACAGCCATTGTGCTGAGCTGGAAGGCTTTTTAAATAATACAGAGAGGTGTCTCCTGCCTTGTCCTTTTCAACTTCTGGAACATGTAATATTGGGCTTAGCAACGTTACTTCTTTTAAAAATGAGATATGAGTCACTCTTTAAAAAGGTACTCTGAAGAGGCACAAACTATGCATTTATTTCTTCTGTGCAATAGTTTAATATTCACTGGGGTAAATGCTGTGATTAAATGTTGTGGGTAAAATCTTGTGATTTTTTTTCACAAGATTTGCATTACTTTAGCTGTTTGAGTCCCTCAGCATAGAAAAAGATTAAGCCCATATAGGAAAAAAAAGACAACCGATAAATTTTCATATGTTTTAATGAAAAGCTTGTAACAGCATGACTGTCTTCTGAAGCAACCATAATGAAGACAGGCAGCATTCTTTTTGAATTTTTATCTGTCTACTGTTTTAACAAAATCTTTGCTTTTTAGATCAGTGTTTTATACTTAGACATGAAATTAATATGTGTCCATGAAATACTCGCTATAACCTTTTTTGCTTTTACTGACTAAGGAATTAGAACTTAATCTTTGCTTGCAGTCATGCAACTTATTCGAGTGATGATTTATTCTTTGCAGAATTCTTACTGATGGTAGTGTTGTATGAAAGACAAAAATGACTTCTGTCTTTTAGATGTCTTGGCATAAGTAGTGATTTCAGCCTGATATGACTTTAGTTTATTACAGTGGAAGTATTTTTTTTTCCAAAGTTGTTTTTTTTTTTAACTGCTTCTGATTAAAATTCTAATCACAAAATGACTGATTTTTTTTTTTTTTTTTTTTTTGAGGTTGGGAGGGACCTCTGGAGGTCATCTGTCCAACTACTAGCTCAAGTGGGGTCACCTGTTGCCTTTCAGGAGGAACCTTCAGTGTTTCAGTGTGTGCCCATTGCCTCTGGTCATATAACTGAGCACCAGTGCAAAGAAGCTGACTCCACCTGCTGTGCACTGTCCCTTCCAGTATTGCTACACATTGATAAGATTCTCCCAAGCCTTCTCTAGATTAAATTGTTCCATCTCTCTGTCTTTCCTTCTGTGACAGCTGCTCCAGTTCCTTCACCATCTTAATAGCCCTCTGCAGGTCTCTTTCCAGTGTGTCCACGTCACTCGTACTGGTAAACTTGGAAGTGGACACAGTGCTCCAGGGCAGGTGTTTTTAAGACTTGTTTTACTTCTCATTATCTTACTCTGTTTTTAATTAGTAATAAATTTAACTGATTTCCCTAAGTCAAGTGTGTTTTGCCTGTGATGGTGATCAGTGAGTGATCTCTCCCTGCTCTTAACTCATGTACCTTTTCTCTTCCATGTCCAATTACAGAGGGAAGTGATAGAGTGGCTTTGGTAGGCACCTAATATACAGCCAGAGTCAATCCACTACACTCCCACCAGTCTCTACTTTCACCCTCTGTAGGCTTCCTTTTTGTGTTCACATTTTACCAGAAGCTCCTTTTTTATCCATGCAGGCCTCCTGGCATTTTTACCTGATTTCTGGGATGGACTTGTCTTCAGCTTGAAGGAGGTGATCCTTGAATATTAACCAGTTTTCTTGGGACCCTTTTCCTTCCCAAGGGCCTTATCCTGTGGGACTTTGCCAAGCAAAGTGTTCAGACACTGCTCTCCTGAAGTCCGTTGCCTTTCTCCAGCACCTCAATGCCCTTTTTGTAGTGAGGGGACTAGAACTGGACTCAGGATTTGAGGTGCCTCACCACTGTCCAGTACAGGGGACAAGTCACTTACTTGCTGGCCACACTGTATCTGATACAGGCCAGGATACCACTTGCCTTCTTCCCACGTTGGCACACTGCTGGTAGCTGATCCCCATGTCCTTTTCCTCTAGGCAGCTTTCCAGCCCATTTCCCCCCAGCCTGTAGCACTGCAGGGGGTTGTTGTAATCCAAGGGCAGGACCTGGCACTTGTCCCTGTTGAACCCCATACAATTGACCTAATCCCACAGATCCAGTCTGTCCAGATTTCTCTGTAGAGCTTTCCTAGTCCCTACCCAAATTTTGTGTTAAGTGATGTAACAGGTTGCTGACCATTTGCTCTGGGGATATGGTTGCTTGATTTTGCACCCCACCTCCATCTTCTGGCTCAGGGTACTAAATACCTAAAAAGCAAGTAGTCTTACTGTTTAAGGCTGAGACAAAGAAAACATTTAGTACCTCAGCCTTTTCCTTGTCCTTCGTCACTACATTTCACACCACATCCAATAAAGGATGGAGAGTCTCCTTAGCCCTCCTGTTGTTAATGCATTTATAGAAACATTTTTTATTGTCTTTTACTGCAGTAACCGATTAAATTCTAGTTGGGCTTTTATCCTTCCAACTCTGCATAACCTCACAACATCCTTGTAGTCCTCTGGAGCCATGTCCACCTTCTTCCAAAGAATACTCTTTTTTTTTTTTCTCATTCCAACCCTGAGTTCAACAAGCTTGTTCAGCCAGGCGTGTCCTCCCTGGTGGCTTGTTTTCTGACACATGTGAACAGACTGCTCCTGCTCCTTTAGGGTTTCCTTTGTGAATAATGTCCAGCCTTCCTGAACCCTTTTGCCCTTCAGGACTGCCTCCCAATGGGTTCTGTCAATTAGGCTTCTCCACAGGTCAGAGTCTCCCCTCCAGAAGCCCACGGTGGCAGCAGTTTTGCTGGCCCTGCTCCTTGCTTCTTCAGGAGTTGAAAACTCTCCTTGGTTGATCACTGAGGCCAAGATGGCTTCTGACCACCACAACACCAGTTCACAAACAGCAGGTCCTGTGGGTCCATCCCCTAACTGTGTCTCTCACCAGCTGTGTCAGGAAGTTGTCTTCCATATTCTCCAGGAACCTCCTAAATTGATTTGTCTCCATTGTGTTGTATTTCTAGCATACATTTGGTAATTCCATGAGTCCCCCATGAGAACAATGGCTAGCAGTTTTAAGACTTCTACTTGGAGAATATGTTATCTGCCTCATCATCCTGCCTGTGTAGTCTATCATGTAGACTGTCACCATGGTAGGCAGGTCTTCTTGGCCTTCCCACTTATTCTTGCCTATAAACACTCAGTGGTGGTGTCATCATCATAAAACTCTGGACAGTCAAAACACTCACTCACATAGAGGGCTACCCCACTGCCTCTCCTTTCTTGCCTATCCCTTCTTAAGAGGTAATAACCATCCATTGCAGCATTCCTGTTGGGTGAGTCATCCCACCATGTTTCTGTGACAGCAACTATGTCAGTTTTCCTGCTGCACAATGGCTTCCAGCTTCTGTTTGTTTCCCATATTGTGTGCATTGGTGTAGATGCATTTCAGTTGGGCTATTGTTACTGCCAGCTTTTTTTTTGGGGAAGCCCTAATTGCTATGTGACCATTCTTAGGTACATCTGTAGTTTCTCCCCTTGTGTTTTTCCTGTCGCATGGATCTCCATCCTCCAAGGAGATGGCAGACTGAAGGGCCTTGCTAGCACACTGACCCTCAAACTTTGGAGTGCTGTGTGCAGGCTTATCTTTAGCAAACCTGGTTTTATCCCTTTCCAACTTCAAACCCACAGGTAGAGCTCCATGCACATCAGCTGCTGTCTCAATAAAAGCCAATGCTCCCTCCTTGTCTTTCTGGCCTGTCTTTCCTCAAAATCTTGTGTCCTTCCAATGCAACTTTACAGTCATTAGAGTCATCCCACCATGTCACCCTTACCATAAGATCATAGGCTTGCAACTGCACACTGCTCTCTTAACTCATTATGTTTATTTCCTTTAGTGTACTTCAGTGAACCACCCCTGCATGCTGTTTCCCAGAAAGAGTTTTGGGAATTTCTCTGTAATTGTGTACAATTGTGTAGGCACTTGCTTGCTCACCTACAAATATTAGAGGTGACTGTGTTTAAGCCTTGTTTTCTTGATTTCTGAAATTATGATATATTTTTAAAATCCTTTCATGTCACGTTGTTCCTGACCATTGCTCCCCCACAGGGCTGCTGTCCCTCCTTTATTCTTAGCTAGAAGCTGTCCTTAATAGGTCAGCCATCCTTCTGGCAAAGATATCTCTGTGCACTTAGTGAGTTGGATCTCATCTCTCCTAAGCAAACACAGATATGCAAACAGGGTCCCATGGTCATGGAACCCTCAAATGTGTTTCAAACACCAGCTCTGAGGCCAACTAGTGATCTGTACTATCAATATCCTTCTCTCACACCTACCCCTCACTCTTGGGATAGATAGGCCACACTTGGGCCTCTGTGACCTTCATTACTACTCACAGAACTCTGCAGTCACTTTTTATGCAGTCTGGGTTGTCTCTGGCAGTATCACTGGTATCCACATGGAAGAACAACAAGGGCTAGTAGTCACTGAGTTGGACAAGCTTCAACAGTTCCACTACAGTATGCAGGATCCAGGCCCCTGGCAGGCAGCAAAAACCTCTAGATGATGGGTCAGGTCAGGTCATTCAAGCAGTTCTTATACAACTTGTTGATTAAGACCTATTTTCTGAATTGCAGTTTCCATCTCTTGAGCTCAGAGTTATATAAGCAAGGTTTGAGATAACTGTAAGGTTGTAGTTTTTAGGGGAAAAATTATCTATGTTATGGACTGTGAAAGTTGGTATCTTGCAGACTGCAGAAAGTTCCTTGTTAAATTCAGGCTCCATCCATGAGAAAAACTCATAGGAAAGTGTGGAATTCCATAAATTACTGATTTTCAAAAAAGTACATTTTCATGGTTGAAATGTCCAAAAAATTTATCAATTTTCAGGTCATTAATTGTTAACTGGCAAATTTACAGAATATGCACTTACATTTTCTTCAGAACCTTGCATTGCAGAGAAAAAATACTCTTCCTCCTCAGACTGAGATTTTAGAAAATACCATACTGTGAAAATATATAATAGTAGCATATAATTATATATATCATATATGTAAGTATAGATATTATATATATTATATATTATTTGATATATATTATTTATATAAAATATGAATTAACCTAAAATAGCGTATTTAGAAAATACACCATTAGGCTAATTTCAGCATAACCCTTACTTGGGACCTTCAGGCTGACAGTGCAGAATGCGCAGATGTGCAAGTATTGCGCCTGTGTTTTGCATTAATCAATATTATCCAAAGGTCTTTTGTTGTTGTTGTGAGGTAAAAGTACAAGGAGTGGAGTTTTACCTTGTGTGTGGGTACGTGTAAAAAATTTCCACTTTTTCGGTGTTCTTATGTCATTTTGATTTTAGTGTCCAAAATGTTTTTTGTAAATATAAGTGGAGATTGTGGAGAGTATGTGATGAATGTCTATAAAATATATATATATGTCTGTAAAATATTATAGACTCTTCTTTAGTGTTTCATGGATGTGATGGTGGAATGCTCTGGGTGCAGATGTCCAGGTGTTGGTAGTGAGGGGCTCCAGGGGTGCTGTGCATAAGGAGAGACCAGTGCTGCTCTGGAGCTGTTCTTAGTAGCAACAGAACGGACGCAGCACAGGATACAACCAAACCCTCCATCAGCAAAGGGTGGTGCTACCTCTGGGAGAGTGTGTTTTAAGAAAGGGGAAAATGTTGCGTGTCAGTCTGGTTTAACGTTAAAGAAGGGAAACAACCTGTGGACCACAAGGCCTTTGATGAAGGAAGCAGAGAAGGTATTCTAGTCACTGGAGCAGGTGGGGGAGACCACAGTGGAGTAAGTATTTCCTTGAAATTTGTGGAGGACCCCACACCAGAGCAGGTAGATATTTCCATGAGGAACTAGAGCCCATAAGAGACCCATACTGGAGGAGTTCCTGAAGTACTGTAGCTTGTGGAAGGGACTCCATGCTGGAAAAGGCAAAAAGTGCGAGAAGGAAGGACTGACTGATAGGAAACAATAGGAACTGACCTGTCACTGTCCAATTCTATTTTCATTGTCAATAAATTAATTTACTGTTCCTGAAGGCAGGTCTTTTTTTTTCTGTGATGATAATTGGTAAGTGATCTCCCTGTTTTTATCTTCACACATCATATTTTAATCTTATTTCTCTCCTGGTCCTGATTGATGAGGAAGTGTGACAGAGCAGCTGGATGGTGGCCAAAGTCAACCATCACAAGGAAGGCCTTACCTTCTTTAGTCAGATTTTGTTTCAGGTGTGTGTAGTTTTTTAAAGTTTCCTAGCAGGACAGAAACCAGCTTACCACTGGAAAGTTTTGACTCCTGTGATGTTAAAGTAGTAAATGACTAATCCAGGCTTTTTTTCTGGAGAGAAATTATTTGTTCTAGAAATTTTGTCAGGTGAATAATTGTATTCTAACACAGAGTTAGAACTAATTAAAGTTTAGTTTTTAAACTAGAATGTCAGGAAAAGGCTTGTCCAGTGGCAGCTCATGCTTATATCTTGTCTTTCTTAAAAGCAGACCACAGCTAATAACCCCCCCCCCCGCCAAGACCCCAAAAACTCACATTAGTAGGCTCCCTTTGGTGCTGTGTGGTGTTCCCTAAATTTTATAGGGACTTGTTAAAGTAACTCTAGAGTTGCTTGATTTACCTTTAACCTTCTCATTTGCATTGAAAAATGAAATATGTCCTCTCTTTACCGTTATTGTACTGGGCAAGAGTATATATACAAAGAGCTTCGTTACAGCACTTGGATATAGTTATGAATGTTTTTTTCTTGGTAGTTTCTTTCACTTCCCTTTTGTGAGCTTGACTTTTGCCTTGATCTCTCTCATGCTGTTATTCCTTCTTACTACTTGCTTATTGCTTGTTTTCTTCATTTTCTGCATTCCAATTTAGTGTGCTGTGCTTTTCTGTATAGTCCTTCATACCCTCCTGCCCAACACCATTGTGAGCTGCCATAATTTTTAAAAGTGTTTTAAGGCTCTTAATCCTACTGTTTGTCTAATCAATTTCAGTTTCCTCAGAATAGAGCCTGCCAAATGCTCCTCTTCCTGCCAGCTGTGTCTTGGGTGTCCTGGTGTGACTTGAAAGTTGCTCTCATTTTGTCAGTTTTCTATTCATTTGGCACGTTATCTCTCCCTCTGTAATGAACAAGCTCATCCATTTTCATTGAAAACAGCTTTGCTTTTTAATAGCAGAACTGTTTTTCTGAATTCATGTTTTATATGCCTTGATTTTTTTTTTTTTTTTTTTTTAGATGCTGGATGTCTATGACATTCTTCCTTTTGATAATCCAGATGGTGGCGTTTGGAAACAAGGATTTGATATCACATACAATGAAAATGAATGGGACAATGAACCACTTCAAGTTTTTGTTGTGCCTCACTCCCATAATGACCCAGGTAATATTTTAACTTTGTTGATTTGACTACCTAGAGCCTTTTGAATTAAGGAAATATATTGCCATTTCTGTCAAGATTTGGGTTTTTCTGAAGTATATTAGTTAATATGTTAGATTAAATCTATCTATCTTAAACAGATGTATAATTCGGGTGCCACTGACTTCAAATGACAACTGTTATGATACAAATTGTACATCTACTTATTTAGTAACCAGAGTAGAACTTCAGTGTTGAAATTGGAATGTAATATGAATTTTTTGTGTTCATCCTTCTGGTAACCCATTCAGTTTATTCACTGCTTCATTATTCGTGTTCCTATTTTGACTTTTGGACTGTCACAGATATGTAACCCTTAGCCTACGCTAAAGAACTATGCTTTTGGAAGATGTGACGATGGTAAATCTCAAGTTTCTGACTGTAACACTTCCTTTACTATTTTGTGCACACCTCCAACCTCCAGTTGGATAGTATACAGTCTAGATTTAAACAGAAAACTAGGTATGCCTACCTAATTTCACTTCTTCTGCCCAACTGGATGTTAACTGTGTAATATATAAAATAGAGAAATGTTCCTTTATTTTGAAATTACTGTAAAATTTACCAAAAAGAGGTGAATTATACTGCTACAGTATAGTCCTGATACATATACACTGAACATGAGAAGCTAGTGGTTGTTATTGTAGAAAGCCACAACTTCAGTGATATTAAATTTTAATATTGTGTATCTCTGACAATTTCATTTGTTGTTTGAAGTGGATCTGAGTAAAGATATGGTAGTTTGAACATAAGTGGTTTTTATCTGCTCATATCTAGCCTTTTCAAAGAAAATGAACACTGGAATTTGGAGGCAATGTATTGTCCGGTTATGACAGCTAAATTAACAAAGTATGGATATAGTAAAAAGAAAATATTCACAGTATTAAGTGAAGTTCGAACTGCCTATCTGTAGAACTGTCTTGAAACCTGTGTGCATTTGTTTTCTCTTTGGTTGTAGTTCTTCTAAAAACTTTCCTAGAAAGAAGCAACTCTGTACAAACACCTAATGATCCAAAGCAATCCCAGAGGAATACACAGAACTTCTCCTTCTATTGGTTCTTGTTAGAAAGGGCTTTGGAGCTTACCTGTGTCCTTTCTGCTGAACTTAGTAGGACCATATCCTAATGAGGCTGTTGGCATCCTGCTAGAGACCAGTTATCTGGTCTGGTGTGACATCCGTCCTTCTGGAATAACTTTATCTGAATTGAACAAAGACCCTGTGCACAGTGTAGGATGAGGCAATTTGTCAAGAGCATGATGCTTGGCAGCTGCAGGGGAATGTCCTGAGGAAAACAGAAAACTTTACCAGTGTCTATTCAAGTCATGAGGTTCAGTAGGGGTTCAGTCTCCTGGCACTGATTTTTTTATTTTTTTTACATTTTATTTCTACTGACACTTTTTCTACAGGTCCTAGTAATTTAAATTTTTTTAAAAATTATTTTATTTTTAATTGTTTTACACACCATTAGTAACTGTCTTTCAAAACCGAATGCATTGGGCTGGTTTCCTCTGTGGTGCCTGGTCTGTCTCACCAGTACTCATATGGAACAGTTTCTATTACCATTATAGAAGGACTCTTTGGAGCTAACCTTTGACTCTCTAACTTCCAACCTTCTCGTTTTCTACTTCACATCTTTGAGTCATGCCTCCTGCAATCAGCTGTGGTAGGTTTTCATAACTTCAACATCTTTTGCATATGACAAGCTTTAGCACTGCGTACCTTAGTAGTATTTGGTTCATCCTGTAGCACCACTTTTGTTTCCCAAAAGTGACTCACTGAACATTCATTCTGAGGAATCTGAGAAATTTGAGTTTACTGAACCTCTTGTCAATCAAGATTATTGCTCAACAGAGAGAACTGGACAGGCTGGATTGATCGAGCAAGGTCAGTTGTATGAGGTTCAACAAGGTGAAGTTCTGGGTCCTGCTGTTGGATTCCGACAATCCCCTGCAGCGCTATGGGCTGGGGGCAGAGTGGCTGAAAAGGTGCTTGGGGAAAAGGACCTGGAGGTGCTGTTTGACAGTGGCTGAACATGAGGCAGGAATGTGTCCAGGTGGCCAAGAAGGCCAAGGGCATCCTGGCTTGGATCAGTAATAATATGGCCAGCAGGACCAGGGCAGGAACCATCCACCTCTACTGGGCACTGGTGAGGCCACAACTCTAATTCTGTAATCGCTTTTGGGCTCCTCACTACAAGAAAGATACTGAGGTGCTGGAGTGAGTCCAGAGAAGGGCTGAGGAAGGGTCTGGAGCATAAGTCTGATGAGGAGCAGCTGAGGGAGCTGGGGGTGTTTAGCCTGGAGAAAAGGAGGCCCAGGGGAACCGCATCACTTATTACAACTACCTGAGAGGAGGGTGTAGCCAGATGGGGAGCAGTCTCTTCTCCCAGGTGACAAGTGATTTACAAGAGTAGATGGTGTCAAGTTGTGCCAGGGTAGGTTTACATTGGATATTAGGAAAAAATCCTTCACTGAAAGGGTTGTTGAACACTGGAACAGGTTGCCCAGAGAAGTGGTGGAATTGCAACCCCTGGAAGTGTTCAGAAAAGCATGTGGATGTGTCACTGAGGGACATGGTTTAGTGGTGAACACAGTGGTGGTGGTTTACTGATTGGACTTGATTTTCTTGGAGGCCCTTTCCAACCTACATGATTCTGCGATTATTTTGGTAGATACTACCATCTGTCACTACAAATTACAGTCCTCCTCCTGTGTGCCAGACAGGGCACACAGTCTGGAAGCTGTTGTTGGCTCAGCTGGCCAATAGCAAAGGCTCTCAATATCAGGTTGTGCTGGAGGAGACTTCTTCAGAGTCTCTGGATTTTTAGATATGTGTCTTTTGAGACTAGGGGACTGTGTTGCTTCTATTCTGCTATTGAGAACAGTGAAAACTGTCCTCAAAATAGCAGAACTGCTGAGAACATGGACTCATCTCTTATAAGCCTCCAAACTGGGGTGAAAGTTACTAAGCTCACTCATTGAGAAATGCCTTGAGCTTCACTATATATTTGCCATGATGCTTGAAATATGATCCTATCTTTTGGAAGATCAGAAAGTTTTCTCCAGGTCCAGAGACCCTCTCCGTGGCATTCTTCTCTATCAAGTTTGGGTTGTCTGTGTTTAGAAAGCCCAACCAACCAAAAAAAACCCTAACAAAAACCCCACCTTAAAGCCCCCAAGCAAACAAGTAAAAAAACCCAAACAAACACCCCCATAGCAATAAACCAACCAAAAAACAAGAAGTCCCAAGTAAACAACAATCACAGACCAAAAATACCAACCAAAAAGTCCCAATGAAAAAAACTCAACCAAAACCATACACCCTCCCACCCACTTTATAAAAGTTTGAGTCACCAAAATTACTAAATTTCTAAGACAGATAAAGCATAAATACTCCTCCGTAACCAGAGGTAGCCTCACCAACACCTTTTCCTCTTTAACTTTTTGTGTTATCAATCTTGGAATTTTCTGTATTTTCCCAGTAGGAATTTCCTCTTCACCTAGGAAGTATGTAAGTAATGTGTCCATTTCTTAATTTTGCAAACAAATGATGCCTCTTGGTGCACCTGAGAGCTCTATCTAAGGATGTTTAATCTGTTTTTCCCTTTCCAGCATTGCTCTGGCCTTCTTCCAAGCACAGACCATAGTGAACATAGCTTAAGATATGTATTTTTATATGCATTCATACATCTGTCTTGGAGGGAGTAATGAGTAAAATCTATAGTAAGATACTTATTCTTTCATATCTCAGAGAAGTCCTTCCCATGACTGGCCCTTCAATAACAGGGTTTGAAGAATTCTTTGAAGTTACGGGAGCTGCCTCCCATCTTTCTATTGCAGCTTTTTCCTGACATACGTTGTTCAGGAGGGCTTATCTGAAGTCTTAATGCTGTTGTCAGTCACCTTTAAGAGCCGACTTCCTTGCTGGTGTCAGGTTTTTATTCCTAAGTCTTCCTTAATATGTAAATTCTTTGTGCCTTTACTATAAAATTGTATCTATCAATATACCAGCAACAACTAAAAGCAAGAAATCTGCCTCTCCTCACGCATACAATCTAAATATCTCTCAGCATGTAGGCTTCTCAGTTGGTACCTAAAAGATTTAAACTGAGAGATAATCCTGGTAAATGTAAATGTTCCTTCACCAAAGGTGATTGTGTGAGACTGGTTATTGTTTGTTTTTGCAAAGAGTGTTATCGTAGAAATCTCCTGACTTGATACTGTTTTTGGTAAAGACATTTCTGTGCAATTGTCTACAGTATGAAACTGCACTTGAAAGAGGGAAAATTTATCTGTAGCAAACATCTGAAATCTCTTGTATAGCTAACAGTTACATTATTCCTTTCCCAGAGGACTAAAAAAGCATTGTGCAAAGGAAATGCATTCTGGAAAAAAAACCTTAAGGCATCATGAACCTATAGTGTAACAATGTATGTAAAAGATATTTACCAAGAAATGGAGTCAGTAAAGATATTAGCTGCAGAGGCTCTAAATTCTCATTACATTTTATGTTTTCTCATCTGAGACTACTTTAACTTTTCATGTAACCAGTTATGCTAGTGAGAATATGCAGCTCAAAGGCAAAGAAACTGCCTTGAAACAATCTTATCTAGTGGGTGGCATCCCTGCTCATGGTGAGGGGTTTAGAAACTAGGTAGTCCTTTCCAATCCAAGCCATTCTATGAATCTAAGAAACAGAATCCATAGGGAAGGTGGTTGGTCTAGATTCCATGTTCTTTTTTTGGGGGAGGATGACTGAATGTACTGATACTCTGAAACACTAAATTCTGCTTAATCTGGGTTAACTTCTTTCATATGAATGTAATCATGACCTACAAACCTGGGGTCTTTATGTTTCTCCCTTCAGTAGCTACTGTGTTTACCTATTACTGGGAAATAAGCGTTGAGAATGGGTTCCCTTCATACTTTTGTCGAATGGGTGCCCTTCACACTTTTGATCAGTGGTGGCATAATTGTCTTTTAGTTGCTGGCAGTTGAGGAAGATTTGAGCACCTCAGTAGAGTGTCTGGTCTGGGGAGAACTCACCCAGTGCAGGTTAATCTCAAACCATGGAGAGAGGTTTTGTTGTGTGAGGCTAGGGCCATCAGATAGGTGGCATTTCTTTCTGGAGCAGATTAAGGAGTGATCATACAATCTACTGTACTGGCAAAACCCTTATGTCAGCTGTCACATGCTTCAACAACAGTTTCTTGTGACTACCTGAAGTGGATTAGGCAGCTAAAATCCAGAGAGGAGAACTCTGCTCAGGGACAGTGAGATTGTCAACCAGCACAACTGGATTTGAAAGATGATGTTCAGCTATGACCCAAGGGGGTTGAAAGACACCTCTAGCATCTATTGCTCTGCTAGCAGTGATGATTTTGGTAATGACTTCTCATTAAACAATTTAAGAGTTGAGATTTGTGAGCTTTATAATATATGTGTACCAGATCAGAGTATTTTATTGCTCAGTGTGGCTACAGCCCTAGTATAAGCAGCACTTAAATGTTATTGAGAGTGACTAAAGTAGATTTTTCTCTTGGTCTCTCCGCCCATGTGAAAGTGTACGAACACCTCTCAGGACTAAATACTACTTTTTAACACTTTTTAAATTATTGGTAGCATCAGTAACTTTGACTTACTAGCACTCACATTAACAACTATTTAAGACAGTCTCCATTTCTCTGGTGTAAATCTGTATACTCCTATGAAGTTAGCAACTTCAGTTTCATTTTTTGTTTTTCTTAGGTTGGCTGAAGACTTTTGATGATTACTTTAGAGATCAGACACAGCATATTTTAAATAACATGGTTATAAAACTGCAAGAAGACAATCGAAGGAAGTTTATATGGTCCGAGATTTCCTACTTTTCAAAATGGTGGGATGGAATAGATAGCCAAAAAAAGAATGCTGTTAAAAGGTTTGAACACTGAACTATATCTTGTCTTCCATGTGTCATGCTCCAAGATTTATGTATTTGACTACACTGTAAACTTGATATTTCAATTTGCTCTGCTGGAGAATTGCTAGAACAATTGTCTACTTCTGTTCTGACTTTCTGGACTTGGTTTGGGTTTTTTCCAGTTACAAAATAGAAATCTGTTCAGAGAATTGAAGACAAATTACTGAGTTGCTTAAAAATTTGACTGAATGTTTCCATGTACAACCATGAAGATATCATTCAAGTTGTAATGGAATTGTGATTACAAACTTTATTTGCAGTTACATGAAAGTATTGACCATGGAATAAATACAATCTTTCATACTAGCTGTTTATGTATTTTTCCTTAAGTTATAACAATTATGTTAATAATTATGAAATGAGATTTTTTGTTTGTTTTTAAATATATGGAGTTTTTTGTAAACATTCAACTGCTATAATGGTAAAGTTATAAAGAAGTAAAAGATTTGCCTAGATATTGAGACAAGAAAACAGGCTTCTTGGATAAACTTGAAGTAAAGATCTGGTTTGGAGTTTTCAGGAAGTGGGGATTTTTTTTTTTTTTAACTTTGCTTTAAGACAAAATCTAACAGTTCTTGGCTCATCTTTGTGAAGCCTTCCTTCTTGTGCCCTGATGCATGTGTTGCAGTGTACAGTAAGTCTGTTAGATCTTCACAACTGTAAAGGTTAGGTAATGCTGGAAATCTGGGGAATTACATAGAAAACTAGTCATTAAAAATTTATGTACAATACATGTGTTATAGCACAGCTATATGTTATAGCACAGCTGTTGTTTTTTGACATCAAAGAGATCTCTTGTAACACAATAAACAGTAAATGATAGTCACTAGGTAACTGTGTTCCTCTCTTCAGAGGCGTCAGGTATTGGTTAAGCTGCTCTAACTTAAAGAAGTGCCCATGAGATTATTTTACTTATGTTTTTCATTACTCTTATGGGTATTATCTATGATGTGACAAAGTTTTGATAAGTTCACTGTATTTCTTTCTTGAGTTCATTAAAGATTTATATGCTGGTGTACAATGTAAGTGCTGAAACTGTAAGGACAACCTGATGTTGGAAATGTGATCATTATGTTCACTGACAATCGAGAGACTGGATTATCCTGTGATCTGTTTCAAGAAGGCATTTTAATGAGTGAGATGGTGTGAAGCCTTTATAGAGACAATAAACCTCTAAGATCGATCGGCTTTCTAAAACTCTAAAAAGAGTGTTAAATCAAAGATGGGGAGATATTAGTAGTGCTTGAAATGTGCAATATCTGGGTATCTCTCAGTTAGCCTTCAGTAGCGTGGCACATACATTTTTGTAATGTAATCTACAGGAAACAACGTTCTTCCGGATTAAAAAAAAATGGTATCTAATATTGCACATGCAGTAGAGGTGGTTTTCATTGCACAGAGGCATTAAAATGTCACTGTTCAACTATTCATTATTCCCCATTTGATTAAAGAAATGTAGTCCAATGATGGAAGTAGTACAAGCAATTTAGATTTTGCCATCACCTCACTGGTAAATACCTACTGGATATACAGAAGTTGATTTTTAAGAGTGTGTTTTCATATGGAAGATTCTGAACAAAATTTACATATTTTTCAGGTTAATAAAAGATGGACAGTTTGAAATAGTAACAGGAGGATGGGTCATGGCTGATGAAGCCTCTCCTCATTATTTTTCTTTAATTGACCAACTAATAGAAGGACATCAGTGGCTAGAAAAGAACCTTGGTATGTATATTTATCTAAAATTTAACTACGCTAATACAGGAAGTCTGGGGGTTTTTTTGTTTGTTTGGTTGGTTTTTTTTAGTTGTTTAGAAGGCTCTCTTTACTTTGCTTTCCTGAAACAATAAATCAGACCACTTACGGGAGTCCAATATTTGCAATTCGTGATTGCAGATAGAAGTTCCTGGGCAAAGGGAATTTGAACAATTTTGTGTCATAACATTTTTTCTTGATCAATGTAAGATATGCACAGAATATTGACATAACAAAATATTAACACTAGATCTTGCTGAGTTTTAGAAACCATTTCTGTATCACTAACAGCTTCCAGTTGCCATTTCAGTGTTTTGAAAATTGTGACAAAGGTCTTAAAATGAGTGAAAATTTAAATTTCCTTCATGTGTTGGGATCTATTCTGCAGGCTTTTTTATTCATTGGGTTCTCTTATGTAAAGCTTTTAAAAAAAGTAAATACGAAATTCAGATGTAGCAGTGGTGGTAGTAGTAGCTATAAACCCTAAACTGATTGTAATGTTAGAATTGTTCTTACTTTGAAAAATAAAAATGCTGCTATTGCAACTTTGAGGGATTATGGACTGCAGTTACATTGACTGAACTGTTTTATTGGCTTTGGGATGGATTTTTTTGTTTAATTCCATAAGTAGAGATAAACCTTTATATATAGAAAATATTTGTTCAGTGATTTTAATAATAACATTATTTCATGCAGTTAACTGAAATTATTTTGGAAAGCTGTTCCACCGTTTTTCTTAGATTGCAATTTCCATAAACACAGCTTGACATAATTGAATGGGGAAGGAAAGACCTAATAAAAGGGTATTGCATTCCTTACTGTTTTTTTTTTTTTTTCAAAAGACAGTGAAAAGTACCAGAGGAACCATGTTGAAGAACCAAGAGTTAGTGGGTTCTTTATTTACTATGTGAAGTTCAGAGAAAAGAGAATATTAATTAACATGATTATATTGATCACCAACTAATAAGTCAAAAGAAAAGTTAGTTCCAGAGCCAAAAAAGATTAATATTATTTAAATAACAGTGAAATTTTGACAAGCTACAATATCAATCCATCTACATCTGTTCATTTTGCTTCAGCTTTCTTTCTCAATTGTGACATCTGTAAGCGATTTAAAGTGAAAAGGGAGATGTGTTTCATTATGATTCCAAGTAGAGATGTTCAATGCACAATTGAAATATGTAGCAACAAGGAGTCCTAATGCTGAATATTTCTATTTAGTTAGAATGTTTTGCTTATAAGATATTTGATTTATTTATTTGTTTGTTTAATTGTTTATCTGTTTAATTCTATCTTTTTAATTCCTGGGGTGTCTGCAGGAGGCTTAATAGTAAACTGTGTATCTTCCTGGAAATATTATCTTTAGTGCTCTAATTTGAATTATTGGTGTAGTATTCTTTGAGACAAAAGTAAAACTTCCTCTCCTTTTTGCTTTTTTCTTTTGTCAACAGGAGTAAAACCAAAGTCTGGCTGGGCAGTTGATCCTTTTGGGCATTCACCAACAATGGCTTACCTTCTGAAACGCACAGGATTTTCCAATATGCTTATACAGAGAGTTCATTACTCAGTTAAAAAGCATTTTGCGACACAAAAGACACTAGAATTTTTTTGGAGACAGAACTGGGGTATATGTTTTTCCTTTATATCAATTTACTTTTTAATTTACTCAAATAAAATGCAACGAGAACTTGAAAAAATACTATGGAAATTTTTACAGAATAGGCTTAGAGGAGTAAGTCTAAACTTAAAAATTTTAAACTTGCTGTTCTGATTAAAAAAAATCCAAACCTTTTCATCTAGCTTAACTTTTTCTTTTCCTTCCCCCCTCCCTCTTTTTTTTTTTTAATAACAGAAAGGGAATGAGAATAGCTGCGGGGTAGGAAAGGTGTTAAAAACCAGGATTATTGCTATTGTTCCTCTGATCAATTTTCTTCATTTTCATTTGTACTTTTACTTCCTCTTATTTTCATTCTTTTATGTTCCTTGCAAGTATGCATTAAAAAAAAAGGTATAAGGCGTGGAAAATTCTTTTTCTGCTTTCATTTTTTTTCCTTCCTCCTACACCTTTATTTCCTTCTATGTGGAAATAAAGTGTAGGAGAAGGAACATTTCTACTAATTCATATGTTCTGCTAATGAGGTAATGACAGCAGAATGATTGGCTTTTGGTATGGTTTTTTCTTTGCTTTGTTTTTTTTGGTTTTATTTTTCAGTTGTTGCTTTGATTCACTCAAATTATAAAAGATGTGCTTGGTTACCTCCAAAATTCTGAAAATCATTAGTTTTATCTGGGTAAAAAAACCCTAATATCTTTCCCAATCAGCTGGTGCTTGATTATAATATTCCAGTCTTGGTTGAATTTGTGGTTTTATCATCCTTATATATGTATATAAGGTACCCACAAAGGTAGACTCAAGGTATAGATATATATCAAAATAAGAAATTGTATAAGAAATTGTCTTGATCTGATGTTTTTAGGGCAATTCTTAGATTAAGAACATGGAATTAATTTAGTTTTGGCAAATCTGATAGGGTTTATTTTAAAAGTGTACTCTGTGTATTTAATTCCAGATTTGGGATCCAGTACAGATATTCTTTGTCATATGATGCCTTTCTATAGCTATGATGTTCCTCATACGTGTGGTCCGGACCCGAAAATCTGCTGCCAGTTTGATTTCAAACGACTTCCTGGAGGAAGAGTAAGCTGCCCTTGGAGAGTTCCACCAGAAGCCATTCATGCTGGAAATGTTCAACACAGGTACAGTTTTTATGTATTCCCCAAGGGAATAAATTTAAAAAAACCCATAATTACGCTGTTCAAAAATTATATGTAGCATAACTTGATGAATTTATATAGTTCTGCTGTGTTTTGACAGCTCAGCTTTATGCATTCGCTCCCTCACTGGCCCCATGGTGGGTTTGGGGGAGAGAACCAGAAGAGTAAAAGTGAGAAAATTCGTGGGTTGAGATAAAGACAGTTTAATAGGGGAAGGAAAAGCTGCAAATACACTCAAAGGAAACCAAACAACTACTTCACTGCTTCCAATGGGCAGGCAGGTGTTCAACTATCTGCAGGAGAGGAGAGCTCCATCTCATGTGACTTGGAAAGACAAACAAATCACTCCAAATGTCCCCTACTTCCTCCTTCTTCCGTGGGCTTTATGTATTGAGGATGACATCAAAAATTATTAAGTATCCTTTTGGTCTGTTGGAGTCAGTTGTCCCCACTGTAGCCCCTTCCAGCTCCTTGTGCACCCTGAGCCTGCTTGTTGGTGGGATAAAATGAGAAGCAGAAAAGGACTTGGCTCAGTGCAAGCCCTACCCAGCAATAACTAAAACATCTAAAATATCAGTGGAGATCCAAATCACAGACCCATACCAGCTAATAATAATGGCCAGTCTTCGCGAGCAAAGATCCGGGGAAGGTCTTTACACCTTCCAGCCTGCGCATTGGATTTTTTAGGTGAGACACAGTGTGCGCGGAACTGAGCCCACCCTTTAATCCTAAAGTTCATCTGCCGGGGCCAAGCGAGCTTGGATGGTGGCAGCGAGGTCCTTAGGACGTAGATGGATTGCCTACAGGGCTAACAAGCTCCATCTGCCCGGGGAGTGTCCCTGACCGGGAATCGAACCCGGGCCTCGGCGGTGACAGCGCCGCGCCCTTAACCACTAGACCACCAGGGAAATAAAAAGACTGTACCCCAGTCAAAACCAGTACAAGTTCTTAAAATAAGCTTGTAATAGGTAAATATTACCTATTACTTAACCTAGTGTTTGCTCCTTAGTTCAGAACGTAATTGTCAGCGAAATTTGAAGGAAGCTTGTAGTTAAGAAAGATGAATTTTTTTTTTTCTTCTCTATTTGTGATACATGAATCAATTACTGAATGACAGGCAGAACATTGTCATCTGTTTTGTAGAACATAGTCATCTGGTTGTGGTCATGTTACTGCTTTACTGTAGGTTTTGTGAATTTTGTGAACACTGATCTGTTCCCTGCAAGTGGAACACTTCAGGCAGGGGCAGGATGGTATAGTATGCTATAACTTCAAATAGTGGCATATTTCCTAAATGATGTATCCTTGAAAAACTTGGCAACCTGTCGCCTAGGTTGTCTGAAGTGCACACCTTAAATGAATCTCAGTCCTATGTCTTACATGTCTTTTGATAGGAAATCCTGTTAGCTTCAGTTTTAGTTTTCAAATAGAAACACTGTGTTGTTTTGCCACGGTCAAGAATCAAATTTATAGTTTCACAAAACTAGTATTCAATTTTGGGAGAAAGGGAGGGAAAATAAAAAATAAAAAAGAAAAGAAAGGGAAACTAAAACTGACAAAAGTTTTTCCAGAAAATGGTTGTATTCTGTGGTCCTGTTGCTATCTTCAGGCCTTCAAAATATCCCAAATTTGCAGAGTTAGAAATTTATTTAGGTGTTTACAATTAGTGCAAATTGCTGATTATAACAAATGTATTTAAAGATAGATTTGACTCTTGATGCTGAAGTTTTAAAGTAATGATAAAATGATGATGCATTGGTTGTCTACTTGTCAAGTATGCATCTCTTTTTTTAATGAGGATAAATTCTGAAAGGCATTATGAAAACTTCACTTTATCATTAAAAATTCAATTGCAAAATGTTATTGAAGATAAAACCAAAATAAATCAGAATATGTTACAATTGTCATGTTTTAAGGTAGAAATTGGAATGATGATAGGAAAAAGAAATTAAAAAAAATAGAGAAATAAAAGCTGATAGTGACAAGAGAAAAGTAGAAGAATCGTTATGACATACTCAATGCTTATAAAATGTGAGGGAAAGTTCATATGTCTTTAAATCAAAGTTATGGAAAGAAAAATCTTGACTATGTGTTCTAATTAACTGGGACACATATGTGCAGAAGAGTAACGACTTCTTTAAAAAATACCTGAAATGTAGAGGCTATAAATAAAATGTAGAGTCTGCTTTGGAATAGTTTTTTAAAGAGTCTTATTTTTTAATTAGATCTTATTTTATCCTTGCACTTCCTAGATGCAACCTTTGCATAACAATCTAAATTAGATCTTGTAAAAGAAGTGGTTCTCTCACATGTCAAAGTATATCAAAGAATAAAATAAATGAGGCAGGTATGTAATGAACATATGATCAAGTTGAAGAGATTATCATCTCAATATGGTCTCTGAAACTTAACCTTTTGTATCAGCTTCTGGTGGATTAAAACAATTTTGGTGTCTAACAGAATTGAAACAGCAGTATGCTAGACAGTACCTAAGGGAAAAGTAAAACTTACAAATGGTCTTTGAATTGAAAACCTGGATTATTTACATTTGGAACACTGGAACCACATTTCTAGTGTCTATTTTCAAACAAATCCACTAAAACACAGGAAGTAATGTTTTGGAGAATGCTAAAACACCACTTGTATTTTATGAAAATTTGGAATATTGTAAGCAGCCAAAAACTTCATTGATCTGACCTCTGTAACGACACATTTTACAGTTGTGATGAGAGGTGTGAGAAGTAATTGGAAAACCTGTCTCTACATCATAAGCTTTCCAAGGTTAAAGGTTTGTAGAACACTAATTAATCTGTCTCTCATCTCTGATTGCTTTAAGACTGGAAAAATGGAGGAGATCTACACTACATGGGTTTGAAAAATGTTGATTAATTTAGAGACCAAGTTTAGATCACTGACATTTCTTCAGAGTTAAAGATAAAATTAATAAAACCCAGATCTTGAATACTCAGCTGGGACTGTTGCTTTTGATTTTAATGCTATTATGGCCTTATGTGTACATTCAAGAGATATTGAATTGAAAACTTCAGGCTAGTAATTGTTGGATTTTTCATTGCCTTACCACTTAAGTTGTGACACTTGATAAGAAGGAATGAAAGACCTGTACGTGTTTAATTACACTTTGTAACAACAAAGACTACTATAGCACTTGCCCTGATTTGAAGCTGCATCCTTGTCCGTATGTTTAAATGCTGAAGCTTTGCACACTAGGAAGAAAAAAATGCTGTTGGTTTTTGCTTGCTTTTTTTCTTTCCCCCTTGAATGGGAAAGACTTGTTTTACTAGTAGAAGCAGAGTTTATTTTAGTGTATGTCTCTCTCTCTCACCCATGTGTGGAAATACGAAAGAATTTTTCTAGTTGCAAATTTTCCAATTATCAAAGAGTGAATCCCTAATGAAGCCATGACCACTGTCAGACCTGTCACGCAGGACTTGCTATAGCTGCTGCAAAATTTCTTGTGATTCCCATGGACTCTATGTGTGGCTATTGCTCCTCCCCCTTCCCCCCTAGGAAGGGGCAAAACCAGATATATTGTCTTCATAAGTATTTAACCAAATACTTCAATTTTCTGCATTAAAAGAACACACTTGTGATATAAAGGGGTTTTCTTTCTTTGTGAAAGGTGTCAATCATTCAGAGATAATCTGAAAGCTTAAAACCAGTTTATCATCTCTGATCTCCTTCGTGTTCAAATTTTTACTCAGGCAGGATAAACATATATCAGAATGTATCTAATACTGTTTCATAGGGGAATAGTAAGGGTAAAAAAATAGTAAGGGTAAAAAAATTCGTGGGACTCAGTGGAATATTTTTTTTTCCTAGAAGTATTTTTTGTCTTCACTGAATTCTCTCTGGGGCATTCTACTGACTCCTTCTCACTCCTTTCTGAAGTAATGATTTAGGAAGTTATTTAAGAGAAACCTAAGAGGATATATGAGACATTTAATTTTTCTTTGGTGTTTTTGAAATTGAAATTGGTTTGCAATTGAAGGAAGATAATGCTGCCCCCTTAAAAATTTCTAATAAAATAACACCCAATTATGAGTAGAAAGGGAGAACAGCAGTACTGATGAATTGTTTGCAGTAGATTTGGAAATAAATTAGAGGAGGACTTTGAAGAGAGATGTCAGTCAAATACCCTGTTAACTGTAACCTGTATTTTTCAAGAGACTTAAAAGTAAAGTATAATTTTAACCATAGACTACTTTTGGAAAACTTGAGTTAGAGTGGTCTAGAAGAAAGCATTGTGAAGTCTTGTGTTGTGCCAGTTGTTCTGATAGCTGTGCAGGGAGGAAGTTTCTGTGTTTAAATCTACAACCTGTTTGAAAGTCATGGAAACTATTGATTCAAGAACGCATACTTAATAATCTGAACTACTGGGGATGCGGGGAAACCACTTGTTGCATAAATTTTAGTCTCAGTAGAACTCTGTAGATTCTTAACTAAAGTTAATGTTGTGGCCCTTTCCTCCCTCCAGAATACAGTCAAACCTGATATCTATTCAGTATTTCTGTAATCTGATAAATAAGTAAACCTCGACATGCTGTTCAAAGAAATATGAGTTTCAAATATATTGGATTAGAATTCCTGCATAATATCTGTGTTATATAGCAAATCTTCAAGAGTATTGGTTCAAAGTTGATTTTGCTGGAGCATCTGTGAAAAATACCTGTAGAAGCAAAAAACTAACTGGAATCTGGATTTTGCTATTTTCTTTTAAGAACACTGTAATTTGTATTGCGGTTTTCTTAAATATGTTACTAAAGTTTGTATTTCCTCGGAAAATTAGTTACATAATTTTAATTAGAGGAGATCAGCATCTGAAGATGTTGATAATAGTTGTAACTTGGAGGGGGAGGAGAAATCAGACTCGTGACTTTTAATATATTGCTGCTTAATGATAGAACTAATAGTTTACCCATCCAATAGTTAGTAGGTATTCCTCAGAGATTAATTTATGGGCAGTTTTTCTGTCAAGGACGTGAAGATATGAACTAAAGAACCAAAGCAAATTACCAGAGGGGAGGAGAAGAGGTTGCTTATTATTGTAAATAAGGGCTGGAGAGGATTAGGATTGTTATCTAAATATAAAGCAGGTAAACATAATTTGAACTGTAGGCTAGTTTTGGCATGGGAACAAGTTGATCCAAACTGCCCTACTGTTTGAGATGGAGCTTGATAAGCTTATTGAAGGATTTAATTAACACAGTGTTCGCAACAATAGTAGGTTGAATATGGTGTCCCATGTGGGGAGAATTGCATCCAGCTTTTTACTACAAAATGAGACTTTTGTATGTGTTGTTTAATGAGTCACCCTAATGCACAACTTGATAACTAAGAATTGTTCTACCAAATGCCAAGTTTTCTTCTTCTGGTTTCTGAATTGCTCTTTTCTTTTTTTCCTCCTCAAGGGCTTGGATTATTTTAGATCAATACAGAAAGAAGTCAAAGCTTTTCCGTACTAAAGTTGTGTTGGCCCCACTAGGGGATGATTTCCGCTATACTGAGAGCTCAGAATGGGATCAACAGTACCAGAATTATCAAAAGCTGTTTGATTACATGAATTCTCGTCCTGAGTGGCATGTTAAGGTAAACACAACACATTTTCTGGTTGGTGGAGAAAACAGTATTTCCCAGTATTCTGAGATTCTTCATGGGAAAAAAAAATGTAGTTGGGTTTGGGCTTTATTCAACTATTAAGCTTTAGCAGCAGATTAATTTGCCTTGTTAGATTACGTTTTTTACCTTTAGTACCTTCTCTGCTCCCAAACCAAAAACTTCTCTGTTAGTAATATCTGCTTGAAAACTATAAATAGTTACCAAACTAGATTAATTCAGAGAACAGCTATTATGTTTGATTGTTTTCTTAGTACTCTTTGTTTTTTTCACAGGCTTCAGATGTTGTTATCTAAGGCTATCAGGCTTTGTTACTTTAAATTATTGTATTTTCTTATTAGAAGTTCAAGTGAATTTTGCTGCTTTATTTGGGTCTCCTTGGTTTTATGTCCCAAAACAAACAAACAACCAAATCCTAAGAGACACCATTGCTGGCTTATGTTGTTGAATACAAAAACATTTGAGACTGACCTGGCTATAGAAGGACTGAGTATACTAACACAATTACCAGATGAGATATCACTTTAAATCATTAATTATGTTTGAATGTTAATATGCACATTCATATGTTCTAATATATAAGCTAATTGTGCTGGAGACTCCTTATTCTCTATGTGTACTCAGACAACCTTTCTTCATCTTTCAGCATGGCAATAAGAAATAGGAGACCACAACCTTGGGGGTTTTTGAGTATCATGTTAAGAGTGCACTATTGCTGCTTTCACATTTAGGCTTTTTAAACCTGAGTCTGGTATCTTTCATGCAGTTTTATGCACATGCATCTGTTTTCCTTCATCTTTTCTGAGACCTCCCCTGGTTCTTCTAACTGTGTGTTTGGGTAGTGCCTGTAGTATGTTAGTTCTTTTTGTTGACTGATGGACTTGTGTTCTGCATAAGAAAGATGATTTCTTGGGATTATACCTTATCTGAAAGCTGGATTTTGCATGTTACCTATGGGATGTGGGTGACATGATGTATTTTAATGACTACTGTGTCTTAGGGGAGGGGGATAGACCTGGAGAGTACTCTTCAAATTTTTTAAAACTAAAGCCCATCTTTTAAAACTAAACCTTGCTGCTATCACTAGCCATACTCCTGTCAAAGATGGATATATTGTGCAGGTAGTCACTCTTTGGATACTAAAAGCAACATGCTTTCTGTAGTTCCTACTATTCTGGACTGGATGATTTTGTTTCTGGGCAAAAACTGAAGGCTCTAGCTCTGAAGTCATTCCTTAAAAACCCTTCTCTCCTGATACATCTGAAAGTTTCTGCTCAAGTTCTGCTCAGCCCATTGTCAAGGACTCTAGCATTCTACTTCATTGGCCTTGATGTACCCATGTGGATGAATGTCTTGGGAATCACATTAGCCCTTGGGATCCTCCTAGAAGTACCCAAACCTTTTTCTGGTCCTTAATATCCAGACAAAAAGAAATGATATCCCCTGGGTCTGCCACTTGATTCCTAGGTACTTTGATCAGCTGGAGTACTGTTGGCATTGGAACATTTCTCCTTTTCATTTTATTCAATTAGTTAGGTTTTCTTTCTCTCTCTGTTTTTTGGGGTTTTTTTTTGTGGGTTTTATTGTCATCTTTTTTGTGTCTTGTGTGTTGTCTGTGGGTTGGGTTTTTTATGTTTGCATGTTTTTGTTTATTTACTTGTTTTGTTCTAAACTGATGTAATTTATCTTTGAAAATATGAGCTTAAATGGAGAACTTTCACATTCTTCTGCACTTTCCCTAGTGGAATGTAACTCAACAGGCGAGTAAGAGATCATACTCAGCTTCATAAGAACCGAGATTATATAGAGGAAGAGTTCACATTTCTTCCTTAAGTGCTGAGATATCTAGGATATTACTACTTACACAAGGGACTGCCTACTCTGCCTTTCTGATCTTACGAGAGATTTACTGTTTCAGACAGCTCTTTAAAGTGTTTATCTAGTCGATATGTCTGTTAGCATTGAGATTCTCCTGCCAGCAGCTATTCTATAGTTCTAAAAGTATGTAGTACGTTACTGTGCAAGATACCTATTTTGATCTTGGGGAGTTCAATCTCCCATTCTGAGATCTCTTTTACATATATTATACATGAATTAGGTTGTGTCTTTTTGTATGTCAGTAGAGGAATCTGCCAGCTTATTTCACTGTTTCCATTCACCTGACTTTGATGCTTCCTCTGGTGAGGTTTTATTTGTCTGATATAATGCAACCTACAGAAGTGAGATCACCTGAGTCTGACTTCTCTCGGTGCATTGATTTTGTTTCTTGTTTTCTTCTGAATTCTTTCTTGTAGGTGTTTATGATAGTGATGGAAAAGACCAAGTGTCCTAGAAGTGCCTGTTAAGGCAGAGTTTACTAATGATGGGATTTTTGAGGCAATATTTATCTTTCTCTGCTTTACTGCCATTTAAAGTGGCAAGTTCTCATATTGTACCCACCTAACAGATAGTTGGATGTTATGAATGAGTTTGAAGTACAACTGTTTGGTTTTTTTACATGATGAGGAAGTATGTCTTTATTGTCACAGTGATAGTTCTTATATTCCAAATCACTTTTAAAAGATTTTTCCTAAAAGCTTGGTTTTGGTGTTGTAAATTATAGCATGCTACATTGTATGGATGTTAAAAAACAATAATAGGAAAAAAAGTGACTTGATATTAATTTGAGGTATTATCATTATAGGTTGTTATGAGGATAGTTCCAGTAATGTGATCTTCTGTGCTGTTCCAACTTTTATGAATTGTGGGTTTTTTTCCCTTTCATTCAATATTCAGTTTGGCATCTCTACCTTCTATAACAACATCTTTCAATACTGTTTTTCATTTGTTTGTTGTTTGTTCTCCTCAAACTTGAGGGTACTATCTTTTGACCTGCCCTGCAAAGGTCTGCTATTACATTGTCTGAGCATTTAAAAAAAATTGAACCGAAGACAGTGATTTTTTTTTTTAACTTTTACATTTTACATCTCTAAACATAATTTCTTTTTACGTAGTTAAAAACCAACAAAACCAAACCAAACCAGCTTCTGAAACAAATACTAATTTTTTTTGATCAGCACTTATCTTGGGTTAGGCAAGATCTGGAGCATAAGAGAGTTAATTTTGAAAACACAGGATTAGAACAACTCTGTTCTTGTTACATTACCTTAAGTTTCTTACTTAGTCCAGACAGCTACTTAGGTCATATTGAGATATTACTTAGCTCACGTATTAGAGGCTAACTTAAAAGACGGGAAAGAATGCTTCACTTATTTCTTGACAGTTAGCTGGTATTTTAGATATGTTGTTATACTTTTAAAAAGAAATAAATTTCTATTTCATGAGTCTCAGAATGGTTTTGGTTGGTGGGGACCTTTAAAGACCATCTAGTCCAACTTCCCTGCAATGAGTAGGGATATCTTCAATTATACCAGATTGCTGAGAGTAGCATCCAGTCCAACCTTGAATGTTTCCAGGTGGGGCATCCATATCCTCTCTGGGGACCTTGAATGTATCACTAAGCTCATATTAAAAGATATCTTCTTTATATCTAGTCTGAATCTATCCTCTTTTAGTTTAAAACCTCTTGTCCTAGCACAAAAGGCCCTACTAAAAAGCCTATCCCCATCTTTCTTAAAATCCCCTTTTATGTACTGAAAGGCTGCAGTAAGGTCTCCACAGAACCTTCTTCTCTCCAAGCTGAACAACCCCAATTCTCTCAGCTTTTCCTCTCAGAGAATCATTTTTGTGACTCTTTCTGGACCTGCTTCGATGGGTCCATCTCTTTCGTGTACTACGTTGAAATGCTTTTGGAAGAGCTATCCAGCTTGTCTGAATAGTGTGCAGGGGAACTTAAAAGTTCTTTAGGATAGGATTTCTGCTATAATTCTGCTGGAAGAGTGGCATATTTCTGAAATGTGTACAAAACCCAAGCATATGTATTCTCTTTGTATTTCTAAATAAAGAAAATGGAACCATGTTACAGTAATTTTAATTTTCATTCAGGCCCAGTTTGGAACTTTATCAGATTACTTTGAAGCTCTGCGTAAAGAAAGCAATTTGGGTGAAAAGAGCAGCAATTCATTTTTTCCTGTTTTAAGTGGAGACTTCTTCACCTATGCAGACAGGGATCATCATTACTGGAGTGGATACTTTACATCACGACCCTTCTATAAACGCCTGGATAGAGTCCTGGAATCCTACATACGGTAAATGCTGTTGTCCAGTACATTTGTAACATATTTCTTGACACACAGGAGAGATGAATTTGTGAGTATTTGTCGTGGTATAACCCCAGCCAGCAACCAAACCCCACTAGCAACTCTCCCACCAGAGGGACTGGAGAGAGAACTGAAAGGATAAAAAAAAGCTGGAAAACTCATAGATTGAGACAGTTTAATAGGTAAAGCAAAAGCCACACAGAAAAGCAAAATAAAACAGGGAATTAATTCACTGCTTCCCTTTGTTGGGCAGGCTTTCAGCCATCTCCAGGAGAGCAGGGCCCCATCAAATGTAAAAGTGACTTGGAAAGTCACCATCATTCCAAATGTCTTCCACTTCCTCCTCCCCTCTTTATATACTCAGCATGGTGCCATATGGTCTGGAATATCCCTTTAGTCATTTGGGATCACCTGTCCCAGCTATGTCTCTTCCCAGATTCCCATGCCAGTGTGGCAGTATGAAAATCAGAAAAGTCCTTTGCTCTGTATAAGTCCTGCTCAACAATATCAAAAATATCTCTGTATTGTCAACCCTATGTTCAGCACAAATTCAAAACACAGCCCACACACCAGGCACTTGAAAGAAAATTAACTCTACCCTGGGCAAAACCAGCACCGTACTCTAAATCTGTTGGACAGATGGAGAAGTGATTTTGAAATGCACTTTACTTTTTTAAGTAAAGTTTAAGTTTACTTACAGTAAGGATAACCTAAATAGGCCCCAAATGCAGGTCTTGGATTTGTTGGTGTATCTGTATTATTAGTAAATTCACAGAAATGCAATGGTATTTTTTCTTTCCAAACAAATTAATTGTTCTCAAATACTACTGAGGGCATCAGCAAGACCTGATTCCAACCTTGTGCCCATAGTATTTTTGACTATTTGTGATATATGTATATGTATATATTTGTGGGGGAATAAACCATGAACAGGTTCATGCCAGTGTATTCTTTACCAAGAAAAAATGCTTTTAAGTTCCAGCAATATCAGAATTAAGTAGTACTTCACTGGTACTTAATAACCAGAAAATAGTGTTCAGCTTCAGGGCCTTATATGACAACTAACCATTTAAGCAAGAAAAGACTTGGTTTTTTTAGGTTTTTCCTGTTTTAAAAAAAGTTTCAGGTTTATATATTAAAGTGCATGTAATCTTAAGTATTTTGTAATGGAGATTAACATCATTGCTGATTTGAGATATAAAGGATGTTTTACTCTTAAATGAGAGATGGATGAAGTAGTTTAAAGGGTTATAAAATCAGTGACCAAACGTTTGTTTAAAGTAATGGAAAGATACAAAGAACAACAGCATAGTTGGGGACAAGTTAGGGACATATTCTGTGGTTTTATTCTTTGCTGATGTAAGCAGGGGAAAATTACAGTAGTTCTGCAAAAAACCTGATTGTCGAAGTAATTCAGAAGCAGGACAAATGCTGCAGTGATACTTCTAACTGTACAGATGGATAGAAAATACTAAATCTTAGAGTTCAGGAACTTTTGGAAAAATTATTTATTTAGGATACATATAAACTGGGCCTAAAGGTAATGTAGGGTAGGCTTAGCAACTAGTGACGCAGATTTTGGTCTATTTACAGTGTCTTACCAGGAAGAGATAGTAAAAATTTACAGCAAAGTGGAAAATTTGTGGAAACTATTTTAGATGATCTGCAGTAGTTTGAAATAGAGGTGAGAAAATAAAGGCTTTATACAGCTTTTATGGAAGGGTATTCAAGAGGTGCTTACCTTTAAGTTGAAGTGTTTGCTAATATGGTGTCGTGTTTCTGAGTGTCTGCCATCTTGGCCATTGTAGTGTTTAGAATAATATTGAGACCTTAAAAGAAAATTCTGCATCTAAAAGTCTTCCCCATTAATAGAAAATAAAATTAAATCCATATTGGTGGTGGGGAGGGAAATCTAACCTGCGTTTTGATTTGTGTTCTTCTCTTTACAGCTACAGTTAGCTCAGTGTTTAGGGCTAACTTAAATTTTTTTTTTAGAAAAGGTAAAGTGCTTCCAGACAGGGTCTATTCACCAGATAAATGTGCATCTGATGTCTTTTTTTTTTTGTTTTTTTTCCAACTAAAATGTTTTCATTTTCCTTTTAAGTTAAGCTGGAATAAAACAAAGTAGGAGGGGTGCATAGATGTAGGAATTTACACTAAGCAACATTTAAATCACCGTGATTAAACTTAAGTGTGCTAGTAATTTAAAAAAAGGAATTATAACTTTTTATCACCTTGATTTTGTGTGTGGTTTCTGAGCAATTACCTAAACTGTAAGAGCAAAATCTCATCCTATTCCTCAAATATTGACAATATGAAAATAGATTAGGGCATTACATTTACAGTGCACATTTCAGTTTAGTTAGGTATTTAGTTAGGTTTTTACATAGTTGTCACCTATGTGTTGCATAAAGACAGAGAGACTGAACTGAATCCAAAGATATTTTTCATGTTAACTATCAATATCAATACATAGTCTGAAAAATAGTTGAGTATGTTTGTTAAATTTGTTGTTCTACCTAGTTAAAATTGAACTCACTCACTGGCAGCTTGGGTAAATGTAAAAGTTTTTATTTTCCTTTTTTATTTTGCGTTTTATTTTACTTACATGCTCAGAAGTTAACATTTCAAAAACTTATGTTATTTTTCTTTACTTGCTTTTTATAACATTAACTTGTATCATATTTGTTTCTTCAAATGCTTGAGAAACCTTCATTAATCTCAAATTTTGAAAAGGAGTCTTACACAGATGTACAAAAATAGAACTGCAATATTTTAGGAAAAGAAGATAGGAAAAAAGCTAACAGATACTTTCCTCGAATTTCTGCAGCCATTTTTGTTAGTCAAATATTCATAACCACTGGAAATTATGGGGATTTTTTTAAAAATAAATTTAGATTCTCATAAATCAAGTGAGAATTTAGTGCTAATATTTTAGTACTAGGCTTTTCCTTCAGATGTAGAAGAGAATTCTGTGCAGTCTAAGGGTTTTTGAATCCAATGTTATCACCATTCAGGTAAATGTATAGTAAGCAGATGCCTGAAGTGCTTAAGTCCTTAGGGTAATTTAGTTTGCTTAAAGTGCAAATGGCAGAATAGATATTAGATACTGTATTAATATGTTTATTTCAGACAATTTTATTTGATTAATAAGTTGCTTTTAAAATGGAAATTATGTGTCTCCTCTAAGGCAGACTTATCCGTACTGTGACATTTTAAGACCAAGTCCTCATATCTCACACGTTTACTGAAAATGGTATGTTAGTTTGTACTGTCATGTTTTTATTTTAAAGCTCCGTTTTCCATCACAGAAGCCTTGCAGGAAGCTACTGTGTGAAGCTAGAAACAGGCTAAAATGTGCAAGATCAAGGATTAAAGAGCTCATGGAACTAGGCATGAGGAAAGACATGAAACATCAGTTTATTCTTTGGGTAAAATGTGTGTTGCTTTTGACTTTTTAACACTATATAAGTACTTGATTATTCTCTGCAATTCCAGGGCAGCTGAAATTCTCTACTCCTTGGCTTTGGTACAGTCCAGTAAATCTGAGAAGATGAGTGTGTTTCCTTCTGTGAATAATTATAAATTGCTGACAGAAGCCAGGAGGAACCTTGGGCTCTTTCAGCATCATGACGCTATTACAGGAACAGCCAAAGATTGGGTAGTTGTGGATTATGGCACTAGGTAATTTATGATAAATATATAAACTTAAATTTTAATTTCCGTTTGCTATTTCAGAACAGAACTGTTTATTTCAGAGATATAGGTTTGATATAGTAACATACTGAGTCCTGAGAATGTAGTGGTGCTCTGCATGAGAAGTGGATCTGATTCCCCATGCTCTTCATTTATGAATTTTTTTTTTTAGTTCTCAAAGTAGGAATTTGATATCCAAGTTTTTTGAGGTTTCACAAGAAGCTATGTAGGTGCAAACTGAGATTTCTTTAATAACAGCTGTTATTTTTTGCAGTAACTGTTGTATAGGAAATTATTTTTCCTATAGGTAAAGAAGCCTGGGGTCCCCAGATATCCCATTGCCTATCTGGGCACCCAGGAGTGGCCCAGAAAAACACTCTCCTCCTCCAACCCAGTGTGGTCATGGCTCACACCCTGCAGGATGCTGTGCACCGGCAAAGGACACTCGCCCATCCCAGTCTGGCTGAGCATCACTCATACCCCTCTCAGTCTTGTTTTTGCCAGATCCCGAAGCCAAGCCCTGCCCGTTCTTATCCAAGCCAAGTCTCTTCTTAAACAATGGTCAAGAGATAAGCTAATTTAAGCACATATACCTTGAAAAATCCCACATACTCTGTAACCTACCTTCCATCAATGTGGGAAATCTTTTTGATGTTGACAATTTCCTACTTAACATGTTTGGTTTTGTTTATTGTTGCTGTAGCTGGTGGGTAGTTGCTGTCTCAGTACTGACAAATGATTCTGGTAGCTGCTTCATAGAATTCTTTGAAAAAGATTGTATGATATATGGATGTCTGTGTATGTATGTGCTTTATTTATGGGTTTGTTCAGAAAATTGTTACATATTGGAATGTTAATAACTAGGAAATTTGCTTGAGGTAGATGATGGTAGACAGTTGATACTACTGCATGTTCATTAGTTAAATCATTGTTTTAAATACATCTCAAATGCTCCTTCTTATTTTAATCTGTTTTGTGACACATGTTTTTAAATGCCATGAAGTTATAATCTTTTGAAGCATAGGTGTAATCGGAGTGCCAGCGTGCACAGTGAACTTGGTTATGAGAGAGTAAAATAAAGAGGTATTTCACTTTACAAATAAATTTGCCCTGTTGGTATTTAAGAATTAGTAAGCATTGTGTGAATTGAAGCAATGGAAAATGTAGTAATACTTTAAATTTTGTGTTTCTGATTGTTTTTTAAATCCTACATAAATGCAATCTTGACTTTGTGACTAGCATCTCAGGCTTGTCTCCACTATAGAAACTGGAAATCAAACAATCAAACGTAAATCACAAAGTTTCCTAAGATTAGCATTTTGAAAAAGTACTTGAAAAAGTATTCTGAGGGTGTATCTTTTATGGTATAACAGCCATTAGATCTACCACACTTTGAGTATGCAAAGCAGAAATGTACTGAAATTCAGAATATTTCTGCCCTTTTTAATCTGGTCACCCATTTCAACTAACTGTTCTTGTTTTATGCTATATTGATAATAAAAATTACATTTAGTTTTCTGCAACTCATATTGTTGATATTTTTAAATATCAATGTTAATATTTTAAAATTTTTATGTTACCACGTTGAATAAAAGCAACTAAAAACTAATTAGGACTTTAAATGTTTTAACAGACTTTTCCATTCAATAATGAACTTGAAGAAAGTGATAATTGACTCTGCTCATATTCTTATCCTGAAGGATAAAAGTGCTTATAGTTATGATGCATCAACTCCATTCCTGAAGATGGTGAGCTGTCTTTCTTGATTTTTTTCCAAAAATTAAATCTGGTCTATACCTTTTCAATACAGTTTGAGTGACCTGCAAAAGTCAGAACTAAATTTACTGCTAATCCCTTCTCAAAAATCTTCTTCTCATCACTGTTTGTATTAATCGAAGATATTAGAAAGTAAAAAGCAAACATTTCAGCAATTATTGCTGAAAAAAAGCCCACACATCTAAAACAAAGGGAGTTAGTTTGTTTCGGTTTGTTTTGTGAATTAGATAATAAAACCAGGCGTTCTAATTTTCTTGTGGGTATAAATTCGGTGACTTTGTGGATGTGCATGTGTCAGTGAATACATAATGGTAGACAGTCCCGTAATTTGACTTGTAACTTTAAAAATATGTGAAGAAGAAAATTTCTATCGCAAACAGAAGTGTATGCTGAATTTGCAAGACAAAACCTTGTGGGTTTTTTTCCTTAGATGAAATTATTTGAAACAGGGAAACAAGAATGTTCAATGAAATGGATGATAAAGTCAGCAATGTTTCCCTGTGTCTCATTTTGAGACCTGTTTTACAGTGAAGAGCACCTTAACAAAACATGTACTTGAATTACTCTTCCAGTCATATGTATATATTAAAAAAATGGCTAAAATAGTTCTTTATACTTTTTATGAATTTAATACAAATATATATGTATATATATAAATGCTACATGTATGTGCTGTTTGGGTGTGTGCCACAAATACATAATTTTTCTCCTGTTTGGAAAGGCTACCAAAATGAATGTGCACCTTCAGAAAGTAAAAATATTTTGAAGTCATTCATGGAGTGAAGTTTTTCTGTAATTCTGCTCTGAATTACACTGGAGGATGTCATGGTGTTACATGATACTGAACTTTCTTGGTTCCCGTTCTTTATGAGTCTGGATTAATACCAGTGCATTTTAGAAGTCCTAATTGCTGTTTAAACTGTATATTGCCTAGGAGCATACTAATTCAACCTGAAAGCTTTCTGCTTTCTGAAAGCAGAAATTAAAATAAAAGTTTTTATTTCAATTAATTTATTTTATATATATAAAATGGAAAAAATAAGGAGTATCTGCAAACAGTATCTGCAGTATATCATAAATCTAATATCTCTGCAGGACACCACATATCACAACTAAAACTTTTTAGTGTGGGATTTGTAGGCTTCTAACAGGAGGACTTCAGTATATTTAAAAGGCCCTTTGCAAACCTTGAGCAAGTAGAAAGTTCTAAGGCACTTGTTTTGAAATACAGAATGATGGTATTTGGTGGCTGATGGAAGCTGACATCAAGAATTGCTTAGAAATGGACATTCAGAATGAATGTCAAGAGAGCTGAGGAAGACAAATGCTGAAGACTTTGAGACTGAAAATAGGTGTTGTTTTTGAGGGGTGAAGAAGGAAAAAAAAACATAGAGGAACAGAGCACGGGACTATAGCAGCAGCATTCCAGCAGGTAGTAGGTACAACCAGGAGAAAGTTTCCCTTCTTGAAGCCCAGAAAAAAGGAAGCTGTAAATAAGACATGATGGAAGGACTCCAGAATGACACTGCTTGTATTTTTTATACTATTCTTAATTATTAATTACATGCAAAAGCATGTCATGGTTTTTAGTTGATGACTTTTTACTTCATGAGTTAAGTTTTACAGACTCTACGTTAGTAAACAAATGAAAACTAGATCATTTGGAGATAATAGACTGAAAGAAGAGATTCCAGAATGACAGCATTGTATGAACTAAAAGGAATTCACTGTGCATCAACAGCTTGGCTGTTTTCTTGTTTAGATTAATGCAACAGTGTCAACAATGTCTTGTCTCTACCTTTTCTCAGTGAAGTGAGCCCTGGGTCATGTTGCATTTAAGAAAAGAGAGAAACCAGTGAAAAGTAAGAACTCATATTGTGAAATAATTCTTCACATAGTTTGTATCACATAAAATCATGCCACACCCCAAATTATGTTGGTTTTTTTTCTTTTAATTTTTCTCTTGGTGCAATGTAAGGCAGCAATGAGATAGAAGACTAGACAGTGAGTCCTGGTGATAAATACACAGCAGTGTGGTATTTCAAGTTCAATTTATAGCAAGGTAAAGTTAATAAAAATATATGATAAGTATTTGCAAAATTTGCAGGAAGTTGGTGATTATGAAGTCTTATATGCAAAAATGAAAACATGGGCAAAAATTTGATAATGGATTCTAATAAGGCATTTAATGAAAGCATATGTTTCTCAATGAATTGGCCAAATTGAACCTCTTTCTTTTGTCAATCTGAAATATTTATGATTATGAAGTTTAGTGGTCTGTCATCCTGAGTAATGTGCTAAAATAGTTTTTGTTTTATGGTATTGTTAACATGGTTTTCTACTTCACAAAATTCATAAAGTAGAGAAAGCTTCTATATTATCCATTTAAGTGTATTCAAAAGCAAATTCAAAGATGTTCTCTTGTAGGATGATGTTCAGGCCTCTCAAGATTCTTTGCCACACAAGACAGTTATAAAGCTGACATTGCAACCAAGGTAAATAATTTACATGTTACTCAGTGTCTGAGATTCTTTTAGCAATGTATGTGTTTTCATTACCTAGTAAGTAGCTTTTTATGACACTTTCTTTTTTTTTTTTTCTTTCAATTTTCACTCCAAATGAAGCTAGAAGTTAAAGAAAAGATAGTCTGGGATATTATGCTGATACTATTATGTCTAATTAAAAGAGGACACAACATGTTAAAATATAGGCATTTCTCACGTACCAAGTATTCTCTTTCTATGTGATTTCAGAACATTGAAATACTAAATAAATTATGCTTGAAAGAAGCAGTAGAAAATTCTAATTAAACAGAATTTCAGGTACTGCAATTAGCATTGTGAGCAAAACCTTGGCCTCAAAATCACAATTTCTAAATACTGTATTGTCTATAGAATTCAAGTAAAAGGCAAATTAGGAGAATGTCTTCCCTTAACTCCAACTTTCTGTGGTATTAAGAAGGCTTACTTTTTAATTTATATGTAGTTGTATTCGGTTGAAACTGACATCCATCTGTTCCCATGAACACTCAGTATCCTACCTGAAATAACTTACACATCCATTAAAAGTTGACTAATCCTAATGAAGTGAATAAGACATAGGGATATGAGACCTGTGCTGTGTGTAAATCAAGTAATACATGGTTTTTGCTCATAGAATGGAAGATTTAAGATTCATTTAAAAAGCAGTGAATGCTATTTTTGCTCATGTTGGTATTTAATTTCTCTAATTCTAGCAAGTGGCAAACTAATAAAACTTCCCTTATTCATGAAGGTGTCTGACTATTCAGCAGACTAACTGCTACTGTTAAAAAGTTCTAACTAAGTCTTTGAAAAGTGAGTAAAGTTTGGGCCATGTGAGCTTTTGGGCAAAGCTGTCTTCAGTCTTCTGGCACTAACTGTTCGTAATGTGTTTTAATACAAACTTTTCTCTAGAGCATACTATTTTTTTAATAGGACTTTTATTCTCTTATTTGAGTGCTAGATAGATGCTAATAGATTATCTTAAACTTGTCCAAAATGGCCAATATTTAGGTGCCTAGATGTTTATTTACCTAAAATATTTCAGCTTTTTCAAAATTATCCCCTCATGTTTCTTCACTGGAAGAGGATTGTGTATGTAGTATATAAACATTTGGCTGGAAGCATGTTATAATTTAGAATTTCTTTGCCATTTGAGGATAGCTTTATTGTTTTTGCTCTCCTTGCCAAGGTTAGCTGTTGAAATACTCCCTGTGCCCCTTTCACCCCCTGAAATACCTTTTGTTGGCATTCACTGTTCCACTTATTTCTCTGCATAATATGCTGTTTTCCCTTTTTGGTGATTATTCCTTTCAAGCATTTGCTTTGTGTGGGTGGTTTTTTTGTTGTTTTTTTTGTTTTGTTTTGGTTTGGTTTGGTTTTTTTTACACCTCTTAGTTGTGCATGAAATAGATATTCATGACATTAAAATTAATATTACTCTAGTGACCTTTTGCTGTTGTTCTATTAACTGGTCCTAACTTACTGAGAAGATAAAAGTGATGGAAAATTGCTAATTTTACCTTGTCTGGTAATGTGAAGGTACCATGTAGTCATATAAGACGTGGATTGATGTTCCAAGGACTGTGCAATCAGAAATGTGGGAGATAGGGTAAAAAAGTGAGGGAGAAGAGGCAGAAAAATATTGTAAGAGAATATTGATATTGCCAACTAAAAACCTGTTTCTTTTTGTAGTGATTTCCGTTTTGGAAACAGTTTGAAAATAATGCTTATACGTACACTGCTTCATGTTTCCTTTGTTGTTAAAATTTTCATTTGAATATGTTGTTTGTTAAAATGTTTTCACTTATAAAAATGAGCTTAGTCTTTTTAGGCTTCTGATTTTATCTCAGGTTGTAGTCTGAATCTCCGCTACCTTGTTACTTACCATTGGGAAAAGTGGTATGGAAGCTGACACAGTAACGTTTGGTTAAATCTAGTATGTGATTATTATGATTTCATCTAAGTTTTCCAGTAGCATTTTGGGGGAAATGTTAATTTCAGTAGAAACATTAAATCAAGTCAATAAATCTATTATTTAGGTTTATGGCACTTCTAAGTCTGAGGCTTCTAAGAAACTGATTTTTCATCTGAAGTTTTGAAGCATCAACAGATTGAAAATACTGATTTTCATTAAGACTTTATTATTTGCTTATCTTCTGTTCATAATAGTATTTATTGTTCATATCTCATATTGTTCATAATCAAATCTCTAGATTTCTTTGTGTTAGTGTGTTCTAATATATCATTATATGGAATAGAAATTAAGTCAATGTAACTGTCAAGATGTTACTTTTCTTTAACTAACTGTTTAGCTTTTGGTACTTTTGCATTTCCATGTCAAGACTTTTGAAAATAGTTGTTTTGTGAATTGGTTATTCTTACAAAAGTTTGGTTCATATCACCTATAATTTTAGAGGAACACTGCTGATAGGAAGCTCATAAAATAATGGCTTTTTAAAATCTGATTAATTACTAATTTTTTTTTTCCTTCTTATTTTACTGGTTGCAAATATAACCTGCTTTACTCCAAGAAAGTAGTTGGTAGTATGTTTTTGCGTTTTTCATGAAACCTTCCTTTTTAGTGTTTTTTATTTAAGTGTTCTCTTTACTGCTCATTAAAGTTGTTATCCGTAGTGAAAACTAATCTGCCATGCTGTACAGGATAAAATTACATGGAAAAAAAGAAATCAGGAACAGATCTATCTTTGAGTATTTATTGTTCTAGTATTAAGTATCTCCATATTGTTGTGTAGTTGAGAAGTATCTTTCAAACTACTTCTAAGTAGGTGCCTTTTGTAATATATTTGGTATTGTTTCTGCCCCCACCTGGGCACCTCTTCTCTGTAGTGCTATGTTGCCTTATTTTTATGAATCCATAGTTTTATTTAAAAAGTAAGGTGTTAATTTTAATTAAATAAGTATGCAGAGTGTTTTAAATCTTACTGTGACTGTCACCTTAAAACAACTAAGTGGTCTTCTGATAAGGCATTTGAATACTGAAATTATAGAGTCTTTAATTATACTACATTCCTTTTAAATGCTAAATGAAGTAGCATGCTTTTAAAAAAATTGTTACTGTCAACTGAAAAACAAAGCTTTCACAAGGTAACATCTAACTAGATGTGGAACTACTACTAGCTTGTTCTGAAATTTGAAATTACTACATGTCTTGGAGAAAAAGCTCATGAGTGTGCTGATAAATTAATTGCTGATTCATACTTCTGTGAGTATCCAGTCCTTTAATATAATAATACTTTTTCAGGAGTAGTCTGCCAGAGGTCATACTTCCCAAATGGCAAAAGACTTGCACTCGCTGAACTTGGCAGGGTGGGTGGGGTGTGTTTGAACGTCTTGTCCCATTTGGGCTGTCAGTAGCAGATGAAGGGTATGTTGACAGTGTGAGTGGGAGGATTTTTTAGCTTTTTGTTTTTAGTTCTATCTACATTGTTTCCTCGAGGCAACATTGCAAGGGAATGTGATATACACCCAAATAACTGAATTGACTGTTTGGACCAGGCTGGATTTTGTAGTCATTTGGCTCAACATGGTGAACCTGGGAGTGAAAAGACCTAACAATAGCAATCATGCCTTTTTTTTTTTTTTTTTTTTTTAAAACTTCTGAACCTTGTTGTACCTGGTTGGAAGGTTTCAGTACTGAGCTCCACTGTGCTCTACAGGCATGACGTAAGGCATCCTAACCAAAGTGAAGATACTATGATATTGAAAGATTTTTAAAAATAATTGATTCAGGATTATTTTTAGCGCTAAACTAACAATTTTAATAGTTTTCCCACAAATAACTTCTGTCAGCTAATCTTAGAGGAACATTATGATATTATATCTTTTGATTCAGGCTGCTTTAATAGCTTAGCAGGCAAAATTTCCAGTAGTTGAAATATTTAGGTTACCTAAGGGTTTAATTATGAGGAGGATACACTGTAATCAATTATTTCCTCAAAGGTCTTTTAAAGCACTAAGCCATTATTGATATCCACCTTGTAAAAGGAAGTTTCTTGTTTTCAAATAGGGGATCTGGGCTGTTGTCCTTACTTTAATATCTATAAGCAGGTTTTATCATAAGATTGTAGTTAATAAAGTTTTGGCATAAGTTGTATTTAACCTCTTGGGTCCAAAATTTGTGATCTTTTTTGAGAAAGAAAATCCTGATTTACCTCCAAGATTTTTCAAGTTGCTTATCTTTTCAAAAATTCACTTGGCAGGGGCGGGGTACCCACTGCTTTCTCAACACAGCATTATAATGTAGAAATTAAAGCTATGTTTAGTGAGCGATAAAGAACAATGCACAAGAATTCTTGGCAGACCAGTGTGTGTGTTGCTGTATTTGGTTGAATAAGCAAGGATAACTTTTCTGAGAAGGAAACTTTGTTGGTGTGATATGCCATAGTTGTGTCTTTCTGAACTTAGGAGGTGACTGGATTGGGGTAATACTCTCTTTTGGCAACTTTTAAGTTCAGTGGCAGGGCCTTTTTGTTGGTTTTCTGGTTTTTTGACCTGTGTTGCCCTTGTTGGTACAATCAGTCAGAAGTTACAAGGAGAGGACCCTTCCACAGCATTTGGCATTTTAATGATGTACATTTTAATTACCTTTTATGCCTGCATGATTTCTGAGACATCTGTATTCCCGGCTATATTCTGGAACAGCCAAAAAAAAAGAGAGTTGAATTCTCAGTGAGGGAAAAAAAAAAGTTTATAGAAAACAACAAAGAGTACAGTAATATTTAAGATGAGCTCAGAAATATTTGTGGCAACATGTACATTTTTAATATGCACACTTACTCCCCAGAGGGGAAAAAAATCTAAAAAGCCCAAGCAAACAAATGAACCCTAACCTAACAAATATTTCTAGTTTTTTATTGGATTAAATAGTGATAGCAATATGCACAACCTTGTTATGTTTTTGTTCAAGTGAAACCTCTGTATTTGTATTTTTAAGGAAGGTGGGCAGGATGAATATTCATTCAATCAAGCCTTAACACTCTCTGCTTCTGTTGTACTTAATCAAGCACTTGTATTAAACACATATTTAATACAAATGTTCAAGAAGTTAAAAAATAAGAAAACACTTTGAAAATTATATGTGAAGAACCTGCACTTTTAGTTTCCAGTATTCTGGGTGCTTAGATTAAATACAACCTAATGATTTTTTTTTTAAATTCCTTTAGAAGTGTTACTCTTGGTGCTCAGCTGCTGGATCAATTTTCTAGATTTCAGGTGACCTGCTACTGCCATGAATATATTCTGTTTGTAGTGAATCAAGGTCTTTTTGACTAAATTAGATGAGTATTTAAAAAGCATTCTTCTTGATTTTTGTTAAGGAAGAGCTGTTACAAAGCCAATGAAATGCTTGGCTGACACAGGATAATTCAGACTGTGTCTGAATCTAGAAACATCAGTTAATGTGAACAGTTAAGGTAAATAAATATTTCAGTAAAAACCATTCTGATAAAAGTGGTGACTTCAAAATGAACAAAACCAAAACCATGATACATGATCCATTCATTCTGTTTTATAGGTGGAAGTTAGCTGTTTTTATGACCAGCTGTCTTTATGACCAAAACTGGCGCACTCTCCACTGACAGTGTCTAATGGGACAGGAAGTGAGGGGTATGGAAGAGTTCACAGCACACTGATCTCTTTATTTCCAGGCTCTTTCTTAAGGTCACAACAGTTTTTTCAGAGGTTTCCATAGGTACTGGATGAGATTTCTACTTTTTGTGTTAACTATGCTACATGTAGGCTTATCTCAGAACTGACTCCAGGCACTGGTAGGTCACACCTCTGTAAAAGTGTATCTGTAAATCCTAAAAACGAAACAACAAATAAGCTAGGAGATGAATGCCTATTTTGATGTGAGGGATAGCTCTTTAAAACTGAACTGTGGTATATTTTTTGAGTTATATAAATTTTCATTAAGAAAAAAAAAATAGCTTTAATTTGCAATTAATTGTACTCCAGAGTTTTTTGTGGAATTAATTTTCAAAACTCAGTTTTTAACGTTATCATTCTGAATTCAAGTTATTCTGAAAGTTGTTACATTTCCAACTTTTAATCATTACTTCTCAGTGGATAAAAATTCTTACAAATCAAACTCTTTTCAGTTTTTGGTTTGTCTTATTGTTGATGAACCAGTGACAGTCTGCTCTAAATGTTTTTGGTTACGGACTGTCTTTGAAATTGCCATTGCAAAATGAAACCATTAAATAAGTTCATAGTTTGTAGCATTTGTAGAATCTTTGCAGTTTTTCAAAACTGCACTACTTTTGGATTTTCATTTCAGTTCACAGAGTATCACCATTTTTTATTGGGGTTTGCAGTACCAGTACAGTCAGATTGTGATGATGGTTGATGCTTCAATTACTATAAAAATTATAACAGTAAATTGAAATACAACAATAAGGTCTTATGAGAAATTTCTGGTTTTCTCTGAGAACACTGATATGAAACACAGAAGAAATAGATAAACTATACATACTTTAGGGAAAGGAAAAAAACCCTGAGTTTGTTTTCAGAAAACAAAGTGATCATTATGAAGGAATGTGCTAGTGAATGATTGAATAGAACTGAAAGATCTGCATTATATACGTGTACTTGTTGAAGCAGTTTTGAAAGTAAAATATACACGTTTTCAGTATGTTAGTACATTTGTGTATTATTTCTTTTTTTTCCAGGCACTGGCCCCTTCAGCCTTTTTACTGGAGTTACTTTGAGGCAATATTGTAGTTAGTCCAAGGCTCTCAAGGCACAGACTGAAGTGATATGGAATACTTAAAAGTCTTTCTGCTCTTCTGAACCAGATTCTTTTTCCCTTCTAAATGCAGATTTATAAAGCCTGCACTACAAGAGGAACAAGGAAAGGATATTAGTGAAGGTACTTCCTGATCCTGAAAAAGTCAGGGGGCTTCAAGCCCATCTTGGACCTCAGAACACCTCACAACTTTGTGGTAAAAGACAAAATTTAAAATAGTGCCTTTGGACTTAATCCTTTTATCCTTAATTGGAGACTAGTTATGTGCTCCAGATTAGGTTATGTGTGCCACTACGATCCATCCAAATCATAGGAAGTATATGTATCTGGCATATGTAATAGGTACATAATGTTTAAAAGTCTTGTCTTAGGTTGATGTTGATATTTTTGTGTTCTCAAAAGTTCTTGCTGTGCCATTGTCTGTGTTCATCGTGAATACTGTTTTCTTGAGGGTGTTCCATGGTTTGTTCTTGATAAAGACACACAAAGTTCCTGTTTCCTGTGAGAGTGGAGGGATGGATTATGTAGCTATTGTCTGCCTAATTCTGTGCCTTTTGCATGAGCAATGGATATTATAAAGATTTATCTGTAGAGTTATAAAAAAGAGAATTCATAGGAGTTCTTTCACCTTCATTAATGAGTCTAAAGTTCAACTTTGGGTTTGTGACTAGGAAGGGTAATCCTGGAGTGATTCTGAAATGTAACACTAAGATAATGGGACTTTTTTTAAGCACAGGATCATTGATTTTATTTATTTGTATCTTAATCCAAACTGTCAGCCACTCCTACTTTTAGAAAGAGTATTTAATTTTACTGTAGCTCTGTATCTAAACTATAGGCTTAACTTGTTCTTCAAATGCTGTTATAATCATAACATTATTTTATATTGTGTTAGTCTCTACTGAATTCTTGTGAACTTATTTATTAATAGTATCTCTTTTTTATTTCTTGATGTCACCAGTTGGATATTGAAATGAAAAACTGATCTCTGGATAATAGATTCTGTTTCCACTGTTTTATACCTTATGAAAGCAGCACAAATTTATATTGTGTGCCTGTAGTTTCAGGTTGATATTACCTTCCTACTAATTCTTCTGCAGGATATTTTTCATAAACTGCAAAAGATGTCTTACTAGGGCGATGAAAAAGATTTTAGTATTCTTCATATTTGATAATATTTGATTATATGTGTTAAAGATTAATATTCTACTCTACAATGAATAGTTTAAATGGTTTACAATTAGCTCCTTACATATAAATTGATTTTTTTTTCTTGCTACATCTGTAACAGTATTGATGAATGAAAGACAGTTATCTGAATGTGATGCAGAGCAACATATTGGCATTATTTATTTTATCCAGTTAGGTAAGCTGATAAATCTCTTTAAACTTTATCCTGTCAGTGAAAAGCCCCTTGGGAAGCTATTGGACTCTTCTTTTGGGGAGAGCCTGCTTTTGTCTAGATAGAGACTAAATAGAGAACTCTTAGCTTAATTTGACTTTTATTAAACCACCCATATTCCCATTCCCACAAATTTTGTGTTTACATCTGACACTATATCTGAGAGTGTAGCTCTTTACTCGTAAGTTTTCCCACACAAAAGACTTCTTTATTTGATAAAATGTCTTGGATTGGGTAGTTTTGAATGGTAATGTTTTCAGTACCTACTGTATCTCTGAGAAAGTCTACATTAAAGCTGTAGTGGTATTGAAATGTTTTTATATAGTTAAGTGTGTTGGTTCAGTTTAAAGCACAATTTCACTGTATTTTCATTTGTGGCTTTGACCTTAACGTTGGGCTATCTTCACTCAGTTAGGAGGCAGGCTTACTGGTTGCCTAGCTATTTTTTAAATTTTCATTGATAAATGTTGGATATCACATGTTATTCAAATTATATCATTTGATATCTGAGTAGGGGGGGATTTTTTTGTGCCAAGTGAGGCCAAATACAAGCAAGGAATTCTTTAGGTCAGATAATAAAGTCACAAGTCATTTTCTATCACTCATGCTAATAGAGTAGAATGTAAATAGATTGTAAATTTGAAGTCATACTGGGAGCAAATTCTACAGGATTCGGATTTAAAACTATCTTAGTAAACTGGAGACATTATTTCGTAGTCAAAGAATGAAATGAAGAGGGCAAGTGAAAGAATAATGTGTTGACTAATCAAATAGACAGTAGTGATACAGAAGAAGTCCAGGCATTACAGAAGTTCAGACTGAGAGCGTTACCTATATGATATCAAAAACAGTTTTGCTTTTGGATGATTGAAATGGAAATGTTCTGTGTAAAATACAGCTGAAATAGTATGCTATACTCAAGAGTGACAAAGAGTGAAAAAAATATAGTATCTAGTTTTAGAAAACATACTTTGAGCGATGAGAAAGTTTAAAAGGAAATGAGTACTAATTCAAAGAAAGCAACCAAAGAGATGTTGAAAAAGTATCAACTGTTTAGTTTGAAACGACTGATAATGAAGTGTGGGACATACAGGTTTGTTGCAAAGAGTCATATTATACTTACAATGGAAAAAAGGAAGATCTAATTGGAGAAAATGTTGTTTAAAATAACTAAAAATATAATTATATTAGCAAACCTGATACTTGAGCTGCAAAACATTATAATCAGTTTTGGACATTTTCAAGAATAGTGAATTGCAGCATTTGCCAAAGTTTATCCTACTGAATTTTCATTTTGATTGAGGTCAAGCTACAGAAACCTTCTAGTCCAGTGGGTTTTTTGCTAATATCTCAATTTTAACTCCTCTTCAATTTAGTGTTGAGAGTTCATAGCAAAATAGGATATTTTGTAGTACCTAGCATGACCTAAGACTATAGACTAGTCTGTTTGATTCACACACTTCTGTTTGACTGAGTGGAATAAAAGAGAAAAAGTGGACTGGTTTAAAACAGGCAAGACCTTCCTGTGATCTGAAATGTTGCCTGATGTTTATATGAAAACTAGTTGCTCTAATAAGAGCAACTGTGCTTAGAATTGGTGTCCCTAATGCACAACCACAATAATTTATACTCTGTTTGTCCTACAGGCCAATGGAATTTCCTGTTTAGGATAAAAAGGTTTTTTTCCTCTGTTTTTTTCCATTTTCCCAAATGTCAAATGTTATTTTGTCACTTGGCAGACGTGCTATTAAGAGTAATGCTTGCGGGGTTTTGTGAGGGGGTTTCTTGTTTGCGGGTTTTATTTTCACTACTGTGGGAAGGTAAATTTCTGATGAGGTGCGAATTGTGGAGTAGTGTCATAACTATGTAGATTAATAGAAACAGATCGCTTCTCTGTAGGAATGCAAAGGGTCAAGAAATTTCCCTATACAGGAAAATCCTTCATTTTCCCTCTGCCTCTCAACACCCCTCCAACTTCCGATCTCCCAGAAGTTCTTTTTCTGTAAGTTAGTTGATATGGCTTGACATGGAAGTGTATTTCCCCTTTTGGAAAAGAAACCCGCAAAAACCTCTGATGCAGAATGATTCCATCTAATGGGTATTACTGATTTTGTTCCCTTTCAGAATAAGAACTAGGAAGAAAATAATTTCTGTGTTATTGGAAAAGTATCCATGCATATGTCTTAAAAAAAACATTAAATAATTCCTCAGAGGATTGTGGAATTTTTATGGCAAAATTAACTGGCAAATTGATTTAGAAGCTTTTTGTTCTTTTTCGTAGGGTTTGCCTCTATTAAAAGAAGTTTGTGGGTCAGATGTCACTGATAATAGTTCAAGGTACACAGAGACATAGAGCTCAGTGTTTTTAATAGCATAATAATAATAATAATAAAAATACATAATAGGAAAAGTATAGTTTGGATGAAATCATGAAACCTTTTTGCATTTCAGAAATAAATATTCATTTTACATAGCTAGTTTAAATACTATCAGAGTCAAATTTTCTTTAAAACAAGCAATAATCGGACTTGAGTATGTTTTGAAAGTGTATCGGTCATATGGTTTTCATGCATGAGGGTTTGAATGACTTTGTCCAAAACTGTGTCTGTTACTTAACTTTCTTACTAAGTGAATTTGGAATAGGAATCAAAAGTGTCTTGAAATGCTGTAAAACATATAGTTTCTGAAACTCGATTTAGTAACTGATAGAAGAGTTGTAGGAAAAAACCATTAATCTGCTGTCCACAAGAGTGTCACAGTCATGAGCCTGCACAGTTGGCTTTTGATGAGTCTTGTTCCTAAAAGAATATTAAGAAAAGAACATGGATTGAGACGTTGGAAAATGTCAGTATGAACAGATAATATCCTGAACTCCTAAATTAAAAAAAATTCAATCATTAAAGTTGTATATATGGCATTTATTTTCAGAAAAATTATTTTAGAGGCTTTACCAATCTTTAGTAGTTCATAGCTGAAAGGTACACAAAATGAATGAGTGGACCTGTACTTAAAATGTCATGTTAATCCTACTTTTTAGGACTGAGGAGGCCTTGACTCTTACGTGAGGGACCGTAAGTGCTTTGAACAGAGATAGGTAACTTGATGTAACTTTTTTTTTTTACCTAGTATTTTGAGTATATTGGGAAAATACTCATAAGAGTTTTCCAGAATTGTTATGGTTAGGTTTTATTCAAAGTTTTTCCCCATGGACCTCTAAAGCAAGGAGAGAGCTTTTTAAGTAACAGGAGAGGAATTTTTGTAGTCAAGTTAGTTTTATTCTGTATTAAATGAATGAGGAAAATAAGTATGTACATGTCCTGGGCTTCAATGCAAGAATCATAGAACCTCAGGGGAGGTTGTACGTATTTGCAATGCATAGATGAATGTTTGGTTTAAGTAGGTGGTCTTTGCTCTTTTCATTCCATATACCTTCATCCCCAAAGTCATGGATCACCTGGGGCTTGTGTGTGCCAATTCGTAGCATTTTTTAAGAATTCTATATTTCTAGGACTTTTTTGGGTTTTTTTGGTTAAGCTTCAAAACATACATCAGAAGTCAAATAATTCAGATTTTTTTAGTGGTATTTTTGGAAGCTACCATGGCAAGCAGTGCTTTATGCAGTTTAATTACTAAGCCCTAGGATTTTTCCATTTCATACACATCGTTGTTTGGTAATTAAATGTTACTACTTATTAACTCTTCTTACATCTTTCAAAGTGATTTTTCTTACAATTTTAAGATATGAAACAGATTTGATTTTTCTCTTTATCATCCTAGAGAGATAATTTTTTTTGGAGAGTCTCAGTTTTGTTTAGAGTTTTAAAGTCTTAGTCTGTCAAAGTCCATCTACTGCTGAGATCTCAGAATACAGTTTTAGCTGAATTCTGATTTCTAACCCACCAGTTATTCTGGTGACCTTTAACATATGTAGTTAATTAATTCCTTTTCTCTATAGCGTACAACATTTTAATGTGTTTTCATTACTTCTTCCCTTGACATTTCAGAACTTATGTGCGTTTGTTTGTTTTCTTTCATTCTTCAGTGGAAGACCATTGATACACTATTTCATTTGGCTTCATGGTTTGTACCTTTTCTCAGTTTTGGGTGTACTTGTTGCATTTTTTTTTTTTTTCACCACTTAATGTATTTTAACTTGGCCTCTATAGGAGAAGAGTGAAAGAAAGTAATTAGCTTTGTAGATCTTGTTCATGTAACGTTTTGCATTAAAATTGTGCGTATGGGTGCAGGGAAGTGATTCTGATGAAACTATTTATAATGTGAAATGTTTCAATCTACCTTAGAGGGTTTGTCAGAGAAATTTTAGTAAACTTGGTCAGTCTGAGCTAGAGTCCTTCAAGGAACTGGTTCTCAAAGCATATTTGAATAAAGGTCCTCTGCTGAACGATGAAAGCTGTTGTCTTAAGCTGTAGTGAATCAAAGTATCTTGAAGAGGTGGTCTGAATAAGCCTTTGTCACTGATGACCCTCTGACTTTTACTAGTAGTGAGTTGTGGTTTCTCACATTAGTTGAATGCCTCCTTTCTGAAGGCAGCATTGAATGAACTTTAAAAGAAAATGGTAATTGTGTTGCAGGTGTTACCTGTAAATGTTTATATCAATATATGTGCCCGTATGTTGATGCACATCAGTGAAACAGAAAACAACGATCTTTTAAAATACTGAAACTTTTCAGTTTAAGAAACAATATCCTTTTAGGAGGCAAAGATTAAAGTTGTTAGAGATCTGAATAATCGTTCTTTGTATTTTTGCCTGTAAATAAAAGTACACTGGTTTACATATTCTCTTGATATTTTAATAATGAAAGTATTTGAAATAAGAATGAGGAGTGACTGTTTCTTGCTCCAGCTGAAAATGTTCCACAGCAAGTTAAATCTTGGATTTCAGGAAAGAATGGCCAAAATATTCTTTGATGCTTGAATGTATGCATTTAATAGAGTTTATTAATGTATATGGTAGGTTATCTAGGGAAAGTGGTCATACTTACATGATTAAGAGACACCTGTTCTGAGTTTGAGACCCAAAAAAGTATGGGGTAAAAAAATTCAAGGCATACCTTTCCAAAAGTGTCTGAAAAACAGGTGTCAGGATTTGCTTTTCTGAAATTGCAAATATTTACGATGAATCCAATTTAGGATTAAGAGCTGAAATCTGCACCCATTTCTCATTTTTTGATTGGCTGAGAGCAGTTGCTCCCTGTGCACAGATGAAATATGTGGTCTCTGTGAGTGAACTGGTCATGGTGTTATCTGTTGCAAGTTGTATGACTTTTGTCTCAGTACATTTTATATTCAAATAGTTTCAGAATTCTTAGGTTACTTGGATAAGTGAAAGAAATTATGACTGATGCTCAGCCATAATGGTGCTTCTAAAGTAAAATATTTCAGATAAAAATTTTTTATATGAACTTTACCAATAAGCATTAAAATGCCCCTCACTCTTTAACTGGATGAAAGATGTGAACTTTAATAGTTTTCTTGGTGCTATTGCCAAAGACCAGTGATCTGAATAATGAAAGAAAAATATTTTCTTGCTGCTTCTGAAAGACAGTAATATTAATGGTTTTGCCTTAAAATATGGGATAGGAAACCTTTAAATATTATCAAGTTGCTTCTCTGTGTAATGTAACTGCAATGCATTAAGCAATTTTACTCAACTTTTTTGTCTGACATTGTTTTCAATGATACAGCTTGAGTGAGGTGTAGCTCTTTTGTTTCATATAAAATTTAAAGTTGTTATAGTAGGATGTTATTTAAGGGTGGAAATTGAATGGTGCTTCGGAAGAAAAGTGATGTAATTACATTAGACAGTGCTTTTGCATATGCATAATAATTACATCTTACTTAGTATAAATACTTCAGTTTTGCTGGAATAATATTTCAAACCAAAACCTTAGCATTTAGGCAAAATTCCTGCTTTTCAGCTGATGAAAATCTGCCCTGCCATCAATAGCTTTATCTCACTACCTTATTACTCTCTACACACATAATGCATTCATTCAAGAAGCTATAAAACATATGTTTCTTGGTATAACAAGAGCTTCGTTGTATCCAAATTAAAAAAAAAAAAAAGGTAGTCTGGTGAAATATAATAATAATATGGCTGTCTTTTACCATGGGTAAATTTGTCATGTGACTTATTAAAGTTGTGAAACATATTTATATCTGTGAGAAGGTGAACAAAGTTCCTGGAAATATTTTTGCACTAATATGTTTTCGCTTGGCAGGTAATTTAAATTTAATGAGGATGTGTAGAATTACTGAAAATTTATTATATGCATAGGCTCACATTTTACTTGGAGGCATAAGGAGTGAGGAATTCCATTGTATAAACAAGTTGAATAAATAAAATATTATTGTAATGTTCTGTTGATGGGTGAGAGTGAGGATTTATTTTGAGCTTTGGGATTGGATCATCTCCTAATCTGTATTGTTCCTGACAGAGTTCTTACCTTCTTCTTTGAGAAACTATGAGAAGTTCTTAAAAAGTATTTTATTAATTCTGTTTTTTTTTTTGTTTTGTTTTGTTTTTTTTGTTACTACTTTCTAATGGCGAGCCCCTGGTGGTCTAGTGGTAAAGGCGCCGCGCTGTCACCACCGAGACCCGGGTTCGATTCCCGTTCAGGGCCACTCCCGGGCAGGTGGGGCTCGTTAGCCCTTAAAGGCAACCCACCTACGTCCTAAGGACCTCGCTGCCACCGTCCAAGCTCACTTGGCCCCGGCAGATGAACCTTAGGATTAAAGGGTGGGCTCAGTTCCGCGCACACTGTGTCTCACCTAAAAAATCCAATGTGCAGGCTGGAAGGTGTAAAGACCTTCCCCAGATCTTCGCTTGCGAAGACTGGCCATTATTACTTTCTAATGGGTGAGACTAAGAGGAGGACTGATCTAGTTAAGTTTTGATTCCACAAATGTTGTTTAAAAAACAAAACAAACTAAAAAATCATTGTCATTAACCAAAACATTTTAAAATCTTACCCCAAAAGACATGTGCAGTTAAGGAGAAGTGTAAAATGACCTCCTCACATCTTGGAGAGGCTCTCAGAAAGTCTTGCACAAGTTCTTAAAGACTCCAAAAGCTGACCAAGAGTGTGGTTAATTATTACATTGTCTAGTAATGTAGGAGTCTTAAACATGAAACAGGGCAAAAGAGAGCACCCCAAAGCATTTCTGGTTGTGACCACAAATATACGTTGAAAACTGTTGTTATGTGTAGAAGTCATGATTTAACAATACTTTAGCACAGGTATCTAAGGAGTTAAAATAATTTTTATGGGAAACTCATTCTATATATGGCAGGTAATTCAAAGGTTCTTAATATAAAAAGGTAATATAGCCTCTGATTTTTGTTTATTCAGCTAATGAGAAATTGGAGTTGACCTTTCATTTCCTGCTGATTATGAGGGAGTAGGGTAGCAGTGAAGTGCTGAGGAATTTGGCAGCCAAAGTTTGACACTGGAGAAAAGAGGAAGACAGTGAAAAAATAAGGGGAAAACAATAGCCTGTTTGGAATTCTGAGTATCTGTAGAGCAAAACTACATTTGTTAAAATTAAGAGTAGTGTTGCAAAAAAATCAAAGAACAGGATATAAAAAGAGTAGTTGAGAATTTTCGGCACTATGGAGAAAAAGGCAGGATTTTCCTTGTTTGTCTGTATTACATTCTTGGTATAGTGGTAGATCACTTTAAGTCTGATGTTACAGCATAACTGTGTAGAAGTCCTTAGTCTCAGCATAAGGAAGAGTTAGATGTGTGTTTCCTTATTACCTCAAAGCAGTTTGCTGCTATCTCTCAACCCTGAAGTTTTACTGTTTCCTTATTTCTGAAGTGTCATCTCAGCATTTTGTCCATTGCTTGCCAGAGTTTATTGTGCCAGGGAGAACTTACTCTCCTCTGGTATGTGTGTAGAAGAGGGCAACTCTCAGTCTGTACAGAGCTAATGCTGGAAAAGAGAAAAGATTAAAGGATTTAGCTATGTAAGTAACTTGTTCACAGGACCTTAGTTGTGCTGCAGTGCCAGGCTAGTGAATAATGGAGCACAGAGCAACTAAATGTATAGGTAAGGAACCTAGAAGAGTTACAATCAGAATGTGAGATTATGGGAAGAGGTTCAAGCTACAGGTGATCTTTAAGCTAAAGACCTTACTGACAAATTTGTAGTTTGAGTGGAAGGAGACAATTCTAGGTGAAGTGGTTTGATCTGTGAAGGGGGTAATGAAATCTGAAGTTTAAGATGTGAGAGCAAGGGAAAGAAAAACACTGATGAACCCTGAGGAATCTGCATAGGAAATGGAGCAGAGAGTGCTGAGGAGAATCTACTCATAAGAAGTGCTGAAGGACTGATTTGATAAATAAGACTTGGGTATCATGGAAGCTGTTGTAAGATACTCATGGAGGAGTAAATTGTGCTTTACAGTGGGGAGGATCAAGAAGATAGAAGATAGAATTTTTGTTCTTTGTTGAAAAGATGACATGAGCAGAGGGAAACTTAAGGGAACAGTTGTAAATAGTGCATCCTTTTGAGCTTGTCGATGAAAAGACATGAAGTACAATGATAGCCCTACAGGTGCGTGAGGCACAAATGTTCTGGTATAATTTCATTTTTCTATACTTACAATATATGAACCTGTAATAATAATTAAAAAAAATAAGGCAAATGAAGTCACTCTGTTCAGCTCAGGACTGATTCTTTTAGTTAATAATATAATCTACATTCACATGGAAGAAAAGGCATAAGATTACATAAAAAATAGTTATTCCAGTACCTGATAAGAGGGTATGCGAACAGTTGCCATAATGAATGTTGGTAGATTATATTTAAATAACTTTGTATTTTCCCTTAGAGCAGAGAGAAACTTTCTCCTTTAATGAATATATGTCACATATATACAGCAGGTTTTGTTCACTACTTCATTGTTTATAAAATGTGTTAAAGGGGAAGCAGTTGTGGATGAGAATTGAATAGTTCAGCCTGAAAAATACATTTAAAATGCCCTTAAGTATCTTGATTGTGCTTGCAACTGTAATAGAAATTCTTTAGTAGTTAACATGATAAAGTAATGTATTTTTTTGGTAAGGTATATTCAAAAGTTCTTGTAGAAATTGTAGCACTAAGAAAAGAAGACCTGCGAAGAATTGATGTTGAATATCCATTGTTTCCTGGCTATGTTTTGTATATTTATTTGTTGTGGTATGTACCTGTTGTTCTAATGTTGTTTTAATGCTCTGTATGTAAAATTTATGTGCAGTGATACTAAACTTGAAGGAGGAAACTTGGTTACCAAGAGCTAATTTAGTAAATATGTTTTTTCAGATACCTTTTGATATATAATCCTACGGAACAAGAGCGATTTTCAGTGGTTTCAGTCCATGTGAATTCACCCAAAGTTAAATTATTATCTCCATTGGGAAAACCTGTTACTGTCCAGATTAGTGCTGTTTGGGATGGAGCAACTACAGTATCACATGAAGCATATCAGGTACACTACTTCAACTAAAAAGCATTAAAGTATTTTTGACAGATATTGTAGCTTCATAGTTGAAGAAATTAAAGGCATACTTTTTATATTGGCAGTTTTATCTTCTGTAGACCATTCAGTCATTTTAAGGAGAAAAAAAACAACAAACACACACACCAAAAAAACCTGTGTAAGAATTTAACAATAATGTTTCTTAAAGTGATAAGTTAATACACTTTTTTGGTATGATGTATTACATTTAAAGGATGAGTTTCAACTGCATGAACAGAAAATACTGGATGCATGTCTTTTGCCTTAACTCTCTAAAGCTGATTCTTCGTTCAAGTGATGGTCTATACACACAGTCACACAGTCTGTATGTTCTCAAACACTCCAGCTGGAAGGTCCTGTTAGGGCAATGACTTAAGCATTTAGATTCAAATTTTTTTCCCTCCTCCAGATACTTGAGCTAGATATATGTCTTTGAGTCCACCTCTTGGATTTTTTTGAAGCAAAGATTCTGAGAATTTTTGAGTCATACTGACGTCATTATAGAAGATTGTCCACATCAGAAATTAATTTTGTTAAATTCCTAGTGATACAGTAGTGGTGTATTATTGTAATAGTGCTTTATTACTTTCAGGCTTACATTCTGATTCCTTTTGACGTAGGAATAGGATCTTCTTTCAGGATAGTATTCCTGCAAAGATAATTTCATAAGTGTCTCTCAGTTGTGTCCCAAACACAGTTAAGCAGCTCGACCCCACACAGCTCACTGGTCCAGTGGGATGAGGGAAAGAATTGGATGGATAATGGTGAGAAAACTCGTGGGTTGAGGTAAAAGATGGTTCAACTGGAAAAGCAAAAGCTGTGCACATAAGAAAGTAAAGCAGGGAATTCATTCACTGTGTCCTGTGGACAACTATCCCCAGAAAAACAGGGCTCCATCATGCATAGTGGTGACTTGGGAAGTGCCATTGTTCTGAACATCCCTCTTTTCCTTTTTCTTCCCACAGAAGCTGTCCTGGCTGTGTCCCCTCCAAGCCCCTTGTGCACCCCTAGCCTGAGCAGCATAAGAAGCAGAAAGGGCTGATGCTGCATAAGCTCAGCAGTAGCTAAAACATCCCTGTATTATCAATGTGGTTAATACTAAAACCAATCACCATATATCCTACTATGAAGAAATTTAAGTCTATCCGAAGCAAAACCAGCACAATAATTAACAGTTATTGTCTGAAGAAGAGGAAATAATATTACTTATCTGGACCTCAAATTCTAAGCAAATTGCTTTGGAGATGTATCAGGCATATTGCTCTTCTCTGCAGATTATAGCTCTTAGATAATCAGAGACTAAAAATGAGACACTTGCCTTTTTTTAGTTATTTAAATTTGTGTATTTTTAAATGTAAAGTTTAAACTTAAGTTGTAAGATCTGTGTGCACTTGATCCAGTACACATGCATCTCCAATAAACTGCAAAGATGCGCAGAACTGCACATTACAGCTACCATTCTTTCTTAACATGATTCAAAATTATTATTGCATTAATATAATGGTGATCTTGATGCTAGGCAAATTAGTGATGGAGATATTTTTGTTTGTTAGTTCTTCTTAGCATTCATCTAATAATTTTGGAATGTCATTTGTAATTTCATATTCACTACAGGAAAAATTCAGCCATCCTAAAATTATTCAGGCAAAAAGGAGTTACCCTGAGTCTAAATTCAGTGTAAACAGTTGTTATTTTGCTATTCTTAGTAATAGTTTCTTATTTGCTCCCAACAGATCTCTTTTGTGGCACATCTACCACCTCTTGGGATTGGAGTTTACCAGCTTTTGGCAGATGAGAGTTCAGAAGCAGTCTTAGCTGACTACAATATATACATAAGGAATAGTAGGCAGGAAAAGGCGGACAGAATTTTCAAGATAAAAGAGATGGAGAATTCTGCAGATAATATAATCTTAGAAAATGCATACATGAAACTGTGGTTTTCAGGAATGTCTGGATTATTGGAGGTGGGTTGCATTTTATTTGAAAAATCCTATGTTTTAATTTCTGTGTTTATTTGTGGAAAACTTGAGTGTGTCAACTATTTCAAACATGAATCTCTGTCCTTTTAGAAAATAAACACCAAAGAAGATGGTAAAAATCATCAAATGAAGGTGGAGTTTGCTTGGTATGGAACTACAAGTAACCGAGATAAAAGTGGAGCTTATCTCTTCTTACCAGATGGAGATGCCAAGGTAAACCTTCTGTTTGCAAAGAGATTATAATCTTGAAGTAACTTGAAGCATCTGCAAATACAGATTGGAAGAGCTGTTTTCTCTCAAAACTGAAATAAAATTTGTGTGGATAGACATAATGACATCCGTAATTGAAAAAGAGATTGGCAAGAGTCCATACTTTATAACCCTAGATCAGAGTAAAAATACAGTAGGAATCTGAAAATGTAAAAATACAGAGAATATTTATGATTCACCTAAAAGGTTAATATGTTATCCTTGCAAGTAATCCAGTGAGATGTGACCATTAATCATACCATAAAAGAAGCCATCAACCATAAAAGATGACACTTTTCATGGTGAAAATCATACTGTCATTTCTACTTCTTCACTTTTCTGATTTTTAATTTTTTTTTTTATTATTATTATTATGAATGAGAAGCTTCTGGTTCAGAGCACAGTGCTTTTCAAGCTGATTTAGCATATTTTGTTTAATACAGTAATTAAGACGCTGAGTCCCAATTGGTGAATGCAAAGACAGAGTAGGAAGCAACTGTTCTGATTTGGTTGCCTAGGGTTATCTGTATTTTTAGCTGTGTAATTACTAAAGAGTAACAGCACAGTCCTATTACTTTTGAAACTGGAAATTCAGAACTGGCAGTGTTTTTAGACTGACTTAATTACCATACGGAATCTAATCTACTACTTTTGAACTGGGAAAGTGATATTTCAGAAAGCAAATGATAAAATAATGAACATTTATGAAGCTAGCTAGTTTGCAGCATGTTTCTTCTGCTGAGTTTCTTCTGTGAGAACCTAAGTTGCATGCATAAGGCAAACTGGGTGTTCTATGTCTACCACTTCAGGAAATAAGCAAGAGTAATCATTCTAGGGGTTTTTGAGCAGGGAAGGATGTTAGGCTTTCTTTCTTTTTTTTTTTTTTTTTTCCCTGTTATATCTGTAAAGCAGTCTGCAAAGGACAGAAGAGTTTAATTTTCTTTTGTAAGTCTCTCCTAGAAGCACATGTTTTGAGGTCTGTGAATTTAGAGTTTTAAACTACTAGTTTGATACTTGTTTACTTCAGATATGTTAAACAGGGTTTACTTAATTTTATATGTCAGTGGTTTTGATCTGTGAATACCTGAAAAATACTGGTTATTGTTTTTAATTTTCATCTTTCACCTACTGCATGGTCACACTAACTACTTTCATTATATATGCTAATTCATCTTTTTCTTGTAAAAACAATAGTCCCTAAATCTAGTAGTTATATAACTTAAACTACACTATTAAACTATTTGCTTTATAAAAATCCTCTGGAAAAATCTAGGTAGCAAAATTATATTATTTAAACAGAAAAGGTTTGTCACATGCCTGCAAGCACAATTACAAAAGGAAAATGAAATTTAATTGCATTTTTAGTTAGCATTAAAAAGGGTCATGTTCAGCTTTTGTAACATTTTATGCAATAAAAATGAAATCATGATGCTCCTGAAAATTCTGCTTCATTAATATTATGCCTCACCATAAGGCTCATTTGGCTTGCGTTTTAATAACGCTAGTTAAGCTATCCTGCTGGGAGTAACAACGTAGTTCTATAGTAGTTTCTAAAAGAGTTTGAACTAACAGTTTCTGTCTTAAAAGAAATACCATCTGTTCAGGGTTCTCGATGTGATATGGATTGACTAACATTTTCTCAGTCCTTCTTGAAATGGCAATAGGATATGTTATAGGCAGCTTTCTTGATTTTTGACTGGATGTTTTGTTTTTCTTTTTTTCCTATCCCTCTCACCCTATGTATTATTGCAAAATTTACAAAGAATGATTGTTTTTAATGTTGGATTATTTTCCTTTCATATAAGAACAGTTATATGCTGTCTTTGCCTTTGTTAACTGGTTAATTTGTCATCTGATAAGTCTTTGGTTACTGTATTTTTAATTCTGTGATGATCAGGAATTATTTTTCTTCATTTAGTTTAATCATCTGTCTAACCATAGTGACTTTTTGCTGCTGGGTTCTTCTGCCAGTTTAATTTTGGAAACTCGGAGCTATAATATGCTAGGTTTGCAGTTTAGAACAATAGATACAATGCATTCCTAGTCGTCACTAGGCTGTTATGAGTAGATGTTTAGTGCAGACGATGGTCTGTGTAGTGTAATGTACATGGATCTAAACCTTTCAAGAGTTTCATTGGATTTATCATCCTCATGGCTGACCTAAAACCAGCCTGGTGTGCTCCAAGGAGTGCATTTTTGCTAAGAAGTGGTTAGGCCTCTAGTATAAGCACTATCCTGAACATCAGCAGAAACCTGGGTTAGTGACAGTGATTTGCAGAGTATTAAATAGAAACTACACAGAGCACTGATATCTTTTTGTCACTCCTTTGGAAAGAATTGCTGGACTTCAGGGTATATGACACCATGGCAAACGTTGCCACTGGGATTGTGGCACAATGTCTTGCAATGAGATATTCTGACTCTGCTGTTTCCAAAGTGTGAAACTGTGACACCAGTTCAGTAGCACTCTAGACCAGTACCCCAGAGCAAAGTCCAGAACACTGAGACAAAGCAGGGACTCCATGCTGCAGCTGTAGAGATAGGACAGTCCTCCTACCGTGCCTTTGTATTTTCTGCAAAATAGAACAAAAGGACAACAACCAGGGAAAAAGGCAGCATCTTAGTTTTTTTAACTGGCAGTGCTGATTTACTGATTAACAGTGTTATTGAGATTTGGAAGAAATGGATTTTCTTGGCCCTCACAACAAATACAAACAAAAGCATCACATCTTGAAGGGAAAGCATGTTTTTGCCTCTTGTGATTTTGTATATCTGTAGGTCATGCGGGGTGGGGGGAGTGGGAAGAAAACAGTATTCAATAAACTTTGTTAAATGTCTAGATTTTCTTCTATGTATTCAAGACAATATGTGATGACTTTTTATGAGCCCTGTTTAATATCAGTAGGGAATACAGAAAAGCGGCATTTTTCTTCCAAAGAGTCAGATGCTAAGTGTTTGTGGGATCAATGTGAGTAGTTGATTTTTTTTTTTCACGAATAATTTTTTCAGTATCAAAGTGATAGTTTTTTGTAGACTCAGGAAATCTTGATTCTCCCTCAGGCAGCTAGGTGTATGATTCTGCTTATGTCCTAGCTCCCATAAGTACTAATGTACTAACTAATATAAGAAAAGAGATCTTTTTTTTCCCTGTAGGAGTTAAAATACATGAGATTAGCCCAGTCTAATCTCAAATCCTGCCAAATTAAAGGTAATCTGCTATTAAAAACAACTTTTCCAGAAGGCTTTGTCTGGAGTTCTCTTTTAAAATCTCAGGCTTCTTGAGAGCAATTCACCTGTGTTGGAAAACTTTCCCCTGGGCATAGTTTATTTGACATCCACATCAACAGTGTGCTGCACTACCAGAAACTTCCTGACCACACTAAGAGGGTTATTAGTGCTTTACTAGACTACAAGAGGAAAGGCTCATTGCCCAGGCTTTAGACTTTCTGGCTGCAGTATGCCATACTGTCTTCTATACAAACCAGTAAATCTTTAGGTGAAGATATCTCTCCAGTTATCTCCACCCTCTAGAACCTGCTTTATTTATTTTAAGATATCCTAGGGAACCATGGGGCATTATTTTACTCCCAAGTGTTTAACCTTAAAATATTTAACTTTCTTCTCCCCATTCCCCCTGCCCACTTTCTTTCAAAGGAAGGTTGTTGTATTTCTCTTGAATATGAGTACAGAAAAATGGTTTCTGGGCCCTTTGACCCGTATTTCTGTTATCCTGTTTTTGAAAAATACTGCTTTCCAGACACAACAAAACCTGCCTCAGCAGGTTACTGAATCTTGTACAATGGACTTCATTCCAGTGGAGATAAGTGGAACAGATTTTATAACAACTATTTATTTTAACTCTGTAGAATGTGAAGTCTTGAGACTAACTACTGGATATGAGACCAAAATATTTTTATTCCTAATTAAGGTGTGAGTAATTACAGATTCCTTCATGCTGGAAGGTCTATAAGTCCAAGCTCGTTTTCAAAGCAGACTTAATACTGAAGTCAGACTGAGGTGTTGTCAAGTCAGTTTTTCAAATAAGAGTTGTCGTTTGTTCTTTCCACATTGCCCCTCAGTCACACTTCCATGTCAAAAGTACCTTTGTGGTTCAGGTCCAGGACAAGGATCATTTCACAGGCCTGTGCATCTCTCCAAGGATCATTACAATGATATGAGAATAATTGCACATTCAATGCATAAAGATGTTTTCCTGCTTAAAAACCTGATTCATTGAAATGTTTCTGGTAAGGCAAACCTGGGCAATTATCTCTTTATAGGTTCTGTACTCAATATGTCTCCTGTTGACTATCAACAAATCACTTTCTAGGATTAGTGCTTTTCTAAGCACTAAATACTAATGTCAGTACCATATTTTCCTTTCATTTTTCCCGTTTGCCCAACAATCAGGAAACATCAGTCATCCTTAAGAACTTGAGCATACATCATATTGCTGCTCTTTGTATTAGTAAGAACTTATCTGATCCCCCAAACCACAGGATAGCATCTACCTTTGTAAGTCGTCTTCCTCCTTTGTGCCTTTTCCTAGCACTGTGTCTGAATTAGGGGCTTGCAAACTGGTTTTGATACATTTCTCTCGATGCATGTGCTAGGGAAATTATGAATTATTATTTTAAAAAAAATAATTAGTTTCAAGCAGTGTCTGCAAAATTACAATTTCTTTTCTATCAACTGATCTTTCTGTATAGTTCAGAATGGTATGAGTGATTTGCTTATCTTCAGAAGAGAGGCTGATTTGGCTACCTGTGCAGCCTTGAGACTCTTTTGTGTGAACTTTGTGTTTGTGGGAATAGCCCAGGATCCAAAAGCTGTTAAATCCATCTCATTTCAGCTTTCTTTGTATTTTGATAGCTGCTGTCAATTTCACCATCATTTTTTGTACTAAAAAGCTCAATGGAAAAAAGTTCCTGTAAGTGATGTTTTCATTTTGTTTTGTGGGGTGGGGGTTTGTTTGTTTGGTTTGGTTTGGTTTTTGTGGGGTTTTGGGGGGTTTTGTTTGTTTGTTGTTTGTTTGTTTGTTGGTTGGTTTGGTTTGGTTTTTTCCAATGTTTGATTTTGGAAATTACTTCAGGTAATTTTCTTCTAGTAAGTGCCCAACCTTCTACATTCCTTTGTCACTTATCCAGCACCCAGTGAGAGTCCTAGCGAGAAATATTTGTGCAAACAAAAGAAATAATACTGTAAGATAGAACTTACTTCAGGCTGCTCTTTGTGTAAGTAACATTCTCTTAGGTAAATTACTGAGAGTATTTGCTTGGCCTGAAGACCTCAGCTTTCTCAGTTCATTGTCTGGGAGTTCCTTTAGTTGCTGTTTCAGTCCATCATTGCTAACTTGAGTATCTTTGTGTTGCAGGTAGATTTTGAAGGGTTTGATTATTCCACCTTCTGATCAGTAATCTCATTCCTCTGTGGGATTTTTAACTTCTGGGAACATGTAGTCACAGATTAAATGAGTTTGTTTTCTCTACCTGTGTGTGATAGAAAAGAAGATAGCAGCCTCTTCTGCCAAAAGGGGAAAATTCAGCCTACAGTTATGGATCTTATCAGTTTTTTATGGAAATAAGAGAACCCAAAAGCAGCTCAAATTCTAACCTAAGATTTGGTCTTCAAATTCCCTTTATCTCAACATATTAGTTCATCTGGTTTATGTGTCCTCCAAATACCATGCTTCTCCTCTGTTTCTCAGCTAGCAAATTGATTTTTCATAATAGATAACATTTATCTGTCTTGTTGACGAGACCCCATGGAAGTATTTAATAATTTTTTCACGTAGACTATCAAGAACTCCAAAACACTCTTCTGGGGGTTTGTACTGATGAACTGAGTAAGGTGATCAGTAGAAAAAAAAAAGCCTCTATCCCTAAATCAAATCATCTTATCAAAATGTAAGGAACTATAATTTCTCTTTCAAACTCCTGAACAAAGTATTCTTGTCGTTCAGAGCTGCAGAGTTGTTTCTTGGAGCACTGGCAAAGCTTTTATTAAACAGTATTCTGTCTGAAACTCTAAGAAGTAAGTATGTGAATAGAAAAGGCAGGCTTTTAGTCTCTGAAAGTCTCTTTCATTTCTTCTTTTATACAATACTTCCTGAAATCTTCTCTGTAAATATACATTCAGTTATATGCTCAAAGAATACTGGATGATATTTACCTGTACTTGTTCTTCTCTAACATGTCTGTATGTAGGTAAGCTTGATTTCTGCCCTTCCTCAAGATACATTTGGTCTTTGATGTTGTTACTTGAAGAAAGACCGTGATCTGTCCTTAAGACATTTGTACATACAGAAGGGAGACAGTCACCCTCTGAGAGCTTTCTGCTTAGATCTCTCAGTGTAACATGCTTTTCAGGTATTAGGGATGGGGGTTTTTTTGAGTGAAGTCTATATTTATAGCTGTTTCCTTATAGTAGTAGTTGCATGTGTTGTATTTTCAGTTTTGGCATTGTACACACTCAATATTTAACCCATTTTTTACCTTTGCAGCCACCCATCTATTTCCAACTGGTGTATATGGTTTAGTTCGGGATCAACTGTTTCTAAAAAAGTCATCATTTGCCTAGTTAAAAACCTAAATACCCTCACTACGTGGAAAAATAATTTTCTTCATCTCTTTGGTTTGACTACAGATATGCAAAATTTGTCTTATTCTTTGGGAGGCATTAGTAATAAGCCACTGTCCTTGTTGACATTTCTTAATGATTCCCAGCCCTACCTGCATTCCAGTGAGCTCCAGTGGCACCTGTAGCTCCTTCTGACAAAGAAAAAGCTTTCTTTTTCAAAAGGATATGCAAATTGATCCATAAGACAAGGTAGAGGAAGCTTTCCCTGTGCAGGGTGTACCGCTGATATAATAAAGTGTTAGCCATTATGGAAGTATAGTAATTGATTACTGGTTAGCAATTAAAAGTTTGATAGTCGAGAAGCTCAACCCAGATTTATGCAATATTAATACATTAGTATGTTTGTCTGTAGACCTTTTATCCATAAATCCTCATAAAATACCTGTGAAATGTGTAATGAGACAGCCTAATTTCAGCTAAAGAAAAAGTGAGACTCTAAGGAGAAATTGCTGAATTTGAAATTGGGAGTAATCTTTTAATTTTAATCTTTTAGACTAGACTTAGAACAGTGTAAAAAAATACTGTCTAATGTTTAATAAATACTTTGATTTATTAACACTACATTTATGCAAAATTTCCAAAATACTTACTCTGACTTTCTATTTTCTTTTTGTAGCCTTACATTTTTACAGATCCACCTACCATAAGAGTTGCTCATGGAAGGATTTTCTCAGAAGTTGTTTGTTTTTTTCACCATGTAACACATACCATGCGACTATATAAAGTCCAGGGTAAGAGTTGTGAAATTCTGTCTCTCTTGGCAGTTATTTTTCATCCCTACAGCCTTGGGTACCTTTTTAGTGTTTAAATGCACTTCTGAACTAGTGCAGAATTCATCAGACTGAACTCTTTATGAGTCCAGTGCATTGAGATTCCTCTCTGAGTATTATGCTAGTCATTAAGTCATGGTATACTTAAACACAAAAGATTTGTTGCAGGTACTTCTTCAAACTTTACTGAATGCTGTAAGTAACTGTAAATTTTGAAAACAGGGAAAAAAAAGTAGAAAAATATTGGAGATGATGTGGTTTTTTCACAGTTTTCCAGCTTACTGACTGAGGTGTACAACAATATCTTCTCTAAAGTTGCAAAGAATATAAGGGTGAATATTAGTGGCATTAGTAGAGAAGTCTCGTTTACTTCACAACTGTAGGCTTTAGTTATCTGTGAGCTTCCTCCGTATGTCCTTCATTTGCCTGGAAGAGCTTATGACAGAGTTGGCTGTTTCTGCTGAGAAGCACCAGCACCAAATATCAAGTTATTTGCTCTTAGGACATAACATCATATCAGTTTTGCTTTCTTCTTCTTCAGTAAGGCTTTTGGTTTTTTGTTTCTCTACTGTTCAGGTGCAGATTTCCAAGAATATTCTAGGTAAAGAGTAATTTTTGAAAGTCTGTACCCTTCTAAACTTGATTAAATTGGACAGTTAAAAATGTAAAAGAGGGAGGAAATCACGGCACAATTGAGTACATTTATTTTCCTCTAAAATGTTAACATGCTTAAGGTAATCTTTCTGTAATTAAGAAACGTACATTTTCCATTGTTCATATATTTGTATGAATATTGGAATAAAGAAGCACTGGTTAACATTTTCAACACTTGAAGGAACTTACACCACGTTTTGTATTAGCATTACTTTTACCATAGGTGTCAAAAGTGTCTTTGTGGTTTTTAAAATCTTATTTATAGTATTTAATTATTTTTCCTAAGCACCTTCAAAACCAAATAATGATGCTATAAGTACTTTGAAAGCCTTCCTTGCTCTTTTCCTTCTTTCCTTTACATTTCAAAAATGGTATTGACATCATCTGTTTCATTATGATCTATTTATCTTTCTTTGTGAGTTTACTGTCTAGGTTTTTGTTTTTCGTTATTTTGGGTTTTTTTCCCTGACAAATTTTAATTCATCACAATGTTTCAATACTTCCACCATTACATATTCAATCATCATGGTGAAGTCCTGTACCGTACATACAGCTTTTAAAAGGAAAAATGATGTGAAAAGTATTTTATATATTTTCTGTTCACTTTTTGGCATATTTTCATTTTAATTTCTTCATGTGAAGTTTTCTTTTTCAAAGTTTAAAATTTGAGAACTTTGCATCATTGTTTTGCTGGAGTCTGTTTCCTGGGCTTTGTAAGGAAAGTTATTTATATAGCATTATTTCAATTAGAATGAGATATTTCGAAGCCTTACTAGGTAGGTACAATAACAAAGTATGTGGAAAGAAATCAATAGGTGTGTATGCAAAAACATGCATTTTATTTTGAAATAAAGACATGGTATCCTGTTGTAACCTACCCTGCTTTCCATGGGGGAGCAAGCCTGATTGCGTGGCTAATCCAGCTGTTGGACAATACTTTCTACAATAGTCCTGCAGCTTCTTCAGCAGTCTTGGTAAAACACTACTTTTACACTTTTGGCTTTAGAACTCTGTTGATTTTGAGCAGAAAATACTCTGTGTTGACAACTGTTCAGTAATTGACAATTAAGTGATTTTTAATTTCTGCTGCCATTGACATCTAGTTTTGATATCAGCTTGATTTTGTTGGGCTTTTTAATCAGAACTTTATGTTTTATTATCTTCATAATTGTATTTTTGTATTAATTCAAATTATGTAGTAGGAAAAAGCTGAAAGTAATTCAGAATCTGGTAATTTAAAAATTCTAAGCTAAAATATTTTATCCTTGTGCAATGTGCTCAAACTTTTATAGTCCTACTTTAAATAGTTGGAAAATCTGTGACTAAGAGCATCAAAAGTAGAGCATATAAATCTACTTCTTCCGGACTAGGTTTGGGAAAATAGAAGTAATTACCTGAACTGAATGTTTTTCTTCTAACACTGTATTATAATAGCCATTGGTAAATGTTAACATTTTAACAGTTGCTGGGGACTGCTGCAGGTGGCATTCAGATTTTAAAGCAGATGAGGGAAAAATACATCTCTCTGTTCTACTTGGTGGAATTCTTTTCACAGTTGTTAGTCCCATTGTATTACAGAATGGATGGAAGCAATCATGATGAATGATGGTATGATTCCTCTCCAAACTGTGTCTTGAACTGTTTGAAATAGGCTATTATTAAAGGTATTTAATTTTCAGTACTAGGCACTGTAGAAAAATATAATCACACTGAACAATTTTTTGGCATTTTCAGACACCTAATCCTTCTTTTAATAAATAGGAATCTTTTCCCTGTCAACAAAATTTTGTGTTGTGGTTGGGGTTGTATCAGCACAGTTTCTTAATTCACTATACTAAAGATTCTCCCTGTTTTGGTTAAAACAGTTGCTCACAGTTTCATGCTCAGTCAGACAGTTCTATCAAGAAGTTGGTAACTTCATCCTCGTCTGTGAATGACCAGGTCTTGCTCCAGAATATTAGCTGCTGTTAAAGACATCACTGAGCTGGCTTCCAGTATCTAGTTAGGTATAAGAGAAAAACAAAAACTAGCAGTGCAATACTAGATTATTGTCTTCTGGGAACATAACCATTCTTTTGTTTGTGGCAATCACTTTTAAAAATTGAAAGATTTTAAATGCATATTTTTTTCATGTAGGTTTGGAAGGACAGTCTCTTGAAGTTTCCAATATTGTGGACATTAGAGGAGAATATAATCGTGAACTTGCAATGAGAATTTCATCTGACATTAACAGTCGAAATAGATTCTATACTGATCTTAATGGATATCAGGTAATTGTCATCTATTAATTATAAAAGCCTAAGGTGTCAGGTTTTGACTGTTTAAATCCTTCTGAATGTAAAGATCTTGAGTTAGATTAATCAGTCTCATGTTAAACTGCACTAGTCATTTAAGAGAAGTGCTTTTTTAAACGTATCTATTATAAAATTTGATGTATAGCAGATAAAGAAGTAACTGCTTTTAAGGAGTTTGTTGACTATTGCTTTATATCCTTTTTAACTTAAGAATTATAGTAAGGCAAATTATGACAAGCCACCATGTAGTTGTTTGTATATCTCCATGCCGTCTTTCCCTCTACTGGTCTATTTAATTAGAGCCCTTTGGATAGCACAGTGATAGGTGTGCATAAGGACCAGCAACTCAGACCTAGAGAACAGCTCCTTGCAGCTGAGTTGTAAATATGTGAAGTATTTTTGGATGTGTTATGTTCTATTGGTAATGCATCTGATGAAATATAGTGTGACTATTGTCTTAACTTCAACCCTTCAGCACACACAAAAGAAAGGAAAAAAAAATACTGTTTTGCCTTACCTTCCTTCCTTGCTTAGAGTTGTTTTCCAAACACATTGAAAGCCTTGCCTGCTGAATAACAGACTACTGTTTTTCCAGTTACGGTGTAGTACTGCATTTTGCTGGAGACAGTGAATATTTAAACATAATTTTAATACTACTACTCATTTGTCATGTACCATTTAAGAATTTGACTAGCACTTTAATAAGTTCACATAATAAATCAACAATTCCTTTTTTGCTTGAATCTATTCACTGCTTGCTCTCCGGAGGGGAAAAAATTTTCTCTCATTCTATAACTGTGATAATCCTTTTTGTAGATTCCCTTGATGGATCTTTCACATTTTTAAAATATTCTTTGATCTAGAAGTTACACCAAAGTTATCATTTCCAAAGTGGTAATTTTAGCCACAAATCTCCAAAAAGCTAAATTATACAGCTGAGTGAGTGCTTTCATGGTGATTGTTCTTCCAAAGCACATGGAATAAATGTCTGAAAATGTCTTTGACATTTATATACACGAAAAGAATGTACTTCATTGAAGTTTGTGTCTATATTGCAGATCCAGCCTAGACTGACGATGAGCAAGTTGCCTCTTCAAGCAAATATCTATCCTATGACTACAATGGCTTATATTCAAGATGTTGGTGTTCGTTTGACGCTCCATTCAGCTCAGTCTCTAGGTGTTGCAAGCTTGAAAAATGGTAAATATAAAATGATAGATGTGATAAAGGCTTATCCTTCATGATTTTCTGAAATAGTTAATTCAGAGATTACAAAACCTACCTACAAGCGTTGGAAGAAAGGAAATAAGTTTCTCCAACTCTGAGAGATTTTAGAATATGTGTGTAAGAGAGGAGGGACAGCTTGTTCCTGCATGAGATCCTGTCAGCTTCAATGCAAGACCTGTCTGAAACTAGAAGCAGAGGAAAAGGATTGTGAAAAATACAAAAGGAGTAATAAATTCTCAAAACCAGGTATTTTCCAGACAAGAACTCTGATGGAACTCAAGCATGAAACAGCAAAACTAAAGGGTTTGTTACTTTTTGTACTGCCCTGGTACAGTACAGAGGACTTAGGAAGGATACTGATCATGTTGTTTGTTCAGTTTTTTTGCTTAAGACTAGTGCTGTCTATTCTAAAGTTATATACAGTATAGTCTAACTTCCCTTTCTAGGAAAAACAATAGCAGCTTTTTTTAAAGGTTAACATTAGTAAAAAAAAGGTTAAATATGACCATGGGTAAGAGTCAACAAACATATCTCACAAATTTAATGGAGTACTTTGAAAGAGCTGATGAATATGTTGACAAGAAAAATCAGTTCTTATTAGGAATTCCAAAAGGGACGCAGTCTTGTCCCTCAGAGCAGAGAAGGGTGTGATGAGTGGCTGGGGGAGTTGAAAGCAGAGGCCAGTTATTGAGTCTCTACTGCTATCAGAATCAGGAGGTATTCAAATAAAGTTTAATTTATATGGTATTGAAAAACAATGCAATAAATACTCAGAAGAAAAAAGTCTGTCAGAAACTGTGCCAAAAACCTACTTCTCACTTCCTTTTAAGAAAATATCATAAATACTCTGTTCTGACAAAAGGTGAATACTATGCTGGATTGGTGTTATTATCAGCAAACCTAATTTATTTTAGGGCAAGGAGTTAACACTGACTAATGCTTTAAAAAAATCACAGTGGAAAATACCAAGACCACTGGATAGAATGCCCAAATCACATTTTTTCATGATTCCTCTTGCTAGAAACCAAATTCTTGACCTGATCTTGTGAATGAATTTAACACCACCAAATGTTGGTATGCACTCATTACATAAGTATTGGGGACTAAATTAGTGTGCAGAGGATCTGTGACCTTGTAATAATGTCTACATTTGTTCTTTAATAGTCTTAGTCTCTACATCACAGAGTAATGCACCATCTAAATTCACAGACACCCCCACTCTCTGTCATAAAAGTAGGGAAGTTAAGGCTAGCGCTGCTTGACATTTTGCGGTTAAGCATCAGGGAGAAACTGACTTTCTGTGAACACTCGTTTCAAATCTGTCAGAGGACATTAGAGGCTTTTCACCTACTCCAGTTAAATAAAAGAGCAAGATGATGTGTCCCATACACGGGCATGGGATTTATTTCTTAACCATGTCACTCTTTGACAAACTCTATTATGTCACTCCAGGATAAGATAAACCAACATCAAATACTTACTCTCTACCCACCAAAAAAAAAAAAAAAAAAAAAAAAAAAAAAAAAAGAAGTGTTCATCTGACTTGTTACCATTAAATAATATTTCACTAAATTACTGAGTTTAGTACCATTGTCCTGAGGGCATGTTGGATTCTTTAAAAAAGAAAAAGAGTGCAGCTGAAGGTTCTGTGGTTGCTGAATATCATATGCTTTGTGACATTTCTTCTGAAGGCCCTTCAGGAACTCAAAGGGATCATGGAAGAAAAATCAGAAATATGGCAATTTAGGCAAGCACTCTTAGTAGCTCTGTATCTGTGACTGACCTAGTGAGTATAATGCACCATCTCAGATTTATATGAACAGTACCTTAGTTCAAAATAGCAGGTTTTTTCTTACTCATTGCCAGCTGACCTCTGTCCTGGATAAAAAAAATCTGATTTTACTTGAGGGAAGGGAAGAACAAGTATTTAAGAAAATTAGATAAGTATTTGTACAACACTGAAGTATAAAACCCCCCACCTTAATAAGCAGAGCCTCTTCTAGAAGCCTAAATTATGCATTTCTTATTCATGATACAGTATTTCAATCTTCCAGTTTTGTTAAGGAAACAAGTATGCTTGTTTGAAGATTCTGTGTACAAAAACCATAACAGCCTAATTACATGCCCTGAGCTGGTTTCCCTTTGGATATACATACTTGAAAAGATGTGAACTTCATTGTCTGTAAAACTATTCATGATTTAACATTATGCTTAAAGAGCTATTCTGTATGGCAGTGCTGCGGTTCATATAAATGCAGAACTTCATACTCAGTGCTTATCTACTGCAAAGTTCTTTCCTGTTTCCACAAGTGAAATTAACTTTACAAGAAGTGATTGTGTGTGTTTATATACTCCTGTTAACTATCTGTTTTAACTTCTGCCTTCAACTGTGAAACAACAGCAAAGAAAGAAAAAATATATTTGGGAGGTCCAATGGTATTAACTGTTTTCATAATCAGTCCTAACAATGCTGATCAGTTTTTCCTCTTCCATAGTTGAGAAATACTATTTTTTTAATATGTTTCAGAGCAGTTTTCTTATGTCTAGTAGAACCTTTACATATTTTTGTTACTAATATAATCCTTGTATTGCTCTTTCAGGTCAACTGGAAGTGATCATGGATCGCCGGCTTATGCAGGATGACAACCGTGGCCTTGGACAAGGTGTTCAAGATAACAAGATTACAGCTAATATCTTCCGACTTCTGCTGGAAAGAAGACATGGAACAGATGTGGTAGGATTCAGTGCCTGATTTTTTTTTTTTTTTTTTTTTGCTAATTAACATATAAATATTTATTTCTGTTGCAGCAGCAATGAACTCAGTAAAGAAATTATTCCCTGAGCTGTAGAACTAAGGAAACGTATCTTCCAAGTCCAAGTTTTGTCCTCTTACTTGCTTATTCTCTTCTTAATGACTTCATCTTTCACTATTCCTCACACAAATCCTGCAGCATCTGTACTTCAGTGTATGAATTTTGGTTGTGGAAGTCTCACTTTATTTTTTTTTTAATTCCTTTTTATTTGTCACGCCTTTAAAAGATTGCTAATGAGCATGGATACTGCTTCTTAACAGTGTTAACTGAGTCTGAACAAAGGTTAACAAATTACTTCAGTTGAATGGGTAGAAAGAGAAAATCTCTTACAAATTTAATATTCTTAGGAAATAAGATTTAAGTGGAAATATTTAGATTCCAAACATAGGAACCTTATAATTCATTATGATTCTAGGAAAATTGAGACCATTTTGTTTTAAGGGGTTTTTTATACTTGCACGAATCATCTCAATGTGTCTTTTTGTGTCTTAGTCTTTTGAATAACTTCACTTTTTTTAAGTTCTTTGTATTTTCTCTCTTTGTTTTTTTTTCCTGTCATTTTTGAGAAGGACAAAACAAGAAGTACATCTTCATACTGAGGCAGTGGAATTGTGATGACAGCACTGAGTATATTTTTAAATCATTGCATAGCTAAAGATGAGAGGTTGTATACTGAGCTGCTAATGAATATGCAGATAAATTGGAATTAATTCTGGTTTATAATGGATGTCATTAACCACTGTGAGAGGATGATAATATCAAGCTTAAAGCTAATTTTCATCACTTAATGATTGACAGTGGTTTTTTTCAGGTTATACATGTCAGAATGATTTTCAGGTTCCCCATCATGTGTAACACAAACTGCATATTAACTGCGTTTATCAGGTTATCCATGCTGACCTGAGTTCAGCAGCAGTCTGGCATTGACAACGATGAGCATTGCACAGGTTAATCTGTCCTTACAAGAAGAAACCTGCAGAGAGATCTGTACTGCCACCAGAAAATTCTTTAGTACCCAGGGTAATTCATGTTGTATTAAATTAGAATGAGAAGCTGGTAAGTAAGAATTACTGAGCATGGAAATCTATGTTTACATTATCAAATAATTTAAAACAACAGAACTAGATAAAATCAGTTAGTGCCATGGTGCTTTCATTGACACAGTGTACAGTTTTGGTGTTTTCCGTAGAACCATAAAATAACTCCCTAAAAGGTAACTCTGGAAGTCTTCCAGTCCAGTCCCTGCTCAAAGCAGATCTATTTCTGTGTCAGAACAGACATCCATTCAGACCGTAAAGGAGCTGTGATGGGTTAGATAGAGCATGTTTGGTGCCATACCTCCAGGGAAGCTTCTTGGTTACTTCCTTCTAATAGAGAACTATTCCATACACACTGAAGCTCCTCTGCAAACTAGAACTAGTGCCCGGTGAAGTGGGGATGGCCATAAGTTTCATTTCAGAAAAGCACTGCTACTTCAAACTAAAACACTCTATCAGAAAATCTTCTTAGGTTACCTCAATTAAAATAAAGGCAACCTAAATGACTCCAGGATTTTTGAGTTAGTGAAACATTTACATGTGTGTTTGCATATGTTTGCCTGTTTGTTTGGGATAACAGGCAGGCATCACCTCAGTAGAGTAACAACGTATTTCCCTTTTTTTGTTAAAATCCTTTATTTCCTACAGTTTTGAAAGATTCTTTGCAAGGTACTGAGAGAAGTGTAATCAGAAGTGTAATCAGAAGGGAGGAGGCACAGCCAAAGGAAGCATTTTCTTTCTGATATTATGTCTGGAATTCCCCTTTCCTGTATTGAGTGTTCTAGAATTTTGTTTTTCAAAATTTATCTGAACATCCGTTAACATTTTCTGATTCATTACTGTTTCAGATATGTTAAAGTAAGGAAGGGTAGTAGCCTCCTTTCTATTTTGTTAAATGTACAAACGTTTTTTTAGTGCATTGTTACTCAGAAGGTACTTGTTATAATAGCTTAAAAATAACCATGTCAGAAAAAATTATGATGAAATTATATGCAGTTTATATATGGAGTCGGCTACAGTGTGACTCATACGCTGACCCTGATTCTGTTGTCAAACCCTATTTTGTTATTGACTGGAAGAACCGTGAAAGCCACTGGAGGAGAAACTTTTGATCACTTGACATCTTTGCCAGTACAAGATTTCCCTAATGTAAATTCCAAAATATTTCATTCTATCATTTCTCAAAAACAATTCTGAAGAACAGGAGATTTTCTGCTCTTTGAGAAACTTCCTCATAAAAGGAGAGTATATGAAGGATAAGATATGCAGTTCTTTAAAATTAATTAAAATAAATGTGCATCACTGGTGAAATTACTGTGTATGTTTTTGTTTATGACAGTATCAACCAAAAGTTTATTTTCATTTATATCTCTGAAATACTTCCCCACCCTGAACAGTAAATTTTAATGGCAGAGTCAAACCACGTGAATGTCCTGAAGTGTAAGAGTCGTCTGTCTGGTGGGTAGATAGATGAGAATTCTTAGTAATTCTTAATAATTGCTAGCATACTTGGTCTATGTTCTAATAGGCTCCTAGACTACCTAGTTTTTGGCTCTTGAGTTCTAGCCCATCTAATCAGTCATAAATGTTCATTCTGATACTACCTGATATTATCTTCAGGTGGATGTATTTTGCTGAAGCTTTTTTGGGTTTGTGTTTGTGGGGTTTTTGTGTGGGAGGGTTTGGGAGGAGGTGTTTGGGTTTTGTTTTCTGTTTGTTTGGATGTTGTTTCTTTTTTCCCTAAGCTGCATGCTACTAAAGGTTTATTCAGAATGACACTATTGTTCACTGAGTAAGCTGTGTATGTAGTAAGAGCTGGACAAATCTCATTTCACTTTACATTGTACTCACCTAATTTATTGATAATTATGTCTCTCAGGCCTCAGATATTTTTACTGTGTTTTGATGTAATTTTTACATAGGTCTTTTAATTCTAGTAGTTGTAACCAATTCTGCTTATATGTTCATTTTGTCCTTGCAAATGTTTTTTGGATCTGAATATCTCTTTGAATTCTCTTCTAATATTAAACCTTCTTTTTCCTCAGATTGTTAAGCAAGAACTGAATACATTTCAACTTTAAATTGAAGGGATTAATATTTAGCTGAGAATGAAACTGGGTAGTGTTATCCATACTTGTCAAAATAGTAAATGCTTATTTTTGAAAATACAGACTGTTTTATATTTATTGTAAGTTTTAGAAAAACAAACATTCTTACTTTCTGGACCCCAGCATGTTGTATTAGTATAAGAATATGAAAGAAATAGGATTTATAGGAAGTGGTAATACATTTATTTCATCAGTGAGGTAGCTGGAGAGAAGATGTCATGCCAGGCATACGCTTTCTTCTTCAGGTTCCTATTTCATACCTTGCCTTGACTTGCTTTACTGATATAATTGGATTCATAGCCAGAATTCAATGGCTCAAATAGTTGCTATGTTTCGGGGGAGGTTGTTTAGCGAAACAATGATAAAGGCAGTAAATAAAATCATAAATATGTGGCAAGGTAGTCAACCTCCCTTTCTTCCACTGAATACAACTACTCTCTTTTTCTTACTAAATATCTGTCAGTATCCACTTTCTCTGAGAATGTGTCATTGGTGATACAGCAACTTCTGCCTGATTATTCTATTGCATTTGCCACTTCCTTAGTGTGCATATTTATAATGCATGTACATGCCTCACATGGTAGCTATATACTGTATGCTGTGCATTGCTATGCTACGTGTAACCACACCTTAACAAACATAATTACTTGATGTTTCAAAAAAGCAGAAACTTGACATTGGCTTAATTATTACCATTTAAAAGCTTTTTTAAGTGAATGTGTGACAAATTCAGATATTCCAATATCATTTTCAGTTGTAATTACTACAGAAAACTCATCAAATACATAGAAAGTCCTGAATGTTAAGGTTTTAAGGTTTTATGGTGAATGAAATAAAATATAGAATGAAATAAGAAAAAAAGACATTTCACTCTTCCTGTCACAGAGAACCCAGTGCATCCTCTTTAGAGCCTTACCTCATATATTTAATAAAGGGGAACACTAGTTTCTTAATTCATTTGGAGACATTCAGGTATGTGGTACTTCTTTATAGCTTTGCTTAAAACACTACATTTAAATTATTATTACTGCTACTACTATATAGGTTAGGCTGTATTTCTTATGTAGGAACTTTGTGTCTGCTACTCAAGAATAATGTTTCCACCTCTTATTTATCTACAAATACTACCTACTTTCAGGCAAGCACTGTCCTTTTTTTATGTCGGGGCACTTTTTAGCATAATTTCCTTTTTTTTTTTTGGATGTTTTTGCAGAAAGATTTTAAAGACAGACTGATTTGTCTGCAAGCTCCATTCATGTGTTACTGTTACTGTGTTACTGTAGGGACTAAACATTCTCATCCTGTATAAAGGCACCAACCATTTGTAGCTGGCTCACGGCTCACAGCTGCCTTCCCCTAGTTTCTGGGCTTTCAGCTATGTTTCTTTTGTGTTGTTTTTCATTAAATTATGTACATCTCAACAGTGAATCACTTTCCTAGGTTTGTTTTTATCTGTCTTCATCTGTGTGCTAGTTCTGGTTAAAAAGAATTTAACCTCAGTAGTATGCATATTGTTCAAGCTTGTTCTCTCCACTTTTAGCTCATATAATTCACCAAAACCAGAGGGTAGACCTCTTTATGGTTTTATGTGAGTTTATCTGAGCTGGTGCAGTTTAAGGTCTGAAATTAAAACTTTTCTGTGTCACGACTTCGACAAATGCCTACTCATTTCTCCTGGAAGCTCTGGCAGAAGGATTCTGATCCTCCCTAAGGGTGGGAGAAAGTCTGCAACTCCCCCTTCTTCTTGTATTCGCTAATGATTGTTCTCAAGGAACAATCTCGTTGCACATGGAACAAGCAGTTTCCATCAGCAGCAAGAACTTTACATGAGGAGCAGACTTTCAATGCTCTCTGCAGGGCAAAAGTTAGCAGATATTATTGTGTAGGTTTTATCTTTATCATCAATTTACTTAACTACTTCCTCACCAAAACTCCAGAAAAGTTCTGATCATGTTTTCTGCCATCATTGGGAACAGGATAAGCTCTTCCCACTCATCAGGGAAAATCTAGCACCATGTCCCTTTCACAGAGCTAGTATGGGTTATTTATTTAGGCATTAAATCCCTCCTCCTGTACCATTATTAATAATTACAAGCACTGTTAGAAGAATTAGAGGAGAAGAAATAAAATTGGAGAGTATCTAACTGAAGTACAAATTACTATTATTATTATTATTATTATTATTATTATTATTACTTTTACTGTCAAAGAAATCAGGCTGTCTGTCTGTGTTTCTGATTGCTTTGATCCAACTATATTGGATGCATATTACCCAAACTCAGTAATTCTGGTGATGTGCTTATGGTCATGGTGGCTAGATACTTTCTTCACCATCTGCGCTCTTCCATAGACCAGCAAGCACCTGTTCTCCAAATGATCTCTTTATAGAACATGATTTCTGTTATGGCATCTTATTAAAGACTAATTATATTAACTGCAAGGACCTGATAGTCACCAAAGGAACAGTTATAGGTGGAGCAGTGGAGCACTAAGTGCTCCTGAGACCATGAAAGGGAGAAAATGAGATTGTTCCTGGTGTGAAACCAAACAAGATGGATCAGCAGAAATTACCTTAGTTTAAGAGAATTTTGGGACTTTTTTTTTTTTTTTTTTCAAACAAGATGTTTGTTATGGGATGTTCAGTGGCAGTGACACAGGCGAGGAAAGAGAAGGATTGAGGAGTAATGAGTGTGAAAAATAAGGGGTAAAAGAAGCATAAAAGGGTGTGATCAGGACCAGTGCTTGATCACTACAGCTCATTCTGTATTATTAATATCTACTTTCTTTGCAAGTGCCCAAACTTTTCTGAATCTGTGTGAGCCATTAGCCAACATCAGATAGGATTAAGAAACAGGTAGACTGAGAGGTCTGTGTGACAACTGTTGAAGATAGAGGGACCACTGGACTGGTTACCTATACTGGTCAGACCTATATTTTCCGTACATGCATGTAAAGAGCTAGGAAAATGCAAGCTGACAGGTAAGGGGCTAGCACCTGGAAGAATGTGAAGTCTGAGCTGATGAATCATTAGGAGGCCGAACGATCCAGAGTTGGATCTCAGATGGGCTTAAAGTCCATACTGGTTTTTGAGGGATCAATGGTTGTTTTAACTTACGAATCAAGAAAGTGAGGATCTTTAACCAGACCTGATCACCTGGAGGGCACAGTCAGGTTTGGATTGTCTGTTCTTCTTGTGTTCTTCAAGTGCTCTGCTTATATGGGTTCTTGCAAAGATGTTGCTCTCTGCTCACATGTATGGCTGACCATGTTTTTCCATATATGCCAAATAGGAATAATTCTCTGCCTTTCTCCTGATTGATGTTGGAGGCGCAAAACCACAGTAGGATTCCATTTATCAGTCTGGAATGAGAGGAGTCCCTTGGTGCTGAGGAGACTCCCATATTTGGCTCTAGCAGACTGGGAAGAGTTCCTTCTGTGAATCCAAATTTCCCTGGATATGGTTATCTGTAGCAGTCCCAGGTTTCCTCATCTGCGGTCTTAGTGCCAGCTAAGAATGCACGGGCAGTACAGAAAATCTGTTGTGATTTTAGTCATCAAACGAACATGCAGTCTTGTGGATATTTTATGGTGCCTCAGAATTTTCACTTTTTCTTCAAAACTCCCTTTCACCTAGTGTGGCAGACATGCATTTCCAGTGTAACACCATCCAAGTTGATTGATAGAAAATTTTCCATTTCCTGAAGTAAAGAGATAGTATCAGATTTAGTCTACTTAGATGAGTCCTCTTTTGCTGGTCACTTTAATAACTATCAAAAGACCATCAGCATTCCAGATCATCATTCTCAATAAAGGATTTGGCCAAAAAAAACCCACAAAACAACACAACAAACTTTGATATGCAAAAATATACCATAACTGATGGATATGTCACTGTTGACAAAAATGTACAGCTTAACAGTTCTAACCTTATATTTATCTGGGTTTCTAACCTTATATTTATTTGGGTTTTGCTCCCAGTATTTCAGGAAAGCCTGATGCTCTAGTGTAGCAGAAGATAATCTAGCATCAGTGTTCTTGTTTATAGCCTTTTTAAGATTTCAGGATACTTGTCTGTTCAGTACTCACATTTGTGGGAGTTATGTCTGGTTGCAACTTATCCAGCCTTTCCTGAAAGTCTTAACTTTTTGCAGAGGACGTGCTTTATTTTAGAGATTACTTTAAGATTGCTCTGCAGAGCTTTGACATCTTAAATGTTCTGAATCCCACTGCTCAGAGAAGATCTTGCTATCACCTTATTTCGTTTCCATTCAAAATTCTCTCTGAAACCACTAGCCATTTTCAAAGCTGCCTGAAGTGATGGTCAGTGCTTTCTTTGACAGGTGCTTACATGAATATTGCACTCTGGGACATTGAAGAGGAATTACTCAGCTCGAAAGAATTAATCCAATTTTCATCAGTGACTAATTGCTATTTTTTGTGTCATGGGTGTAAGGCCCATTGTCTAACATCCTTTCCCTTTCCATCTCAAACTCACAAGGAGTTTTTACAGGGATTAAAAAATCTAGCTCCAGATATTGACCTCAGAAGAAAGGGAATGATTCATCCATATCAGGAGGACTTTGAGAACTTGTCAGATTTTGATTATTCTTTTTGTATTACAAAAATGCAACTTCAAATGAATTTAAAGCAACTGCATCTGATTTTCACTTGGTGAGATAACAACCAGGCAGTCTTGCATGTGGAACCTCTAACTACCTTGAAACCATTTACTACTTGATGTCAATTTCATGAACTTGACTAGTGTCAGTCCAAAATAAAGTATGAATTTCTCTTCTAAGTTGGGAGTTCTAGGGCAATGTGTGTATAGAATGACGTGCAATTTTCTCACTCTCTTCCTGTGAAGGGATTCCTCCTTCCTCAAGTGGGGAGCGCTGTAGTAAGGATTCAGGATGTTTGCATTTGGGGTAAAGTGTGTGCAATTTTAATGCTTAGGCATCTGCCCTTACCTGTCACTTATTTTTGTCATGCTGTAAAACTGAAGTTCACATCATTGGTGATGTTGTCTGCTGTTTGTTTCTCAGCTATAAGCAGTCTAGCACAGTATTCCAAAATCAATTTCTCATGCAGAAGCAGCATTTCATCAAACATCCTGATTCATACAACCTCTGAATTGTACAGAAAGAAACAAATTTTTCTTTCCATACTTGTGTTTGGGATTCTTTGACTCACCTGCTTGGTTATTTTCAGTTGCTAGTTTATGATTAAGAGATATTTAAAAATATTGTCTCCTTATATTTTGGGACTAAAGATACTCTGAAAAGTCTCTTTCACTCCACAGATTAGATTTTCCAGTCCAGAAACATTTTTCTTTCAAGAGTGCTGCTTGAAGGTTCTCTGAACCTGTGAGAGGGAAAGTTGGTATAAACTGTTTCCTCACAAAGCATGAGAGAGAATAAGAGACTTTTTCTTTCCAGGAATAAACTAAGTGGTTAGGTATCAAACAATTTTAGTCTACATCCCTTGATCTTACAGACCCAGAATTCTCTCTGTTTCCAGATTTTATTTGAATGAGCCTACACCCAAAGTCAGCATCCGCATTTCAGCATGTTTGAGCAGGTAGTTCACGTGCCAGTGGGGATTTACTGTTGTAATTAAATTTCTTTTGTGACTTTTTTTATAGCAGAGAAAAATCTAGAGGAGGAGAAAATATTCAAGATATGGGGTTTGATATACTGTCTGCCTCAGTTTCCTTCCTTTTATGTAGAAAATTTTAGATTATTTGTCCATGTTGAAAAGTTCATTGGTTTTCTATTAGCTCAGTTGATGTCCAATTATCAACTGCTTCAGCTTTACTTTCTTTTCTACATTATTTTCTGTTTATTTCTTCTATTTGATTACTAAGTGATTTCTAATTAGTGGTTTTTTCCCCCTAATTAAGGGCATCAGTTCCTAAATTTAGACTCTTTCCAGAAAACACTCTGAGTCTTTTCTTGGAGGGAGAGCGACTTTTTTACACAGGCAAATAATGATAGGAAAAGGGGGAATGGTTTTAAACTAAAAGAAGGCAGATTTAGGTTGGATATTAGGAAGAAACTCTTTACTCAGAGGATGAGGAGGTACACTGAAATACTTTGCCCAGTGCAGGGATGACCCAAACCTGGAAGTGTTCATGGCTAGTTTGGATGGGGCCCTGAGTAACCTGATCTAGGTAGAGCAGTCAGAACTTAAACAGCCTTTCTTTTATTTCTGTGATTATCAGTAAAATAGCTCATTTCTGATATAAGGGCACCTTTTATAAATGAGGCTATTCTTAGAAGTTGTTGCAAATTGTAAGATAATGTTATACTGGAGTATGGTTTGTTTTTCCTCAAAAGAGAAAGTTTAGAATTATTCACCTTACTTTTGATGACAAGGAAAAATCCTAAATTATTTGTTTACATGTATTGCAAATTCATTCAAGGGGTTGTATTTTGACACAGCCTGTTTCCAATTGGATAAATGTATATGAATGTACTGTAAGGTACTTTAAAAGGCAGCATTTGCTTCGATGAGAGCTCATTAAGCTGGCACATCATGATCTGGCATTCATCAGATTCTTGCCAGTACTTAATGTTTGTAAGGGTGCCAGAGGAGCTCCATTCACACTTTGAGTGATAAATGCTGTCATTGAAGTTGAGGAAATAATGTCACTTTTGAGAGAGCAGTACTTTAATTAGATAGAGACTGTGGGACTACATCTTCTACTTAGCATCAACAGGGTACTGCTGAAAGCCATCCACATAGTGAAGGTGTGTATAGAGTAATTATTCTTCCAAATATAATGTTTGCATGTGCAAAGCCTTCTCATCTCTCTTTCCTGAGGGTCCTGTTTAAATTTTGGATCATTAGGTTGAGAGGGGAAAGATGTACTCCAATCCTTTCGTGACTGTTATGTACTCGCGGGGAGTGTGGTTTGAAGTGTCCCTTCTCAACCTTCTGTGATAACGTCTTCGTGGTATTTGCAAAGCCCTTTTTCCCTTGATCTCCTGGCAGCTTTTGACACCTTCTGTACTCTCCATTCCCACTGCTATTACATAGACTCAGTGAATGACTGCACTTCTGTCAGTGCAATCATCCAAAATGGACTGTCGTTCCAGATGTAGGTACAGGACTCAAGATAAAATCTCCACCTAAGTCTTAGTTTCAAAGTGGATAGTGCATGAGGACAATGTTTATGCCCATAATGTTTTACTGTGGGGAGATGTACTGGGAGCAAAAATGAGCCAAGTTGAATCGTCTCTGGTTCTAGTATTTGCTAGAGTCTTTCAAAGCTGTGTTTCTCTGGAATCCTCAGTTAATTCCAGAATCTAGGCATTGACAAGCAGTTTTTCTGGTTCTGCTATGGGTTATCTGAGAATTTTGTCCCACTGCCCATATTCTCTTCCAACCACATCCTTTTTCAAAGTTTCCCATGATATTCCTTCCATCTTTCCTGGATCCTCAACTGCAATACAGCCTACTATATCTTTATATGAAATCTACCTTTTTTATTCTCATTGCTTTTGTTAGTCTTAGAGAAGGCTAAGGATTCAGGTCTAGAAAACTGACCTTCCCTGTGCTATCCTTTCCTAGAAAAGAGTGAGGATTCGTCTGATACTTTTACCATGGGCAGTCTTTTACTTTTGTGTCAGACGATATGCAAACTTGCCTCCCATTTTTATTTACACTCTGGGGTTTAGGCAGAGTTTTGACTCATGGATGGTGTGCTTGTGTTTCTGTGCACAGTAGTTTTCTGCACATATAACAGAAGCTTTCAGAAAGATGTCATGTCTTTTTGTCTCAGATGACCTTGGTGGCATTTTCTGAGGAACACCTGTTACTGAAATTATGAGGACATCTAAATGAATTCAGTTTGTTTTCAGCAAGCGCTTTCTTTCAGGCATAAAGTTGTACTTAATAAAATGATTTTTCAATTGCTCTTCACATAACAAATTGTGGTCCTTCTATAATATTTGGGATGTCTTACTGTGAGGATTTGCACATAAATAAAACATTTTTTTAAAAAAAGACAAGACAAAATGGCATGTTACTTCTGTGAAGGCTCACCCTTCTTTTTCTTTCCATCTCTTTGGAATCCCTTAAATCTCAGAAATCTGGAGTTGGATATGGGACAGTCATTTCTTCCTTGGACATGATAGCAGTGTATGTTAGGCAGAGGTTGAAAGTAGAGGAGGAAATGGCTGAACATGGATTCTGTTTAGGCAAAATTGCTGATCCTGCATATTTTGTTTTAAATAGGGTGAATAATTTTTCTGATTCATGTGTGATTCGTGAGATATTTTAGGAGACCTGTTTTCAAGTTCTCAGATACAAGCAATCAACTCATTTTTCAGGGGGAAAACAGATGTAATAATAATAATAATAATGAGAAATTATAGTAAAATATTTTGACTGACTTTAACACCTCTATGGCAACGGAGGGAATAGTGTTCCTCTTGGGATCAAAAAGTGAATTCTGCTTTGAAATAAGATGGATATACACATTTTCCATGTGGGTACAGCGTGCATGCAGTCACTTGAACTGAAGACTTTCAGATTTAGCTGTATGTAGAGCAAGTTTGCTCATACTGTAACTGGAAAATAAGAAAATCATGACAATGAAGTTGACCAGTGATGCTGAACTTTTTAAGATAATTAAAAAAAAAAATCAAGGCTAACTGAGGAATTAGAAAACTCATGACTGATTAAAGATGCTGTAAAATGGCAGATGAAATTCAATGTAAATAAATGTAGTGAGACACATAGAGGGGCAATCTTCTGCAACGATCAACTGTAAAGTAATTTTAAATATTTAGAAGTACTAGCCTCAATGCTTAGTAGCTACCAAAGAGGCAAAGTCTTAGTCGTTACTAAGAAAAGCACCAAGAATAAAACAGAAATTACCATCTTGCATTGATTCAGCTCTAGCCTGTATTTTCAATTGCTACACTGTCAGCTGTACTTAATGCTGCTCCAGAGGTATAAATAAATATGCATACATGCATACACACCCCAAAAACTGAAATTACTCTTAATGGTTGTCTGTTATAAGCTGGAAAATAATCCTCCCCTTTGCTTAAAGTATCACCCATTTGTTTTTTATTTCCATTTTTCCACCTGTCATAAAGTGTAAGTTTAACAATGCTTAAGGATACTCTGTTTTCAGTAACCTTTCCGCAAAGTTTTCATTAAATGTCACCTGTTTAAACAAGCAGGAATTTATCTGACTAAGTATGCAAGGAAAAAGAAAAAAAATAAGAGCAAACCAAGTTTTCACCCAGTTCTACTCTTATCTTCACTGACATTCCAAAACAGAAATTTCCTTTTTTAAGTTCCTTTGTTTTCTTTCCTTGTCTTCTATGGAGCTTTAGCTAGTTGTTGTGAATATGTAGGATTTAGTAATTTCAGGTTTGTAAAGCAGCTTCTGCAGCTTATGTAAAAGCACTGCAAACACAAAACTTGGGAAAGTACAAAACTTGGGAAATCTTGGAAGAGAGTCACTTCACTTCCTGCTGGCATGACACTGACATAAAAATTTGAAAAGGAATCTTTTGCAATGTGGACCAAGACAAAGATGCCAGTTGTTATTTCTTCCAGCGAATAATTTGAAGAAGAAAGATTTATAATAGAATGAAGGATTTAGGATACAAGTTAGAGAAAGTAAGAAATAAAAGTCAGAAAATTAAGGTGGAAAAGGAAGCCTATAAAAGAATAGGATTTTTTCTCCATATTCAAATAGATACTGAATAAATAGGAGCAACTTGATAAAGTAGTTGCTAGTTTCTTTCTCTAAACTACCTTGTTTACACATCAGGGTCTAACACAGAAAAGTGAGGAATGGTGTAAAATGAGGTGTCATCTAATTATAATTTTGGAAGATGTACTAATGATGTGTAAAGACAAGAAGTATACCTAGTAATAGAAGAAAACTAGTGGACAATCAGAAGTTTCCAAAAGTAATTAAATATGCAGTCTAAAAATTAAAATTTTCTAGGCAATAAATGCAATAATTTATAAAGTAAGTGGGTTTAAAAATTCAGATGTCTTAACTGGATTCATTCTTCTGTATTTTGCAGAATGAAGAGAAGGCATCAGTCAGTTTTCCATCACTTCTTAGCCATTTGACCTCTCTTTTCCTAAATCATCCTGTAATTCCAATGACAACAAATGCAGAGTCAGGTGTCCCAGAGATGATGAATATATTTTCTCCACTCATGTTGTCCATGCCTTGTGACATGCATATAGTCAATCTGAGGACAATCCAATCAAAGGTAAGGTCAAACCGCTGCTTTTGTGAGCAAAAATACGGTATAGCTTATTAATATAGACAATTTATTCTTGGGAAGTAATTTGTAGAAGGTTTTATGTAACATGGTAAACTGCTATGTGATAACTAGTTTTTGTTAATTCTGCAAGAACTAGAGGCCAGTGTGTGAGTAATATAGAATGCAGGGATTGTTTTTTCACAACATATGAATATGCATAGTGTAGTATTCTGTATATTTCATTGATTACTAATTGACAACTCTTGAGCCCACAGCTTCACTTTGTCCACTGCAAAGTGAACATTTGCAGTAGTCATAGGAGAGGAGCATGTTATTATAGATATAGAACAGTCCTTGCCCACAGCAGAAAATGCTTTGCAAATAATTTTGTAAATCTTTCCTCACTTTCTGCTTCCTTTCTCTGTCTTCCAAGAATTTGAATGATAAGTGTCATAATTCTGGCTAATTGAAACAATGAATTTTTTTTCTGGGGAAAAAAAAATATATATATATACTTTTCCATTGCTTTAGCTGTTGAAGTTGATTTTCCATAATCCATTACAATTTCACATAAAGGGGTACCAAATTAAAATAAATTATTATTAAGATTTAAGATAGAAATCAGAAAGAATATTGCTATTTATGTAAAATATCAGATCTTGTTTTGGAAGAGTCCAATCCCTTATGAATGTGACCTTTAAAGAATTTTTTTAATAGATGTCCAGTTAAGAAGTTTGACACAGATTTTACCAGGTGTAACAAACTGGGCCTCAAGATTTAAAACTGAGAACATTTGTCACTTTATACTAAACATAAATACATAATTTTGTCATGTTGCCTTAAATTTTTTTATTTAAAAAGAGTTAAAATTTTTTTTTTCTATTCAAAATTTTAGCAGCATTGCCCTGGCATATTGCTTATGAGAAAACCTAGAAATTTTATTTTTTCTCTATCTAAAAGCCTAACAAGAGGCTACATTTCAATTCTCAGAGATCAAAATCAAATCAAACTTTGGCAGCTCTTCCAAGAAAGCTAGTTAGAGGTTTGATAGTCCAGTGGTTAGGGTTTTTTTGCCATGTAACAGTGCTGTGAAGTTTTACAAGGTTAAGGATGTTGTTATTTATTGAAAATTGAGGAATTGCTTACAGAGTTTTGTGCGGTGAGCATGGTTGTGTTTAGAAGGCGTATTTGATGTAAATTGAGTTCATCCTTGCTCAGACATGCCTTAGGCTTGCACACTCTTGGTCTGATTTACCTAGAGATAAGAACAGGCAAGTTAAGGTAGATGTGAAGTCTGTGAGACTTAGTTTTACACCTGCTTTGAAAATGGGTTAGAATAGCTATAATTTTTTGCATGTGGTTGCTATGTGCATGATAAAAGGTTGAATACTATATCATAGACATAGTAAACTCTTTTTCTCAAGTTGTCATTGCGTGTTACTTTTATGTTTTAAATCTTCTGAATCTTAAGATAATATTTAATTTTTAAAATTTGAGAGATTAAATATTCATGCCATAATTTGAAATGCATACATGCATTTGTTATGCAGATTAGTAAAAGATAATTTAACTGTAATAGAGGAAGTGCTGATACCCATTACTGGCTTGTCATTTTTAATGTTAATTTACCCCATAGGAAGTCAGGCTTTTTCAGTCTGAATTTTAATGTTTCACTAATCTGATGTTTAGGCAGACAGTATTATTTTGTGTGCATAAAAATATCTACTTTCAAGTGCAACACTGTCACATCAGTGACAATGAAAACCAAGTCAGCTGTCTCACAGGAGGAGAGGGAAACTAATTTTGTCACATCATCATTATTACCTTACTTCATGTAGAAAGTGGTATGACTGTTCCAACGAACAGGATAAAAAGTTGTTTAACTATCAATTCTATTAAATACTGTAAACTTTTTTTAAAAGCCTGACTGTAGACACCAGTCATTAGTTAAAAACCTGAGTTTGGATGTTTACAAGCTAGTGTTCATGAAATCTTCTCAAACTGAGTTTTAGTCATGTTTTGTAAACTGTGCAAAATTTTTAATTATCAGTGTTTTACTGAAAAGTAGCTCATTTCAATTCCAAACACTGTTGAATAAATTTTTACTATTTTAAATGTGGAACTTAAAACCACGAAGTTTATTAGTTTACCTTTTTTTATTATCTGAATAAATAATTTGTCTCACTTTGAGTCTGTATCATGCTGGGTTTCAAAGAAGCTGGTTCAGGTTGATCCAAGATTTCCTTTATGAGAACAAAACAATGTGGAAAGTCTATTAGGTTAAGACCTCTCATTTGGTACACTTTCAAGAACTAAAGCATCACAAAGTGTCTAGTTCTCATTGGCATAGGTTTCTGAAGTACCAGAAATGAACCTACCTCATGGCAGAAACTTTAGTGAAAAAGCAGCAGTGCAAAAGCAAGTAAAAAAGAAATAAGTAAGAGAAAAATAGCCTGAAGAACTGGCATGGCTTTGGATAGTGGCACAGCTACATTAATGTTAAGACTTAGAATTCTTAAGGATGTTTTTCATGCTGATCAATTCTATGAATTTATGAAGGGCATCTTGTGATTTGTCACTCATGTTGTGTGAAGTTGGTTTACATGTAAGTTCATCTAAAATGTGAAGAATTTTTTGTTTTTACTCCTGATGTACAACAGGGGTTTTCTTTTTTTTTTTTTTAAAGGTATAAGTGGCTCTACCACTGTATGATAATGATAATTTTATGAGGTTTAAAATGTCTTTCTTACTTCTACTTTGTGAGTAATCTTTTATCTGGTTTATTTGTAGGTAGATACCGAACCATCTGATGAAGCTGCTCTGATTCTTCACAGGAAGGGATTTGACTGTAGATTTTCAAACAGAGACATGGGTCTGCTCTGTTCCACTACTCAGGGAAAGGTATACTGATATTTTATGGGCAGCTTACCTTACAAGTGTTGCAGAAACATTGATACTTTAGTCATATTGTAGGTGAAGGTGAGGTATTTATTTCTCAAGAGTTATACATTCAAGATGATGATAGAGTTTACCTTAAAAGCTGCTTTCCATTTAATAAAGTTGTGGATTTGCTGTTTTGTGGGAATGACCCTTTAACAATCAAAAAGTAAACTAGTTTTAATCTCATTAACTTCCTATGAATGAGTATTTCTCAGATAATTTCTAATAGTCTTTTAGAACTCTGTGAAGTAAAAGAAATCAAGTTACATATTCTAAAGTGTATCTTTTGAAGAATACTAGTATATCCACAAGTTATGTAACTGTTGCTTATTATAGCATGTTCTTTGTCTGCCTATTCTCTCTTAAATGACCTACACCAGTATAAATATCAAAGTATTTTAAGATTTTTATGGAATTGATGTGATGTGTAAAACTATGAAATATAAATAATCTTTTTCTGAAGGTTATAGATGGAATGGAAGTTAATTAATCTGTAGAAATTTTGTAATAAAATTTTAAAATAGATTTGGGTTTTCTTTAGGGAGAAGAGCAAATATTGTTTTAATAAGAAACAAGATATTTAATATTTCTAATAGTTTTTAATGTATTTAACTTCCTTTGAAATGTAGGAAGTGAATACTACCTAAAAGGTTCTGAATTAGTGTATAGTATTTGATCTGTGATACTTAAAAATATTCATAGTCTTTGGTGGGAGAGTTGCTGTGCTGGTACCTGTAAGGAGAGGTATCATTTGAAGATATATATTGCCTTTTCTAAATGCAGTTCTTTTTTTGTTTGTTTTGTTTGTTTGTTTGTTTTGGTTTTTTTTGTTTCTTTCCTCTCCAGATAAAGGTGCATAAACTCTTTAACAAATTCAGAGTGGAAAGTCTTACACCCACATCTTTATCTTTGATGCATTCACCTCCAGATGCCAGAAATATAAGTGAAATAAATATGAGTTCTATGGAGATAAATACGTTCCGGATTCGACTAAAATGAAAACTTGCTTTAATACTCTGATAGAGAAGAAGGATCTGCAATTATATCTCCTCTTAGTTTCACGTGCAATAAGAAGCACATTAATATTGTTCCATCTTCCGGATACTGTGAGAAAAAGATGCATTCTATAATTTTTTTTGACCACACAGTGAAAAGCCATGTTGCAAGCAACTTTTTCGTTTGTTCAGGTTTCCACCCTCCCCCCGCTCCCTCCCCATAAAATAGGAACATCAGTATGAGTTAATACAAGTGAAGACATTTCTAAGGATGTTAACCTCTCAACAGATTAAATCTCAGGTTAAATGCTAACTAATGATGCTTCTAGTGTTTTAAGTTTCATAAAGAGGGGATTGGATTTTAAACAGCCTTCTTTTGCTGATTCTTGATGAATTTACATAAAAATAACTCAGTGTAGAAAGTCCTGATGCAGCTTGGAAATAATAAGATAAAATGTTCTTGTGTAGTAGCTAATGTCCAAATATTTACAATCATTTATATAAATGACAGTAATCTCAATTTATTCCACAATTAATTTCAATTTATTCACCACAAAGGGGATTATTAATTGTGGTAAAATGAAAGCCTGCAGTACTTGTGATAAGTGATGGTAGATTTTAATACTTCTACCATTCACCTGAGTTATGTAAATAGGATAACACGAACCTACAAAGTAATTTTGCAATGGAAATGTTTAATAAAACTCCCATTTTGTTACTTGACACACTGGGATATGTGCAATTATTCCATTACCGTGATGAGAAATGTCCATAGTTATCATGAATACAAGATTTTTTATAAAACTCATTTAGATACTGATATTCTCTGAAATGAGTTTTCTATTTCAAGATTACCATATCAAAATAAATGTGCCTTATTTTTTGATATGTCTTGTTACAATTTTGGTGTCTGTGTTAATGTTTCTGGGGAAAAAGTAGTTTATATAATACTTAAGCTGTGTATCTCCTATTTGACAATGCTGGCCACACTCTGATCTATGTACTCCTGCACCAAGTTTGTGCTATCTTATTCTGAACGTTTTGACTATTTGAATGTATTAATATGATGTCATAACCTGAAACACGGACAAAAAAGAATTACCATAGAAGCTAAATTCAGCTGCTTTCCAGAAAACTGCAGCTTGATGCAGAGAGTTGATAGTAAGCAAGACATAGTTTGCAAACCCATCAAAACATGTGCTTGCATGTCACAGACTGTGGTGACCTGTTAATTCAGAATCATGTGCCTATATTTTAAACAACATTTTTCAAACTTGCAACCTCAGTTACATTACCAGTGTTCATGTTACTGAAGAATGGAGATTTAATTTTGCTTTGTTTCATATTAATTCACATTTAGTACCTAAGACATCCATGTTTTTCACACATTTCCCTAAGTAGAGCTGCTGTTTACAGTTAATAAGTCACTTGAGTATGATCCCATTTTCTAGTCTTCATTTATTTTCATAGCTCATTCTTCTATCTCTTGGTTATGCTTTACTTTTCCATACATTGTTGCTTATCTTCAGTAGTAATGCATGAAAAGTCATCGTAATTGGTAAAAAGATATGCTAGCTCTAATATTGCCTCCTGGATTTAATTTCATCACTATTGTTTCACAATTGTATCAGATATCAAAATCTGTCAAATTATATCATGTTGCTACATGCTATCTTAAAAGAAAATGAAAGTCATATTTGTATTTCATGCATTGTCACAGGTTGGATCTCTGTTGGGATTGTATAGATTTTCCTACTTAATTCAATCTACTGTGTGTTTTGTAATAATGGGAATACTTAGTAGGATCTGGTGCAAGTTACATCAAGAATATAAGAACCACTAACCACAAATAGATCCAATAAATGGATGTTTTCATGCAATAAACATGTACTGTAACTTTTCTTAGATATAGTATTTGAAAATACTATTTTTTGTTGGAACTCAAAGCTTGGTAGACTTCCAACAAATTTCTCATAACATCTATTTTGTTGCATCTTCAGAATTAAAATGCTTAAGGGACTTTTATGTGTTCTGTGCAAGAAAACATTCAAGATGTTATTTCAGTTTTGTTAGGCGGAAAAGTAAAATTTTGATGCAATAAAGTTTTAAAGTATTTTGCCTCTTGGAATTGCTTCAAAAGATTCTTCGTATAGCATTTGATCTTTTCTTTTCTCATCACCTGTACAATCATGATGCCTGAATCTTCCTTAACCAGCAGATTTAATCTTTGTTCCTTTGTTTTGCATTTTTTTGTGTAACAACTTTCAGTTCAGGATCCTTTCCTGAAATCCTTAAGTAAGCCAAAATTCCAGTCAAAGTCCCACGATAAATTTTGGTTTAATGTGCTCAGAATGTGGCTGTCAGTGACGATGGGGTTTTGGGTTGTTGGTTTGGGTTTTTGCTGGTGTTTTTTTGTTCGGTTTTGGTTTTGTTTTTTTTCCCCAACAAGTCTTAATGAATTGTTATGCTGTATTTTTTTGAATTGGCCATCTAATTTAATTGTATTATCTTGGAGGGTTTTTTTTGGTTTTTATACCTGCTGGGTTTGTAACTACTGGTTAAGAGAGCCAAGCATCCTTACCTTTCAGTATGGTTTTAAAGACAGTGATGTTTAAGAAATGATTTAAAACCATGTAATTACTTTCCTACCAGAGTTGTACTTGTACTCATTTTCTTTTCTTTTTTTTTTTTCATTCCATTATTGTAACTGTCTTTGGTTTACTTGCTCATATTGTCTGAAACAAACTGATTTCAGCTGAAGGTTTTTGATATTTTCTCTTGGAAGGTTTTATATCTTATGGGGATATGTAAAATAAGATCTCTAATAAAAGGTAATTGTATTGTGAGATGTGGCCAGTGTCATTAATGCCTTGGCTGTAGGAAATTTAAATTTAAAAAGTTAAAAAACAAAAAAAAAAAACACCAAAAAAACCCAAACACCTTATTTGAGAAGGCTCAAGTATCAGTAGCTTTTGGGAATGACAGCTACCTGTAGTGAGATGAACTCCTGATGAAAGATGCAATCTATTCCACAGCCACCAAAGAAAAGAATATAGTTGCTAACTTCAGAGATAAAAACAAGTGACACTGCAGAGTGTGCAAAGGAAATGGGTAGCTCTTTTGCAAAAGAAATCTTGCGCTGACTTGCTAGAAAATAGTAGAACCTGTACAATTCCAGAATTTTCCTTTTTTTACTTGAAATAGTATTTATCTTTGAAACAATTGGGAGTAATGGAGTGGAAGCTATTCTTTTAAATTAGGAAACATGCCATTAGAGGATAACAAGTCAAAATAACAGTTCAACTGTAATGAGTCTAAACACTTTAAAATAAATAACATAATGCTAATATAATGTACTGTAATTGCATATGGCAGTTGAACAGGCATAGGTGCTTCACAGGTTTGCTTCCCAAAGTGCTGAGGGAGCCTGAGCATAATGACTTGCAAAGATAATAAACTATAACTTCTAGTCAATGCCTGAAGCTGTTTAATGTTGGACTGGAGAGTCTTAACTGTAAATATGAAAGTATACATATACACAGACTATGGAAATCCCTATAATTTTAAAACTGATGTTTCAAGATGAAAGTATAACATGTAACTGTAACAGGCAAAACAAAGGGTATGAGTCCAATTTAAAGCACCTGCATGTATTCAAAATTAATCATTATCTGTCTTGATTGTGTAATAAGAAATCAAAGGCTTTTTGAGAATGCCCACTACTATGGCTTTGGCTACCACAGTCCCTCTCAGATCAGCTTGTTTACATCAGTAGCCAACAAAAAGCTGGGGCTATTCAGCCTGGAGAAAAGAAGACTCAGGGGAATCTCATCACTGTATATAAATATATGAAGGAGGAGGCAGAGAGGACAGAGCCAAGTTCATTTCAGTGGCAGAGGCAACAGGCACAATCCAAAGCACAGGAGATTCCTTCTGAACCTCAGGAAACACATTTTCACTGTGAGGGTGACCGAGCATTGGCACAGGTTGCACATAGTTGTCATTCAATCACCATCCTTTGCAGTACCAAAAAAGCTGTCTAGACATGGTCCTGGGCAGCTGGCTCTACGAGGTCTTCCCAACCCCAGCCACGTTCTGTGGTTCTGCGCAGCCTGTTCTCGTGAAGAAGGAAGGAAGGTTTAATTGGATAACAAGAACTTGTACAAGATTCAGATATATGGTTGAAGATGGGAGGCCAATGATGATGGCTGAAAACTGAGAGAAGGAACAACTTTTTACTAGAAGTTCCTGGATGTCTGTTCAGCACTGAAGATTTCCAGGAAAAAAAAAAAAAAAAAAAAGCAGAAATTGGCAAGTTTAAAGATTAATTTGGTCTTGCAGTTTAAAATGCCTAATGGAGACAAAATAGACCCTAAGTAAGCCATGCTCTCTGAATCACTTGCAGCAAAGTAGACACACAGCTCTGCAAACGGAAGATGATCTTTGCTCACAAAACACTTTAATAATGACAGTGAAAGGAAGTATTATCTGTGTTCTCTATGTTTTGAATTATTTAAAACAGTAACCCATTCCAAGCTAAAATAAATAATATGAGTTTAATGGAAGCAATTCAGACAGACAGTGATTGTGTCAAAAGATTGAACACAGCTGTTGCAAACATTCTTAATGGAGTAGTAGGACTAATGGACTAGTAAAAGGCCTTCACCCAGATAAAGAATTGAGGTTTGCACACCAAGAGGGATTTGTCTCTTTTGACAGTGACAAAATTAGTCCCACTGCTTTTTCTTGTATCTTGGAAAGTGAAATCTACTGGCTTGGCTAGTAGACATGGGAAAGAAACTGTGAAAGCTCAAATATAAGTGTAAGGCAAACTTACTCAAATGATTTTGACACCAGAATCCTCAGCCTATTCACCTAACTGGTCTCCAGATAGACAAAATGAGTTGTAAATTTCCATTTATCAAATATTGGACTTTTAATAGATAAGCCAGGATACTAATAATTACATTGGGCTGTGTTTTAATATAGCTAATAAATGTGTAATTGCTGCTAGGAAAGGTACCTTACAATTTGAGTTTGTGGAAGTTAATTTTTAAATATATGGTTTATGGGAAACTCATGATTTGCAGGCTGTTCATAGCTTTCCAGAGAGAACATGTGAAGCATAGCTGAAATGTAAAACCTATAGTTAGGAAGATTTTAGCCATTAAAGCTTATGCAGATGTGAATCAGAAATAGATCTATGTTCATTTTCTGAATGTTTTTGACAACTAGTGCTCCGGTGGTGGGGTATTTTATTTTTTATATATAAAATGGGAAACAGTGGATCGAGTTAAGTGCTAGTCCAGAGGGAAAAGCATTCCCTCCTTGATACTTAAAAACATTCATTGGTGATGAATTTAAGTGGGGAGAACAAAAGAACTCTTCCAAGCTAGGGTTCAAGAAAAAATAATGTCTGGTTCTAACAAGAACCATACAACAAGACCTAACGAGTGTGGTAGAGGTGTAAGTATGAAGCAGGCACCACCTAAGTAAACATAAATAGCCAGAGAAAAGGAGCAGCATTGGCATCTCACTCCTCAGGACTTTGTCAAAATCTGTATGAAATATTACAACATTGTTGTCATCTTCCTGTGTTTCAATTAAAAACACCAAGAAATGCCTCTCTCACCACCCCCAACACACATATATTTCATCCAGACTCCGAGAATGTCATGGTTTCTAAAATTTGACAGTATAAGGTCTATAGAATTCCAGTTCTCTTTTATGTTGCAAACTGTGATCAAAACATGGATTTTATTTGGCTTTCAAGTCACAGTGTTTTCACATTGGCACCGCCTAAGTCATTAGGTGCCCAAAGCCTTGTGACTATGGTGACAGGCTGCAATTTGGATATGTGGGTCACAGAGTAATGTGGTTGAAAAGGTGCAGGTTATGTTGTGATGGGAGGTTTGGAACTGTGGGTGGTCAGGGTAGGAGTTTACAACTCCTCTATATATGAAAGCAGTCACTAATTCAATGCTGCCTTGCTTTTGGACTAAGTTGGAAACTGAGATTAAAAGAATTTTTAGCAATTGGAATTGATGCGCAGTAGTTTGGCACCATTGTTAGGTTTAATTTTATATTCTACTCTTGACTTTAAAAGTAGGTACCGGCAAAGTAGGTGCCATAGGGCAGAGGGAGAACATTTTTGTGGTAATGCCGGAGCTGTGATAATACAAAGTGATTTCTCTTGTATTAAATAATGGTTCAAACCATATCTGAACACTGTTGCTTGTTTGCTAAAAGATGGTATCTTGGTACATGTTGCAGTCTCTGAACAAGGGTAAAGTTTCAACTGACTTGTGAATGCACAAGGTTGTCAATATGAGCAAATGTGAAGAAATGTGAATGGTTTTTTAAAAAAAAAAAACTAATTTCTTTTAGCCATGCAGTTGACAAAGAGAAATTTCCATGGGCAGAAATAGAAGTGAGAAAGCTCAGAACTGGATAATTTCCCAGAAAGCCATAGATGAAAGGAGTTTATTGGACCTTGCTCCTATCATCTGCTTGTGGGTTTGTCAGTTTTTCATAAAGTTTTTATGGATTAGAGAAGAAAAAGCAATGTATATTCTAGTCATCGAAACTGGGAAAATTGTAGTGGCTGTTCATACACTCATCTACCTATTTTGTCTTTCACACTAGAAATAGGTTTGGGAACACAGAATTTTTTCAAAGCTGATGTCCATATTACAAAATAATAATAATAATAAGCTAAAATCTACTTTAAGAACTTATGGAGAGAATCAAGTACATAGATATTTTCCTTACTTTTTATATTGCTGTTACTATGGGAGAAAGCCTGCAGTTACTTCAGAGATCCTTGGTCTGATCTAATGAACAACTAACCACTTTCTAATCAGCAAATCTGAAATTCCACTGTATTTGTTTTGAATTCAGTCTTTGTTGAGTAACTCCCCTCTGGAAAATAGCAATATATTTCCTGTGAAAAAGATTTGCTTTGCTCTGGAAGATGAGATTTATGTCTATGCTCTAATGATTAGAAGAAATATAAATATTTGAATTTCTACTGATGGGAAAAAGGTATAGGATGTCATGCACTCTTTTTCAGGTAAAGAGTCAATTAAGTATATTTATGAAATATGGAAAATCAACAGGTGGAAATCCGTCCTAGAAATGCAGTTCACCTTCAAATCCATAAATTGTTCCTGATCACTGAGCAAATGCTTGAATGTCAAAGGTAAAGTATTTGACCAGAGAGAGGAACACCAGATCATCAGAGCATGGCTCCGCTGCTCATGAAAGGAAGAGGAAGGGTGTAAGATTATGTCATTATTTTAAATTGTTGGGCATTCTGCACTTCTAAAAACTTCAGTCAAAGTTGGATTGAATTAAACTGGGGAAAAGTGAAATTCAGCAGTGGAAAATGTGCAGACTATGAGTCCAGTTGAGCATTTAGCCAAGACCAACTAACTGGGAGAACAACAAAGTGCATTGCTGTTAATGTGTCTGTGACTTTGAATTGTACAAGAGGATTGACACTTAGCAAATATAGAGAAAAGTTTATAGTGAATGCACATTTTTGCATCTGCTACAGACCAGGGGAGAAATGCAAAAAGAGATATTTGGGATCTAAAAATACATACTATTTTAGGAAACATTCCATCTTGTGCAGATGTGGAGAGGACAGTGGGTATTGGCATGATGACTTTTGTAAGCTAACTTATAAAGATGAGATCAGGATACAGCATCTGGTTGCCTAACAACAGCCAGCATCAATCTGGTAGGCAAACAGCAACATTTTTCAGAGCTGTTCGGCAGCAGACAACCCTAAAAACTCTTTTTTGAAGATCTTGGAAAGCACAAATGGATTTCTGTCATTTGAATAGTGTTTGGATCCAGCTCACAGTGATAATTGTTTCAGTTTGAGTAGAGAAAATGTGACTATAACTTTTCACAAGCCAAATGGAGAAGCCCTTTACAAAAAGGGGTTATTTGATTTGTTTCACTCTCAGAAGAACAACCATTAAAAACCCCTGTCTGAAAAAGGGAGATAAAAACCTATAGCTATTCTGATCCCTGTAGCAAAACAGTGTCTAAATTACATGTAGATCTCAAGGTTTTATTTAAATGTCTTCATTAAAGTCTGATTAAGAAGATTTCTAATATAAGGGCAATTGCTACTGAAGTCTGAAGAAGTGCTACAAAAATTTGTACCTGAGAACTCAAACAGAAAAGACATAAAAACTAGATTTCAAAACCACAATCTTCCTCAGTTTTGTTTTGAATGATGGCTTAAACTGGTGGCTGAAGCTGGAAAGAGCTTAGTCTAATTTCTATCAGGTATTTGAATGTTTCATCTTGATTGAAGTTATAAGTTTGTTTTTATCCTTCAAATTCCCATGGAAATAATTTAGTTAGATACATTGTTTGAAGTCATTGGAATTTTGAAAATTAGAAGTGAGACCTTGAAAATTAGAAGTGAGACCTTGAACATGTCTCTCTATGCTATAAGGGACTAGTGCATGAGGCAGAGGATGTGTTTTGATGTGTTTGTGGCAGACTGAGCTGAAAAGGAGAAGTATTAAAAGTACTAAGTAGTGTCATGCAGGAACATATTCCATAGCAGCAACTACACATACCAGTGTGGGAAGGCAAATGCTAACCAAAGAAGGCTAGTTTCTCTCTTGGTTTTCTGCTTTCAAGGAGAATAAATAGCTCTTCTTCAGAGTGACTCAGAGAATTATACTATTAGGTGCACTGAAACATTCCTTGCACAGCCTTTTCTCATATTTATATACATTTTTCATAGGAAGATTAATCACTTCAGGCTCAGCTTTATCTGTTGGAATATCATCTCACATCAAGAGATCAAACAGGTTAGACATAGTAGTCTTTGAGTGAAAAGATCATAAAAAAATTTAAAAGTAATGAACAAAAGGATATAACAGAACATAAAGACAAAAATCAAAAAGATACATTTTTGGAGGCTGTGATATAACAATTTAGTGTCAGGTGGAACTGTAAGATCAGTGCTAGAATATGGTCTGTATTGACTAATTGTATGTATGTACCTTCTTGCACACAAGAATGAGCTGTGGCTGGAAGTTATTGCAATGACTTTCTCTCTCTGTGAACACAGCTTTCATCTTGCAGCAGAACAGAATAACAGTTTTTCATTGTATATTTGGTTTAATTAAAGCATGGGAGCATTTCACTGATTATCACTGAGAATAATAAGTAGAGTAGAAAGAGAAACAAATAACTCAAGAGTTCCAGCTTTTAAATTAAAACACTTTCAGACTTTCTAATGCTGTCTGAGTATTTAATGTCTTATATATACAGAATATAGTGTTTGAAAGTATTTAATGTGTTTGAAAGTGTTCTGCAAATATTGATTACAGTACAGGATCATTGCATCTAAGCTCTTCCAAAAGCTTTTTCAAATGTATGTAATCTTCTTTTAAAATAACAAAGGGAAAGAACACAGTTAAAAATCATGTGACTATTAGAGTTTTCAGTGAAGTGATTACAATGATCTTTTTTCAGTTTATGGTTTTGTATACTATAGTGTGCAGGGACATAGATTTTTGTTTTGGATTTTGAATTGCAGGCAATAATTTTATTTAGCACATACTATTTGGAAAACTGGATATTTTCTCACCATAAAATAGAGAGACAAATCTTCATAGTGGATGATTGTTTGAAAACAAAAAATTGAAAGATTTGATTTTTATGTAACACCTGAACACTGTTCCACATTCTTAAAAGTTATAGTATCTTTAGATTATTTAATGCACAAATCAGTTTAAATATGTTTTCCTTTCAATTTATCTAAATCCATTGAAAATTTAGGCATTGAATCAAGGAATATTGCACCTCCAGTTTAGACTTCCATTATTTTCACATATATACTAGAATATAGAAAACAGGAGCATTCACATCTGATTCCTGTTGCCATGACAATGGCTTTGGTCCCTGCTTTGTGCTTAGAACAAGTTGCTTTCTTTCTCCAAGCCTGATGCTAAGCTTGCTCCAAATTCCTTACGTGGAGGAAGATAAGGCTAATAGAAGACTAACAGTGAACAAGATAAGAAGACTTGTGTGATTGTAAGTATGCCTTCAAATACAATTGAGAAAAAGTTATGAATGCAAGATTTCTTTAAACACAGGCCTACACATGGCCAAACTTGTATGACTGCACATCTCTGTTTTTGTAAAAAGAACAATATAGTTGGGGGGGAGGGTTGTGGTGTGAGAATTTTGATATGGTAGTCACTGTAAATTAAAATGTTATGAGGTTTGTATCTGAAGCCAGCAGGCCAAAATAAAGTGTCATTTACATTCCTGAAGCTCTAAAGTCAATGTCCTCATGTTTGACACTTCAGACAGTAGAGAGATTTGCTATTCCAGCTCATTTTCTACATTGTTCCCTGTTTAAACCCTTGTGTTCAAGCACACAAGCAATCTTCCAGAGCAGTGGCATCATCACTGCATCTGAAAAACCATGTCTTGAATTATTGCCCTGATATTTGCTCCAGAGTTGTAAATGCAATTGTGGATTTTGGACAAAAAGTGTCACCATTTCTACTTTGTTGTGTTAAGATTCTTTAATTCAGTGTCCTCTTCCTTTTAGCAAGTAGTATAATATTTCACTGGCAGAAATCTCTGAGTCTTCTCAATAGTAGCATTCAGTATATTCAGTACAGTATTACAGCCATTTCAGTAGTAAATAACAGGGATTCTTGCAGATATGGACCACATACACATCTTTCTTGTTACCAGTTATGCTACTAGTATTTACATGCCTGGTTTTCTAACCTTTTTCTAACCTATCACTTGGCAAAGTGAGAAAGCTGTGCAGGTTGAACTGCCTATGTAAAAAAATTTCATCTAATTTAGATGCATCCTAGAAATTGAGAGTTTAAGAATAATAATCAGTGCTTGCAGATATCACAGTGAGATGTTGGATTCACAGAGGGTATACAGTATAAAAGCAACACCATTAACCTTCTGTTCACATCCAGTAAAAATAGAAGAATCTAGCTTCCAAATTGCTTTAATACTGCTGTATTTGATTGCTTAGATGTGAAAATGCAGCTAAAAGCACTAGTTTGCAATAGTAAAGCCAGAAAGGCCTTATGCATTGTGATCATAGCCACTTGCATTATAACAAGTTAGTTTTGGTTTAAAGGAAGTTGGGAGCGTTTAGCACATCCATTCAGTGTGCTGCAAATATCTCTGTCGTTTTCTGTGTTGGAAAAATGGTGTGTTGGGATGGCTAGTTATATTTTTCTCCCCGAATTAAGTCTGATGTAATCTATTTCAAACTGTGGAACGGGAACATGCTGCCCCTCAAATAAATGAGATGCTGACAGTGTTGTTCTTTAATATGAACTAAGTTTCATATTTATATATATTCATATATATGAACTTCAAAGTTTAGACCATATTTGGTAACTCTCACAGCTCCCATTCTTTCAAGATGATGCAGCCTGCATTGCTGATTTTGCTGCATGTAGTGTAAAACTCTCCCTGGTGGTCTAGTGGTAAAGGTGTGGCGCTGTCACCGCCGAGACCCGGGTTCGATTCCCGGTCAGGGCCACTCCCGGGCAGGTGGGGCTCGTTAGCCCTTAAAGGCAACCCACCTACGTCCTAAGGACCTCACTGCCACCGTCCAAGCTCGCTTGGCCCCGGCAGATGAACCTTAGGATTAAAGGGTGGGCTCAGTTCCGCGCACACTGTGTCTCACCTAAAAAATCCAATGCGCAGGCTGGAAGGTGGAAAGACCTTCCCCGGATCTTCGCTTGCGAAGACTGGCCATTAGTGTAAAACTGCTTGTGTGTTGACAGTGTCAGCTGTGCTGGAGATTGCAGGTCATTATGCAAGTGGCCTGTGGAGAATAAATCTGTTTTTCTTGTCCTAAAGGGCATACATTGTGGGATTTTTTTTGCGAGAAGCCTCAGATCACTTTTCAGAGGGCTCCTTCAATCTGATATTCACATCAGTCAGTATTAAGTATATATTGTAAATGTTCACCTATTTCAACCAGACCTTTGTGATTTTAGGATTCTCTAGCTGAAGATTGACAAGATGGTCTGAAATGGTCTTGAAAGAGATATGTGATCTTGTAATTCCAGATGCCTGCTGGAGTTTCTAGGAATTCAGAGGTGGCTACTCATAACTTTAAGGGCTTAGGGTAAGTAAACTGCAAATACCTACAATTCATTTTAGCCACCCCATAAACTTAATTCTCACTATTCATGCTGTTTTTCTGTGTGCTTTGCAATGAGTTTAATTCTGCTAATCTCCTTTATGAATGCTAAAAGAAATCATAGTATAAGACATATATAGGGTTTTCCCAAGGAACACTTTTTAGTCAGAAACTAGTACTTTTTCCGTCAAATCATTCTGTTATCATTAGAATCAGGATATATTTCAAGATAATATGCAGAAGTAATTTTTAATACAATTAGTATAGTTATCTAATAAATATTATTATATGGTTATTACTTTATAGATAAACAAGGTAACAGAAATGCTCCACTTTGGGGAGGTTGGTTTCTAATGAGCCGCTAGTGTTAGAAGAAAGGATGCTAGATTGTGAATTTTAAGAAAGGTTCCTCCTGTACACATCAATAAAATACCACCCCTATTCCAGTATACAAAGCTCTTCTTTGTCAGCCTGTCTGGTACCAGAAAGCCAACTATACAGCACTTGGAAAGCTCTGATGATTTTGCAGATTTAATTTCCTATTCTCTTTCTTAGAATATCCCACTTCTTAAAAGCAGAATATCTTATGACTCTGCAGAACCACATGTATATTGACATGTGTTGCAAACCTGGTATTTTTTATTGCCTTTGTAAATAGTATCTATTAATATTAAGCTCTTACACAGCAGAACCTAATTTTTTTTTTGTCAGTGTAAGTTAGAGTATTGCCTGTTGTAGATGACAAACCGCATCTGTTCTTTAGCTGGGAATACACAGAGATGCTTTAGAGCTGCAGGGAAAAAGGAATAATATAACAAACAAATGTGCATACGTAGCATAACTGTGGAAGGCATTCTGACTCTAATGGCTAGGTCAGAGATCCAAATTTGCAAATTTTCCTGTACTTAGATGAATATTCAGAGGAGATACTTGTCTTGTACATACTTCCCTGGGATTGAAGTTTCAAAATATGTAAAATTTAAAAATGTATAAAAATACCTGGGTGTCCCCACTTCATTTTGTCTTGCAGCTGTTGAAAACAATGAAACATGAAAAATTATGTGAGCTGGGTTGGAAATAGCAGCCTCTTGTATGGCTTTGGAAGGTTTTAATTCAATGTTGAGATATTACTGAAAACTCTGTTCTATGAAAATTTGTGTTAGCCAGCAGCCTGGTGATGGAGCAGTATAGTAAGTAGCACTTATATTAGAAAATGAATGTAAGCTAAAATAAATTTATACATGTATTATATTTGTATGTACTTACCATGAGACTGCTCTCTTCAGCAGCACAAGCATGCTTTGGCTATCAGCTCTACTCTAATTTTACCTGGTATGTCATGGATTCCTGGGATTTGCACTTGTTCACTAGCTATGCAATTTGAGTAGAATGTTTGTTGTAGGTTTCTGAATGTCTGCATTTGGCATGATGACAGAAACTGATGGTGGGATATTAAGATATATAACGGATAATTCTCAGTTATCTTGTATTAGGCTGGTGAGTTGACTTCTTTCGCTGTAGGTAAAAGTGACAAAATATAGCTAAACTCTGGTGCCAAGGGAAGCCCACCCAGAAAGGCCTAGGGCTCATCACTTACCTTTGTTGTTCACTTTGAACTGGTCCACCTCAGTCACTGTCTTGATGGGCAATGACAGACAATTTTTCATTTTTCTCATTCTTTTTAGGGCATTCTCGTTTCCAGTGTCCTTTCTGAAAACAATATGCACACTGATCTGACTCGATCTTTTTCTGCTGAGGAATGAAACTTTTCCCCTGCTGAGATTTGCTGTTATCCGTACTGTTACTGCGTGAATTTGAACCTGGGTGTTTTGACTTATGTGTTTTCATTGCTATAACTACAGCTTTGGCAAGCCTTTTGTCTTCTCTCTTCTTTTCCTCTTTCTCTCTGTTATTGTATACTTTCCAGGCTTCATTCATCAGCATTTCTAAGTCTTTATCTGCCGGGTGCTCTAATTTTTGCAGTTTCTTTCTAATGTCTGGATTACTTTGCCCCATAAGTAATGCTAGTAATTGTTGTTTCCCAGCCTCTGACACAGGGTCTAGCGGGGTATATTGCCTCATGGCAGCCCTGAGTCTCTCTAGGAAATCTGAGGGTGTTTCATCTCGTCCCTGTCTCACATTGTACAAAGCGGCCCAATTTATTGCTTTAGGAATTACATTTCATAAGCCTAAGGCAATTAATTTTCTATACTGTACTAGTAAGTCATATTGAATTGAATCATTTGTATCCCACTTGGGATTTTCTGCTGGAAATATATCTCCAGCATTCCCTGGTAATAAGGCAGCATGTGTTCTCCCTGTTTTTAACACAAGCTCTTTTTCTGTTTCTGTTAGTTCTGACAACATGAAATCTGTATCTTCCCAATCTATATCTAAGTTTTTTGCAATCAATTCAAATCTTTTAGAGACCCCTTCTGGGTTTTTCCTAAAACATTTGGCTTCTTCTCTCCAATTATTTAAATCACTGGTTGTGAAAGGTACATTGAGTCTCGATTGTTCTCCCACTGTAGGCATTATTTGATGGAGGAGGATTATAGTATGCTTTGTTTTGTCTTTAGCTTTACCTCCTTCCTTTTCTTTGGCCTTTCATTCTGCAGCTCTAGTATGATATGAATGGCTTGTTCTTTCCTCGGGGTCATCTTTTCCCGGTGTTGGTGGGCTAATTTCTGCTTTATCCTCTCCTAGATCTGGTATTTCTTTCTCCTTTCCCTCCCCTTTTTCTTTCCCTTTTGGAGTGCTTTCTCTTTTCTTAAAGAATGACTCCAACCGACTGTCGCCAGTATCCTCTTTTATTGGTGGGGGAAAGGGTTGAATTTCACTGATATTTATCATGCTTTCCTGGTCACTATCCCTCTTTAAATTAAGGCACCTCTGACCAATACTGCAAGCATCACAACAACACTTTTCGTGTTTGTGATTTTTCTGATCTCGTTCTAATGCTAAAATAAGGGGGTCTTGGGGTGCTACATTTATTCCACAGTCTTTTTGCCATTTTGGCTTGTTTCTTAAGGTGAAAAATAAATCTGTGTAAATAACCTCATCCCACTTATTCATTCTACGGAGGAACAGCATAAGCTGTAGGATGGTATTGTATTTCAAAGTTCCATCTGGAGGCCATTTTTCTCCATCATCTAATTTATGCAATGGCCACCAGTCAATACAATATTTGAGAAGGGTCTTTTTGCTTAAGTTCCCACCAGGAATTCTGCCCAATTCTTTCCAATGCTTTAAAATACATCCCAGGGGAGTTCTGGGTTTACTCCTTTACTTTGTTTGCTTCCCATCCTATCTGGGCTCAAAAGGGTATTTACTGAGTTTAAATTTCAGCAAACAATGTGCGCTACCGAATAAAGTCACAAGATGTTGTCACAGACCGTAAAATGCAAAACCCAGTCTCTGTTTTCCTTATACACACAGTCAAAACTTATTGGCACAAATAAACCAAATATATCAATACATGAACCACATATATCAAACAAGACAATACAATACATAATGGGCCCAAAATCCCTATCTAATCCAGAAGGAAAAATGGGTTAATCTCCAAACAGAAAGAGGCTGACTTCTCAGTTTTCCCAAACAGATATTCAGCCAAGTATTTGGCCAAATATAACCGCACAGACCAAAGAAGCATCCTTCTCTATGGCGCGTTCCACATGATAGCAACAGCGTCCTGTCCATGCGATGGAACACTTTATTACAGACACCAATGCATGCAATTTAAAATCAAAATAAATACCTTTTAACTATGAGGTCCTTATTCATGCCTGCGAGAAGCCAGCAAAGACAGGAGCCCCCACTTTTACAGGTAAAAGCTTACCTCAGGCGCCTGGAAGGGGGGTCCTGAATTTTGATGGATTCCACAGCCGAGGGGATTCAGCCTCCTGGCTGGCTTGCCAAATTGATACCCCAAGAAGGTGGGTAAAAAACTGCTTAGAGACAGAGTTTTATGCCTTTAAACAGCAGATATTTATTAAGCGACCGCGGAAGTCCTCCAGCTAGTGCTGGGAAAAAGGACTCCCCGTGGTCAAGCAAGGTGGGTAATTTATACAGCTTTGATTATGATTACAACATATTTACATACATATTCATATTAGATTACAATATTCATAGCAGGTGGAGTCAGGGGAGGGTTTTGAGGCGTGGTCTTCATTTTGGGGAATAATTTGGAGTACATCCTGTCTTTACTTCATCAGTGGGTCTTAATTTTACTCCTCTTCTTTGTGTGACCCTGGTGAACTTTCGTACTTTCCATTGTTTTGTGTTCTTTTTCGGTGAGGCTTGAAGAGAGCCTTGGCTTCAGGCCTATTTCACCTATTTAAATGTCTACCTTGGCTCCTTTGGCTACGATTTATTACCTCTGAGCGCCTTATTCAATGTTCCTTGTGGGTTTTAGGTCTGCTGAACTTGTACAGAACAAAATTTCCTTTGAGTAAGGAGGAAAGTCTTTAGCTTTACCTCCTTCCTTTTCTTTGGCCTTTCATTCTGCAGCTCTAGTATGATATGAATGGCTTGTTCTTTCCTCGGGGTCATCTTTTCCCAGTGTTGGTGGGCTAATTTCTGCTTTATCCTCTCCTAGATCTGGTATTTCTTTCTCCTTTCCCTCCCCTTTTTCTTTCCCTTTTGGAGTGCTTTCTCTTTTCTTAAAGAATGACTCCAACCGACTGTCGCCAGTATCCTCTTTTATTGGTGGGGGAAAGGGTTGAATTTCACTGATATTTATCATGCTTTCCTGGTCACTATCCCTCTTTAAATTAAGGCACCTCTGACCAATACTGCAAGCATCACAACAACACTTTTCGTGTTTGTGATTTTTCTGATCTCGTTCTAATGCTAAAATAAGGGGGTCTTGGGGTGCTACATTTATTCCACAGTCTTTTTGCCATTTTGGCTTGTTTCTTAAGGTGAAAAATAAATCTGTGTAAATAACCTCATCCCACTTATTCATTCTACGGAGGAACAGCATAAGCTGTAGGATGGTATTGTATTTCAAAGTTCCATCTGGAGGCCATTTTTCTCCATCATCTAATTTATGCAATGGCCACCAGTCAATACAATATTTGAGAAGGGTCTTTTTGCTTAAGTTCCCACCAGGAATTCTGCCCAATTCTTTCCAATGCTTTAAAATACATCCCAGGGGAGTTCTGGGTTTACTCCTTTACTTTGTTTGCTTCCCATCCTATCTGGGCTCAAAAGGGTATTTACTGAGTTTAAATTTCAGCAAACAATGTGCGCTACCGAATAAAGTCACAAGATGTTGTCACAGACCGTAAAATGCAAAACCCAGTCTCTGTTTTCCTTATACACACAGTCAAAACTTATTGGCACAAATAAACCAAATATATCAATACATGAACCACATATATCAAACAAGACAATACAATACATAATGGGCCCAAAATCCCTATCTAATCCAGAAGGAAAAATGGGTTAATCTCCAAACAGAAAGAGGCTGACTTCTCAGTTTTCCCAAACAGATATTCAGCCAAGTATTTGGCCAAATATAACCGCACAGACCAAAGAAGCATCCTTCTTATGGCGCGTTCCACATGATAGCAACAGCGTCCTGTCCATGCGATGGAACACTTTATTACAGACACCAATGCATGCAATTTAAAATCAAAATAAATACCTTTTAACTATGAGGTCCTTATTCATGCCTGCGAGAAGCCAGCAAAGACAGGAGCCCCCCACTTTTACAGGTAAAAGCTTACCTCAGGCGCCTGGAAGGGGGGTCCTGAATTTTGATGGATTCCACAGCCGAGGGGATTCAGCCTCCTGGCTGGCTTGCCAAATTGATACCCCAAGAAGGTGGGTAAAAAACTGCTTAGAGACAGAGTTTTATGCCTTTAAACAGCAGATATTTATTAAGCGACCGCGGAAGTCCTCCAGCTAGTGCTGGGAAAAAGGACTCCCCCGTGGTCAAGCAAGGTGGGTAATTTATACAGCTTTGATTATGATTACAACATATTTACATACATATTCATATTAGATTACAATATTCATAGCAGGTGGAGTCAGGGGAGGGTTTTGAGGCGTGGTCTTCATTTTGGGGAATAATTTGGAGTACATCCTGTCTTTACTTCATCAGTGGGTCTTAATTTTACTCCTCTTCTTTGTGTGACCCTGGTGAACTTTCGTACTTTCCATTGTTTTGTGTTCTTTTTCGGTGAGGCTTGAAGAGAGCCTTGGCTTCAGGCCTATTTCACCTATTTAAATGTCTACCTTGGCTCCTTTGGCTACGATTTATTACCTCTGAGCGCCTTATTCAATGTTCCTTGTGGGTTTTAGGTCTGCTGAACTTGTACAGAACAAAATTTCCTTTGAGTAAGGAGGAAAGCGGGCGGGAGAAGAGTAGGTCTTTACAGTAAGATGCTTTGATTAACCCTTCTAAAGTCTCGTTTCTCTTCATTAGTCTGCTTGAGTTGCGGTGAAAAAGCTAACTCTATTTCAGTAAAAGGTGAATGACTCATTCAAGTGGCATTCTCTAATGTTGCTAATGAACACAGCTGATCCTGATTTGTGGTGGCATGACTAACACCTGAAAGTGAGCTGCTACATATCAGCCTGGTATCAACTACCTAGATGGCTGATCTGCTTCATTCTATATAGTATGTATAATTTAAAATTGTCCCCTTGTACGCTGACATCTTTTAGTTCTCTTTAAATGTTTGTTTGGAACTCTGTCATCAGTATTACAGCTGATAACACACTTTTTTTTTTGCCTTCTTCAGATTTTCCTCAATCTTAACTGCTGTTTCTTGGTTTTCTTTTTCCACAGTTTTATACTTGGCACCAGCCTCTCATAGTAGATCAGATCAACAAGATGACAAAGCTATTGAGGAGATGTTAATTAACATCATCATGTACCTGTTCTTTTTGCCACAAAAATTGCTTCTGAAAATTTTTTAGGAGACTGAGAGAAATCTATAAGTCCTAACAAATGTGGTTTAAAACCAGTAAGTCATAGTTACTCCAGGGTGAGAGTGTAAAAGTCTCTGCTCAATAATATCAGTACCCATAGCACAAATGTATATAAATGGATACAAATACAAGGTATGGTATATTTTAAAGGTAAGAACAAAGTACAAAGATTTTAAATGAGAGATTGTTATATGTTTATCCTCCTATTCCCTAGAAGTCTTACCATCTTCAGATCTTACAACAGGTGTTTATGCATTTGTCTAGTCCATTAAAAGAGCTAACACAGCAGCCAACCTCTCCTCCTTCAAAAAAACAAAAAAGTATTTCATTAGTCTTTCTGTTCTATTATATCACCACCCTTGTCCTTTCATAAGATTTTCTGTTAGTTCTTTCTAGTTCTTTATTTCCAATGAGATGTGAAGAAATTATTTTGGTTTATTTTTCCTTTTCTTTTTTCCCTTCTTCTTTCAAGCTCTGTGTGTATTTGTCATTAGACTAAACCTGTATGTTCAAAAGGAGAACACCCTAGTACCAAATTAATCATATTCAGAAATTATTCCAGGGCAGTTCTATTTCTGTTAAATTTATGACTGGTTATTTCTGAGTTCATCTTTTTAGACTCATAAATAAGCAATAGTACTTCTCGATGATTGATCTATAATCTAGCAAAATGTATCTTCTAATGTTTTTGTAGGCATCTAACTAGTAATTAGTCCTAGGAAAAGATTTGAAAGAAAAGAGAGGGCAATACCTTATTTGTGGTATGAAACATTCATTAGTTTTCCCAAAGGCTTACTGCATAATTCATGTCAATATTTGCATCACATGATGAACAGAGAGACTGCAAAACTAATGGTTGTTATGATGGTACACTTACTTCTCTGTATGCAGATTAAAGTTTAATTCAATTGATCTCTTCTGATTGTAACGTTTAAAAGATTTTCATTTCAACTAGGTTTTGTGGTATAAGCAGTTCTCCATTTTGTCTTGAAGGGCAAAACACCCACAATTTTTCTGATTTAGTGTTATTCCTGTGATATCAAATATTTTTGACTTAACTGTTCTCTCTTTTCTGTAGCTTCAGGCCTTCATGAAGATTAAAATCCGGTGAATATTTCCATAGTCTTTGGGTATTTTGAGAATAGAGTCTTTTCCATGAAGTAATTCTGGAGTTTGATATGACATTTTGCCCAGATTTTAACTAATCTATCAACAATGTTAGTAGATCTGATACTTCAGCCTTAACTTATACTCCCTTTAAAACTGGATACTTCCCTTAAAATCATCTTCTCTATTGACATGCAAATACTGTTAATCAGAAACTTGTCTTTCATTTTGGACATACATATCTACTGAAGTTTTTTCCATATTTTTATGGGTTTGCGTTCCTTTGGCACCAAACATACTATACAGGATTAGGCATTTCAATAAATATACCAGAGACAGGACAAATGGACTGGGTGAAGAATTTCAGAATATGGAAAGTTATATATATATATATATACACACACAAAATTATGGGCTCTGAATTAGCTGTTACTGAGAAAATTGCTTGCATTTCTCTGAAAATGTCAGATCCAGTTCTCAGCAGTAGGCAGGAATAAAATCATAGCATTGGATTTTATTGTTAGGAAGAGAGACAAGAAAAAAAAAAAACAGCACTCCAGACATACCAGAAAATACTGTTGAGAATTTGCACAAAAACCCCACTAAGTCTCTGTCCGGAATGTAGTCTTAAGTTCTAATTATTTCATCTTTAAAGGATACAGTGGAACTACTAAAACTAATGGATCCCTAACAGCAATGATTAGAGTGGCTTCCACGTGAATAAAGAGTAAAAAGCTGGGACTCCTCAATGCAGAACAGAAAATGATGAAGTAACTTTACAAAGTTCTGGAAATCCCTAAACCATTTATTGTTGAAAGACAGGAGAGTAAAGCTGGTTAAGGGTCTTTTTATAAAGTCCTGTAGTAGTGCTCTTCTTAAAAATAGTATATTGACCACTGTTTGTTACACTGCACACACTCCAAATTTGACCAATCTGATAAATTACTATGCAGAATTGTTTACGCAAGATGTAAAACATGTATTCCTCTTCCTAGACCACTGTATGACTATTCTTATCAATAGCACCAATTTATGTAGAATTATGCAGAATAATTCTCAGGCAAGAGAAATGGTGATTGTAGGAAAATAGGCACAATTCAGATACACAGATAAAAATTTATGAATAAGCATAATGTCCCTTTTATGTAAAAAGAAAGTGCATGTGGTCTCTTTGCATCACTATTAAAATATATTCTAAGGACTCAATAGGTGAATCACTAAAAAAATTGCTTTGTTACTTAGGAATAGGGTGTTAAAGATGTTTTTAACATGTATGATATAGTATAACTTAATCACAGAATTATAAAATGGCCTGGGTTGGAAGGGACTCTAAATGACCATCAAGTTCCAACCCTCTTGCCATGAGCAAGGACACCATCCATTACATCTGGTTGCTCAGAGGCCCGTACAACCAGACCTTGAACCCTTCCAGGGCATCTACAACTTCTCTGGGCAACCTATTCCAATGCCTCACCACTCTCTTACTGTTGACAAAAACTTAAAAAAAGTTGTGTAGAGTAATCAGATTGTGTGTCCCATCAATCAAGCTCACCCAATTAATTGCCCACTGTAATTTGGAATAAGTGCACAGAATAGTTTCCAGATCAGACGTATGAGTCTTGGTACATCTGAACCTTTTGTGTAAAGAAGAAAAATACCTGAAAAATACAGAGAAAAAAGATTTGTGATTATTTTTAAAGCCTGAAAGTGAAGAAGCCATGACTCTTTTTTTCCACTCCTGCTTCTGATTATTCATAATTTTAAACTTGGAAACTTGGAAACTATCATCTGAAAAACTAGAAAATGTTTTTCTTGTGTCCTCAGAGATCACCCAAAGTCTTAACAGGTAGCTTAACTTATGTTAACTTTGGCAACAGAGGCAGTTTAGACTCTAAGACAGGATTTCTTCCCTGTTCTTTGCCTTGGCATGAATGAAATTGTCTGTGGGTCATAAGCCAGGACACTCATGCTCTTTATTCCCCTTTGGCCTGAAATCCATGCGTGCTCCCATTCTTTAAGGGGTGTGTCTGGTGTGTAAACAGGGACAACTAAGTAACTGAATTTATTCACTTGATACAGATACCTGGTCATCTCAAGATAAGGACAGCAAGAGACCTTTGGAAAAGCAAAAGAAAAGAAATTAAAGCCTTCCCAGGATATTCGTGAGCCTTCCCAAAACAGTCATCAGGTTTGTGTCCTGCTCTCTTTCTCTATGTGGATGCTTGGGAAGAATGGTGGCATAGAGTGGGCCAAAAGCCCAACTGTTTCGGCAGCAGCATATTATCACGTAATGAAAAGAAATCCATATGGTCTTTTATATATTTTAGCTGGAATGTAGCCATGACCTGATAAAACAGAGATACATGGTACTGGCACATTGCAAGAGAATACTCCTACTCTGTTTGCCAAGGTCATAGATGAAAATATTTGAATACCATCAGTTTTAAACCCAATATTTTGAAAATTACCTATTTGGCTTTCTCCACAAAACTAGTTCTTTCGTCAGAGATCGTTGCCATTTCCCTTTCATGCAGTTCCTCAACCATTTTTTAAGTTTCATGTATTAATTGCCCATGCTCACTAATACTGTGTATTTTCAAGCTGTTTGATTTCATCAATAATATATGCTTAGACACCTATAATTATTTTTTTGTTCCCAAATCATGAGAAAAGCTTCTTTGTAAACCACAAGACTCCTATGATGCCTAAGCACACATGTCAAGGTATTTAACTAAACTTAATATGACCCATTAGTAATAGCTAAGAAAACGTAACAGTCAAGTAAAAAAATAGAAAAAAAAAATGTTACCCCCCCCCATTATTTAAATTAGAGGAAATTCACGTAATGTAGTTCATTATGGTTAAAGAAATTGTCTACTTGCCAAAATGTAGTCAAGGTTAGGGACTGGGAAATTGAAAGCTCAATGCTCAGAACATTTGAACACTTCTGTGGGTAAACTTGAGTGAACAGAATTGAATCTCTTCCATCCTCCTGCTGGCACATGATGCTCTGCTGTGTCTTGGGGCACAAAACAAAGCTGGCACAGGAAAGAGAGGTGGATTCCAGTGAAATTCCACTTCATCCAGTGAAACAAACCTATGGCATCGGAGCATGAAAAAAAATGGTATGAAGGACTGAATTGATCCTAGTAGGCTTGAAGGGATTTGAATAGTACAGATCTGGGGAAAAGATCCTTTCAAAATTAGTACAATAGGTGTGAGTTTATACTGTTTCTTAGTTACTGTCTTAGCAGCTATATTATAGTTCTGCAACTGGTCAGCAATCTATGTTTGGGTTGTTGATGAGAATCTGCAGACTCTTGGCAGCTGGTTTTAAAATAAGCATTTGATACTGTTTATATGATTCCTTGCACATTTATCCATTCATTTTGATTTACAACCCCAGAAGACTTAATATGTTTTTTGTGTTTGATAACCCTTTTACTAAAGATTTTTTGAAAATCTCTGGAAGGTAAATGCAAAAGCTTCAACTATATTCTGAATGAGTATATACTTCTGATCTGTACTTTACAGAATAAAATTCCCTTGAAAAAATGTAAATCTTGAACTAGGGCACTGACAAAGCATGAATTTTGCTACATACCACCCGAAAGGCCTGGAGGTGAAGTTCAGATACATTTCAAGTAATTGTATGGCACAGGTATTGTGTTACTTGGTTAAAATATACTCCTGTAGCAAATAAACAGATCACAGACCTTCACATCTATTTTTTTTTGTGTGCCTTCTACAGAGAAATAATCCTTTGTTGTTAGTCTTCTGTCCCTTTTTGCCAAAAGCTCAGAGCTTCTGACCTAGGTGATATGTTTTAAGTTACTGTAATGCAGCAAATGGAACACAATTCCTACAACCAGAAAGGAAAAATTTTGTATTGATGGAGATGTTTGTTTGGGTTTTTTTATTCACAGGAAAGAGTAGCGGTCTGCATGTTTATAAATAAAACTGACTTCTGTGTGCTGCTGAGGAGAAGCAGAACAGCTGCCACAAGGGTTTTGAAAATATCACCGTTTGATAAATGTGCAACATAAACACCATGACTTCAACAAAATTAACTTTAATTTTCCCATAACAAGAAAAGAACACCTTCAAGACTGGTTATACGTTAAACAATCAATTCATGGAGACCAATTTGAAAAGGGGGAGACCTTGTAAATGAAAGTCATACAAAAAAGGAAACAGATTAGTCTTTATATTAATGTTTCTGTTCAATATAATTCAAATTTTTGTCATTCATTCATTTAATAAAAACTGCAATTCTCAGTCTGAAATCCATGGAATAATGAATGGCTTTATGTTAAACACTAAACACAAAAATTACAATTTTCTGTGCACATATCTATAAATACATAGAGATGTAGTTACAAGCAACACCATGTCAGCACCTTCGCAGCTTTGGCTGGTGGTTGTGCAGTTTGTGCTGAAAACAACACCTTGAAAATGGGGGGGTTCTTCTGTACATGAATGGAAGTCTTCAAATCAGCGTGCAAGTTATTGGCAAAATCTTAACTGAATGCTTTGTAGGAGGAATGTGTAGGAGGCTGGTTGCATCTTAGCTTTCAGAAAGAGTGATCATTTTTTATTAAGAATTAGACAAACTGTATTCCATCTCAGGTTTGAACAGAAAAGCACTTTATGTTCTGTTCCAATAATACAATCTAATTTTAAAATGGGAATCCTAACTCTAAAAGTTTACTAATATTTTGTGTGGGAAGAAAAAACTATTTAAAAGCAGAGATGTTTTACATTAAATAATGTGCTTGCACAAAAAAAAAATAGATTTTTACAAAGAAACTTGATGAAAAAAACCTAAGTATTTCTCATGGACTATTTTGTAAGATCAGACATATTGCCTGATAAAGACACAAGAACCTAATTTTATCTATTTTGTGTAAAGGAGTTACCTTAGCAGAGAGAGTCAGTGGCTTTATAAAATAAGCGTGATTTAAAAAGATATCATGGTATACTCAATGTTGTTTCACTGACATGGAGAGATACAAGACAATGTACTGATACAGATAAAGCACCAGTTTGATGCAATGCATAATTCTGAAGTGATCAAATATTCTTTCTGTGAAGTTTTTCTAACAATGGGTAAGGAGACTTAATTCTTCCAGTCTTACATTTGCATTGCTTTGGGGAAGGGAATTAACCACCTGAAAAGACTGAACCTACTAAGCACAATGATGCTGTGCAAACCTTCCCTACTTCACCTGAGGGAGCTCTTAGAAATGCAGTTGCTCATTACAGTATTTGCAGGCCACACATGGCTTCAAAACCAGTGCTGATGGCTGGGAGGAGGTTAATGTAATAACTGGTAGTGCTGAAGGTGATGAAAAAAGGAGACAGAAAGTTATGCCCACTCAGGGAGCCAGCAAGCAGTGCAGCAGATACTGTGAGTTTGTCTGAAGCTTTGGCTCTGTTATGTCTCTTCCACTCTTACAAGCAGTTCACACCTCCCTCCTAAGCTTGCACTCACTCAGTTGCTGTCGTTACTTTCCTACTCTGAGGGCCATGCAAGGGCCCTGCATATGGAACTAAGGGTATTCATTGGGATCCCAGTGACAATGCTGTCCCTCTGGGGCCAGCACTCAACATAGAGAAAAGGATATGGAGGCAACAGCCATCAAAGGCAAGACCAGAGTGCTGCCACAGTCTTTCCCCTGACATATTTTCTCTTCATGAATGTACTGACATGGGCTGCTGCTGTCCCAGGTGATGCTGCACCCCGCAGGGAGGAAGCCTGGGAAATTCCTGACAACTTTAGTGCACACACTAAAACTGTAGCATCAGCTGGAATCACTGCCTCAAGATGGTATCTTGTTGTTCGCTACCCATTTTGAAGTTATAGGGTTTCTACCACAGGAAGGGGACTGCCTGCATCCACAACTGGGCAGCTTGAGTATAGAAATTTTCATCTTGGCTTCAGACAGGGAGCTTAGCCCACAGAGGACAAAGCACCAGAAACACTGTGTGCTGCTTAATCCCACAAGGCAATGACTTAATGGAGCTAAGAAAACTGCCAGAATGAAAAGCTAAAGTGGGCAATAACCAAAAAATATATGGAGCGAGGGAGAGTGGAAAGCTTTTACTGGTGAGACAGTCTGTATCTGCAAGAATCAAAAGATATTTTGATTATTAACCGTACCTTTACCATTTGGCTAACTCTGACACACTTGATGAGTGCAGCATTTAAACATGAAGCCACAGACTACTTTTTAATTTTATGTAACAGCAAAGTCTTTGAGGGTGTTGTATTTTAAAAAAAATGAATCTACAAAAAACCAGTGATTTTATTTAAGAATTAGAAATTATCAGTAATCTAGAAAGAAGATCAGACTTCAATTCAGTCTGAAACAAAAGAACTGGGGAAAGAGAAATGGAGTGACAGAAAAAGCAAAGAAATTGGGCAGGTATCAGAAATAGTGCAGACCAGTGTGGGCACAACTCCAAAGCAACAAGAATGTTTTAAATAAATAAACAAATAAATATGAAATATCTTATGCAAATGAAACTAATTAAAAAATATAGAGCTCAGGACTGGAGACCCCTAACTGCTCTGGAGGATATTAGAACCAAGATAATGATCAGCATGTATCTAAATTTTGTAAGAAATATAAATGTATAACATTGCAGGAGTCTGTAAAAACTCTTGTGTGCACAAAACTGACAAAAGTGCCAATAACACCACAATCAAATTGTCCATAAAAGCATGAAAGGAAATAGATTATCAAATGATTTTTAAACTTGACACCAATGTACGAAAGATTGTGCTACCAGAATTGGTACTTATTAGTATTAACAACGAAAACAGGGTATTGCACAGCTAATTCTAAAAAAGAAAGCATACCTAGGGACAAAAATGCCCCCCAAAAGAAGAAAGCCTAGGAGCAGCACAGAGTACAGTTGTTGCCATCAGTAATGCTTTTGCTCCAGCAAATATCCCTTGGAGTAATATGCTTCGTAAGAAGTGTGCCTAATCTAGCTACTCAGCACAGTAATCTGAGAATGCTACTCTGGACTGTGAACACTAAATGAAAACCTTAACACAAAATAAAAGAAGCAGAAGAAGTTAGTTGAGGAAGCAGCAATGGTCAGGAACAATGCCAGGAAGAACAATTTAATTGTCTACATATTACTCAGAAGGGAGTATTAGCATAATCCTCTCTCCAGGAGTGTGAAAACTGCAGCTCAAAACTGTGTGTGAGGCAAACAACAGAAATGAAGCATCTTAAATGCAGAGGAACTCTCTGAATACATGAGGCTTTAAGTCTATCTGGGAGGCAAGCATTCTCCAAAATGGAACCAAAATCTTGAACTATTATTGCCAGCAGGGGACTTGGAGACTGGCACTCTCATAGTTCTCTATTCCTTCACCTAGAGAAAATGGAAAGGGTTTATTATTGTTTGTTTTACCATCTTTATAGGCTGACCAAAATTCTTAAAATCAAAGAGTACAATAACATTCAATACATAAGTGGTTTCCAGTCACTTAATTTTAAGCCCATTTCCATCTCTGAAAATTCTTCTTAGTGCGTAGTGTGTTATTTATTGTAAATATTATAATTTAAAATATACTAAAGCGTACAAGACACCTGAGAGCAGCTGCAGCCCTTCTTGCATATAAGAGTAATACAGTGGAGAAAAGTCCAAATATAAAACTAGTTAACTTATTTAGTAAACATCAAGCAAAAGCAGAGGATTGAAGTCTCAAAGGGTAAGGTTCTACTCTGGGAGAGACCACAAAGAAAGTGTGATACCTTTTAGCACTGGGAAGCTGTGAAAGTGTATTCCTGGGCTATGTTGCAAGCTGGAGAGGGGAAGACGGGCTCTTTAATTTTTTTACTATTATTTTATTTTGATAAAAGAACAAAGGTTTAGTAAGTATTATGGAATAATTTGTGGAAAAGGATAAATGGAGGTCCTCAGAGATGGAAAATTCTGAGAAAGTCCAAGATTGTTTTAATTTTGAGCCTTAGATTTACAGCTTTGTGGTTTTTGAACTTTGCTATAGCTAAACAACCCAAGTCAAATGAAAAACCACATTAGTGCCACAGGAAAGAAATTGTCTTCTACAGTAAACCAAATATAAATTTATTTAGATTTAGTGCTTCACATTTCTGTGTGAAAATACTGCTATGCCTGAGACGATACCATTTACCATGAGAAGATGAAGCACAATTCACTGTCTACACAACTCATCACGTCAAAGATCCAGTTTGTCAGCCAGCAGTGGCTGAGTTCACACCTATGTCTTACTCCAGCTACCAAATGTTTTGAAACTCAGAAACAGTGGATATCAGTGACCAGAGTGTAATGTCTGATTTCTTCTGAGAATTGGAAAAAAACTTATTTTGTCAGCAAATTACTTTCACAAGTGTCTATAGGATCTTAAGGAATCTTAGCCAATGAAACCATAATCTGGAGTCGTGTGGAAGCAGGACATGGAGTCAAATTCTTCTTTTGGTGAGGAACACAGCCATTCCAACAAAATAAGGCACATATTTCTCTGGACTAAAAAGACACTGTATATGAATCTATGCAGCCAGAATTAGGGTGACTGGCACACTTTGGGACATATATATCTGTGTTAGCACTAAACCAGTTAATTTTGGAAGCAATACAGGGGAGAAGTAGAGTCATAGATTTCATGGTGAAGAGAGTCACATCTTGAGCATGTCATTCAAATCACTGATAGGTTTGCACTGAAGGGAAAAACCTCATAATACAACCAGGTAGATTACGGCTTGTATGAGCATGCCTCCATGTCCTTCAATCACATCTTCAAATTCCGTGTGGGCATTGGATAAATGGATAATAGTATAAAAGCATTAAATGAAAACACCTGGTTCAAGACAAAGGAAATAGTAAGAAAAACCTGAACAAATAAAAGCAGTAGGGTGATGCAAGAAGGAATTAGGGTCTGGATGTAAGAGGGATCACAGAGTATAGTGATTTAAAAGGAAGGAGAAGTCAGAAAAAAATGTTTTGAAGGAAAAAAGCTAGTGCAAACTTCAAAAAGACATGGTCAAATCAGGATTTTGGTGTATTAGGGGGCTTTTTTTTTTTTTTTTTAATGTGGAATTGAAGGAAGCAAGTATAGATAACCACATGAGCTCTTTGTAATGGGACTGTGACCAAGCTGTGTCCACTGTGTGAAAAACTGGCTGGGAACTTTCTTTGGACACAATCTCATCATTCAAAGTCCTTTGTCTAAAAGCCTGTAGGTTTCCACAAAATGAGATCTCTAGGACAAAAATATTTGACTTTTTACTTTAAAAGAATTTCTTCCTTTATCCTAACCCAAAAGACAAGATTGGTCCGGAACTTTATTGGTGTGTAATAATGAGTATAAAAGAATAAAGTGCCCATCTCAGGCTTCTGCAACACTGCTAAAGTAAAGAATTCATAGAGGAATACTATCAAATGGAGAAAGGTCAAGGGTTTAAAGCTTTCGAATCTCAAAGGAGTTCAAAATTTTATCCACCCCTTCCCCTGGTTGCTTGACATTTTAATGGTAAAAAAGCAATATCTAGTTTCCAGTTCTAGAGGAAAAAAAAAACCTACATGCTGATTTGATCAGAGTAATAGTAAAGCTTATGAAGAGCATAGCTTCTTAGTGAATGTACAGAATATTGTACAGAAAAGCCCAGAGAAATAAGAAGGAGTTGTACGAATCAGAAGTGGGACAGGGTATTTTGGCAATAATTACAGTTATCAATATAGGACACAACAGTTTGAAGTGAAACCTTCTGAAGAGATTGGAATCCTATTTTTAACCTTTCTTTCAAAAGCTTATGTATACATAATTTCAATGTGCTTCTTTTTGAACAGGTTTTAAAGAGTAAGGCTTTGAAAAACAAAATTTCTGTGAGTGGCTTAAATCCATCCATACTCATTAGATGCTCAATTAGGTGAAAAAAACTTTTCATTATAGGAGAGAGGTTTAATTTAATTGTCCCAGGATAAGCACTTCACCATATCCATAAAGGGGCTGATATTCAGTTCTGCTCCCTGAAGACAAGGAGAGATAGTTTGGGTTTTTTTTAGTGACATCAATTGTGTTTGTATGGAGTATCAAGACTGATGAATTAAACCAAACTTTGATGAGAAAAAGCCTTGCTAAATGGAAGCAGGCAGCTTATCTACTCTTGGGTTTTTTTTGCTTCCTTTGAAAACTAAAATCAGGTTAGAAGATGAGAACCAAGCAGTTATATATACAGTCAGTACGCTGTTCCTACCTTTTAGAAGAAAGCTTCAAAATCGAACTATTTCTCTTGTGATTGTAGAACAGTCCTAATTGGATCTTATTTTTCTAAATAGTTGGAAGGTTTGGCTACTTTACTCTATGTCCTTCTATGAAAATATAGTATCAAACTGAGTTATCACTAATAAATTTAGATCAACTAAAAATTTTAGAACAAGGGACAAGTCAATTTGAAATGCCAGGTCAGTGGATAACTACTCTTCTGATGCCAAATGTACTGGGTCTGGCCAAGTTGGACTGAATTTTCTGCGTAGCTGCCATCACAGTGCTGTGATTTGTATTTGTAGCTAATAAAAATATCAACAAAATAATCAAGGTTTCCCTACAGGTTAAAATGTGTGTACGCTATCTTATCCCTCTGCCATAACACCTACTTATGGCAATGCCACACATTTTCAGCAGTCTATGGAAGACTCCTGCTGATCAATATCCAAGGCTAGATAATTTAAAATAATTTTGGCAAACCCTTTTTGACCAATATAACCTCAATAACCTCCTAAATGGCAGGGTATTTACTTGTCTGGATTTACTGCAATTAAATGACTTGCAGTTCCTCTAAAAGGGATTTGATGATTTGTTGTCTTAAAATTGAGCTTCATCTCAGTCATTCTCATTACGATATTAATTTTCTTGCCCAGACACTGAGGTACTGGATGTAGCACAGGCAACCAAGAAAAATATTATCTCTTGCCAGTTAATTTTTGTAATGTGATTCACTAGGCTTGTTTTGAAACTGTGTCTTGAATTGGGCTTCACAAGAGGAAAAGGGTAACATATTACAGATTCATAGAATTACTTGGTTGGAAGGGATGTTTAAAAGAACCTAGTTCCAGCCTACACACCATGAGCAGGTAGATCAGGTTTGCTCAAAAACACGTCCAAGTTGACTTTGAACATTTCCAGTGAATGACATTGACAGCTTCTCTGGGCAACCTGTTCCAATGTCTCACTACCCTCATCATCAAAACAGTTCTTCCTTTTATCTAAATCTGTTCTCTTTCCATTTCAAACCTTTACCCCTTTTCCTGGCACTATAGATGTTGATAACAAGCCTCTTTGTGTCTTTTTTATAAGCCCCCTTAAAGTACTGAAATGGAAGCAGTACTCCAGGTGAGGTTTCCTAAAACCAGAGTAGAGAAATAAAATCTCCTCTCTCAACCCTGCTGTCTATGGTTCCTTTTATGAAACCTGGGATACAATTGACTTTCTGATCTGCAAGTGCACACTGCCAGCTCATGTCCTACTTTTTATCCGTCAGTATACCCAAATCCTCCCCCACAGGGCTGCTCTCAACCAGTTCAACCCCCAGCCAGGATTTTCCCCACCCAGGTGCATCATCTTGCACTTGGCCTTTTCAGACTTCACGAGGCTCACAAGGAACCAGTCCTCAAATCTGCCAAGGTCTCTCTGAATGACATCTCTTCCCTTAAGCTCATCAACTGCACCACTCAACTTCTTGTCATCTGAGGCTGCACTCAATCCCATGTCTATGTCATGAATGAAGTTATTAAACATTATTCATCTCACTACAGGTAAGGAAGGAGAATGCTGGCAAGGGAATACTACTGAAGGAGTGGCTGGGCATCAGTGGTTTGGTGACAATTTGCTGATTGCAAATGGCAGCAGATTTTGAATAAAATTCATTTTGTGTCCAAAGAAGAGCAATAAAGCTGTTAAAGGGTCTGGAGCACAAATCTTGGAAGGAGCAGCTGAAGAGCTGGGGTTGTTCAGCCTGGAGAAAAGCAGTCTCAGGAGACCTTATTGCTCTACAACTACCAGAAAGGAGATTGTAGCAAGGTGGGAGTCAGTCTTTTCCCCCAAATTACAAGTGATAAGATAAGAGCATGTAGTCTCAAGTTGTATGAGGGGACATATAGATTGGATAGGCAAAATTTCTTTGTGGAAGTGGTGGCCAAAGACTGGAACAGGGAAGAGGTGGAGTTACCATTCCTGGAGGTATTCAAAAGACCCATAGATGTGGCTCACTGGGCCACTGTTTAATGGTGGACTTGGCAGTATTAGGTTTATGGTTGCAGTTTGATCTTAAAGGTCTTTTCCAACTTAAATGATTCTATGATCTGATCATTCTATGCTATGTACACTGTAATCAGTCTGGGGAGATCACTGGCTTACAATGTTGCTTCTTGACTACTCCACCCCCCCACCCCCCATCCCCACTGGAAAATATTCAGTCCATCAATTACATTTGTAGACATAGTTAAGTTAATTATGTAGGGGTAATCAAGTTTCTTGCTTTGGAGTGTAAACTAATTATCATAAGGGACATGTGCATTTCATGGATGGCACTGCAATTTTGGAAAGTGCACATAAAACTCTTCCTCTTCTTTTCAGACGTAGTATTAATCTGGAAGCATGGTCTATTCTACTACTGAAAAAATGAAATGGTGCCATCATTGGTAGAATTTTGGTCTTTAATTCAGGAGGAAAGGAAAGCTGATAAACTGAACAACTCTGATGGTCTAGTGCTGTATAAATCTCCTACCACAATTTAATTGGTATCTATCAACTTTAAATCTCTTATGAATGTAGTGATTCGTGCTTTCTATACAGAACTGAGAAGAGACTTAGTCCATGTGAGACAACACTTTTCTATCAAACATTGAATGTTTACACCCTTGACATCATAGCATTGCAAAGTTAGGCACTTTTTATAGAGATCAGTTAAGGTACATACTGTCTTTTCTGGTGTAATGCATCATGGTTTGGGGACCTTTTCAGAGTTAATAAAGAACTATGAGAACAGTGTATTCTGTACAGAAGCTATGTATCTAAAATCATGATGATGATGACTGATAATGATGACAACAACTTTTTGGTTGTCTCAAGAGACTTTCTAATATCTTGTTCTTTCTCTATGTTCTTTGTTCTTAGACAACAACTTTTAAGGATTTGACTTCCTAGGAACTGAACAATATTAAGCAACGTATGAATTTATCTTTCTTTCTGCTAGTAATACAATATTTCAGGATGAAAGTTAAAACACCTTCACAGGGGTGAATAGCCTATGAATGGCAGTGATCAGAACAGGCGGGAATGGTTAAAGTAAAGTAAAAATGGGACTGAGAACTGAATTTGGAATTTTTGTGAAATCTATTAGAAGTCACTAAACTTCTCTTTATATTGCTGTCTTCTACAAAACAAAAGGTTCACATTAAGTTAATTAGTGTTTATTGGCATTTTAAGACACACCAGTTGAAAATGTTTTGTATGCAAAAAGTGAATGTTGTTATAAAACATTTTAAGAAGTCATTTCAAGATGCATATTAAATTTTCAATGAAATACAAAATTATGTGCCTCTCTGACATGAGAGAAGAAACCAGCTTCCAGGAAAAGTAATGGAAATTAATAAACTTGATGGCTGCAAGTTACTTAGCAGGTGACACTGTTATAATTATAATTTCCAAAGAAGTTACCCAATAAGATCCAGCATTCTTCCTGTTTAAAATGTAATTGCTAAGATTTTATCTTTCAAAAGTCATTATATGGTACCAAACGCCTTAATACATGTATAATTTTTAACTGAGCTGTAAATCCGCTTGCCTTGGCAATCTTTACAAAGCTTTAACAAGCAGCCTAAGTAAATTTCAGCATAGTGATAAAGCCAGAGCCTTAGCTCTAGTCACAGAAGATTCAGTGAGAGACAGGGCCTAAAGCAGCTACTACAGAGCTGCACTTCTAATGTCCCCCTTGAATGGGAACCCAGAGTAAGTGTCGTGGTTTTGCTCTGGGTCAAATTCTCTCACCCCCCACAGAATTACTATTAGTTGAGAGAAGGTTTATGCAGACAAAAGAGAGCTGATTGGGGAAAATATTATTAACATTTATTATTAGAAAGATAAAAACTAAAGCACTATATCTACAACAATTCTAATTAGGTAAAAAGTACTATGTATTTACAGAAATACCTCTCCTCCTTTTTATCAGTCCAGGAAGAGAAGCAGTCTCTTTCTCCATTCTTGGAGCTCCAGGTCTTTTCAATAACTCTGCAGCACTCTAAAGCTCTTCTGTTATCCCTAGGACAACAACGCCAATTCGTTGTAGCTGGAATTCTTTTTCTTTCTCTCTCTTTTCTATGTCAGCCTCCAGGGCTGGGCCTATCCCCCTCCTGGGCTAAGACCGGAGGCTGGGGCTTACCCAGGCCCTGAAGGTTTTCTCTTCCATGGACTGCAAGGGGACACTTGCTTACCATGGATCTTCACCACAGGATTACAGGGGATAATGGCTTTTGAGTCCACTTCTGTTTCCTGTGGGGTCCTTCCCCACAGGAGAACAGTCCTTGAAAGACCTCTCCGACATGGGTCTAACATGGATCCCTCACTCGGATCCCAGAACCCTACCCGAGCCATTCTTGCTCCAGCATAGGTTCTTCTAGGGTTACAAATCTCCCATCAGCAGCATGAATCCCTCGCTTGGATTCCAACATCTTACTCAAGCCATTCTGCTCCAGCATAAGTCTCTCCATGGCCTACAAGCCTCCAGCAGGACTCTGTTTCATTTCAGGCCTTCTCATGAAGTCTCAGCTTCCTCGGCATCCACAAGCTCCTTTATGAGCTGCATTGGGGTCTCCTCACTCCAGCAATCTTCCAAAGGTGGAAGGGATTTATTTTTCAGCCTTTTCCATGCTGAAGGGAGAGAGTGAAAGGGGGGAGAAACAGCCCCTCCTTCGAACTTCTCTCTCCTCCTACTGCCAGCTTTGACCTTGGAGGTCCCTTATCTCTCTGCTGGAATTCCTTCTGCAGCATTTCTTGTCCAAGCAGTCAGTTCTTCTCTAAAATTTTTTCTTCTCTACACTGTTATAGGAGAGTGTATAAGGCAGGCCCCAACTGGGGCCTGCCATCCCTCCTACATGGCTACCACTCCCAATTTCAACTGCACAACACCCTTCTCTTCCATTTTTCTTAAATATGTAATTAGCAAAGGTGTTACTAAAGTTTTGATTGGCCTTTTTCTCTGGAAATCCACCTGGACAAAACCATCCTCAGCCCCAGGGGCTGGCTAGTGGACAAAACCATGACAGTAAGTTTGTCAGCAAAGATTGATTAGATCTCAGAAACGCAACACATTCACTTAAAGTTACAAGGACAAATGTCACAAGCCACACATGGAGAAGTCATATGCCTCTGCTAACAATGTCAAAATAAGACACTTGAAGATAATCACCTGACTGGTGTTTGAAGCATCTGTTCTTGTGAGCAATTACTCAAGCCCAGTCAGTCACTGGAATCAATGAGTCCCATATGTCTAAAAAAGAACTATTGTTTTAGGTGCATAGGAACATCCATCTCCTCTAAAAAATTGAGCTGATTCACAAAATGGTACTTATGGAAAGGGCAGAAATAACATCTTTTATACTTATCTTCAGCAGAACAGACCCTGTTTATAATGCTCAACTTGGTCCTTCCATCTGGTCACAGACACTCTGCAGACTTGCCAGATCATTCAGCATTTTCATGTTTTCCATCTGAATTACTTGCTATGCTTCTGTTCCCAGAAAATTACAAAAATTCTCCCTCAAAAGTCATTGTCATGCTTGCTTTCTCATGTATGGAGACTGGACAATAGATTCATACACTATTTCTGTTATACCAGTACTTGAGAACCAGAAGCAGGCAAAATGAAGTGCTTTTGTTTTCTTTGATCCTTCTTAGAGAATTACAATCATTTGCCCTGTCTATCAATGAATGAGCCATAGGTCATCCTGAACAAGGTTTTTGAAAGATTCAGCAGCCTGTGATAATGCAGAATTGAGGGGGCAGAAGTCCTTCTGTACCTAAGTTCCTCTAGGTTCTTTCCATTAAATATACCGAGACAATTATCTGGTTGTAAAATCCTTAACTCATGGTCAAGAGTCTTGAAAACATTTTATACCACCCATGTTTTCTGTTCTGTTTGTTCCATGGTACTTGTTAAATGACATAAAAATAGTGTGGTTACAATTCCAAGTTAAATTCCTATCATTAGGCAACTTCACACAGTGTTGTGATCTCACCAAATTGTGGAACTGTATCTAGTGACCTTTATCTGTTACTGTCATGGTTTAGAGTCTCAGCTTTTGAGTTCAGGACCTACTAACTTTGTGGAAAATGCGTGGGCAAGCAGTGTGCATTAAATGTTGAAGCAGGTATGCGGACTCATAAAATATAGGTCCAAAGTTAGTGGTGTTCACAGCAGAGGTTCCTATCATGCATTGTGTTGCAAAAGTTCAGTGTTCTAGGGAGGACAGCTGCGCATACAAATACTTAAGGGGACTCCAAATGTTGCAAAACATAACCCAATCTTCCTCTTTGCTGACTTACATTGTATGGTTAAAAAGAACTGTGGAGTTCATTCCATCTTACTTCTTGAGGCAAAGCTGATAAACCTTGCAAAACCTTCTTAGACTTTTAGGTTTGTTTTTAATATACATTGCACACAAATATTAACAGGGTTGCTGTAGACCCATAATTCTTTCTTCATCAAAGGCTGATGAGAATTTAATACTAGCAATTTTAAAGAGGCAAGCTTTTAGGTCCAGAAGTGTGCATATAAATAAAAACAGTGCTATTTCAGCTTCATTGTTAATGAAAGAAAAATGATCTATATCATCTCTGGGGATAATTAAGCCTCACAACATACTTGTTTCAAGATTTAGGTGCTAATGGAAATATAAGAAATCACCCAACAACTACTAGTGAGCCTTTGCCCATTTCCAACAAGTTTATTAACTGTTTGTAATCTTTGTTTTTATATCATGCACAGGAAAACAAAACCAAGGGTTTTCTTACAAAAAAAAGTTTAAAAAAAAATCAATATGTCTTGAAGAGTAAATAATATTACTGACCAATACTGATTATGAAAATGCTTTGTTATATTGACTTATATCCGCCTCATATGATAATTTTCAGAAATATTATTTTGTATGCATGATATGTATTACTACATTGCTCAGGAAGCTTGTCCATCATCCAGAAAGAGAAAGATGAGGAGAAACTAGGGAGAGAAATGAAGCTGACCTAGAGGAGGCTACAGTGGTTAAAGGATTTCCAGAGCAAGGGCAAGAACAGAGTACAAAAAGGGCCTGTTAAGGTGGTGACCAGTTAGGTGGTCTTCCAATAGGTAGAGATGAACAGATGCTGTGGACAGAGAAACACTGAGAGACTCAGTCCTCATACTGAAGAGCTTAAAAAAAGAAGGATGGGCTGAGAGCAGAAAAGTCATGGATGGTATATGACAGAAAGTCAAAGAATTGTTAAAGACTGGAGGATTATTATAAAGAAGAACTGCAGGAAAAGACAGATAAGTTAGTTTTATGAAGACTGTAATAAGCTTTTTGGATGGATTTAGAAACGATACTCCTGATCATTTTAAAATAAGAGGATGAGGTAATGTGCAGACCAGGGGACGGACTTGAAGGCTGACTGAAGGCTGGCACCATCATAGATGAATTCAGCAGGCTATCAGAAAAGTCAAAAGTCCAGGAAACCGAAGAACTCAGCTCCATAAAACAGGTTGACAATTAGGTACATTTGATATGAGAACAAATAAATGGTTATTATTCTCTAAAGAGGGAGGAACTTTCAAGCCGAAGGTGACAAGATGAGAAAGAGATGAAGATGCCCAGTGCCTAAACTATTCTAGGTATGAGGAAAATTGAGGTCACCTCCATACCAGTATATGCAGCACAGTGATGCAGGAATGACAGTTGCAAAGAGGAGAAAACTGAAAGGTCATGAATGTCTCATTTCTTCAGAAACCATGATCAGAATCATTTTAGAGATGGAGCATGCACTCCAGAAACTTGGAGAGTATGGTACAGGATAAAATGTAGGGATGAAGAAAATGAAGAAGTCAACTGCATAGAGAAGGGATATGGTAGCAACAAGTATAGATGGAATAAATTCAGTTTTGGGACAGTGTCACTCCAGACACTGAGGAAGAGCCACAGGAAGGTTTGCAGATGGTGTCTAGAACCTGTTAGTGTTTGAAAAGGGAAACTGGAATGCAGGGGAGAAAAGGAACTGTGAGCTTTCAAAGCAGCAACAATCGAAAGTGAAAGAAAAAAAATGAAGCGAATAGTAAGAGATTGGTGAGAAGCATGGGTGAACTGCAGAGAATATTTAAATTACCCTCTGAGAAGTATTTAAAAAATGCTATACAGTCAGCATCTGTGGGAGCTTAACATTCTTTTCCTATCCCCATTCAGGTAGCTTATGCCTTGTTCCATGCTGCTGAAGTCATCTCTCTCCTTCCAGTGTGACAGTATGTACTCTTGCAAGTGCTTCTTAATCTTTCTCAGGGTTACCTTGTAGCGTGATGCTTAACAGTATGCAGTTATGCAATGTAAAATTTCTTCTTGATCTGGATTTTAAGGATCCAAAGTTCTATAACACACCATAAACAAAATAAAAACTTAAGTTTTTTATTTTCTCCTTAATTCTTCTTTCTAGAGATCTGGTTTTATGAGGTATTTTTAATAGATAATTTAGGAAACTAATGTATATCCTTGGGGACTCAGGGAAAGATAATCTATATAGCAGGGTATCTGATAGTAACTTGAACTTCGTCCAGCAAAAAAAAAAAAAAAAAAAAGATACTTTTTTGTATATTATATTTTTTGAGAACCCAGAATAAAGCGTATGCTTTCAAGGTTTAGCCTCAAGGTGTGGGTTTAAATTAAGTTCTATTTTCCTTTATTCTGAATTGTTTTCCCTTCTTTTTTCTTTGTTCTTATCATGGTGCATAAACTTCATCATTCTTGAGCATGAAAGAAACTGGAATTGGCTGTCCTGTACACCACATTCAGGTTATTATACTGACATCACACTGTAAATGGCTACAGTAAAATAAAATAATTAGGATGTGAAGCCACATAAAACAAGTTTTCTGTTAATTGTGCCCATCTTACCTTGTATGCCAATTTTGTAATGCACCATTGTAGTTAATGGACTGTGCAATAAGTGTAATGTAACTTGAGCATGGTAATAATAATCTTTGGCTTCAAAAGCATTGGCAGAATGATGGTGTTGTAAAATCAGGTTTTATATCTTTACCTGTAGATTCTTTAAAGCAGTGGATGCCTTTTAGGTGTGACTATGAAAGACAGTAGTACAGAGTATAGGGCTCCGGCCGCCAGCTCAGAACCTGATGGATGGCCAACACAGCACAGCAGAATGTTCATGAGCTTTGGCACAGTCCTGATCTGAAGGGACTACACAAATTTTTTCTGAAGTTAGTTTCTCCACATTTGCCCAGGAGTTTCTGTGGTATGCTGCTTACCATAATACTGACACACCCTTAGGTCTATGTAGACAAAATGTTCTACTGTATTTAATTTCTAAATGTAGCTGGGGCTGCAAGAAACAAGGCACAAAAACTCCTCTAGGGTGGTGGCTGGACTATGATGTATTTATTTATGTGAACTTGGAGCAATCTCAGACTTTGAGTGGAAAAGCTCTTCTTTCCTCAGTTATCTTTATTATTTGGCCTCTAATATTAATTAATTTTGCCATGTGCAATCATTGTTCTTAAAATGTTAACGTTTACAAGGGGCTAGTAACCATCTAGCTATCATAATAACTGAGCCTGTAAAAGACAGGATCTTAAACTCCAGATGCCCAGTGCTGCTCCAACTTTTATAGGAAGTTACATTGACATTTTGTAAGTTAAGTTTCGTATGCATTTTTGGCTTCAAATAGTTTTCAGTGAATGAGGCAGGTCTCCAAATTATGTTATGTAACCTTTGTCATGTCATACATTAATATTTAAATCTTTACCAAAAAAGAATTGCAACTCATAAGCAGCCTGGAGCCTTGGAGTTTTGTATGAAGAAACTGAATTTGTTGATACAGCAAGTGAAGAAGTGAAGTCCCTTGTTTTGTACAGCTATTACATACAAATAACAAGAGTATACAGAATATTAATTTCAAGTATTGACTTAATATTCTGATAGCATGGCTGTTTAATTTACTGATAGCTCAGAAATCATCCTTAAGGGATGTTGCAAGTTTAGTTTCAAATACATCTATACAGTTATATTCACTATACAGCATCCAGTCTATGTTTTACACATACACTTCTGCATTTCTCTGAACTGTATTTTTAATGAAGACTGAGGAAAAAGGGGATCTTTTAATCTACTTTACAGGATTTCATACCTATTCTGAATATCTCAAACCCACATATTAAGCAACTGTTCATGTATCTTACACTGTTCATGTAAAAAATGAATTATTAAAAATGTTAAGTTATGGTACCATTTTGAACACTGATGTTTTGTCACATTGTGAATGTAATTTTTTTATATTGAATAAGCTGTATAAGACGAATAGCACATAGTAGAAAGTCTAAAAAGACTTTTTTACTGCAAAGAGTCTGTCACAAAACTCACTAAGCAGAATTAATTTTAATGTTTTTAATGAGGTTTAGATGAAACTTTACGACAACGGTATGTTTTGAAGCTGCGATTGTTTGTTCTTCATGACGAATGAGAGATGCACAGCCATGAATCAGCCTCTTGACTGCAAGTGCTGTATTTAAATAGGGGGTAAATAATTTTGCTACCTTTAGCAACTGATTCTTTTTCCCACTCTCATTCAAATAAATAGATCTGTTTTATTATACCAACAGTAGGAAACACAGAGTAAAAACTTGGTAGTCCCGGTATTGTTCTCATTTTAGTATTTTTGCTTACTTCATGTGCCCTTAAACATTTTTACTCTGTTTGTGATAAACTCTAGTACCTCAGACTGCATTTTCTCCACAGAAGGTGAAGAAACCTATGGATTGTCTCTGAAAAACAAATAATTTCTTATGATCAAAACAATGAAGGATGCTTTCCTATCAAAGAAACAGTGCAATCTCAAGGGCATCATCTAGTAAAATCTGTATTCTATTTCTGAAATCTGTTTTGATGACATTGACAAGACTGAGTGATGTCCACCCCTCACTACTCACAAATAAGCTGCAGAAGAACACTCGAGTGCTTGGGAAGCCTGTGGCTGTCACAATACGCTCGCCACACACTCTCTCAGCCTGCAGGCTGTAACAGAGGTGCACAAATGTCAAGGTTATCCTTGATGGCTGCTCTGTAATGCAGACACACAGGAATGAGGTGTGAATCAGGTCTGTAACCATTGGTGACTGCAGAGGTAGCCAAGTTGTCAAGAAATGACCCACTGCACACACAGCTCTTGATTGCTAACAGCTGCCCTCATCAGAGAGCTGGGAGAGCACATGCAGCACCTGCGATGAGGGGCTCCTTTTCTGGGAGGGAAAGGAGCAATGCGAAGGTTTCATATTTAGCAAATGTGAAATGTCACTGTGGCGGGGCAGAAGGGAAGTGCAGTGACTACAGATTCCATAAGGACCAGGCTGTGGGACTGGGCATTGGAGCTGGGGCAGGCCTAGGTGTGAGCTATGCAATCAAGATCTGGGCAGGGGGAATTCTGCTGAGTAGCTTGCATGGGGTTATTTGTGTGAGCATGTGAGAGAGCAGCACATGAAGGCAGGGCAATTTAGCAGCATGGAGGAAGTGAACTGTAGGTAAAGAGAAAATGAAAGAGGATGCACAGTAGAGACAGTTGAGTAAAAATCACTGGGTATAACAGCACAGCTGGGCACATCCTCTCTGTGTCCCTGCTGAGTGCCAGCTGCAAGAAAGGCCATCTGGAGCACTGATTTGTACTGTGATTCACCAGCATAAATGGCAAAATGCCTCTGAGCTCTGGATGTCACTTTGCTAAAGAAATCCAGTGGTCCTCTTCTGGTCAAAGGTGCTTCCACACGTACCTTCATAAAATTGTAGTAAGAGTTACACTACTGTCAGTTGAATTTCTGTCATGTTTCTAATCTGGATAATTTCCTTTTTAAGCCACTGTGCCTTTGAGAGACTGGTGTGACTTCCCATTAAAGTGAGGGCACGGCATCAGGACCTAAGCTGTATCCTGTGCTAACAACGAAACCTAATCATTACCTGCACAATTTAAGAAGGTCTTACATCTACTTCCTACATTTCTTCCTATAGATCTAGCTTTAGAAAAACACCATACAGCCAAATCCATTCAAAAGGCAAGCAATCTTTATAAGCTTCTTGTGGGCTGATTTAGCTACATCCAAAGAAAATGTAAAAGCTATTGGAAGCAGAGATAGCCTGACTGCCTCTTTGGAGTCAGAAATTTAACAATGCCTCATGGGATCCTTTCCCACTTGTCCCTAAGTGAAACTAGCAGCCCAATTTTTTTCTTGTTGAATTCAGTGAGAAAAGGAACACTGCCTAAATCTGTTAACATGCAAGGGGTAGATTTTGGGGTAGTCCAGATAGTCTGTCCTTTCAGTTTGTTGTCTTTTGACATCTTCCCTCAGAGTCTCCTGGCAACAGTGGCATGTCTAACAAACAAAAACCACACAGACTTTGCTGTATCCCATCAGAATGACAATGACTTTCCATTCCAGTATTTGTTCAAACATTTGTTTATGAGGCACTACAGTTCAGATAGAAAAAAAAGTTACTGAGAAATATATTAGAGGATTTTTAAAACATGCAGCAGAGCAACACTTGCACACGTGGAATGGACTAAACAAGCATCATTTTTCAAACACCTTGATGGTGACCTCAATTCAGGTTTTCATCTAGTAGATAGCTTTGGCTGTGAAATAAAAACTGGACAAGAGTGTCTTCAATATAACATAAAATTTGCAGAATGAAATTCTTACATGGTCATGAAGTTACTATTCTTCAAAAATGACATTTACAGTAAAACACTGCTCTTGCCTAATGCATTAACATCTACAGAGACAAAAGCATTCAGACAACTGAATTTTCCTCTCAAAGCTTTTATACATTCCTTAAGAATAGTCATAGGTAGTCCAATACAAATACATAGGGGAACAGTGAAGTGCCACTCAGCATACTTTGGCTCTATGAGAGGTACAAAGGAACAATCCAGGACTAATGTAATTGATTTTTCAACCTAAGTTATTTTAATCTTAACCACTGACAGCAATAAAAAGAGCAAAGATGCATTTTAAACAGATATATTCAGCTATATTTCTAGTGCAAAGCAGAATTGCACTGGAGGACTATATTTACCAAAGTCCTTTTTATCGTGCTCTTGATTGATCTGACCATTACCGAACATCTTGTGGCACATGAATATAGCAAAATTACCCCCATTAGAAAAGCCAAATATAAAATGTGTAATGCCAGCACTGGACTACCCACTGGCATAATTTTCCCACCTATTTCCAACAAATTTTTCTTGAAATTTCTCTTTCCTACCAATAAAAAATAGAAAAACTCAAAGCTTGATGGCACTCCAGGGCACACCCAGGCACACCCTGGATGTGCCTGTGACACATTTGATGGCACACCCTGGAGCATGCCTATGCAGAGATACTCCTAGTAATATTGGCTGTGCTGCAACAGACCTGAGTCACCCACAAGGCAGACTCCCAAAAAAAGCCTCATTTGCCACGTTCATATTAAAGTTAGAGGGAAGCAGGCAAGCTAGAGCAAGACATTCTTATACCTATGGCTGCACTACAGTCCTCCTAAAAGCACCCCAGCTTAAGGGGCACTGTTGGATATCAGCTGCCCATCCTCCTACCCAAAGGACAGCGATGACTTCTATAATTTCATAGACAAGAAAGAAAATTAGGTGGCAGCACTGAAAGGAATTTTTCCTAACTGCAATGTGTGCAGCTCATTCACTAACACAGCAAATCCTTTGTGAATTCTGTGCCAGCTTCTTCAGTTTAAGTCTACTGTACACTCACTTGATTTAAAAAGATTGGTTTTGGTCTTACTTTAAAGTTGTGGTACTTATGCATGACTTGCATATGAATGAGGTGAATGAATTCATTACTGAGAAGTGAGATTAAGTTCTGCAGCTGTTCAGCCTGGGGACCTCGTTCAAAGCACAGCCAGAGTGACTGAAAAATCCTTTACTGAATGAGGAAGTTTTAGATTGAAGTGTAACATAGAAAGTAGCATTGGAAATGCTAGATAGCTAAAGAAATCAAAATGACTTGCTTACACACATTATAGAACAAAGATTTTTAAGCGGGCTACTCTGTGGGTATGTAATGATAGTGTATGGACTGTCCCCACAGCTGCCTGACCTTGAGGTTGTTAATTTGTGTCTTGATTGCAGCTGTGATGTTCATGGCTAGTATTCACAACCAAGATGTCAAAGGATCTTTACAAATTGTGGATCAAATACAGGATGTTTGCTGTGGCAGAGAACAAAGTGAAAAGAAGAAGAGTATCTTCTTTCTTCATATTTGGCATTTTACATAGTGTTCTCTCACAGATGATCTTTCAGGTATGCTCAGACGTTCTGGGACCCTTTTTTTCTGTTTTGCGGTAGTTTAAATGCATACTATATAACTCTGTGAATGCAAGCTAAGTGGTAGAGACTTTCCTTACAATGAGCATCTTTCTGACTGCCAGTTTATGACAGTGTTTTATTACTGCTTAGGATGGGACTGTGCAATCATTTTATGTTTATCGCTTACAGCTTTCAGTGTTCATTGACCTGTCATGTTATATGTGCAAACTATATTGGCAGACATGATTGTATGGTTAGAGAACAGGTTACATAATATGGTCTGCTTGGTATTTTGGTAGTGGTGTTTATGGATTTGTGTTTTAAATACAACTGATATACTAAATAGTATAGATATGCCATTGTCAAAAAGGCTTATCAAAGGAAAAAAATGACATATCAAGAAATGCAATTGTGTGAACAGAGGCCCACAGGACTAAAACTTGTGCCCTGAATCTGAAAGTATGGGCTGGAAGAAAATTGGCATTCCAGTTAAAGAACATCTGAGACTACAAGCTGTGAGGAGAAGAAAATTTGAACAAATAAAAAAAGAGAAAGGAATTTCTAACAGAGGAAAAAAGTACAGAGATGTGGAAGGTCTTCTGTGACAGACATCACGGTGGAAGAGCATTGTACTGATCTTGTTGATAGAAATTTATTATTACCAATGAAGGATGTTTTTGATTTGCTAGTTGTTTTTTCCAAAGGGAAGACAGCATCCAAGAGTGATTTTTTTCCCCCTCTACTGAAGAGCAACTGTTTTGCTTAGGGGCATTTCTCACCTGTCCACCAGAATGTAATTTGGTAGCATGGCCTACTTGCAACTGTTAAATGTCTTAAAAACTTCATCTAACATGTTAAGTACTTAATTATTCTTGTATGTCTTGTTCATATGCACTTTTGAATATTTATTTTGGGTAAATGAACAGTGGTGTGTGACAGCTGTAGTTTCTCTTCATGTTTGTGTGATTTTAGTCTAATACATTCAAATCCACCTCCTTGAAACTATAATAGCAGCAGCCACAGACCGAACTACAGCTGGCAAGTGTGGCAGTAAGACTTTCAGACTGTGTGGTGGTTACTGCTTGTGTGTTTCCCTACAACAAAATAAACATATTTTCCTTTAATTTCCAGTGAACTGTAAGCACCATGGATTTTGCTCTGCTTACTAGCAGCAAAAATAATAAAAAAACATGAAAGAGAAGGAGCATCTGCACAGTATACTTCACTTTTTGCAACCATTCACTCTGTACAGATTGCTCTTCTGCCAGGGAGCCTACAAACTCCCTACATCTCCAGCTTCCAGTAGTCTGAAAGGAGTTCTTGTAGGTTGCCCAAGAAGATTCCTCATACTTGGTGAAAGGTAATGAAGATTATGACATTTAATGTAAAACGATGAAGGGTCAGCATGCATTTTTCAAATAAAATTTTCTTCTGGAACATTCTTAACTTCTGAAGTTACCAGTATGCTTTTCCTTGTGTATTTAGGTAACTTGAATAACTCTATTTTTAAACAAAAAAAATTCTCTATGAATCTTCAACATGAGAGAAGAAGCAGCAGAATTATAAACACCTACATGAATGAATTCTATGTAACATCATGTGCAGGGCAAAAAACAGTAAGAGGATTTTTTTTTCTAAATTTAATTTCATATTTTCTAGAATATTTCTGTAGTCTGAGCAATAATAAGTTTATTATCATTTGAGAAGTTGTATTTCAGAACTCTTAGCCGCAGATTTTTCTTCCTTTTCTATGATTCAGCTTAACAAATAGAACATAATAACACCACTGAATGGGGTGCCAGATGGTTCCTGCATGCAACCTAGTGTTTTCAGGCATGACCACATCAAGAGTTACGGATCTACTCTGAACTTTTTCACCTTGGAAATGTGAGAATGTGTGTGTATTTACACATAATTTCTAGCTGAATTGCAGAAGACAACATTTGTAAAGGAAATTATGTCAGCCAAGATCATCAAATCATAACCTTCCTTCTTCACACCTTTTTCAGAACCAAAAAAGGCCTCTCTGGTTTGCTTCTTCATACATAGAACCCAGCAAGAGTGTGTTTCAAACCTAAACAAGTGTATCTGCAGTGACAGGGAGGGAAGGGAACAGCAATGCTCCTAATTTTACATGACACCAAATACCCGGATCAGAGTTGCAGAGTCATAATGCTGATCATTCTGTCATTCTAGACTGAGGTATCCAAATGTCTCTAGTGGTGGATGTGAAGAAATTTAGATTGGTTCTTGTTTCTGGTATGCTCATTTCTTGTCCCTCAAGAACTAATTTTGAGTTGCCACTAAAAACTGCAGAAAAATCATATAGATGATCTGTGTTTTTAAAAATGAACAGAAGTGCATACTTTGTCTGATTTAGGATTTAACTTTTTTCTTTTAAATATATTAGCAGTGTTCTGAAATACACTTTTTTACTCTTTCTGACAATCCTGTCTCTCCTCCCCCGTCTCCCCAGCTGATTAGATCTATGCAAGTTATTGGCAAATACAGCAATAACCTTATGAGAGTTTGGAATTCTGTGGGCAGTTGTACAACAACTGAAGGCACTTGTACTTAGTTTTTGAGTTATGTTTGATTCCCCTTCTGTACTGAGAGTGTCCCTGAACTTTCTTTCAGAAGCACACAACAGCATATTGTCAGCAAAAATACTCAGTCCACCTTGGTTTCTAAAATTTCTGTGGATTCAAGTAACCACATCCTTATGGGATACTTTTTGGATTTGTTAGACTCCCTATAGGCAAACCCTCATCCCTTTACTCTTGTACTAATTCCAACCTTTTTCACTTGAAATACTAACTTACTACATAGCATTATGTCAAATGTCCACTGAATCCCAAATATAAGAGACCTGGAGCATTTTCCTTGTCCAGAATACTATTTATTTTTATCTGTGAATAATACTTGATGAGACAAACTGCCATTCTAGCCCTGTTACATGTTTAGTCTGTTTTCAACTTATCCACATTTTTTAAAGTAAAGAGTAACTTGAGCTCTAACTATTACAGAGGCTGAACTCTTGCCTAAATTAGTTGTTTTCCCAAATAATTTATCTTATAATTTCCCTTATAATACGTCTTTTTTGAACATATATTAATATTCTATTGAACCATGTTCTGGTTTTCAGATTGATGATACCTTTCTCTGGATGAAAGATTCATTGTAAATTCTCACTACTTGATATGTGGTTTCATTTTCCAACTCTTTCAGAATTCTGGAATAAAAAAATATTCTGTTCCCTAGTGGAAAAACAAAATGAAACAAATCCTACATAATTTATTTGTGCTTTTGTTTATGCATTAAAAGTTATTATGTCTTAATCTTAGGTAAACTACTCATTGTTGGAGTCATACCTACTTTATACTCCTATATTTTTCTTGTAATTTCCTATGAATGGAAAGCAACATGAACTTTCATCTTTTTACTAATAGCAACAAACCCAGAAAGAATATTATTTTTGTTGGCTGACTTCCAAGGTTTCCAGCATCAGTTTGAGACAGTCACACTATACAGATTGCTCTGAAACTACTGACCCTGCAAATCTTCAAACCCAATACACTTTATACCTGTCTGTATATTCTCTTCTCTCTCTCTTCTGGTTTTCTTTTTAATTATAAGAATGAGGTGTGTGCAGGAATCTCTATTTTAATTTGTTTTAACAGGTTTAACTCAACATGACCTTCCATTAAGTTACTCTTGTGATATAATTAAAACAAAAAAAAAACCCCAAGACCTAAGTACCATTGTTCTCCTCTGTGGTAGTAAATCCCATGGAAATAAACTTACTGATACAGATTCATTATCATGATTACGACTAACACAACAGAATTGTTGGTCTTTGTTTAGAGATTAACCACACAAAATCATAAAAAAATATGCAAGAATAGGTGGTGGTGTGGATTTGGGGAAAAAACCAGGACAAATAACAGGGAGGAGTGGATGGACATGCATTCCTACTTGCTGGATGGACCTGACCACACCCAAGTACTGCAGCTCTAGTTTGTGAAAGTTGATGCTGCTATCCTGAAAGTTAGCTTTGGAAATTACTGTATGCTATAGTAAGCATCAGCATTAAGTTATTCAGCATCCTGGAAGCTCTGCTTTTAGGAAAGCATGACTTTAAGGTAGATGAATATGGAAGAACCACAAGCTGTTCAGGACTTTTTCTGCAGATCAGTGCTGCCTGCTTTTCCAGACAGACTGGCAAATTAGTCACCAGTTTGTGACAGAGGAGATCTACTCCACAGTATTGAATTCCACCCTGGGAAACAGCCTAGCTCCTGATAGCACACTACAACCAATTCTGGCTAGTGCTGTCTCTGTGCATCACTCAAATATAACTTCTCTATTCCCTAGCCCCTACAGCTTCTTTACAACTGTTGGAATGATGAAAATTGTATTGTATTGTGAGTTGTATGAAGTAGAATGCTGCAAAGTAGGCAATGACTCTAGTAAACATCTGGTCAAATGGTTGATAGTTGTTTGAAAGATGGGATTTCCTGACTGATCAGAAGCTTGCTAAAAATCATTAATGTTTCATAGACTAAAATGAAAGTTTGTATTGACTAGGATTCTACCAGATAATATGCTGCGTGAAGTACTAGTCAATATTTTTATTATGATATAAATAATGGAAGTTGAAGTGTAGTTACTACATTTGTGAGCAGTGCTGAGTCAGAAGGGATAGCAAGAACTTGGAAGAATTCAAAATTATCTCATCCCAATGGAGCCTCAGTTTCAAAAGCCACGATGTGTGAACACTCCTTGTCTGCCCAGTTCAGTGTGCAGTCATGTTACAGTGACTACCTTGCCTTTAGTTATTTAATGAGAACTTCCCATGTGTAAAGTTCAAGCCTTGGAGGTTTTTAAGGAACTGTTGTGACGGCTTTGGTCGAGGCCTTCCTGGTAACCATTTGTTAACCAAGGAAGCGGCCGTGTACCCAGTATTCCATAGGATTTTTATGTAAACCAGAGTATAAATAAGTTGTAGATTAGAGACCTCCCTCTCTTCTCTACCAGCAAGGTCCAGGAGCAGTGGGTCCTTGCGTTGGTCTCGCTTATCTAGAACATGAGGCCTGCAGCGACCGCTCGTCTGCCACGCGGGAGGTTTGAGAGTGCTGGCCGTGTCTGCTGATCTTGCTTCTCTGAGGGACGTGGTGAGATTTGTTTTGCTAGTTCTTTATTTTGCTAGTTCTTGGGTTTGATTGTGTATATCTGTTCTGTGTCCCTCTTTGTCCCTTTTCCCCCTTTCCGTTTCTCTTTGGGGGTGTTTGGATTCCCTTTGCTGTGTACATAGCATTTTGATTGTATAGAATATATATATTATATATATATATAAATATTTATTTTTATATAACTAGATTGATTTCGGGTTCTTCAATTTTTATAGTTTTTTTCCCTTTGCCCTAAAGGAGGTAGGGAGGGGCAAGGGGTTGTTACTGTGAGTTCGGGCATTCGGCAGGGAACCAAGTCAGAACCTTCACAACTGTGCTTTGATACAGGAGAGTTCAACACACCTCCTATCATGGGTTTTACAAATGTCTCCTTTTAGGAAAAGAAACAGTAATTTACAAACTTGTGAGAGTCAGCCTTTACTTACATACATTGTGCTAATGGGACCTGGAGCACTGTTTAAATTGGATTAGTCCTCTGGCCCTGTGAGACATTGGTAGAAAAAGCCATAGAGAGAAGTGCTGTGGGGTTATACCTGTGAGAATATTCCATCTCTCTGCACTACCCAGACAGAAATTAAAGGAATAATAGGATAAGACATCTCTAATGCCCTAGAGACATCTGAAAGCTGACCTCCTCTTGCTAAATGCTGAAGAGGATCTAGTTGTCGCTTAAAGGTAAGAAAGAGTGGGCAGTTGCTTTCTCACAGATGGGGAATAAATTCTTTCCACATACTCAGATTTCCTGTTTAGTCCATTTCCTGTCTTGAATAAAAAAACTCTCAAAGTCTAAATCTTATGGAGCATCCTGGAGTGCCAGGATGTGTCAGGCGTGCCTGGAAATGACCATTTCTTTTGCCACTTTGATATGCTTTAAAAACTGCTTCACAGGTTACTTCATACTTTTCAGGTTTTTTGAAAATCACTTAATGTTGCAGCTGTGGGAAATTTGCTTTATCATACCCACAAGAAGCTTGTCCAAGAGCAATGGTTCTGGTATTGTGTTCTAGATGGGTAGGTTTTCTGCCAGAAGAAAGGATATTTTCAATAGGTTAAGGTAATCTGTTTTCTGCTCTTTGCTGAAAAACGCCTGTAGATCTGCTACACTCAGATTCTTCATAGCCATCTGCATGTGATAAGGAAGGATCCCTGTGTGGACACTTGAACCAGGAAGAGAAGTAGCCAGAAGGCAGCACTGGGTAGCCATGAGCGGGACAGTGTGTCAGTGAGGGGTGAGGGATTGCAGCACCAGGTCTGGGTAGCTAAATACCTTGGAGATAAGATATTGGTTTGTCTGCTAAACAGAGTTAACCAAGATTTCATTGTACTAGAGTCTCATGAAAATAAGTAAATTCACCCGCTCAGAATTTAGGTATTTAGTGCTGATTGCTCTAAAGGAGCCCAAAGGGAAATTACAAATTCTATCTTCAGAGCAGGGCTTGAATAAAGTTGTAATGAAAACAATGAGGAAAAAAATTAAAATATGAACAGCTGCTTTTGAAGCAAGTACCATCTATCCTGAGCAGTGAACAAATCAGGAATCCCCATGAAAAAATGGTGTGTGAGCATATGTTTAAACTGTGTCTTACTTTATATTCATTGTAGCACTGCATTAGCTCTGTGCAGAAATTTGTAATCTAATGTGCTTTTCTCTTGCATTTCTTTAATTCTCAGTATGGCTCTGGAGTAGCAGGTCCCTACATCATGGGCAACCATGGAGCTGTGGAGGCTGCCCTTACAGCCACTCTCTGGCTCCAGCATGACCCCATCCACGGCACTGAATACCATGTCAAATGTGTATATGAAGGACAAGTTTCAAGAGCATAGAAGAAATTGCTGACAGTATTCAAGGAAAATGACGAAAACGTGGTAAAGCAGGAAGGTATAAATCACACATATTACACATTTTGAACCAATGAAGAACATTTCTGTATTTCATGTTGGAGAATACAGTTGTTTTTGTTTAAGTCCAGCCACCAACTAAGCACCACATAGCCATTCACTCATACCTCCCTCCCGAGGTACGGGGGAGAAAATAGAGGGTAAAAAGGGAAAATTCATGAGTTGAGATACAGGCAGTTTAATAGGTAAAGCAAAAGCCACATATGCAAGAAAAGCAAAAAAAGAATTCATTCACTCCTTCCCATGGGCAGGCAAGTGTTCAGTCCTCTCCAGGAGAGCAGGGCTTCATCACACCTAATGGTGACTTGAGAGACAAATGCCACCACTCCATATGTCTTCCCCTTCCTTCTTCTTCCTCAGATTTATATACTGAGCATGACACCATACAGTCTGGAATATCTCTTTCGTCAGTTGGGGTCAGTTTTCCTGGCTGTGTCCCCTCCTAACTGAATAGGCCTTGGCTCAGTGCAAGCCCGGCTCAACAATAACTAAGACATCCCTGTGTTATCAACACTATTTAACAGAAATCCAAACACAGCTACTGTGAAGAAAATTAACTCTACCCTAGCCAAAACCAGCAAAATAGTCTATTGAATCACAGTAATAACATAAAATGATGTTACATTAGGATTATCATTTAATAGATCAAGTGCACGAATGTCATTATGCTTACACACGTTCACTGAAACAAATGCACCTTGAAATGAACTAAATTAATCTGCAGGTCACTCCTATCTCTGACTTTTAGAGAAAGTCAGATCAGTTCCCTACAAGCAAGCAGCTGCAGTAACAGAGTACCAAACAGGGATCTTGGTATGCAAGCAGCTGCTGTTTTGCTTCTGCCCAAGTGAGAAAACATGATGGTTTCAACATGCTGTTAGTAACTCTGTGTATGTGCTGTGTAATGTATTATGCAAATTCACTCCTTTAAACATTAATTTGAGGTCAGTCTGGAAAAATGCCAGTATGCTTATAGTTAGTTGAGAAAATGCTCTTTGATAGAGTTAGCTGCTAATTTTGTTAATTTATTATTGAAACCCATAATAAGCCATTTGATCTTGTAATTGCAAATACCAATTTTCTTACACTTTAATCACTTCAATCTTTATTAAAATTTATACCAGCCTATTCAGTCAATAATTGAACAAACAAAAGCCTTCACTCAAGTTAAAGGCGTCATTTTCTTCCTTGTGTAACTGCTACCAAATAGTGGCCAGCTGGGCTTACAGGGCTGAATGCCCAGAGTTTGCAGGAATGACAGAGCAAAACAATGCTGTATAGGCTGAGGACAAGCAGTGTTATGAAGACTGGGACTTGAAATGCCACATTACTTATTCATATTTGGAAAACAGGAAGACTGATTACCTCTGCAGTGATCTGATTGTGACTGAACTGCTAGCTAAGGTGAGATGCATGTCTGCAAAAAAATAAACCACAAGTATAAACTTCTGATTTGGTTATTCATAGTGAAGTGATGAATGTTGAAAGATTTAAGTCAGAGGATATACAGATCACAAAACATCTCTGGCTTTCACAGTTACATGGCATTGCTCATGAACTAGTTCTGCCTAGAGGGCTGCTTAGATTGTAATTATTACTTAACTCATTAGGAAATACACTATCAGTATGTTAGAAGACTGAAACCAGCATGAAAGACCAATGTGTATTTTTCTTTATTTTTTTGGTAGCTGCAGCTCATTGGCATTGCAGGACTCTTCAATATTGTCACTTAACTGATAACAGACTTGCTATGGGCAGTGTGAGGGTTTCTTTTTGCTGCACTTCCGTATGCAGATGAATTAAGACATGAATCCAGTGCAAATCTAATCTTTGTTAGGGAAACATTTCCCCATTTGTGGGGAGGCAGACTAGAGAACCCTGTACAAGTAGTATAGGAAAATATCTGAATGTAAAGCCATTTCCCGGTTTTAGGAGAAACATGTCATGGATGAAGAAAATACCATTTTAGGCTGTATTTATCCTGCTGTACATGGAGGTCAAAATCATCAAAGATTTGAGGGCTCAGGTAGTGATGGTGATTTAATGGCTTTTGAGGAAGGAAAGGGGATATTATTTCATCTCATACAAACCTTTTGTCAGCAAACTCCTGCATGTGATGTGTTCAGTCATATATACTGCTCATTTACTACTGAAAAAAACCATTGATGCAGAATCTGTGCAGAACTTCACTCTTCCAGTCTCAATATCTTTCTTCAACCTCTTATGAATTTTTTTCTTTCCACTCCACATCTCTCTCCCGTCTGCTACCATTTTTCATTGTGTTTCTGCTTAGTTAGTCCCACCACCATGTTTTTTTGGCATGTCTTTCCCTCTTCTGTCCTCTCTACCATAGTTACTAGCCTCATTATGAGTAAATGTATAACCAGAAATTTTTCAAACTGTTAGACTGAAGGCTGACAATCAGCTTAGAATCTTTCAGTTTTGCTGGTTAAGCTTGTCAAAACCAAAGCAATTATAAATTTATTTTATTGGCTGTGCCCCAAGAATTCAGTAGTATTTGAATGAAAAGATTAAAATTCAAAAGCTATTCTTGGGTACGTAAGATACAGTTATTGTATTGGCATGACAAATTAAAAGTATGGGAATTCAGTAGCAGTTGTAATTAATTATTTATTATGAAGGTCTCAGAGACTCTGAATTATGAACAGAAACACTCTTTAAATTATCCAAAAAGTATACTGAATCCTAACAAGGTGATGTTGGAGTTTTCAATTATTCAAAACAAAAAAAAACACTGATCCTTCTCTGCTCATGCCCAATTTCATGCTTTGCACTGTATCCTCTCCACTGGGTTTGTTAAGAGTTGTTTGGTATATCACTTAAATAGGATTGTGTAAACCTTTTACCCTTAGGTCTGCTGTATCTATTCACATCCTCTCAGATATTTGTAACACAGTGTCTGTCCTTGTGCTGTGAATCTTTTCAATATGACCTGTCTGAAAATTTGGATATTCGATGCTCATAGAGTTCTGTTAAGTCAGCATTCATAGAATCATAGAATCATAGAACAGAGTGGGTTGGAAAAGACCTCCAAGATCATCAAGTCCAACCCCTGATCCAACTCTAATTACTATATCATGGCACTAAGGGCCATGTCCAATCTCTTTTTAAAAACTTCCAGGGATGGTGAATCCACCACCTCTCTGGGCAGGCCGTTCCAATGCCTGATCACCCTCTCTGTAAAGAATTTCTTCCTAACATCTAACCTAAACTTCCCCTGGCAGAGCTTGAGCCCATGTCCCCTTGTCCTGTTGTTGGTTGCCTGGGAGAAGAGACCAACCCCCACCTGGCTATAACTTCCCTTCAGGCAGTTGAAGAGAGTGATGAGGTCACCTCTAAGCCTTCTCTTCTCTAGACTAAACAACCCCAGCTCCCTCAGCCTCTCCTCATAGGACTTGTGGTCAGGTCCCTTCACCAGCCTGGTTGCTCTTCTCTGGACCGGCTCCAGCACCTCAATATCCTTCCTGAACTGAGGGGCCCAGAACTGAACACAATACTCAAGGTGCGGCCTCACCAATGCAGAGTACAGGGGAAGGATCACTTCCCTGCTCCTGCTGGCCACACTGTTCTTGATGCAGGCCAGGATGCCATTGGCCTTCTTGGCCACCTGGGCACACTGCTGGCTCATGTTCAGCTTCCTGTCAATCAGCACCCCCAGGTCCGTTTCCATCTTGAAATGGGGTTGTTTGATGTATCAGAATTTTGTATTTTAATCTTCTTAAAAGAAGTAATTTTGAAAAATAGATTGTCCTTGAGGAGCTGCAAGGGAGAAAAACAAATATAATAATAGACAATTTTGTACCTGTTCTGTTTGTTTCTGCATTCAGTTTTGAGATACAGTCAAAGATACCATGCAGTGGTTTAATAAAAAAAATCAAAACCCCAACTACTTATAAATAAAATCACTTGTCTAGATTAAAGAGTTGTAGTCAAGAAACTTTGGAAAAATATGAAAAGGACTGCACTGAAAAACTAGTCTATGTGTGAAAAAGTTTTGTTTTATAGCCTCCCAAAAAGTTATACTTTTTTCCTCCTAAAATTATTTAATAAAAAGCAAATAATACCTCAGTGGTAAACAAAGTTCTTTGTAATCCTCTGTTCCATTCTTAAAGACAATATTTTCATGTTTTCCTTAGATGCTTGGGAGTAATATGGATATAACTTTCTTATGTTCATTAAACTTTAATTTTCCAATATACGAGTATATTTCTGTAATAATTTATGTTAATGTTTGTTTACCTCTGTGGAGGAAGAAACACGTATGTGTACAAATTCATTATTTGAGATGTAGGCTGCACTTTCTCAGATAACGATTCCCAACTTGAGAGGAATAGATTTTTTTGCTTCCAATTTTGCATACGGAATGTAGAACATGTGGCAAAGCTGCTGATCAATATTTTAGGACTACTAATTTTCAGTTAAGTCATTCTGGATGTGCAAGAACTTTTATTTTTTTCATTGTTTCCTTTTCTGAATTCAAAAGCACCACAGTTTCACTAGCACAAATATTTAAGAAAATCTTAAAAAAATGAGTTGAATATTACAACAAAATTAATTTCAGTCTGCAGAAGTAGTGCTTTTATGTTGAGCATAACATTCAGATGAATAACTAAAAGTTTAGGTAAGAAATGATTATTGATATAAGTTGTTCCATTAAGAAACAGACTATAATATCTACAGTAATTATGAGCAAAACAATACAGTTTAAGTGGTTTAAACAATGTGCTATCCAGAAATTATTACCTCACCTTGTTCACAAGTAATTTTGGATAATGGATGTCTGAGAATGCTGTCATTTGTTAGGGGCCAATTTGCAAAGAAACGGGAAAATTTGTCAAATAAATTTTTCATTATGAATCGTACGGTATGTTTTCCTTGGATATGCAGTTGGCTTCAACAAATCTGTCCTCTGAAAACCCCTGAGCTCCCTCAGACTACCAGTCTACTATCACTTCGGTGACTTCAGACTTAACATTTCCTCAATGCAGATTATATGAAAATCGAAGGATGTTTTACCTCCTAACAAAACCATGTATCGAGATGTTGTGGAATCATTATCTAGCAGTAGTTTCTAAGGGGTAACGTTTATATTCTGATGTTAGACATGAAATATTTAATAGAATCATTTGTTTTCATGGCTTGCATTATGGACTCATTTGAATTGCTAGTCTTTTGTGTTGAGATGTTTTAATAAAGTATGTAATATATAATTATATAATAATTCTACTGGAATATAAGTCCGATGAGGAGCAGCTGAGGGAGCTTGAGGTGTTTAGCCTGGAGAAAAGGAGACTTGGGAGGACAATATTGCCCTCTACAAGTACCTGAAAGGAGGCTGGACCAGGTAGGGTCTCTCCTGCCAGGTAGCAAGTGACAGCACAGGAAGAAACGGCCTCAAGTTGCACCAGGGGAGGTTTAGCTTGCATATTAGAAAATTTTTTTTTCATTTATAGGGTGATCAAGCATTGGAAGAGAACACATGGAGTCACCATCCCTGGAAGTGTTCAAAAATCATGTAGATATTGTGCTCAGGGACATGGTTTACTTGGGATGTGGAAGTACTGGATTAATAGTTGGACTCAAGGATCTTAGAGGTCTTTCGCAACCTAAATGATTCTACAGTTCCATGACTGAATTGTATATAAACACTGCTTTTCAAGGTTAACTTAGAACTTTTTTTTTTCAGTATTTTTCCCTTGGCCTATCTTGCTCACACCAGAAAAACCTCTAGGAAAGTTTTGAAATGTTAACAACATAACATCTCAACAGACGTGACCTAGTGCTATGGACTTTAGCTATGTCCCAGAAATCACATATGCTGGTTCAGTGACTTTTTTAACCTCTAACATTGAATACCATTTCTATCACACTTACATGGGATTTAAACAAAAATGTGTGCTGGTAGCTCAACACAGGATGTGACATTTATAACTTAAGGAACTATTCCAAATTTATAGGGTTAGTGGTCTGAAAAAATATGGGTCTACATCACTATAGTTTGTGCAATCATTTTCTTAATGTGCTGTGCTTTTACTTTCAAAATTGCCTATATGAGTAATTGGAAGGTTGATGACAAATTACTTACATAAAGTCTGTGCCACAGACACCAGATCCATTTTAGGGGAGACAGAACCGACTAAAGCATTCCCAGCAACTTCAGAATTCAGTTTATTGTAAATAACATTTAAAATAATGGCTTGTTCTGAAATTTATCCCTTCTCCTATGTTTCCATCCAAAAAACATATATCAATATTTACTGCTGTTTTTTCATTTCAACCTACAGCTGAATTTCTTTTGTCTAAAACAACAACAACAAAACTTTTTTTTTTTTTTTTATCATTTTAGTTCTCTGTCACTTGAATTCTCATTCTGGAATGTTCACCTTCTTTTCTTTGAAAATACAGTATTTTAATAGTGCTGCAGGAAATAATTGATTTATACTCTGCTGGTTTTTTACATTTTGGGGAATGGAATAATATTATAACTCTAGTTTCTCAGGGCAACATCTTTTAACTGAGATTAAAAGAACAAACCTTTTTGGTAAATAAAATATAAATGAGTGTATGCTATTTAATGTAAAAGCATTGAATATGGAGGTACTGTGAATACTACTTCCAATTGATTTCTCTCAACTTACATAGGAAGAAAGGGTTGTTTGTTTGATTTTTGGTTGTTGGTCTGTTTTTGTTTGGTTTTGTTTGTTTGGTTTTTTCCCCTCAAAATACATTAAATTTTTAACATTTCTTTTGGATATGAGTTGGAAAAAACCATTTAATTTTGATATAGTTTGTGTTTTTTTTTTTTTTTTTTTTTGTGAAATAGATTAGAGTGACCCAGTTAAAGTTTATGTGGTAAGCCACAATGCAAAGTGAAAATGTAATAAATACAAACTTTCAAAGCAAAGAAGAATAACACTCTCAATACAACACTCTGTTAATATGGAAATACTTTGACCTTTTTTGATTCTTTCAATTAACTGAAAAATCATATTATCTCAACCTTAAATGTACACATATTACAAATTATACAGTTATAAATCAAATTATATATTTTAAATTGTCCATCTGAAAAACATAATGAAAATGCCATGAATTGTTATAAAGGTGTTACAAAGACTGTTATAGGCAATCTGATTGTACAAGATTACCTGTGTGTGGTTGAACTACTTCATTATATCATATTAAATTAGTATTTCTACTATCAAATCTATTTTTTTCAGAATCAGTAAGTGCATTTCTGCTAGTTTCTTTATTTTATGGCAAACCTCATAAAGCAGAAGGACTTTCCAGGTACAAGTGCTGGAGTCTGGAGGTTTTCTCTGTAAGGCATGATGACTATGTTAGTATTAGTACATTGGACACACGAAAAACACAGTGTTTTCTGTCTCTGGCATCTTCTATCTCCAGATCTTCTCCCTCTGAAAAAAAGTACAATAAGTACCTAAAAGCCTGCCACGTTAGTAGTTTTCCTAATAAGTTATACCGGGTGATTTCCAGATGTAATTGCTTTTGTAAATGTTAGCAGAAGTTGGATATCAGGATTTTAATTTACTGGGGGAAATAACTGCTCAACTATGCAGTGTATCTGACATTGACATGATCCTGGTATGATTTGTGAGGCAATAACTTTCGTTCAATGGCTGGTACACTCACTATAATTCACAGAAAGGTGACTGATTTGACGTACAGTGATGCAACTAAAAAGTTAATTCTTTTTCAGTTGCTTTGAGAGAGAATCCATGTAGCTAAAAGGAATCACTGGAAGGGATGACTTCTCCAAAGATGAAATGAACTTTCACAGTGTGACCTCTGCACAAAATTTTTGCTCTGATAAATGTGTTCAATTCCTATTCTAATAGGAGATTTACCTTAGAACAGCTTTATAGAGCTGCTCTGTATTTAGTACTGGCCAATCCCAGACAACAATTTAAACTTGAAGCATATCATAGAATTCTACTACTTCAGCTCTAGCAGTAATACAATTCTGCAGATTTCTACCATAAATCACTGTGAAACAGGCAATCTGGAATTTTATACTCTGTTGTTTCTGTAGCTAGAATGTTCACATTATATACTAAATGAGGTTGATTTTTTTCCAGACTGACTTCACTGCAAATTCAGTCAGGTTTGTGTCATGTTGCATTGATTGTTTTTCATCTTGAACACCTTTGCCAGTAAGAGGAGGACACATAAACCTCCACTTGAAACTAGGCTGCCCCATCAACTCCTGTTCTCCACTGCAGTCATAGCAAATCCAAAGAATTTATCAAAGGGTGTTTTGTTTTGCTGTGTTTTGTTGGTTTTTCTTTCCCATACAATCAAGAAATGCAAACATCTGGGATTTCTTCATGAAGTTGTGCTTTATCTATAATTTTATAAAATAACCCTGAAGTTAAACACCTAAGTTATGATTACTCACAGCTCTTGGTTTGGGTACCTCGTTTGACATGCATTCTCTGAAATATATGCCTTGACCTTAAACACAGTATTTGTGGGAGTCTCTTAAATACCTGATTTTGAAAAGTGGGCAGATTCTGATTTTACATCAAGATTACAGTAGGTTAAATCATCTGACAGAGTGGAGTAAATAACTGAGTAGGATTATTCTGAATTTATATTTGTCTAATTGAGAAAACAGCTTATACAAACTTTTTTTTAAGGGAATGTGATAATTTAGAGTTTAGTTTTATGTTTTAGGTTTCTACAAAACCCCACATTCCTTCACTCATTAGTATTAATAAAAATTAATTGTTTTCTTACCTTCCACACCTTTGCTATTACAGATTTTAGGTTTTTTTTTTTCCCATTATAGAATATTTTTTGTTTTACTGAATAAGGGGGTCCATCAGTGTTGATATTTCACCATGCATGTATAAAGAGAGACTTTACTCTTCAACTTTAATTTTCTTTGATTTTCACAACTCTGCATGGATATCCAGTGTACTTTTAAAAGTACCGTCTTTTAAAACATAAATTTAGTGCTTCTGAATAGATCAATACCCCTAGAGGCTGGAATGTTCTTTCTCTTCACTGAAAACATACAATGAAATGCAGGAAGGGTTTAGATTTTTGTCTGGCTTTCTTCTGCAACTAAACAAAGGCCTGAAATTGCAATCTCTAAATAAGCTTATGTAATGTTCATTGAGATTTAGGAGTGACTGTTGCATCTACCAAGGAAAGCATATTTATTAGTATGAATGTGGTAACTGTTCGGCTAATTAATTTCTGTTCAGGCTCCTAAGCAGCCTCCTTGTGGTAAGTATCTATGACTTATCACTGAATTAAGCTACATTTGAAGAATTAAATGATGATGCAGAGCATCTCTTCTCATGACTCATTCATTTTCTATTTATTAAAGCCTGGACATGTGGATAAACCAGGATTTTAAAAAAGTAGAATTACAAGTAAACTCTCTTCATTATTTTAGTGGGGATTTTCTGTTTAGATTCAAAGTTAAGATCCAGGAACCTTCACATTCATACACTGTACAAACATGGAAAAAACCCAAAAGTTTTTATGGGGTTTAGTAGTCCGTTCTGCTTTCAAGACTTTTTAGTATCATAAAATTATTTAGTTCAGAAGGGATGTCAGCGGGGCCTATGAAGCCAATTCAAAGGGGGGATAATTCTCAAATTAGAGAATTTTATTCCTGACACTGTACAATAGAATTTTGAAAAGCAACCAAGGATGGTGGTTCCACAACCTCTCTGTGTTCCTGCAGTTACCTGCTCCTTCCGTGGAAGATTTTTCTTTTGGTTTGCATTTGCGTTCCTGCAACATTTTTTTTCCTGTCTGTGCACCTCTGATCAGAGTCTGTTTCTGTAACACCCTATTAGATAGTCGATAAAGTCAATCTCAGGTTATTCTTCTCTAGGCTGTCTTCCTCAGCACCTTTGTACTTCAGATAGACAAAAAGTGCTAATCATTTAAGGTCAAATCCACAAAGAGTTGAAGTAAGTGAATCTTACTTGGTATCTCAGTTTGCTTGGTTTTTTTTTTTGGTTTTTTTTTTTGGTAATGTATACAAATGGCTTTTCATATTTAACCTGAAAATTGCAGACTGTTTCATGGTTTGCATAATTTCTTAAGCTACTATCCAGCAACACTGCAAATGAGTATGAGGTAAAGCGACAGGATAGGAGGAGTAAAATGGCTGAAATATTTCCACAGCTAAAGAAGCTATATATGTATCAAAGAGGATAATACTGAACCATTTAAGTGACTTTTCTCTTGTTCCCTTATGTATCTGTCATTTTAAATTATCTTATTTATTGTCTGTGGTTTTAATGTGCCATTTTAAAAATGAAGGGAAAAAGGCAAAAATCAATGTTCACATTTCAAATGAAATCTTTCTTCTGCAAGCTGGGGAGGGGGGGAGGGGGGAAGAAGAAGAAGATCTGTCATTTTAAAGGCAGTATTTATCCTGCCAGTATTTGTAGAGAGCTGCTATCCATAAACGTGTGTGCAATAGATAGTCTAATTGCTTCATTCACAGTTGCAGGATATGCATTCTCCTTCTTGGTAACAGCAAACTTCATGTTATTTCCTATTCACTGTATTTCTTGAAGAAGATCAGTGCTGCATACCAATCACGGAAGCATCTGCTTGCATGAAAGGCTTCTTGCTCTTTTCCTGTGACAAGTCATTTATTGTCATCTTTGACAGTGCTTGTGTTTGTGTCATGCTAATGCTGCCCAGAATCTCTTTCTTATAATTCAGTAGTGTTTGAGTACTTGCCACTTTTAAATGCAGTGTTTAACCCTTGCATTACTACCATCATCCAAACTGGCATCCAATCAGTTTCTTAGAAGGATCTGAAGTATTTTAGGCCTGAATTAAGCATATTGTCAGATCATTTATATATCTGTATGTTATTTGTGACTACTCATGTGCCTTTGTCCATTAGAAAATAACTGATTATGTTCCTGCAGTAGGAAAGAAAGCTGAAGACAGAATAGCTACTCAGAGTCAGAGGTACTTTAAAGTAAATATATATATACAGCAGTAGTAGGAGAATGTCTGATATTTAGTATGCATTTTTACAATACAAAACCCAAAGCAAATGCCACATAAAGGAGCTTACCTCTATAGATTCTAGGGTTGAATTTCTTGCCTTTTTTTTTTCATTTATTTAATAGGAGATAATTCCCAATCCCTGAGGGTTTTTTATGGGTTTAAGTGGGTCTTTTATTTTTGTTTTCTTCTCTCCTACAGACATTTATATTTTCTGTCCAAATTAGGTGCGAATACAGTCCTGCTACAAATCTAGATCTGAGGATTGTCCACAGAGATGAAAATCAAAACATTGTAGCAATAAAAGTATAAACCTCTATTGTCTGAGCTAATAGAGATACCTATTTTTGCTTATTCTAGCACTTTTCCCACAATACTTCTCTTAAAGTATCTTTATTGTTCTTGTTATTTTAGTTTGCCTTTCTTTCTAATTTTTGTAGTTAAGTTTTGCCTAGGCAATGTTTTTAAGTTTTTTCCTTCTTTTCAATTCTCTTTCTCTTCTTTTCCATCCTTCCTTCCCCCAGTATATCACCTCTGTGTTTCTATGATATATTTCATATGTATATTTTTTTCTCTCATTCCCCGAATATGCTCATCATCATCTTCTGTAACAAAAGGGACAACACCAGTACTTGTCTTGCTGCCTTTTCTTATGTCCCCACATCTGCAGAGAACGAACAGAAAGGAAAGCTAACTTTAATTCCCACATGTTTAGATACCAACACACCTTCTTCATAAAGCATCATTGGTGTCTCCTCCTTTTTTCACTCTCCAGTGTTTTTATTGAGAAGCATGCTGCAGTTTCTGGTTTGTTTGTTTTGGGGTTTTCTTGTGGGCTTTTAAAGTTGTGTTCTGTGATATAGTATACAAATGACTAAAAAATGCTACCATTTCAAGATAGTGCTTATCTTATTGGGTTAACATTTAATTTGCTTATTTAATTCACTTGTTTCTGTAGTTCACCTGTTCTTGATTGGTTGTGTGTATCCCACATCAACAAGTCCAACAACACTATTTCTGAGAAGAAATATTTGTAAGACAGAAAAAGGGTTTTTTTCTCTCAGGGCACTAGCAAGGTTCATTCAGAATTTGAGTATTCCTTCACATTTGCTTTTTTATCATGTATGATTTTCCCACTGGTTCAATACATAAAAGCAGTCAGCCTAATGCTCTTACAAAAAACTTGTGAAGCAACATCAAATTTATTGGCTGTGAGGCTAATTTTTGTAATTTCTTCCTAAAATCACGATGTCTACACCACTTATGGCTTGTCCAGAATGGAATAGCATGTTAGTTCTTTGTTTGTGCAATTGTGAACACATAATGCTTGATTCGTTTTATTTTGTCTGACAGTGGAGTGGCAGACTGGCATTAAACCTCCTCTGTGGGTTGTAAAAGCCTTTTTTGTTGAAACAGGATGTAGCTGTATTTAAGATTCATTCCTTCCTTGCTAATGGAGACACCACATCATATACTTCTTAAATGTACCTTTTATGTAATTGTGTGAGTGAACCTTTACTGGAGTGTGCCTCAGAATGCAGAGCCCAGTCTCTGTTATATATAGTTAAGGGTCTGTGTTCCTCACTTTGAAAAAAAAACAGCTAGAATACTGTATTTCAGCTTGTGCTCAAACAGCCATAGGAAGCTCTGCAGTTTTGATTTATTCTCCATATGCTTCCTTGATCAGTTTATGATATTTTTACTTAGAATAATGCCTTTTTTTGTTTTGATACTGGCATTTAGTGGTGTGTTTCAGTTTTCCAGGGAGCTTAACCATGCAAGCTGTTTTGAGAAAAGGAGGCGTTGTTACATTGGAATCAATGGTACATTTGCCTTTTCATTTATTTTTTCAACCTAATATTATTGTACTGTGTTGTCATTCTCCTAGTGGTCTCCTTTGCATACTTTCTGTGATAATCGACTGGCCTGTTGTAATCATTGGTACTTGATGCTGTGCTACCAGAGGTTCATATTTGCACAAAGAAATATCTCACTGTGGACCTCCTCGTACCACTGTGTTTTTCTATGCCCAGCAACACTTTTGGAAGTTTTTGCCTGCTGTGGCTGAAGACACTGAAGACACTTGGTGACATGAAGATGTCCATCATCTGGTAGAAACTTTTCATCTGTTTGAGTTCCTGCCTGCTTTGGGAATGAAGAATGGAATAAATGGAAGAAAAACAACAACCACTCTCTTATCATGTTAAAATTCTGATACCTCAGACTGGAAGATTGTCAGTGTCTATCAATACCCTCTGTACCACTCAGAATTTCGTAGATTTCTATTGTATTCCCTCAAGGTCCTCCATTTCTCTGTATCTGATTGACTGTTGCTTAACAAAACTGGTTTAAACTTTTAGATAAAACATCAAGGAAATCTGAACGCTTTCCAGTTCTACCATACCCTTTCTGAGATAAAGAGACAGAACTGCAGATGATATTCATGATTCATATGCAACATGAATTTATGTAGTAAAGCAATTATGTTTTCTATTTTGTTTGCTGATCCCTTCTTGATATTTGATTTTCTTGATTGTTCTTTTTTTATTTTTACTGACCACTACACAGCTTATCATACTACTGAGGAGCAAGGTATTGGCGCTAATTGGACAATTCAGAACAATTATATCTTCACATGTGGAATCTTCCCCACACACCACCCACTGTCTAGTTTTACATTTAGTCACATCTCTTTTACCATTTTAGATAGACTCCTTGGTCATGTCAGTTCATCTCAATCAATCCACATTCTTATGATACTGAACAACAGAGCTGACAGTAAACTTTCCTGTTCCATTCCATCCCATCTCCCCTTTTTCAGGACACATACAAAAATACTGGACAGCTGCATGTACCTGTGGAACTGGTAACCTCCCTCTATTTCAAGAATGAACCAATTTTTTACTGCTTTTCTGTCTCTTGTCTTATTTATTTATTTATTTGTTTGTTTGTTTCTTTTGCAAAAACCCTTCCCTTTTGTACCATGGCTGTTCACTTTGCTGAAAAGTCATATATTGTTATGAGTCATCCACAACATAGGGATTTCCTGTTGGAATATTCAGAGTTTCTTCTTTGAAGGCAAAAGTGAGTAATTCCTTTGACCTCAAATTCTGTGTCTTGGCAAGGTGTAGTAAGTGAATTTAGGCTTCATCTCTATTACACAACTCTCATTTTCAGCCTCAAGATAGATACATAAGTCCATGCAGAAAACAAGATTTCACATGTGCATTACTCTTTTACATTTCTTCTTGGTTTTCTCTGGAGTCCCAGTGTTGTCTGTTAACATTCCTGAACAGCCCCCTCATTTATACCCATTCTGTGTGTAAGAATTTTTGTTTATTAAAGCCAGTTTCATATGTTCCAATCCCTAACCTAAATATCAATTAGTCTTTCCAGTGCTGAATATCACAGCACCTAATGCCCTTTATTGATGTCTGCGTTGGAGATTCAGAAGATTTTGCCATTTAGTAGGGTTTCATCAGTTGAAGGGTAATAAAATAGAAAGATGTGAATAAACATCTGGGTATTCTGACTGATTACAGAATAACTGTGAACTGTCGGCAGGAAGTAGCCTTAAAAAAGGCAAGTATGACCTGAAGATGATGAGAAAGCAATTCTTAGAGAACAGAAGAGTATTAACATATCAATGCTGTTGTTTAGGCTTGAGTGAGACGTTTCTCTTGATTCTCTGTTCAGTTCATGTTTCTTATATTAAAAAAACAAATAAATAAAAGTTAGGCTGGTATAGAAGATGGTTCCTTGGAAAGCTGGGACAGTAGGATCTCCTTTTCCTAACTTTAGAAGAGCTTACTTTGTTTAGCCTACTGATATCCAAGCAATGACATCAAAGACTAAATCCTGGAGAGGAAAGAAATTTATACTAAAAGACAAAGGGAGTAAGGAGGCCATGAATTAATATTAGAGATTATGTGAAGCTTGTCAGTAATTAAGTGCCTCCACCAATACAGCACCTTCCATTGTGGACTAACCCCCCATTTTTTAAAAATGCAGAACACGAGCTAATACTTGGGACACAAGGGGACTGCATTAGATGATTCAGGAGGTTTATTCCAGTCATTCCTAACATGCATTGAAGACTTTCAGGTATCTTCTCTTTGACAAGATGACTGTATTTCTACATGCTTTGTTGTCTTATTTTGTTTTGTCAAGAGCTGTGAATCGTGACTGGTAGACTTAGCTTAACACAACAATACTTGTAATAACTCTAGCCAGGACTCTCTGATGTGTACCTCTAATAAGGTCACATCTTGGCATTGTTTTTTCCACATTTTTAGCTAGTTTTGGCCCAACCTGGGCAAGTATGTTTTATAGGATGTCTGGGCAGTCAACACACACACAAAATCCCTGTAAGTAATGATTACAAGAAGTACATTTAGTGGTGCTTTTGGGACACATTAATCCAAATAGTAATTGTGTAAAACAGGACAAAGCCCATTTTGACAAAAAGTGGAAAATTGTATTGCCAGCAGTTTCTCTCCTCAATGGAACATGGAATTACTGCTACAAATGATTTGGACATTTTACAATGTAAAAGTTGATAACTGAAGCTTCTTGCAGTTTTATAGATAGAAACTAACCTCATCCAATGCTGTATATACAGTGTATATCAATTTTTGTGGTCGTACAGTTTATTTTTTAAAGAATTAAAAATCTGGGGGCCTTGCCCTTGGCAGAATGCAAGATCACTGAGCTCATTTGTAATTGACCCTCTTAACTTTAGTTATCTAATTCTATGAGGATGCAGTAAAAGAGTTGTCATAAAGGAACTGACCTTGTTTTTCTTGATCTCTTACTCCTGGAAGGTATTTAGTGCCTTGTAAGTATTAACCGAATCATTGCAATAAAACTGATTGTTTATTTATAGCATGTCTTTATTTTTTGTCATGCATAATTTAGTGTCTTTTAGCATGAATGTATTTACTAGACTTTTGCAAATATAATTGATATTGAGCTTAGAGGATGGGAAGAAACATCTGTGTTCTAGTCTCTGGATTTCTGTAATGTCTCTGTTGCTGCCATATGGTGGTAATAATAACAATAATAATAATAATAATAATAATAATAATAATAATAATAATAATGGCCAGTCTTCGCGAGCGAAGATCCGGGGAAGGTCTTTCCACCTTCCAGCCTGCGCATTGGATTTTTTAGGTGAGACACAGTGTGCGCGGAACTGAGCCCACCCTTTAATCCTAAGGTTCATCTGCCGGGGCCAAGCGAGCTTGGACGGTGGCAGCGAGGTCCTTGGGACGTAGGTGGGTTGCCTTTAAGGGCTAACGAGCCCCACCTGCCCGGGGAGTGGCCCTGACCGGGAATCGAACCTGGGTCTCGGTGGTGACAGCGCCGCGCCCTTACCACTAGACCACCAGGGGCTATACGGTAAAATTTAAATAATAAACATGATCACAATATGAAATGTACAGCATAGAGTCTATTCTAATCCTGGTTTAGAGTAGTTTTTAAAGATTCTCATTATTTAGAAACTGTTTGGCTCTGCTAGTCTGTACCTTCTTAATTGTACAGCTTCATAATGAAGAAGGGAAAACAAATTTGTAAGGAACAGCAGATTTCCATGCTTACCTATCACTAAGTCTCTAAACTAAAAACAGATACAATTTTTTACAATAGTCAGATAAAAAGTATACTTCCTATACAACTTAATCAAAATACCCTTTTGTATCTGTCTGACTTATCCTCTTTATTTATAGCATACAAAACTGTCATTTAGCAGTCTATATGGTATCTGCTGGCACAAACTGGTTGTAATAAGCAGCTTTTTCTGGGAGCATTTCTTGGCAGTTGCCTTAACTGAGATAAGAACTTTTTGTTTACAGCTATGAACCCTTTTCTTCTTAGAGAACTTTATCTATAGGTTGAAAGTTACTGTAATGCTTGGATATGGTTATCAGGAAAATCAAAACTACAAGAAAATTTTTTATAGAATCACAGAATCATGGAATGGCTTGGGTTGGAAGGGACCTTAAAGGTGATCCAGTTCCAACCCCCTGTCATGTGCAGGGACACTTTCCACCAGACCAGGCTGCTTAGAGCTCCATCCAGGCTGGTCTTGCACACTTGCAAGGATGGGGATGTCATCAGCAAATTTGCTGAAGGTGCATTTTGTTGCAGCAGTTAATTGGGAAAGAGAGGGGCTCCAAGACCTGGGTCTTTAGCCCATTACCTGGAGGGGAAAATGCTCCCCTCTCCCCCCTACCACGAGGTCCCCATGGAGCCCTCAGAGACTACAGGAGAGGATGAGCAAGAGAGAGTTTATTGTTCATGGATAGGTATATTCATAGGTTTTGAGGGAATCACAGAACAACCAATTAAAAGTTCATGGAGTCTTACAAAACCACCAATGGTAAGAAAGGGTTAACAATCAATAGACAAGGAGCTAACAAAGCCAATGAGAAAACTTTCAGTCATCTCCCAGACATTCCAGCGTAGAGGTAATGCTGGGAACTTTAGGAAGAAGAAGGTAAGTTAGCAAAAAGACTACTAAAAGCCATTTTGAAAACATGTTCACTTAAACAACTTTAACAACTTCTGTTTTCTATTATATACTTCAGATCCATTGCAACACTTTGTCCCTTTGTCTATGTCATCAATGAAGATATTAAATATCACTGATCCTAATACGGTGGTGCCTGGGAGGCACCACTTGTCACTGATGTCCATCGGGACTCTAAGCCATTGACCACTACCCCTGAATGTGACCATTAAGCCAGTTCCTTATCCACCTAACACTCTGCCCATCAAATCCAGTCTCTCTCCAATTCAGAAAGAAGGATGTTGGGGGGGACCATGTCAAAGGCTTTACAGAAGTCCAGATAAATGACATCTGTAACTCTTCCTTTGTCCACTGATGTAGTCACTCCATTATAGAAGGCCACCAGGTTGGTCCGGCAGTACTTGCCGTCAGTGAAACTGTGCTGGCTGTCCTGAATCACCTCCTTATCCTCCATGCGCTTTAGTAGAGCTTCCAGAAGGATCTGTTCCATGATCTTCCCAAGCACAGAGGTGAAGCTGACAGGTCAGCATTCTCAGGGTCGTCCTTTCTATTTTTTTTAGTCTGTGCGTGTGTGTGGGTGCACAATGTTTCCCCTTTTTCAGTCACTTGGGACTTCACCTGACTGTCATGACTTTTAAAATATGTGGCTTGGCAACATCAGCCAATTGCATCAGGATTCTGAGAGCCATCTTATCAGGTCACATGGACTTACATACATCGAAGCTCATCAGGTGGTCACGAACCTCATCTCTTGCAGTGGGAGGAACTTTGCTCCCCCATTCCATATCCTGCTGTTCATCCACTCGAGGGGTATGGGAAGAGAGCTTGCCAGTGAAGACTGAGGTAAAAAAGTTGTTGAGTACCTCAGCCTTCTCCTCATCCATTGTTACCAATATATCAGCATTGTTTATCGACAGGGGTATACCTTCCTTTTCTGATTAACAGACCTTTAGAAGTCCTTCCTGTTATTCTTTATTTCTCTTGTCAGGTTTAGTTCCAGCTTCACCCTGGCCCTCTTCATTCCATCCTTGCACAACTGTACTTTGTTTCTACAGTGTCACCAGGTTACCTGCCCTTGCTTCTGCTGTGCATTTGCTTGTCTCTCTTTAGTTTGACCAGCAGGTTCCGACTCAGCCATGCCACTCTCCTACCTTCCTTGACTGATTTCTTGCTCCTGGGGATTACTATCTCTTGGGCTCTATGAAAGACTTCCTCAAAGATCTGCCATCTCTGTTGAACTCCTTGTCTCCAAGGGCAATCTCTCAGGGATCCCACTGACTGTCTTCCTGAAGAGCTCAAAGTCTGCTTTCCCAAAATTTGGGGTCCTTACTTTACTCCTTACCTGATCCATATGCCTCAGTACTGTGAACTCTATCAGTGCTTGATCACTGCAGCCCAGGCTGCCTCTAATCTTGATGTCACTGATGAGTTCCCTTGCACTGGTGACCATCAGATCCAGTAGTGTACCTCCTCTGGTAGGGCTATCCATTATCTAGGTTGAGAAGTTATCCTCCCTGCGTTCCAGGAGACTCCTGGACTGCTTACAGCTTGCTGTCCTATTTTCCCAGCAGATATTGGGATGGTTGAAGACCCCCGGAAGGACAAGGGCCCGAGAGTGCAAAGTTGCCTACAGTTGAAGTAGGAGGCCATGGTCAGCAGACTCCCCTTGGAAAGGTAGACACCAACCACAATGTTCCATTTGTTGCCTCAGTCTCTGATTCTTACTCACAGGCTTTTCATCTGCTCATGGCTGTTCTTTAGAGACAGCTCTTCACCCTCTATCCACCTCTTTATGTAGAGGGCAATCCCTCATCCTCTCTATCCCCCATCCCTTCCGGACAGGTTGTAGCCATTGACAGTTGCTCTCCAGGCAGGGGATTCATCCCATGAAGTTTCAGTAATGGCAACACGGTTGTAGCTTTCTAGCAGCACAGTGGATTCCAGCTCCTGTTTGCTCTCCATACTGTGTGCTTTGGTGTAATGGCACCTCAGTTGTGCTGTTGTCTGCATCACCTTCCTAAAGGAACATCCCTTAATTCCTTTGAGATAATTTTGTGGTGTTTCTCTGTTGGCTTTTATTACCTTAGGAGTCCCAGTTCAACTCCGTAAGACTGCAAATGTGTTCTAGTATGGCTACGTATAAGAATAAGTAATTTTGCATATTTATGACCCAAATTCTACAGAACATCTGTACCAAAAGAGATTTTTATCAGTAATGTGACTCACTAGAATGAGAGCCCTCATACCACTAAAATAAATGCTTTTATAAGTGATTGTCCATGATATTAGAATTCAACAATTTACTATGTTCAAGCAATAAATAACTCTACAGAATTTTTTTTACAGAATTTATTATGGTGAACTATAATATATGTAAAATCCTATATGAAAGCATGAATCCTATCATGTAGATTTTTAAAAGGAATATGAAATAGGCCTATTTAAAAGCCTTCAATCATAAAATGCATAAAATTTCTCAGAGAATTTTAAGTTTACTCATGCATGATACGGTCTAAATAGAGGAAATTATTTTTTTTTTGTCTTTTAACCTGTACAATTTTCCATAGTTTCCTTCCAGGCAAAAGTGAACATAGCTACACTTTTAAGCTTCTATTACATTCATAATATAAGAATTGAACAAAATCTTCAATTTTTTTTTTTACTAATTTTTCTTGAGGAAGGACTTCAAAAGTAAGCCACTAATTTGTTACTGATTTAATACTTTCTGTCTAATCCAAAGACAATTAGAACACAAACCTGTTCTATACTCAGTACAACCTAGACTTACATATTTTTTTGCTCAGGTTCATATTGTCTTAAAAAGACTACATTCACTGATTAACTTAAAGAAATACAGTCACTGTCATATTGGCAAAATGTTAAATACAAATAATTGATAGCAGAACATTTCAAAATGGGTAATTTGAATTCAAGCTATAATTCAAGGATAAATCTATTATCCTCATTCAGAGCCACTAAGTTGAGATGAGTTGCTGAAATCTTGTTTTGGATTTGCTCAGCCTTACCTGCTTTTTCCTTTTCTATGCCTGATATGAACGTGAGTAAAATACAAACATATTGAGGCAAATTGCCTATGATTAAGCACTCAATCAATTCTATTGCACTTGCATTATCTTGTTTGCAGTTGTTACCTGTAACATTGTATGACAAGTAACAACTACTGATCTAATGATTTGATCAATAAAGACACAGATTTGTAATCAAGTGTGAAGTGTCCTTCCATTTTTAAAAAGTTCCTCTCCTTTTCCTTCCTTCAGAAACTCAACATACAACTCGGCTCTGCTCTCTGATCATAGACCACAGTAAGTTAAGTGAGTAGGGAACATTGTCTAAAAGGGTCAAAGTTAATCCTGCTCTCTCTGTTATTTTATGAATCAAACCTATCTTCAGTTCGGAACAATTCTTCTGCACACATCATAAAAAGTTACCTATTACTCTAATTCCCTGTATGAATATTGTGGACACAGACTATCTTTGCAACTCTACCCCAGAGAACCTGCCTTTCATAGAACATCAGCCTGAGATTGGCTAATTTATAACAGTATTTATCTACCAAAGCACCTGCAGCTGGAGGGCACATCAGGCAACATATGAGTTACCCACCTACTGATTTCATGCCAGTAGAGATTTCTGGAAGGTGGAGATCCTTGCCAGCCATAGATACTGGGCACTAGTATCATGTGTGTACTTAATGCCTTAAATTACAGCTGTTTTCTGCTTGAAATGGATGACTGAATTCCATAAATAAAGGCCCTTTATATAGTCATATGCAGTCTTAAAAAAGCACCAACCAGGTGCCATTTTTATTTTTGGTGGTTTTTATTATTCATGTGACATACGCATTGTGAAAGACATTTTGTCTCTGAATATATATAAGAGTACCTGACTGCATTGTTGTCTTTTTAGAGGGTATTGCCTTTTTCCATTAATGACATAGAAAATACATACTCGTCTTCATGTCTAAGTTTCATTAAAGAGCTGTTGATGACTATGATTCTGCTGATCTGTTTCCCCTTCCTTTTGTACACTGAATTCTTTGGATGGTAACTTGATTTATTTCCTTTTCCACAACTAAATGCCTGAGTGTTTCTAGTTGGAAAAGGTTAAAATTACTTATGTGTTTTCAAGGAAATGTGTCTTCTTCATAAAACTACTTTGTTTTGTTAATACTTCTAATGTCTTTTTCCATATACAGCAGATGCATGCACTTAAAAATTTTTATGATAATACTTTTGGGTTATGAGGAACAGCAAAACAAGCAAGAAAGAAGTAACTTCTTAAAATCACATTTTTTTGATCTATTATATATTTCCTTGTTTTATGTAATGGCCAGTCTTCGCGAGCAAAATCCGGGGAAGGTCTTTGCACCTTCCAGCCTGCGCATTGGATTTTTTAGGTGAGACACAGTGTGCGCGGAACTGAGCCCACCCTTTAATCCTAAGGTTCATCTGCTGGGGCCAAGCGAGCTTGGACAGTGGCAGCGAGGTCCTCAGGACGTAGATGGATTGCCTACAGGGCTAATGAGCTCCATCTGCCCGGGGAGTGTGCATACACACATATATGTCTGTTCAACTATCCGGGAAACCACAAAAAAAGGCAAATAAAACTAGACATAAACCTATTAAAAGATAAGCCAGTTAAATATCTAACAGGACATAATGTCCGAAACTGGCAGAAATTTGACTTCCCATATTTTTTATAGAGGCTTAGGAATTTTGTCAATAACTTGAAGATCAGCCTGTGAATCTTCAACTCATATGTTATTTGTTTTTAACCATATGGACCTGAAAGCCTCAAATCCATCAAATATACACATGCATCTAGTTATCTCTGAGTTAATCAGAAAATGTAAATATCCAAGAAAAAAATATTGCTTTTCATGTGGAATGTATTTATAACAATATTAAAAATTTTAATTCTAAATTTCTAAATTATTCACATGATAGAACTAGTTAGAGTTTGGATTTTAAAAGAATTAGAAGTATGCATCATGGAACACATAGCTGGAGGAATGTGTAAAAGAAGTTGACTAAAGGAATCTTTGAACTGAAGAGCATTTGCAGATGAGAAAACTGAAGAGAAAAAGCCCTAAATACATGTCTGGGAAGACCTAAGGAAATAAGATTTTCTCCAAGGTTTATTAACCACTATCTTTGTTTGAGAAAAGATTAATACCTTGGTATTTTTGTATTTCAATAAGATATTGGTAAGGAGGAAGGTAAGAAGAAGAAGCAACTACTGTTCTTATGAGGAGTAACATATGGTCCTGAAATAAATTTCCCGAGCTGCCTTACTGCAAAACATGATACTAAATATAAGAGGTGTATATCTTTGAGGTTAGAAATTCTAAAGAAAAAAATCTTTGTTGTGAAAACAATGAACATCAAAGTTTCTTATGCTGGAGTAGTTTCCATGGTTGTATGACAGCTATAGCTGGTTGACTTAAAGTTGTAAATTTTGAAAAACCAGCTTCCCTGGGAAGCTTGGAAAAGGTGTTTTGTGACAATTTTACACTGGGGTTTTAGAGATTCTGATACGAAAGGAGCTCGTGCTCTGTGAAGTATTATTTAAAATGAAGTAAGGAAAGAGACAACAGTGTAGGTAACATTACAGCCCTCCAGATACTGGGAATGCCACATCAGGAGACATTGAATGGACCTCCATTCAGGGCATAGCAAGCTGTGCTGATCCCATAGATGTACATTTACTTCTGGTTTGTCTTTTGAACTCTTCCATGTTTTTCCTAATATTGACTGAACTTCTATTTTAAATAGGATTGTGCACTTGCAGGGAGATACTCATAGCAGAAAAAAACAGCAGTGCTTTTTTTTCAGATGGATATGTATGTGAAAACACAATGGTTGTATTTAGTTATCTTTCTCCTGAGACTGTAGCCATAATTACATTACTTTAGTCTCGGTATGGAGGTGAGAAAAACCCATGTAAATTAATAAAGGTGATTTCTAGTGTGTCAGACTATATGATACTGTATCAAGACCAGCTAATGAAGAAGAATCACAAGAAATCAGGAACACTTCTCTACTTTTTTTCAGAAGAATACCTGAGAGGTACATTAACTTGTCTTCCTGTTTGTTTGCAAGTTTTTATTTCTTGCTGAAGAAATTCTGAGAGTCCTGATATGTCAATGCATTAGTCTGTAGTTCTAAACCTCCCTTATAGTTCTCGGTATAACTTCTTTTTGGATTTGAAAGTCAAACCCTAACATGTGCAGTTTATTCAGCCTAAACTTCACATGAAAATGATGTAACAGACTACAAAAGGCAAGGAGGTTCTGCTTTGGTTTAAAGAAAGTTTTGACAAAATGTTATAAGTCCTATTCTTTTATTATTCAGAATAAAAAGTCAGAATGTACTTTGCCAACTTCAATTTTCCACTTGACAAACATTGCTTTCCTTATACAATAGTCTGCCAAGTCACACTCTTTTTTCAATTCCTTGTGTGGCTTACAATTAATATGGTTCTTTACAAAAAGTAGATAACACAGAGCATCCAGACAAATCAGGAAATAGCCTTAATTTAGTCTGCTGTTATTGTAGAAATGGTGTATCTTAATACTTGCAGGTTTTGTGAATTTAGAGAAATACGGTTCTATCTTTGTTAGCAATACACTGGTAGTCTTAAGGTCTACATGATATTTCTACTACAGTGAGCTTACTCATTGTACATTGCACTGGCCATATCATTACAGTACTGGGGCAGGCCAGTGCACATCTGCACAAATTACCCTTGATTCTTGCCTTTATAAGGGCTCAGGGTATTCTGAGACATACATATCCTATCCATACTCTGCCTCATCACCTGTTTTGTTAGGTGCAAGCTGATACAAAACAGCTATAGCTTTTAGTTTTTCAGTCTAACCTTTGTATGGGGCCGTGCTCCTTCCTCCTGCTGCCATGACTGAAAAGAAAAGGTAAGTGGTGCTTTCCTTACAGCCACCCACACTGAGGCTCAGTAACTGTTTTTTCATGTTTCAGCCCTGTAAAGGACCCTAAAGAGGATCAGGACACTGCTGATAGTCGGGGTTATCCCAGCTCCTGTTCAGCCTGATTGTATACTGGGCTAGGCCATGTCTCCAGACAACCGATGATTTTTTTGCTTAGTTTTGATAATTTTTTCCTCTTTGCCCTGCAGAAATTGCCTAATCACGTACTTTCATATAGGCAGCCTTAGTGTCTTCAAAGGCTTCCATGATGGTAGTTTTTAGGTGTTTGTTCCTGCCCACTGTGTGTGCTGCTGTGGACAGATAATGCCCTTTATTGTTAAGGATCAGGAGGCTTTTTTGACATTAAGGAGGGGTGGTTGTTTTCATTTTGTGCATTTTTTAGCCTTTGAAGCTTCTTCTGTTTTTTGTTGGCTTTTTTTTTTACACATTCTTTTTGTACTGCAGCTATGTCTCAAGCTATGCACTTTGAGAAAGAGCGCTTACGTTCTTTTTTAAGCTAAAAGCATGAAATTAAAGATTGTGCAGAGGTAATGCAACATTTCTTGAAGGTACAGATTTTAAAGTTCAGAATTATCAGGAGCTTTTTGTTCTGACAGTGTGAAGTGTGACATTTTGAGTAGATGCATTATTTACTGTGTCTGAAAGGTCTGAAGAGTTTGAATTTGGGCCCCTAAAAACTATCAGTCTGACTAAAAACAGGCCTTTTTTTTTTTTTTTCATTTTGAAGTACTGTTATAATCACCAAGACCTGTGGATTTTTCTTCTGCAGTGTTACTTCACTGACTTGAAGCAAGACAACTTAGAAATTCTCAGTCACATTCACAATCAGATCATATTTTGTTGTTGCCTCTCTCAGGGCAGGCAAGTAGAAAAATACAGCTACATCCTACTAAAAAAGCAAAAGAACTATGAAGCTTCATTTCCCTTACTACTGTCTTCACAAATATAGTAAATAAGAGGGAGGAGAAATCTGAATTCTGCAGTATCCTGGAGGTGGACAGATGAGCAGGTGGGCATTCCCCCACATGTCTGGCAATCTTTTGAACCATTTAAAAGTGCAAAGTAAATATTGCAATAATTCTACAACTTAAGTGTATTAAGACACAGATGAAAGTATTTCTGTCCCTGAACAGTTTGTTCAGGTTTGGGGATTTTTCACACTCTATAATAAAATGCTGATTGTCCCAACAAGTGGGAGACGTGTTTCGTGTGTACTAGGTGTTTTTTGGTTTTTTTTAATCTTTTCATGCATCTTTAGATACTAAAATAACAAAGCATACTATTTTAAAAAGAGGAAGTGATTTGACAGCTCCATTTTCCTCTGCTACTCAGTAGTTTCCTATATGTAGGTCTACAGTACCAATACTGGCATTGCAAAGACTTGCTGGCATGTCTTTGGAATCCCAATTTCTGTTTTCTCTGAATCTCTTTACTTTTAGTAATAGATAGAGAATTTACATCTTCAGAAATAGTTGGGGATTTTTTAACATTCTTCACTGAACAGTCTGTTCCCTGAGGCATGCCTTTACTATTATGGGGCTGTGCCTGCAATGAAACATGTCAAGGATTGTGGAATAAAGATTGATATATATGGAGGAGCTATACAATGGCTTGTGCTCTCTGGAGGGAGGTCTCAAGCCAAGTGCATTTGCAGTCTGTCAATGATTGTTGGCAGATAGAGATACTCAGGCACACTGAGGTCTCAGAAACATGATTTTTTGAGTGATTAGTTGCTGGTGCTACTTTTGTAACCATTCAGAACATCATTTTCCTGCTGCCTTTTCAAATGCAGGTCTTTCTTCAACTTCTGAACAAAAGTAAACAAATTAATGCTCTGGGACCCAAAAACAAGGCAAAAACCAGATGTTGTTTTTTATAACAAGATTATGTGTTTAATTCCCACATGAGTATGTTTTATCACACCGTGATGTTAACAACCTAAAAAGACAAAAAGGGACACTAGGGCTTGGTATTTTTCTTGGCTTTTGTGCTGCATGTTACTTATACTGAGCAAGCCCAGTGTGTCAGTGTTTGGTGGCTGCCTAAGATAAAATATCACCATTGCTCCTAATGAGGGACTTATTCTTCTGAGATTTCACTTTCTACTGTTGCAATGCATCTACCATGAGAATAAAAATTACATATACCAAGAAACTGGGGAAACTAATATGGTTAGACTTACATTTTGGTTCCCATCTCTCGCTCTGCTGCATGATGTCATTTTAAAACTTAATGAGGCAGAAGAATTATATCAAGTGAGGTCTAGGCTCTTCAATGCTTAAGTGTTAGAAAAAAGATTGGAAACACAGTATGTACAAGTGCTCTTTGCCAGGCTCAGCCACTGAAGTCTTACTGCAAGTCTTCTTACTTATTGTGAAAAAATAAACTTAATTGTAACAAACAAGTTAAAATACCTTTTAGAAGAGAACTAAATTATTAGAGAAAACAACTGGTGGGTGCAGTCTTCTCTCAAAGCCTGGCAAGATGCAAGAAAATTTTCAGATATTATGAGGTAGATCGTAGAAAAATTCTCAATCAGACCCATTTCCTACAAACAGTACTTTATAATCAAAGCATAGATAAGGCTATCAACCCATAAAAAGCAGTGATACATGTTGAATAACACCCGACATTTGGAATGATTTTGGTGATAAAACTGATGATGCTAGAATGCTGTTTGAGGACTAATGAAAAGTTTTGTTATTTTACTAATGAAAAGAGCTCCCCCCCAACAAATTACTCTCTTTTAGCTCACTCATGTAGGTGCCACCCCTAAAACTCTGCTCTGTGTAATAATACCCTTTGTTGCCTGTACAGGGGCACTTGCCATAATCTGATTGATTGTTCTGAAAAGTGAGTATAGGAAAATTCTTATGCCTCCTTGGGCTCCCTGTCCAAGTCTACCATTGCTTTTCTTAGACAAGATTGCTGGAATATTTGAATTTAAACAACAGACCCACTCTTAGTCATAATGCTGCATAAATGAAATTTGCTATTTCAGCAAAAATATTCAAGTAGATGCACATATACATTAAAAACGGTGTAATTTTAGATGACAAAGTATCAACTACTTGTTTTCCCCATAAGGATGGCATTTAATAACCTGATTTCTAGATAAAGGGATGGCAGTAAAACTCATTGCAAGATAATAGACAAAGATACACTACCATGACTTCAGAATTGATTTTAGTGGATTTTAGAGAACACTGCTGGAAGCTTTAATATTTGTCTTCATGTGAAGCTATAAAGAGTCTCACCCACTTGCAGAATGAGAAAGTAGAGCTGGCAGAAAATAATGCAATTACATTATATTACTGACTATGAAAGAGTTGAATTAAAAAAGTGAACTTTAAATTCATATTTAGGTCAGGGGACATGTCAGGTAGGATACATGTGCATAGGACACAAGCTAAATTTTCATGGATAGACAATTCCTTACACAGTTAATTTTAATTATAAGCACAACATTCAAATGAAAACAAATTAATTTTTTTCCCCAAATTCTTTAAAAAGTAAACTCTCCCTTTACCATTTGACAAAAATTGCACTATCTGAGAATACATTGCTGTGTTTGCCTTAAAGACAACATAAGGCTGCGTGGGTAATTCAGTTAAATTTGATGTGCCTCAGTTTATCAGCATAAAAAATAGATAATATGAATTGCTGAGAAAATAACTGAAAGCTTACCTTATACTCATATTTGAGCAGGATGGAAGCCAGTATCTATTAGCTTGTGATGGACCTGTGAAACTGTGTTAGTTCATGTATATGCATCCTATCCACACGTCTGTGGGAAGCTAAATTTAATCCCTGGAATATTCTGAGAGTATTCAAACAGAGCAGTGGTAGTGGGCCTATATTAATATTCCCTGCTTTGGTGAGTACAGCATTATGAGATACCATCTCAAGACTTATCCCTATCCACTGTCAGGTATTCCAGACCAATAGGATCTTGAGCAGGGAGGCTGTCGTGGTTTTAGGTAGCTCTCATAAGCCAAGTGAAGAATTTTCTCCCTTCCCCCCGGTTATCAAGATAAGCACTTCAGAGTACAAAAGACCTAGCCCCATGGTGGATGGCCGGACATTAGTCTCCTAGGAGACAAGGCAGATAAGGACTTACACTTTACCTTTTTCTCTTGTCTCCTGGGCAATGAAATGGGAGGAGTTGGAGGGGGCGGCTGTAGTGTGGTTGGGGCTGGGGGGTGTGTGTGCCAGTGTGTGGCTGGGGCTGGGGACGGCAGGACACATCGTTGGAGGAGAAGCTCACTGCTGTCTCTTTTTGCCCTGAGCCATTGCCAGCTCCAGTTTTTGCCTGAGGTAGATTCTAACTAGTTGAAGATCATGAGTTTTCTTCCATTTGGAGAACTTCCTGTTTTATTGCTGGGGGTTTTTTTATTCTATTTCCTTCCCCCACCCCCCCCCCTTCCCAGTGTGGGAAGGGGAATCGAGGTTTTTTTGTTTGTTTTTTTCTCCGATATACCCTGGGGGGTGTTGCTTTTTCCCCTTCTCCCAACCCACGTGGTGGCAACCAAGAATCTCACAGCGCCGCCTGGTGACGGGCACCGGACATTACAAGTTCTGCTCCTCCAGTGATCCAACAGCACCACCTGGTGACTACTGTAGGACGTTACAAATTTTGCATCTCCAGTGACCCGACGGTGCCCCCTGCTGACTGTGGTTGTAACTGTACCAAAGGGTGCAAAAATTGAACTGTTTAATTTTCCTTTTGCCTGTTTATCGGTTTTGTTCTTGAAGGGGATTATTGGTGGGTATAGGAATATTGCTTGGTTGTTTTACTTGTTGTTTTTTTGTGTTTCTGTTAATACACACATACCTTTTAATAAAGGGCTGTTATTTTCCCTTTTCCACAATTTGTTTTCTTTCAATTGGAGCCTCTTAATTTTGGATTTATAATTGCTTAGAAAGAAAAGTTTGGGTCTTTTCTCCTAACCCATCCTCACCAAAAGACCTTTGTCTCATTTAAACTGGGACAGAGGCCCAGGGATTTCTCAAATTACACTACAAAGTTCATAGGTCACTAGGTGCTATGTTAATGTGCCCAAAGTTCTGCAATTTTTCCAGGAGTACTTAGACCATATTATATCCTGGGCAGGGTAGTTGGATCCATGTAATATTTCTCTCTTCATGATTTTTTTATAATTTGTAAAGATTTGGAGAAGAGGTCTCTTCTCTAGTTATGACCAGGGCAGTGTGAAATCCACCAAAGATGGAGCTGTATTATTAGCAAACAAAAAAGATACCATAAAGTGAGGCAACATGGTTTTTGGTGCATTTTTGGGCATATGTTTGGTACAGTCTTTTGTAATTGTACACTAGCCATAGATTCATTGCCTTGATCTTTGAGTGGAATAATCTACAAACTATCTGAAAGACTGTTTTGTCATTAAACTGTTGTCACGTACTGTACACTTTCATGTCTTACTGAAATCTATCTATGCTTTTCTGAGAGTATGAAAATCACTAGTTTTCTCATAAGGTAAGATTTATTACTTTGAAATTCCCAGAGGCTGATTCAGATAAAGATCAGCAGCATGCTAGATTTTTTTTTTTTTTTTTTTTTTTTTAACTTTGCCTTGTTTTTACAGACTTTGGTTGCGATAGTAGCCATCGATATGCAGGACTGCAAGATGGGGATCCAAGCACCAAGATCCAAGCACATTGATCAAATGCTGTCAGCAACTGATTACAGACATTTTGGATTGAGTGATTTGACAGACGTTATCTAGGCATACTGTGTGGTAGAAGGAGGGTTAAAATCCAATTTTGTGCAGCAATATTTTACAGCCTTACCTTTGACTGACAGATTTTAAGGCCAAAGGAGACTGTTAGATTGTCTAGTCCTGCATATTACAGGACATTATATTTCTTTCAATGACTCAAGACTAAGTACATTTTCTGGAAAGATGCCTAGCTTTGATTTGAGAGCATCAAGTAATGAACAATATACAATTCCCTTTGGGAGTTTGTTCCAGCTGTTAATCACCTATGCTGTTAAATTTTTTATCTTGTTTCTATTTTGAATTTTCCTGTCTACCTTTTCTAACTACAGGGTTCTGTCTTTCCCTGCTAGATTAAAGACTTCTTTAGTACCTTGTGAGGGAGCTTATACACTGCAATCAAGCTACCTGTCAGTCTGCGAGGGTGTTTTTGCTGAGATAAACAGACTGATATTTTCAATTCTTCACTCACCTGAATTTTCTGCAGCCTGGAATAATTTTGCAGCTTTTTTTTCTACAACATCTCCAATTTTTTCAGTGACATTTTAAAAATGAACTGTGTGCAGTATGCAGAACAGGAGGCAGTTTGCCAGTATCAATCTCACCAGTGCTATCTAGAGGCAGAAAAGCACCACTGCTTTTCATTACTCCTCCTCCTTGCTTGTTCCTTCTAGCTTTCATTAAACTGTGTTTTCTCTATATTTTACTGGGAATTAATTTTTGGTTTTCTGTAATGGCCTTAAATTTCTTTTTCACTCTTTCTGCTCTCAGGAAATATTTTCTCATTGTACAGCACGTGCGGGACTTGGGATTTCGGAAATGGAAAGGAAGGGAATTTTTTTTTCTCTGTAAAAAATTCATTATATTTCCATTCCAACTTTGGTCCCTCTGGTCTTAACCTTGTCTACTAAGTCTGTGTAACCTTCATGTGCTTCTTCTGTGCTCACATAATACATACTTCTGACTTATACTTAGAAACATGGGGATTTACACTATTCACTTCTAGAAACAGACCCAGATTAATAATAAATCTTTATTGCAGGTTATTTTTGCAACTAATCAATTATCTAATTATCTGTATTTTTAATATGTGCTTTGTTGTACTTTTTATCATTAATTTGCTAAATAAAGGATAAGAGCTGTTAAGTCAGAAGCCTCATAAATCGTTTTATTTGTGCAGTAAATTCACCAAAGTTCGTATCTTACCGAAGATTGAATCTGATTTGATTTACAAGAGGTTTTTTTCCACTTAGAGGTTATCAGTTGACCTTGATTATATTATTTTCATTTAGTTTTAATATTTAAATATTATAATCCCATGTCAGCTTTTCTGTCTCTTCCTAGTACGACATAATTAACCCACAATTTCCCATTGCAGCAATCTTAAATTTTCTAAATTGTTTAGAGAGTCTTCAATATGTTAACTAATATAACACTAGCTAAGAAAAGACCAGAAAATCCTTCACCAAGTTATTAAAATGTGTGGATAAAGTTACAGGCCTGTTGATGTAAAACTAAATAATTCTAATAGGTTCCCTTCAACATTGCCCTCAGTTATGAATGGATTTAATTGGAACCCTGTAAAATGATGTTAGTTAAGTTGTGTTTCTTTTAAAATCCTGAGCAGAAGTATTGGTACTACTTTTTTTCTGTATCATTATTTACAAGTCATTATATCCTTTGTTGGAATATCCATGGCATTTCTTTATTTCTTAGATACCTTAAAAACTCATTGCTTTTCTTAAGTTATTTCCACCACTTCTTTTCCCTCATGTTTTATCTTCTCATGTAAGTACGTTTGCTATTTAATTTCGGTCCTTGTTATTGCTTTTTGAGTTCAGTCTTTCTCATTCACTACAATACAATCTTAATCCCGTAACAGAAGAAACTGGTGCTCTTAAGGTCACTTTTGTTCATTATACAGTTTTGTTCAGCAACAGATCTGATCCACCTGTGTTCTGATATGCAATGCAAGAGTACAAAAAATTGTGCAAAGTTTGCTCAGATCACACTACTTCTGAATTCCATTTCTTGATAGTCAATACAGTTTTAGCTGTTGTTTGGGTTTTTTTAAAGAAAACTAAAATGGAAAAAACCCTCCAAAAATGTATTCCTGCAGTTCATACTGACACAGAAATAAGCCATCAGTAGGATCAGAACCTGTTCAGTCTCCAGAAAGATGTTTCAGCAGATCTGGAGTTGCTGGAGTGCAGCCTGGATGCTTACTTATCGCAAGCCACAGAAAGCCTGATCACGCTACACAGCTGAGAGGTGGGAAACACAACTTGACTCTTCATCCATAGTTTTTCCATGTTTTAATCAGGTGTGACTGACAACATGGCAGTGGTAAACTGCAAGAATCTAGATGTCTGTTCCAGGATACTATCTTCCATTAGATCTTGGAAAGTGTACTTCAGTGAGTTCAAGGCCTTATTGCCCATCCTAGCCAAATCCCTTTTCCCACTCCATCTGCTTCTTCCCTACACTGGTTTCCCTGTCCTTTCCAGCTCCTTGTCCTGTTTGACCCTTCTCATACTAATCTCTTTCTCAGGTAGTCAATCCCTTTAACACACTGCTTTTCCTGCTTTCTCCCATTTCTACCATTCCTTGCTACTTTGATCTCAGACCTTTTCCTTCACTAGCTCGCAAAATGCTACTGCTCCCAAATGCTATTGGCCTTAATCATTATCTCCTCACTCTGGAGTCAGTCTCTGGCTCCCTACTCTGTCTTTCTCTGTAAAACCTTCTCGATATCTCTGATTTAAATGTACTTGGGGTTTTTATTCCAAGCTGGCAGGGGAACAGAGAGCATGCAAGAGTTGCAGTACATCAGGACCACAATAAATTATGGCAGAAGCGAAGATTTTTTGCTTAGATGGGGTCATGAACATCTGTTTGTTGACAGTCTTGAAAAATCCTTGTCACTCTCCATGCTCTATTTGCCACTCTAGATTTCTTAAATATTACTAAGTTTTGGGGTTTTATTTATTTTCCCCCTGTCAGAGAAAGGGAAAGGGGGAAGAAAAAAGGATTAAACTAGAGCAAAAGACTAACCCTGCTGTATTTCAGATTTTCTCTTTCAGAATTCTTGGGGAAAAAGTTCTAAGACTTTAAAATACTAATGTAGAGAAGGAGATATTTCCATGAACTCTGTCTTTGAATAAAAGGCCTAAACTAGCCAAAGCTTACCCCTCTGTGTACAAAAATAGAATTGCCATGACAGTATCTGTTTTAAGTTGGAAAACCAAAGCAGAAAATATAGTTTCTTTAGCCGTTGATATTATTGCCATAGAACTTAACTGAAACATTCTGTTTTATTTTAGGCTTGATGAATAGTGTAGAAATTGACCTTAGAGGACAAATTTCTGTTATCTTGTTTATACCAATGCTCTACTGCCAGATTGTAAGTCACTTATTGCATAGCAGTCTGACAACCGTGTTTTTGTGATAAATGCATAAAAGACAACCTAATCTGTCAGGTTGTTGTTATCTAACAAACTAACATTAATAAATATAAAAATATCTATTTTTGACAAGAAATGAGAATCACAAGATCATGCATTATATTTTCATGATCTGTGGAGATACCCTATAGTTGTTCTTGCCCTTAGGAAAATTCGTCTTAAAACCCCCTAAATTTAGCATTACAAGATTAGATTTCAAAAACATTTAGCATCACCATAATAGAACCTACAGAAATGCGTAAGTGTGGTAGCTGCCTATTTCACAGTTTATGTTTCAATGGTATCTTACGTACTTAGATACTTTTGAAACAGTGATACATCTGAAGACATTTTAATACTTCTGAATACCTGGATAATAAACACTTAAAACAACAAGCTGAAATGTCAAACTGTGAGTATGGCTTTCAGGACTTTAGAAAACCTTTATTTCAGATTTTTAGAAAGAAAACAATTAATAAGAGTACAAAGAACTCATGAGCCATTGAAATAGACCATCAAGGAAAATTAAGAGTTCTATGCACTATGACAAAATATTTAACACATTAATGTCTTTTTTAACTAACAGTTTTTCTTGGCTGAGATTTAGATATCAATTTATAAAAAGAACTGTCTTCATTTTATGAAATTATAGAAGTGTTTGTAATGCAAATTCAGAGTGGGATATTCAGTAGTAATAATGGAAGTACGTTTGCCAAAGTAGGGAGTGAATACATCTACATACATCCATGCACATGAATTTTTGTGAACTCTTACACATGCATGTGAGGAATTGGGTATGTCATGCAAGATTTAGAAAGCTGAGTGTTTCGAATCCAGTTGTCACCCTTTCCCACATTCTTTCTTAGTTCCCTTCCATCATGTGGACTCCCTCTTTATTCCACTAGTGCTTTTCCATTGCCTCTTCTACAGTGACTTGATAATATGAACATCAATAAGACTGGACAGGGTAAAAAATGTGAAAACTTAAGAGTGCCTCACATTTTAGTCAAGCCAAAGAGAAGTCAGCCTTGCATTTTACAGTCTTGTTAAGAGGCAAAAGAAATGGTACACTTGGAGATGGCACAAGGACTCCCACTGCCCCTTGGGGAATGGGGTTAAGGGGCTCTTTTCAGGCATGCAGCTGTACAACTCTGTGCTGAAAGGTTTGCACTTAAACTCCACTTACCTGCATTTAAAAACTTTCCCACTAATGTTTTCAATTTTCAGATATTTTAAGTATAATTGAATCTCTAATAACTTTTTACTGGTCTTCTCTGTGACACCAATATTTAATTTCAGATTTTGCAGGGCTTGCAGTTTCCACAGACTCACATGTGACTCAGAATTTAGCAGGTGTAGAAAATGGCCACAGTTCAGAAAAATGAAGACAGCGTGTATATCTGTCATAATGATAGATTATATGAGATATTAGAATGGTAATGGATAATGCACCTCAGGGTTTGTCTGAGCCCTTAAAAAACTGGTTTGCTTATTCATCCAGAGCTGCAACATTTTCTTTTGTTTATGCTTTGCTTTATCAACTTCAATTTTTCCAGTTAAGAAAAAAAAAACAACCAAAAAGTAAAACACTCAAACGAAACAAACAAAAAGAAAAACGCCAGCAACTTGTCACATAATGAATTAATAAATTAAAATCAAATAAATGTTTAGATAAACACACCTTGCAATTTTTGCCACATTGCTAAGTGGTAAATAGTAGAATTATTTTATGGTTCCCTTGAAAATGCTTAGTTAAATTTTTTAGGTACAACTTGAGGTGTTCTAGAAATCTTATATCATATAACCTTTCCATATGTATTTTTGGTATAATGAACTTGCCAAACATTGTAATGCAGAATAATTGTTCATTCCCCAGCATTATTGTGCATGTACTACTTTTGTCTATATAGATGTCCAATTTTTATGGAAATTGTCATTAAAAAGTATAACTCTACTCAAATAAATGCTGGAAATATGTGACTGCATTCTTGTAATTTCCACTGAATTTTTTTTAATTTAAACATAACTGGTTTCCCCTGTAACATAGGAAAAAAAAAACATATTCTTCAATTAATCACAGCTGTGACAGAATGTCAATGAATAAAAAAGATATATGGGATTAAAAAAGAATTAAAAAGAAAACAATCAGAGAAGATTTTGTAGCTGTGGACCTGAAGTGAATATAAAAAATAAAATAAAGGGGAAAACTAATTTTAGATATTCTTCTATAGTGAATGCCTGAGTGAAACAGTATCTACCTCAATTTTATTTTCTTTCTCTCCACATAACAATATAAATGTCAGATCAGAGACTAGTGCTGTCGTGAAGATGCAGGATATCCTCCCAATTTAAAAAAAAAAGAAGTCACACTGATGGGTGGACAGAGCAGTCCTCAAAATTGCTTCTTTTAAGCCACCAACTCAGTGACTGAAGAAAGCATCTCACCTGGCAGTGTCTCAGATCAGAAAAAACTAACTCAGAGTCTCAGGTAGACAATTCTCATGATGATTTTTTTCTATGTATTTGACTGACTTCTCTCTTAGGGAAGCAAATTCCCTCAATATTGATAATCCTATATGCATGTATGCAACAGAACATAGACCTCCTCAAAGCTGTTTTTTATTCCAAAAATTACAAATAAATACAATCAAGACAGCCATCGATATGAGGTAGAAAAAAATAGACTTAGCTTTGGTTTATGAATCTCTTTGTTACCTGTGAATCTAGATTTAAGTCAGACATTATCAGTCATTGTCTTTTCAACCTCCTTAAGCACAAGAGGGTGAAGTACTCCTATAATGAAAATGCAGATGGGAAACTTGTTCCACGCGTTCTCATTAGGGCAAGAACCTCAAGGCAATTCCTACATTGGTGCTGTCCCCTGGCATTCAAGGAACAGTGGGTTATAGCAAATCAATCCATCTATTGTTTACACTTTTTGTTCTGCTACCAGCCTGCTCACATCTTGTGTGGTCCCCTCTGCAGTGTTCAGGAAAGCATATACACTTTCTTCATGCTCAGGATGTCTTTGACTTAAATAGCACCAAGTTCATTATGCAAACTCCTTTTGTTATCTCACGAATCCTCAACATACTCTCCAGCTCTCCCTGTGGAGATTTTGTTGTTACAGCTGTGTGCTTCTTTGATTAAATAAACAAGTTCACCTATCATTTTAATTGCAAGTTCATCCAGTAGGTTATTATTTATTCTGAATGGAGAAACCATTCAGATTTGATAAGGCTGAAGCAAAAGCTGAGGGCAGTCTGTTGTAAGCAGTGAAGGAGGGAGCTGGGAGGCAAAATTTCCTGTAATCACTGATTAGACTGTCTTGTACCTCAGTGCATCAGTCTGTGAAATACTAAGTGGAAGCGGACTGGTTATTCCTATGTCTTTTTAAACGTCACTCATGGCTAGCAAAATTCAAGTTTGTAACCTTTTAGCCAGAGTCTAGTAATGTCAATATGACTTCTGCTGCTTTTAAAAGTCTTGAGGAGAGCTGGTTATTTTCTCAGTTGATTGAATTTTGCCACATCATATGTCACTCTTTTGAAAGTGTTTTTGGTCTGCTAAATCATAATGCACACTGCAATGACTAAACAGTAGCACATCCCAGAAAGACAGCTGCAAGCCTACAGCTATGTTTTAAAGGGCATTCCACATCCCCTGTGTTATCACAGTTAATTACAGGAAGACTCATCAGTTTGAATTCTGTCTTTAATGTGAACCCATTTGAAATTCTGATTTTGAAGACGACCCTTTGAGGAAGACAATCTATAAACTCAGTGCCAAGACTTTCACTGCATATAAAACAAGTTCCATCATTGGCCATGAAGTTTAACTGAGTTAGAAAGAAACGACAAGTGTGGAACAAAACCGAAAACCTCATGACAATTTTACAGTATCTTGTTATATAATATCTTAGGGTAAATTTTGCAGTCTTTTTTCTAAGGAAAATCCCTGTCTTATTCAGTTAGTTGCTAGGGAAATTAACCCTCTCTTAATTGTACCTGCTGTTTCAATAATATGTTCCAAACATATTTAAGCACATGCCTAACTAAAAACCAATGAACACTTAAATATTTATATTTATGCATTGGCTTTTATAGAAAAGCAGTGGGGCAGGGTGAACCAAGAGCTGCTCTGCTCTTCACAGGCTACCTCCAGGTTTAACAACTTTTTAGGGAAAACAGATACTTGTGTGTCCTTTGGTGCTATCCATCAGTGGGGCAGCAAGAGGAATCCTGGTGTATTTTGGCTGTGTTTTACCATCTCTGTGAAACCACGACAGAACCGAGCTCCCAGGATTGTATAGTTTGTGAGCAGCTTTGAACCTCCTTGCCCCATCACCAACAAAACTGCAAGCTGTCAGTCACTGCATTCTCTGGAAACTGTGCTCAACCTCATGCATTTGATGCTTGATCATTAGAGTCCCTTGTATTCCACAACACTACTGTGGTTTGTTCAGATACACAGGGCTCCAGTTGTGTCTGTCAGGGTTGGCATCCAGTGGCCACTGAAGGCTCTCCTCTCTCACTGGGGTGACACCCAGTTCATGTCCATTTAATTTTCCATGCATCCATGTCAGGAAGGCAGACGCTCATGAACTGACACTCTGGTGAAAAACTTCATGTGTTGTAGTCTGAAATGTGAAAAAAGTTGTAAATCCTAAACCATAAAAAAAGTGTAAGAACTACTTAGGTATACCTATTAATAATAAACCTCAGTGACTTTTAATTAATCAGTTGTTCCTTAAGTAAGATATATTTTCTTTTATACATAAATGCCTTATCAGATATGTGACTTCAGGTATAAAACATGAGACAGAGTAGCATCATTGCAGGCAGTGTTTCTTCCTAGAAACACTCTGCTGTCTTCACCAGAGAAAACATGCAAGCTGTTTGGCATCTTCAGTGGCTTCAAAGTAGTTCATGAAACCCTATTCAAAATCAGAGATGTGATTTGCCTTTTGGTTTGAGTATCATCCATGGAAAGGAGACATGCAGATGCTCTGGAAACTAAGTAACCACATGCTCCAGCATGCAAGGCATAGCTATACTTATCTCACAGTGAAGCTTTAATGAGTTCTAGCAGCTTCTACCTTTGTAAGAGAGCAAAGCAGGCAGCAGTAGCCTATTGCAGTAGAACTCCCACCTCCCTTTAAATAGCTGAATGTCAAGGATTACCACTTTGAGACCAGACATGCACAGAATAATTTAAAGATTATTCTGAAACATAGCTAAGTACATACAAGTCAGCATATGAAAAACATAAATAATATATACTGCAAATCATCATTCATGGCTAGGCTTCGCAAACGAAGATTTGAAAGGGCTCTACCCACGCTTGCTACAAGCGCGCTGATGGCTAAAAAGGCCAATGCGAGATAGACAAGTCCGGTTGCAGAAGGCACAGCAGAAAGACTCCCCAGGTGATATCGACAAGACGCGATTCTTTCTGCGTTGTCTTTTCTCCTCGAGAGTGATCCTGCGTGTGTTCTCAAAAGCAGCAGCAGCGTTATAGATGGTGTGTCTCCAGGCCTCCCGATTAGAGGCCAGGGTAGACCAATGGTGATGATCAATATGGCCAAGGCTGAGGGATTGTTTCAGGGAGTCCTTGAACCTCCTCTTCGGGGCTCCTCTCTTACGGCAACCAGTGGCAAGTTCCCCATAGAGCACGATCTTAGGAGGCGGTAGTCCTGCATCCTGGAGACGTGCCCTGCCCAGCGCAGCTGTGTTCTCAGCAGCATGGCCTCAATGCTCGTGACTGCTGCCTGTTCAAGGACAGACGTGTTGGTCACATAGTCAGTCCAGTGGATGTTTAGAATTGTGCGGAGGCAGCGCTGATGGAAGCGTTCTGGGAGACGCAAGTGGTGCCGGTAAATGACCCATGATTCGGACCCGTACAAAAGAGTAGACAGTACAACAGCTCTGTAAACACTGATCTTGGTACTTTTCTTCAGGTGTTTGTTTTGCCACACTCTTTTATGGAGTTTACCGAAAGCTCTGTATGCCTTTGCTAACCTGTTGTCTATTTCTGCATCAATCTTACCGTCTGAGGAGATGATGCTACTTACAGTGAAGCTTTAATGAGTTCTAGCAGCTTCTACCTTTGTAAGAGAGCAAAGCAGGCAGCAGTAGCCTATTGCAGTAGAACTCCCACCTCCCTTTAAATAGCTGAATGTCAAGGATTACCACTTTGAGACCAGACATGCACAGAATAATTTAAAGATTATTCTGAAACATAGCTAAGTACATACAAGTCAGCATATGAAAAACATAAATAATATATACTGCAAATACATACTGCACATACATCAATGTAAACTTCTCAGTGTCTTCATGGTTTGAAATAAACAAAAAATAATGGTTATATGGCTGTTATTTGCTCTATTTATCTCATCTGGTATAGTTAATGTGTAAAAAATTGAGCAACATTTATCAGAAAAAAACCCAGTCATTCTTTTGGGTATATTAATAGTCACTGGGTGCTTTTAGTGCTCCAAGAAATGCACCATACCTGAAGTCCGTTGTCATTCTTAATGTGACTCTGCCCAGTGGAGGGTGGGGAAGGGGAAGAAGACTGAGAAGGACACTTGCAGAAATGATCTCATTTGTGCACCAGGATGTTACTTGAAATAGTCATTATGCCATGACAAGTAGATCATATTGATTTTTGGCAATCGTCTCCGATGAAAGTATTTTGACACTTTGAAGATTCATCATCAGCATAGGCAAGAGTTATCTATAGTTTGTCAGTGCCATAGAAGCAACGTTTTAAATTAAAGGCTTAACTTTGTGAATGTGTGTGTAACCATGTGAATTGATTTCTGCTAACTGACCCTGATGAAAACAGAAAAAGTTACAAGATCAATAATATTTAGATACTTATCTGCCTACCACAATCTGTGCTGTATTTGAGAAGGTAATATTTCCAAGACAATTTTTTAACCAGCTACAAAACTGTCAAAGAAGATAAACTATCTTTAAATCAGAAAATAGCTTCTTTCCTGCTGTCTTATCAAACAACACCATACAGTCTAGAAATGTGTGCTTGCTGAATTACTAATTGGAAAATTTTTGTGTATTGGATGAGAAGTTATGACACTTGATTTGTATAAACATGTTTTAAAAAAAAATTACCTCCTAGAAATAAAGCAAAACATGAAGGAGTGAAATATTTAATATTATTTTTGTCAGATGAATGCAAATATAGAGGAGAAAATTACTGAATTTCAGGTGTTACCCTAAAAAAAAAAAAGGGAAGTTTAAAGTAGAAACAGAACATAGAATTTGAAAGAGACGTCAGCAGCATCAGAAGGTTGAACACAGAATCTGAAGCCCAGCTGTGAATATCCTGGAGACATCTTAAAGGTTAATCAAACACTTGCTGAAAGTTAGTCAATATTTCAGTAATGTTGAACTTCAGATTATATTGTTATTGGTAGTTGACTGGCAGGTGGCAACATATATTGCATGGCCTAGCATGTGACACTGACAGTTAAGAAAAATGGTGCAGAATCATGGTTCTGGTCTTCAAACGGCCAGATTTCACTGCTGAATTGATGCATTACATTCAAGGGCTACTAGAGACCAAAAAACAGAGATCACTGTTTGATCAAAAAATCAGGCTGCAAAACACTACTTACACCAAAATGTGTTGGAATGATCACTGGTATGTCCTAGTCTCTCAGCTTTGCCCAGGAATTGTCTGATAGTTGACACACATCCAAACTCTGCTGTGAGTGGTCCTAAAGGTTTAACAGTGTGACTAAAGACAGCTCAGCACTTGGGGCCCCTGGAGATGGTTTATTTACTGATACAGATGTCACAAATGCTGCAGAACACCTTCTGGATTTTGGCTCTAATTCTTGCATTTTAATATCATCTCTACTAAAAAGGTGTTACCACTTTATTAAAACTAAATAAAATCAGAATTGGAGTTTTAAATCCTGGTTATTAAAAAAGAAATATTTTCCCTGAGATTCTGTCTACATTGTAGTCTGATGTCTCACAATTCACCTTGAGCATTTTTTGGTCTTGTTATCAAGGTAGGTGTTGTATCACTTCAAACAGGTGTGCTCAGCAGCCTTGAATCCTTTGTGCTGTCCTAGGGGACATCCTTACTGTCTATCAGGACATGAGCTGGTTGAGTGTTGTTCCCCATTTCTCAGCCATGGTGTTCTCCAAGAAGTCTCCTTGGAGTAGGTTTGCTCTGCAGACAAGGTACCCAAGATACACACACACAGACTGGGACTGCAAAGTGCATCTCTTAAAACAGAGGCAGAGTCTCACGTCTGGAGAGTCCACTCTGATGAGCTCTTAGGTGTTGTGTTCAGAGGAGTAATATAATGATTCAGCAAGCTACCAATGCTAGTTCATATGGTTTTAATAGAAAAAAAGAGGAAAAATATTTTAGATACCATATTGAATATTTTTTTAATTCAGAAATAAAAGTACAGACATTACTACTGCAGTTAACTCCCTAAATACGGTATTCTATCTGACTTACGGACTAGATGAGATATGACATCAAATATATAAGAAAGTGCAGAAAAGTTCAGATGTCTTGAACAAAGGATGTTTAAGCTATCAAAGCCACCTGATCAAGTTTTAAAGAAGGTAAATTCTCCCACAAGTGTTTTGTAACTCAACTAGGGCACAAAATAAATTATTATCTTTTTCTGTGTTTGTTCATAGGTTGATACATAACATAATGCATCCACAATGCATTTTCAAACAGTTCCCTGCATTTTGATCTAGTGTGTCTGTATGATGGCTAATACAAAATCTTAATGAATTGTTCTTATTGCCTAAAAAAAAAAAAAATCTCTAGTGTAAAGACCTATTTTCTTCCAGTTAAAATTTTCTCTTCAAAGAATGATCTCTCGCTTAACATGAGAAAACACATACCCTGCAAACCTGCATTATTTAGTACTCTTCATCTTCCAATGCATTATTTAACTTTCAACAACATACCTGAGGACATAATCCAACACAAAAGTAGACAACGAACCCCCTCCTCCCCTATCTAAAATGCTAGATGAAGTATACTCATTATTTGTGGTGTTTATTTTAAGAAAAATGAACTGTGAAGAGTAGCTTCAGGTATTGAATTTGTTTTATTGTTGTAAGCTTAAAACAAAGCAAAACAAATGACAAAAGAATAATACTTCAGGCTTTCATCCAGGAATATATTCTGTGTGTACATTCCTCTTGTAGATGGTAGGTAAATTCAAATGAAAGTTCAAGAATATGCCTAAGGATAATACTTATAACATATTCAAGCCAATGTAATTTGATAATCAGTATCAAGTCTTTAAAATCCCATCTTCTACGGAATTTAACACCGACAATTACTAGTTCTGATAATGCAAAACAACAGCTGAAGTAAAAATACTGAATGCAAGGCTAGAATGCAAGTTAAATGGAACAATAACACTTAATTCATATGCTTAAAAAGAAGTATTTAGATCAATGAAAAATAATTATTTTCCACACAGAAACTCTGCTTACAGCATAAAGTAATTCATATAGTTGTCCAAAACATACATACATATAAGTTAATTTTGAAAATTGTGGTCCATTTAAATAAGTTAAACAAATTTTTAAGTGATTTAAAAATACAGGAACGTAAGTTACAAGATAATTTGAATTCAAATCAGTAAATAACTCCCATACTTGAAGTTACATTATTGATTTTCAAGCATATAAAATACAAAAAGCAATAAGTATTTATACCCCTGCAGGAAAAATAACTCAATTACCTCACAAAATCCTGTTATCAGTTTAGCAACTAAAATAAACATTTGCTGAAAGTAACATTGCTTGTTGTTTTCTTTTTCAGAGTATTATTTTACATGCATAAATAACTCAAAAATTAATGTTGCCCATATCACACTCAATTTGATATTTTTAGATAGATTAATGCACTTTTCTTATTTTTAAAAAATTATGCTTAAGGTAGACTGAGGGAGGACTCTGGGGACTTTTGAAATTTTTCTTCTAGTTCCTGTGCTTATTTGAATATTTTTCTCTAACTTACATACCAATCACATGCATTAATTTATTCAGAGAAGAAACCCCAAAATTTTTATTCAAGGCAACCTAATCGTAAATAATATAGCAAATATCTCAAACTTTAAAGGCAGATAATTTATTTCTGTGTTTCTGTTGAGATTGAAACCAGTGGAGAAATGAAAGCTCTCAAATTTCTACAGATCTACTTGAACACATGCAGAAATCATTCATATGTAGCAAACTAAACACCATTATTACTCCTTTCTGGTACTGATATATTATTATATTTTCTAAATGTAAGTCAAGGGATTAAAGGACCAAATACAGACTTGTTGATTTTAATGTCAGTTTTACCCTCTAAAAAGTAGAAAATAAAGAAAATTCTCTCTGTATGACCAATCACTACATTGTGCAATAAATGTTTTTCATAGTTTCTGGTAGTTTATAATATCAGAAATATATTAGTGAGCAGTGGAAAGCCTCAGCATTAAAATCTATCATACTTCACTGGATTCAATTACTTGCTCCCACTAATCATTAAGATTTCTGTGATCCCATTCATGCTGACAAGATCCAGGATTTCAGGAGTTAAGTACCATATATTTTTATACATGTACATGAATATCTACGAACCTATATATGTTATCTCTATTACTCCAAATAACATATAGACATGGACCCATTCTTTCTATATTTCTTTATCTTCCTTTGTCTTACCGCTTAGTGACTGTTTTACAAAGCAGAGCTTGTATTCATTTGAGTTTATTAATAAGAGAAGGCAATTTTCACTGAATAATCATCTCTGTTTGGTAAGCAATCCCTTAGTTATTGTTATGCATTAACCATTTTTTTAGTAGGAAGGTCAAGAAAGAACACTGGTCGTTTCACACATAGGCAACATTATAAACGATCAAATCTAAATATTTTAAGTGTAATTTTTATTGAATATTTATATTATGGTAGCTATTATGTGCTCATCAGAATTGTTGTCATGCTGAGCCAGCTACCAATCAAACAGAACACCCTGCTCTCCCAAGCTTAGACATTCAACAACTAGATATTCTGAGATAACATTGATTCATACAGAGTCCAGATTTCAGTAATAATATGGTAATGGTTTCCTTCCTGAATCAGCATCTTCTTTGCTTTTAGTAATCTGAAGGAAACCCAGAGCCCACTGAAGAGAAAATATTGGTAGGCTGATGACTTGGTTTTATTCTATTCTTTTATTGAACTGTACAGGTTGAAGAAGAATAATGCTTGATACAACTTTGACTATGTCATTTTGCCACATGAGTGTAACATCTGGTAGTACCAGAAGAACTGATCATTACAGGAATGCTGAGTGCCTTCTGCCTTTGGACCTAATTAGAATAGTCCCAGCAATAGTTTACACACAGCTGAAAGAGTAGTTGTAGTGTGTGACTCCCTTCTGAGGGAAACTGAAGACCATATATGCCACCGAGACTCACCTCACAAGGAAGTCTGCTCCCTCCTCAGGTAGGGGCCTGAGAAAGCGATATTACCAGGAGACTCCATGCACTAATTTGGCCCCCTGATTATTTCCCACTGTTGGTTGTGTAGATCAGCAATGACAAGGTCTATAAGAGAAGTATCAGGGAATAAAAAAAGACTTCAATGCACTAGGCCACCTGGTGGAAGTGACAGGAGCACTTCAAATGCTAACAGCTCGTGTTATCGATTCCTACCATAGCAGGGATGAATGTGAAAAGGAACAAAAAAAGATGTGACCAATGAATGGCTTAAAGACTGATGCCATCAGTGGAATTTTGGGGGTTTTTTTGACCATGGGGCATTTTATATGGCACCAGATCTTCTGGAGACAGATGAAATTCACCTATGTAGAAGGGGAAAAAGGATGCTAGCCCATGAGTTGGCAGGGTTGATTGCTTTAAACTAGTTTTGAAGGGGGAAGGGGATGAGACCAGGTTCAGTAGAGATGAGCCTACAGGTGGCATGTCTGAAGTTAGTGACAAAATCAGTAGCCCAAACTAGTTGCAGTGCATGTGCACCAGTGCACACAGTAAGGGTAAGAAACAGGAAAAGCTGGAGGTCACTGTGCAGCAGGAAAGCTATGACGTAGTTGCTGTCATGGAAAAAGGATGGGATGACTGACATGACTGAAGTGCTGCAATTGATGGTTATAAACTCTTCAGAAGGGACAGGCAAGGAAGGACAGGTGGTGGGGTTTCTCTGTACATTAAGAGAGTGTTTTAACCATATAGACCTGAGGATAGTGGCCCAGTCCTGTTCAATATCTTTACTGGTTATCTGGATGGGGGGATCGAATCTTGTCTTAGTAAGTTTGGGGATGACACCAGATTGGGGGAGGAGTGATGATGTGCTGGAGGGAAGGAGGGTTCTGCAGAGAAATCTGGACCCATGGGCCGAGGCCAACTGGGTGATGCTCAACAAGACCAAATGCCGGATCCTGTCAATACAACAGTACAGGCTGGGGACAGAGAGGCTGGACAGTGACCCAGGAGGTACTGATTGACAGTGGCTGAACATGAGCCAGCAGTGTCCAGGTGACTGAGAAGGTCAAGGGCATCTTTAATTACATTGGAAATAGTATAGCCAGCAGGACTATTGCAGAGATTCTTCCCCTGTGCTCTGCACTGGTGATGCCAAACCTTCAGTGCTGTGTGCAGTTCAGAGATCTTCAATTCAGGAAGGACATTGTAGTCCTGGAGTGAGACCAGAGAAGAGCAACAAGTCTGGTGAAGGATCTGAAGCATGAGTTCTGTTAGGAGCTGTTGAGGGAGCTGGGGTTGTTTAACCTGAAGAAAAAGAGGTTCAGGGTTGACTTTATCCCTTGCTACAACAACCTGAAAAGAAGCTGTAGCCAGGTGGGGGTTGGTCTCTTCTCCCAGGCAACCAGTGACAGGACAAAAGAGGACATAATATCAAGCTGGCCCAGGGGAAGCTTAGGTCAGACATTAGGAGGAATTTCTTCACAGAAAGGGTGATTATATACTGGAATGGACTTCCCAGGGAGGTGGTGGAGTCACCATCCCTGGAGGTGATGGAAGGGGAAGAAGGAAAGACTGGATGTGCCATGTTCTAGTTGACGAAGTGGTATTTAGTCCTAGGTGGACCAAATGGTCTTAGAGATCTTTTTCAGCCTACTTGATTCTGTGATTCTAAAATATCATTATGGGTCTCTGAAATGTCCAGAACAGTACCACTTCTCATTGGTTTTATTTATGTCCATAATTGTTCTGGTAATAATTTTAGAAGCTCCATTCCAACACTTCAAAGTTGTTCACTGCAATAAACTAGTTATCACAAAAGAGGTCCACTTTCCTGTCACTTTGTCATGCATAACTGCCTGGGAAAAGATTAATGAAATTATTAAGTGCTCCTTCTGTGTGAAATTATGATTCTCTTCAGGAAGAGGGTGTATCCACTCTTCCTCTTTTCGCACTACTTAAAATGGAAGTATGAAGTTAGTGGAAAATTATGGCTGAACCATGCTGACCCACTTAACGAGGATTGGTAAATATGAAGAATAATTTTTTTTTTTTTTTTTTTTTTACTCTTAGCATGAGCACTACTAACATAGAGTTCCAGGAGTGCCATTCTTTTCTCTGTTTACCGAGAGATCCTGCTTTTGCAAAACAGTTGTCAAGACCTCACCAATACATTGAATGCTGCATATTGCAAATGAGTACCTGCCCCTGGTGGTCTAGTGGTAAGGGCACAGCGCTATCACCGCTGAGACCCGGGTTCGATTCCCGGTCAGGGCCACTCCCGGGCAGGTGGGGCTCGTTAGCCCTTAAAGGCAACCCACCTACGTCCTAAGGACCTCGCTGCCACCATCCAAGCTCGCTTGGCCCCGGCAGATGAACCTTAGGATTAAAGGGTGGGCTCAGTTCCGCACACACTGTGTCTCACCTAAAAAATCCAATGCGCAGGCTGGAAGGTGTAAAGACCTTCCCCGGATCTTCGCTCGCGAAGACTGGCCATTATTTTTTTTTTTTAATTTTATTTTTTTATTTTATTTTTTAATTTTTATTATTATTATTATTATTATTATTACCTGCCTGTAGGGACATACCCATTCATTATACCAGTTCCATCAAAGCCCAGCTTCTTAGTCTACTGAGATGTATTCTGCTATCTCTGCTATGCTTCTTCAGATCTTCAAGGTAGTATTTTGCTGTAGGCAACGTGGATTGGAAAAAAAAAACCTATTTGGAAAAGCTAATTAGAGAAAAATATTTCCAGTGTACTTTTGTGAAGTTAAAAAAGGAGAGGAAAAATTGTATTTTAATTAAAAAAAAAGGGCAGATCAGGGTTTTTTGAAATGCAACAGTTTTCTATACTCCTAGCCATTTCATTGATTTGCAGATCTGTTCCAAGCCTTCATTCAGTGAAACAAATCATAATGATGCTAGAAGTACAGTGAACAAGTAGAATATTTACAGGGATAAAATGTGTTTCAAAGAGGACCATTACAGCCTGCCCACCATCTCAAGGGGGAAACTGGCTAAACCTGTGATCTGTTTTTCTTGAAATTTTATTTTGAATTTCAAGGAGGACTCAGAAGAATTAAACATCCACCTATCTGAACAACAAAAAAAAGCATTTTACAGTGGTATTATTTTGTTTCTACTTTAATGGCACCTAGATGTGAAAATCAGATCGTGATTCCTTGTATCTGCTGGGCATATGTATCACTAAAGCAAATCTTAGAGTTGTGAACCACTTAATATCTCAGCACAAGTCATGACAGTATTATGCATAAACTACTAGTGAGGGAAGACAAACGGAATGGCAATTAGTTATGGGCATAGTTTGCAGTTAAGGTTTTCACTCATCTGAATTCTGTTTTTATCAGAAACAATAGGCAATGATTTAAAAAATCACATGTGAAAAGAAAAGCAACTGGCCCCAGTCAAACCAAGGGTCCATCCAGCACAGTATGCTGTTTCAGAGAGTAGCCAGTAACTTATGAATGGAGAAGAGTATAATGAGAAGTAATAGAAACACTTCCCCAAAGTACTATTCTGGTCTTCAGCAGCTCAACTTCCTGATGTGGTATCACGGTGTTAATAGACTGGGGTGGTTTATTCTCTCATAATTTGTCAGGTTGCTTTTTTGCCAAACTGTTGGGAAGCAAGAAATTTCACACCGGTGCCATCTATTCTGTATAGTGAAAGGAACTGTTGTCACAAGAAGACTTGGAAGAGAGTAAAGTCATGTGTTGGAAGAAAGGTGTGAAGTAGGCAAATGAGTGGGGAAGACTGGCCACAGTCTTTAACAGCATAACAGTTTCCAGGATCAATCAGACTGTGAGGAGGTGGTAGCAAAACAAGCACTTGCATTGATTGACTGCAGAGCTTTCTACATCTCTATATTCTGCCAGTTGGGTTAAACTCAAGGATTTTGTGTTGCTTCTTTATATATATGTGGCATTGCTACGAAATGAGGAGGAGGTGCAGGAAGAGTACTGCTGTTCCAATGACTGCCCCTGATGCCCCTTCTACTTCTGTCACCCATGCTGTTTTTGTTGTAGCTGAAAAAAATTCTTCTAGGTATCGAGGGCAAAAGGGTAAGTGGATATACCTCCTAGGGTCAGACTCATTTCTCTTTACAGTCTTCATCAAGCAGGAGTGTACATGTGTGGTTTTTTCCACATGTCTGTTTAAAGCATGCAGAATGTGTAAAAAGGCTACACAATGATTTAGTGCTTGAAGTCAGTCAAGGTAAAAAGACAGTAAGATGGGGATCTTTCCTGACAGCTGTAGAAACCACCAGTACTCTCTCTTTGTTCCGCTTTACAGCACTAGCCATTATTGTCAGCATCATTGTCATAGCTGGGATGTGGCAACCTTTTTGTCCTAAAGAACTTAATTTGTGATTTAAAACATTCCTAATAAGCTTAGTGCACATTCCAAGGGAATGGGAGACAGCAGGCTTAATATTGTATGATGCTTTTCACACACTGTAGGAATGGAAAGCTCTCAGCATGGTTTATGATCAAGGTCAATGAATGCAAGCAAACTCATTAAAGCATTTATGAAGGGCCTGGGTAGATCAGTTGACCTCTGCACTATGCTTTCATTCCTCTGCAGATAAATAAAAAAAGAAATTCATTGGAGCCAGGTATATTCAGTGTGAGTATTGCTATCAACATAATCATAGCATATATTCATACCTTAGTTCTTATATTTTGTAGTCTTTGTGTCTTGTTTAAAAAACATACATTTAGTGCTCTTGAAAATGCACCTACAGGATGTGTATGCAATCTTGTATTTCCTGAATACACTCATGCTTTTTATATATATCCAGATGACATACTTTTATCTGATGTGGCTGTTAGGGAAGAAATGAGACCAGCGGGCTCGTGGCAGGACTGCAGTTGTTCTTCTAAAGGCATAGCCTGCCAAGGGCTGAAATGCAACACACACGCTCTGCCCCTCAGGGTCGTGTTAGGTCTCACCTTAAGGGTAAAACCCACTGTGCTCAAAACAAGAGACAAGAGTCAATGTGAACAGCACATCAGCTGAAGCCAATCTGAGTTTATTAGACAAAATGGAGGGTTTTTAAGGGTCTGGCTAGGGAAGGATCTGGAATAGGGATGGAGCATGGGAGGAGCATGCAGAACTAGGGAAGGTGATAGGGTAGGCAACAGGATGACATAATAAAAGGGGTGGAACATAACCATGAGATAACTGGGGAACAGATTGGTAGCTACCCTACAGTAGACTAGCCAATAGGAAAACTGTCACTGTGCCTTGAACTGAAGAAGAAAAAACACAAAATGGTGACTTCAACTTAACAATAAGTATAGCCACATGGTGATAAGTAGAAAGTCCATCAAGTAGACTGATTGGTAGCAGTAGGGTCCTCAATGTCATTGAGAAAGTTGTCCCTCCAGCGAGCGAACTCCATCTCGCTCTCCAGCTCATCCCCAACATTTATCCATTTTCCTTAAATAAACTCATGTGGTGGCAGGGAAAAAGGGTTTTGGTTGAGGATTGGTGACTGTTTTTTTTTTTTTTTTTTTTTTTTTTTTTTATTTTGTCTTCTTTCTGTTAGTTTCAACTTCATTATTAAGTTGAATTATAGTGATGTTTAGAGCCCTGAAGGCAAACTGGTTTAATTTGATTTCTTCTGATAGATGAGTAAAAAAAAAAATTAGGAGTTGCAATCTTGTATTCCATACTCTTGAGCTTACATTTTTAACAAGCCTTTCAAACTAAAATTGATTTTTCTCTTTCTTTTAAAATAAAAAAAATGTGTATTTTATGAAAAAATTAATATCTTTGATTTTTTTTTTCATTGACTGATCAGCATTCACATCTAGGAAGATGAGAGGAACAGTTGTCTTCTTAACTGCTGATAGAAATCAACACTATTTCACACTTACTTTTATTTCTTTAAAAAAAGAAGATAAAATGTGCAATGTCAATGTAAAAACTTGCACAGGTAATTAGTATTTTAAATCCTGCATTTCTGAGTTACTATCTGCTTTATGTCATGGAAACCACCATTTCTAGGGTAATCCAAGCTACGAGCATTTGTAAAGTCCACTGGCATAAATGTGAAAAGATCAATTGCAGATGATGGTGAGAACCAGGGATCTTCAGATCTGACTTTATCTCTCTTACAGTGAAAAATATTTTTTTGCTATCTCAATTACAGAGTCATAGAATCGGCTGAGTTGGAAGGGACCCATCAGGATCACTGAGTTCAACTCCTTACCCTGCACAGGACACCCAAGAATCACACCATGTGCCTGAGAGCATTATCCAACTGTTTCTGGAATTCTGTCAGGCTTGGTGCTATGACCACTTCCCTGTTCCAGCACCCAACCACCCTCTGGATGAAAATCCTATTCCTGATATGCAGCCTAAACCTCCTCTGACACAACTTCAGGCCATTTCCTCGAGTCCTGTCACTGGTCTTCACTGGATTGAAGGGATCAGTGCCTACTCCTCCTCTTCCCCCTCTGAGGAAGTTGTAACTGCAGTGAGGTCTCCCGTTGGTCTCCTCCAAGCTGAACAGATCGAGTGACCTCAGCTGCTCCTCATAAGGCTTCCCCTTTGGATCCTTCACCACCCTCATTGCCCTCCTTTGGACATTCTCCAATAACTTTATGTCTTTTTATAGTGTGGTGGCCAAAACTGCTCCAATATTCAAGGTGAGGCTACCCCCATGCAGAGCAGAGCGGGACAATCCCCTCCCTCGCCCGGCTGGTGATGCTTTGCCTGGTGCTCCCCCCAAACACGGTTGGCCCTCCTGGCTTCCAGGGGATAACTCAAATACACTCTTGACTCAAAAGGTATTGCTGTCTATAATCTCTTATCTGAATATCTGTATGAATCTACAAACACTTGGACTTGTGGCTTTGTGTGATAATTTGATATAGTGACTATCATATTTGCATGTATTTTGCTGTAAGGCAGAACATAGGCTGAGAGAATTGGGATTTTCAGCCTGAAGAAGAGATGGCTTAAGGATGACCTAATTTTACATTCCAGTATCTGAAGAGAGTTTGCAACAAAGATGGAGAAGGACTTTTTATAAGAGCATGTTACTACATGGACGAGTGGGAATGACTTCAAATTGAAACAGAGTAGGTTTAGACTGGATACTAGGAAAAAAATTCTTTAGTGTGAGTGTGATGAGGCACTGGAAGAGGTTGCCAAGAGAAATCATGGATTCCCCATCGCTAGAGGTGTCCAAGGCCATGTTGGATGGGATTCTATCAACCTGGCCTAGTGGAAGGGGTCCTTGTCCTTGGCAAGGAGGTTGGAACTGGATGACTTTCAAGGCCCCTTCCAACCCAAACCATTCCATGATTCTAAGATATGAGTTGTTCTTTTTTCATCTGTATAAAATTGGGACTTGGAAAGTTTGAGTATCTATTCCTCCCCCACTCCTCGTTAAAATCCCAGTTCTTCCTTTGCTACTCTAATTATTAGCAAATCGTTAATAATAATTGCAGAATAAGTAGAAAAAGGGCTAAGGCTGTTGCAGTATGAAAGCTTGCTTGTAAAACATACACTTTTGTCAACAAAGATTGCTAGAGAAGCCAAACTAAATGCTTGTTTAATACAATGAGTTAACTGAGGAGAGCACTGTCTGTTAAGAAAAGGCACTCTGGCATTTTCTACAGGCCACGGCTCCTCCCTCAGCAGCAAATATTATCAAAACTATTGCCAAAACCAGAAGGGGAACAGAAAAATTGAGCAGTCTTCCCCAGTAGAGCCAAAACCTTAAGATTAGTACTCCTGCTTCAAACAGGAGAATGCTTTTTAAATGGCTTGAGGTCACTCAAAAATGTAGAACTCTGGATTACTTTTCTAGAGGTTTCAAGATACTATCTCCAGAGATGCTTTTGTCTTAATATTCTTTATTTCATATATTTACTGTGGAAAAGAAATTGTTATGACTATTCAGCGATGACATTTTTTGTTTATCTCAGCTGCAACACACCTAGCAGCCTTAATTCACAGTGACCAAAAAGAGAGCATGCAGTACAACACTGTGCAGCAAAAGATGGGTTCATAGACATCAGGTTGCATCAGGGGTCCATAGTCTGTGGAAATACAGAATCTGAACTTGAAAATTAAGCCCATTGGAACATCTATTTCAAGCAGTTCCATGTACTTTTGCAATAATAGGCCAATGTCAAGAATTGAAAGATATTTCTGGGTCTGCTTTTTCTGGGTCTGCTGAAAGCCTGATTTTGTAATAGATTTTCAAAAGAGTTTGCAGAGTCTACTTGAATAAACAAATAATTATAAATGTGAGCCTATATGAGAGCATTTTTACCACATTGTTCTTACTGATGCCACCTGTAAACTTGGCTTCATTTTAATCTCCTCTATATGTTTTCAGTATGCCCCGTAAGTAGACATTTAACAAGGAGAATCATGTGCTAAATTTTTTGGTACTTCCTTAAGGTCATGTATAAATGATAAAGGAAATCCAGATTCACATCTACCAGTATGAGTTTATCTTCCTCTTCCAATGAAATATGTCTTTGGGTAGTAAAGACATGTATTTTGCAATCTATCCAAAGAACGGGTCCTTTCCTTTAATTGAAATATCCAAAATTCCTATTCTGAAAATGATTTCTGTTTTGGATAAAACTTATCAAAATAATGGCATTGTTATGGCACCATTGTCATGAACTGGTATTTTGTTGACTGAACAGTCAAATGAAACTTGTTGAATTCTTCATTTGGAATAATACTCATTCACTGTTGCCTCATTCTTAGAGACAAGATTCTACACATATCAGTCACAGCTACTGTGAATGTAACAGCCACTAGCCAATAAACAACCCACAGGTAATAATTTTCAGAAGTAGTCTCTGGACTGTTTAGCATATAGAAGAATAAGTACTAATTGTTCACCTTGCTTTACAAGTAATCTAAATCACACTGTTTTTTCTTTGGTGGCCTGAAACTTTTACAAACAAGACCACAACAGACAGATGATGTGAGTATTCAAATAAATACTTACTGTGCTAGGATTCAGGTACTTCCCTAGTTGTCTAGACTTTCACAAATAGAGAAACATGACTCAAAAAATCAAATAATTTTGCTCTAAGATCTATTATTATTCAGAGAAATCTTGACAGATTTATTTTTAATCCATGGGATGAAAGGTATAGAAGGTAAGGAGATTTCTACTAATTTATTTGAGAACATAGAAAAGAATGGCCACTAATGCTAAATTTTGAATGAGAAGATAAGGTCACCTTAGCTCCTAAGCTCACACGTGCATACAGGCTTTTCTTCGAACCTGTCTTACAAATCCTTATTCCATTACTCAATTCTGTGCAAAAATTAGGTTGAGAAGGCTAAAGTGAAGCTCCAGGTGGCTTGGCAAGCTCACCACCCTGGGTGCAGGCATGGTTCAATACCACGTCCTGCAGCTTAGACTGAGGAAGTTTATCTGCTTCAACTATATATTTAGAGTGCATACACAGAAGACCTTGTGTGGAGATATATTTGCCTCACATGACTTCTCACATGAGAAGTCATCAGCATAGCTAGCAAGGGAAATTAATTTGCTTTTCCCCCTCCAGCATAATTTTGGAAGCTATCGCAACTTAATGCAAAATTCTATCTGCCTAGGGGTAGAAGGATTTTCAGACTAACCAGGAGCACAGCCCTTATAATGTAAGGATTCTGTTCAACTGTCTTTCCCAGGCTTCCTTTACCTCTGTCAAACACCTTGGGATCAAGAATTTTCCAACAGGAAATGATCCACAGGATCATCCTCCATATTGAGGAGGTAAAGAAAAATAACAAAGCTAAATAAATGTAGGCAGGAGTCACTATGTTTATACACCTTCTAAGATGACTTCACTACATTTAGAACAATAATACAGCCAAGAAAAAAATTGTGTAGGACTTTTTACTGAATTCAAGACTGGTCCTGAAACACTTGAGATTTTGCTGTCAACAGAAACCAAACTGGGATAAGTTCTGAAGGCATAGGAAAAAAACCCATTTCTGGGCTACTTGTTTGCACTGGTATGTTGGGAACCGAGTTAAACAAGAGAAACCAACATTACTGTGTAGATTTATTTTATTTGTCATTTGCTATTTAAATTTTGCTACATTTTTCAAGCAGGAGTTTCTCTTTTTGCCTCTGAAATTTTTCCTAGGTGCCTAAGGTGCTGACATGCACCAACTACTTTGCTGACAGAAGTTTTTGGACAGTAACCTTTAGAAGAGAACTGTAAGAAGTACAAGAGGTATCCCTACCCACAGGGGTTTGGAACTGGATGATCTTTAAGGTCCCTTCCAACCCAAACCTTTCTATGATTCAGTCTATGATACTGTTAGAATATCATATGTTACTGCAGCGGGATCTGAAAAAGCCTTGTGACTACAGAAATTGTGATTAAGCAAAATGGAAACTCTGAACATAGGATGTGATGTTTTTAATATTGTTTAACTTAAAGACCGCTGATATGAATACTGTTTGACCATCCCTACTAAGCAGGCCAGAAGTAAGGAAACATCACTAGCGCTTGCTGACCCCATACTTTACCAGGTCCTATCTGAAAAAGTGTGTCAAATGTTTTCAAAGCAGAATAAATAATGAAAACAAGAATAAGGAGGAGGTTGTTAAAGCCTTAAAACTAAGAAAGCCAGGCTATAGTCCTAGTCCTACTGCTAACTGTAAGCTAGCCAACATTATTCCAGTTTATAAAAAGGGTGTGAGGGAAGACCCTTGTAGTCTAAACTCAGTACATGGAAAAATTATGGAGACAAGGCTGAAGGGTGACCTCATTGCTCTCTGCAGCTTCCTGAAGAGGGGACAAGGAGAAGGCCATGCTAATCTCTTCTCCCTGGAATCCAGTGATGGTATACACAGAAACACCTCAAAGCTGTAATAAGGAAGGTTCAAACTTGACATTGGGAAGCACTTCTTTACCCACAAGATGGTACAGGCTTCCTGGAGAGGTGGTCAGTGTCTGTCAGTGTTTAAGTGGCATTTGTTCAATGCCTTTAAAAACATACTTTAACTTTTGGTGAGCCCTGAATTGGTCAGGCAGCTGTAATAGATGATTGTTTTAAGTTCCTTTGAATTGAAATATTCTAGTCTAGTCTTATCTAGTCTATTTCATTCTATTCTATTCTATTCTATCTATATCCAATAACAGGGTTTTTTTCACAGTGAGAATATGATTTTTGCCCAGTTACAGACAGCCAGTTTAACAAAGCATTGCTGTCATTTTTAAGTTTTATAAATAATTTACCAACAGTGTTCTTCAGACATTTTGTACCACTTAGTAGCATATTTATCATGTTTATACTTTGCCTGTAAAGAATTCAGAGAGTCTCAACTTTATAAACCTCTTGCTTTACTCTTTCTTTTGGCTAGGAGTCTCTGCCTGTGGATATTTTATGTTTTGGATGGCAATCCAGTGTGGATCATGTGTGTTGCTTTTGTCGTATTCCTTCAATTAATACCTTGGACTTACACAGGTGTTTTATTAAATCCTCCTGTGGTTGTTCTCACATTAGTTGTGTACAAACATAAACTTGCTGATGATAAGTAGTGAACTTCAGATAGGAGTCATTTAACACATATGTGCAAGAATAACTTGGTATATTTAATTTGGACTCTACAGATATTTAAGTGCTCGAGAGTAACATTAAGTGAAAAAATTTTCTCCATAATTTAATATCACAGACAAAATATTCGTTACATATTCTTCACCAGGATCAAAAAGTTCACAACCCATGCTCTTTCAGGAACATCCGAATGACTTTCAATGGCATTTGTTGCAATGGCTTTTATACAGATTAAGAATTACCGCAATGCAGTGTACCCTAAAAACCACTGTATTCTGTCCTTAGTCTGATTTCAGAGTAGACAGAATCCTTTAATCATACTTGAGTTACCACCAAACTCCACCTACAATGCTTCAAGCAGAAAAATATTCAATCTATAACTTCTAGTTGTGTTTGTCTTGCCTGTCAAGTGTGCAAAGTTTGGTATCTCTCCTAGGGACTATGATCTATAATTATTTTGGTTGGAGTTAGAACTGCTGCTAAGTAAGAAAAAACCTTTCACAATAATTTTTGTTTTGCTTTGCTCTCATTTAATTCCTAAAACATGAATCTTAAATGTACAGAATCTGACAGCTCAAAATATGTAATTCTATAAACTGGCAAAATCTATGCTTATTGAGGATGTGGAGCCCTGGATATTTATACATGATTGTCCCAGATACATCAAAAGTCCACAGAATTAAAAGCTTTACATCTTCACATCTTTCATAACAAGGCTGCAACTGATGTATTTTTGTGGAGGGAACCTAGCTGAATTCAGGGTCTGCCTGGATACACTTTTTCCTTTGGCAAATATGTCACATTTTCTCGTTTCAAAAATATATTTCTATTATACATATTCCTCAGGAACAACTTTAACCATCTAATAAATATCAAATAATCTCATAATTGACGTTATTTGCAGCTATATATTCTTTATGGCACCTTTAGGACAAATTAAAATTTGCCATCTTTTGACCAACATCTTGGGTGAAATGTGTCATCTTCTTTTTGATATACAATGGATGAAATGTGCATAAAATCGCAGCCAGAGAGCTTGTTAAGCTTATAACTTCTCTGAACTTTTTCTTATTGCCGTGCTTGTAGCCACACTGGGCTTTTAAGATTTTGAGTTGCATCAAACTAATGCATGAGGTTCCCAGTAAAAATAAACAAGTTGGGTTTCTCCTAGACACAGGAGCTTTTCAAATCTTGCTCTATCACCTGTTCTGTTGGTATCTTTATCTGACGAGGGATGACATATCTGTGCAAGGCTTTTCTTTTTATTCCCCCTTATATTTTGAAGCTTTTTTCCTGTCTCAAACCTGACACTGACAATCCTTTTGTGTTTTCCTTGGTACCTCAGAGGCTTAATGTCCTGCACAGTAGCTGAACCTTTAGAAATTTCTTCTGTACCTCTGCAGAGACTGCTTCAGTATGGGCCACAGAGCTGTCACTGTGAAAACTTAGAGACCTCTGTGGTTAAATATTCTCTAGTGTTTTTGTTTCTGAAAGTGACAGTAGAATGGGTAAATGGATTTCTTTCAATCACAGCATTGCCTTACAGATGCACATGGTCTTCAGGGGGTCATGTAATGAGATGAAGCTGTGCTGGAAAGTTGGCTAATTCCTCTCATTTTAGTATAGGTAATTTGTTTGATGAAGGACTTGATAGTCAACAACGTAAAAAAAATCAATTGTTGGCAAGCCTATTAATTTTAAATACTTAAACATCTCATAGAAGCATGTAATTTAAGCACAATTAAACACTTATTGAGTGTCAAATATCAGTGAATGCTGGATAGAGTATTCACTAATTCAGTAGAAATTTTGGGGCTACTTTGGTAACCACAGTGAATCGGAAATTCATTACAAATAAAATGGGGAGTTTTGAGGCATTTTAAAGGTAATTTTCCATACAGCTTGCTGTATGCTAAATAGTATTATTTGCAATCAATTTATTAAAAATAAATTAATAATTTTGTTATTAATTTTAGTCCTCCAAATATTGCTATGAAAATCTGCTGACTGTAATGGGATTATTCAAAAAAATTTGTGCTCCCTGCAACAGTAAAGCTTTGCAAGTTATGGACATTCATCATGAAAAATAATGATGATTTTATGTTACAAGACTACCTCTTTCCCTCAGTCTGTGTCCTCAGACCCTAGCAAATTTCTCACCTCTGAGAAAGATTGCCTGAATTTTTTCTTCCTTACATGATATTGAGATTGTTCTTTCGTTATTTTGGAGAAATTTATTTTGTGTAAGCTTAGTTATTGATGATTTCACATCATTGTTCATTTATAATACTTTCATATGTTTTTTTAGAGAGGTTACTCTTTAATGTTATACCCTATAATCTTAAACCACATTATTGTCACAAATTTACGTAATGCATAACAGATATAGGGAGAATTTTTGGTGATAGTACAAAAAAGTCTCCTTTTCTGTGTGTTTTCACATGTCACCCTGCTAACACACAATACAGTTTCCTGAGAAACTTAACAGGGAACATACATATCACTGGTTGTGTAAGATGAGGGCAGTCCGCAACCCAGAAAGAAGGAATATTTTAATGGTTTGTGTGTGTAGATCAAATTAATTCTTAGTTATCTAACCTTAGGCCTAATCTTCTCCAACTAGAAAAAATGAAGATGTTGTAAGGAGCTGGTGTGTGTACAAAAAATACTTCTTTGCAATTAAGAACTGGGACATGAGAATTTTTCCATCTCAGTACTGACACAAGCTTTCTACCATGTAGCAGTCCTGCTGAAAGCATTAAGATGCAGTGTATAATTTTCCTGATGCTTTTTATGTGATGTGTGCTGAAAATTGCTTTGCCCTGTCTATGACAACTTCTGTGCACGGAGAGTTTGCCGTATCAGGGCCTCACTGCTCATAAGGACTCCATTGTCATGTTTGATTATAGCTTACAATTTTGAATGAGGAGAATAGCTGGTTCCTTTATCTGGTATGCACTGTGCTTGGTAACCCCTCGTGCTGCTTTGAACAGTCAGTAGATAGTTAATGGGTGAATGGCACAACAGTGAGCAATTAAAGTTTTTGCAATGTATTATCTAAAGGAGAAACTAATCACTCTTATTTCTTGTGGTGGGCAAATCAAATGGAAACCTTAAATCTTGGGTAAAATCTGATGTAATAGGTCTCTGCTGAGAAATTATTTTCTGTCCGTTTCTGTCTCTATCTCTGAGCAAATTTAAGAACAGTTTCTAAAATATTTTCCTCCACCTTTATTCTCCACACTGATCCAGCAAGCTGGAAGGATTTGGAGGATTTGGCATCTGAATTCTGCACTCAGTGGCAGTGTGGGGCCTACAGAAGTACTGATGGAAAACAATCAAAAATGAATGACTGAAGAATTATTTCATCACTTCTGCAAGCTGGGAACACAACTGGTAAGAGTGAGGTGTTATTTTTTTCACCATATTCACAGAATGAGTCATGTTGATTGATATTGTGGCTATTGAAAACCTGCACAGTAACAGGCATTGGTAGAGAAAAACCACGCTTTCTAGGACTGATTTGAACACTGAGCAGCAATCAACATTCTGAACGTAAGGACTGCAAATAGCTGTCTTCTTCAGAGAAACCAGTGAACACTGAAGGATTTGACAGACAGGTATTTGTATGCATTCAGAGGCACACACGGCTGTCAGAAGGGGAAAGACAAGATTTTGACAGATCTGGTGAGCATCTCGTGCTGGTTGCAGCTGATGTATTTGGCTCCTAAGACGCATTTCATGTTTTGTCTGAGCAGCTTGACAAACCTACAACATTGGAGAGATCTTCTTGTTCTTTTATTGTCATTTGAAAATTGCTGTCATACATTTGGGGTCCAACCCGTGCGTTGTAAAGCATCTGAAGTGTGAACTCATATAGGGAAAGTTGGTGAAGCAGACATGCTTTTTTCTATCCACTACAAAACATTGTTGAGAATTTTTCAAAGTGTATGCAGCTGGCAATACAGAGAAGGCTGAATGATTCAAGTGGCTGATGCAGTTTCTTGTTGATCAACTGGTGCTATACCACAGAAGCTATCACTTTACATATAACTAGTAAGTTCGCAAAGTTTTACTCAAACTGTTGTCTAGGACGTTTCACACTGGGGAAGAATTAAATACTTAAACCATGCTTATACCCCAATCTGAAAAATAATAGTAAAGGAAATTTTAGGCCAAAATTTTGAAAAGCGGTTCCTTGATATTCAATAACCTGTCTGCACTCACTTTTCTTGAGCAGTGATACCGACAGGCCAATGCAGTTGGACTTTGCCTACACAAAGCCTATCATATACAAATGACACTGCCAGGAAAGTGCATGTGCAATCTTATGTGTTGACAAAGTAGGACTGGCTTGTGATGCCTTAGATCGAGAGCCAAAAAACTCACCAGGTAAATTTAGTATAAAGATAGGACAGAAAGCAGTCCTTTAATTTGAAGGCCTTGAACCACAGGAGTATAGAATGGTATGCGCACAAGTGTCCAGGGGTTTATAGTACTGATATGGTATCATCCAATCCCAGAATTATCCATCCCCCCAGATCCTCCCCCAGCCCCTCAGAACTGAGTCGGGGACCTCAAGACCCCCTGTCCTCCTTCATCTTCCTTTTTTTTCATGGCACATAGAGTCTTTTGGAGCTCCTCTGAGGTTAAGGGCTTGAAAGTTTCTTTGTCTGTAGTGGATATTGTTGTTCAGCCTAGGGTGCAAATGTTCTTAAATAGAATGAAGGCCTGCCTTGAGAGAAGTCCAAACAAGCTAAAGAATTTAGAAAATTCCATATGAAAGAAGAAGAAAGGGTTTAGTGTGTGCTGATTACTGTTCTAAAGTGTGACAAATTATACAGCTATGTTAAAATCTACATTTACTACATAACTACTTCTAAAATTTACATAAAGCTAAAAATCCTAAAAATCCAGAAGCATCGCTTGATATCCTTTCAAAATGTAATCCAGAGTGACACTTGATCAAGACAAGTTCTTGTCTCTTGAGGGTTCTTTTTTTTGTTGTTTTATGTATTTCTAGTGCCAAGAAGCTTTTAGTAACACAGCTTTGAAAACACTTAGACTCAAGGGGATTTCATCAGAAGCTGCACCCAGGCAGTGAAGCCATCACAATAATGTCTACCTCCTCCATTAAAAAAAAAAAAAAAAAAGAAAAGAAAAGAAAGAAAAAGGATTTAGGAGGAGAAATGAGATAAAAAAAGGCAAAAAAACTAATAAAAAATTCTTTTTTTTAACTTTCACACTGGGAGTAAGAAATAGACCAGACACTCTGTATAGCCAAAGGCAGATAAAATATAAGAGAAAAAGACCAGGACAGCAGAAAAGTGAAATGAATTCTTTACACCCCTGTTTCATCTTGAAAGACCTTGGCTTCTGCTCCAGAACCACCCTCCTTTTTTTTTTTTCCCCCAAAATGTATTGAGGTATCAGATGGTTTCAAACTGAATTGCTATAAAAACAGCATTGAATAAGTCACCAAAATGTGTAGTAAAAAAATCATGCAAATTTGTTAAGAGTTTAAAGAAGCTCAAAACCCAAATACCTTAGCTAGTAAGCTCTAATATGTAGTCTCATGATTAAAGTTGCGTTAGTGTCACAGAATTAGATGATGATTAGTGAAATGCCAGTTTTTGAGGAAGATTTCAGGAGATGTCATGATAATGATAGACCACTTATATGAAATACATGGCTGGGCACTCTTCTGAAAAAAAACCCCTGTTATTCATATGATTAAATAGTAGACATTAAGGAAGAGTTAAGCAGATTTTGCTTTGAAAACCTACTGTAGTTCTTTGAAGAAGATTGTAAGCACATGCACAAGGGATGTGCATGACCAGCTGATATGCTCTGTTTGGATTTCTGAAAGTTGTTTGACAAAGTCCCTTCTCAAAGGGTCTTACAGCAATTCAGCTGTTGTGGCATAAAGGAGAAGGCCATTACATTTTAAAATAACTGATTCAGAAGATGAAAAGCAGAGAGTTGGAATAAATGGTCGGCATTCTCAAGGGAGTAAAGTTGGCAGTAGACCTCACAGTATGAATGCACGGGGTCAACTTTGTCCATAAATGGCCAGGGAAAATAGATGAACAGGAAGGGGACAAAGTTTACTGTCAACAGTAATGAAGTAAATAAAAAGGCTGACAGTGAAGATCTGTGCAGGGAATGGGTAATACAATGGCAAATTATGTTTCCAAATGACAAACAGAGGAGGACAAACAGTGTGTAGGGAATTAACAGGAAAAAAACAGGCAGATCATTGTCACACGAGTTTATAAAGCCATAACACATTGAAAACTCTCCAAGGTATTTGTTCCATCTTCTAAGAAGTGGTAAAGTAAATTAAAATAACTATACAAAGAATCTACAGAAGACCCAAAGGTGTGGTATTTCTCCTGTAAGGGAAGTGATAAGAATTGAGTAAGGATCTTCCTTTGGAAGAGGAAGAAAAAGGGTAACTAAGGATATTTTAAAACAAATATATCAAATCATAAGTGGAATGGTAGCTAACAGAGATGCATTATGATTTGGGAGTTTCTTTACTTACTTTTTATACAAGATCCTGCCAAAATCAGGTGATTTTATCATGCACTAGATACAAAACAATTAGGAAGAGGTGAACAGAGAACATAGTTAATCTGTGGAGATGCACGTTTGGCTCAAGAGAAAACTGGAAAAGTTGTCAAAGAGAAATTAGTAATTTATTATTAATAGAGTGACAGCCTGTTTATTCATAAATGACCTTCTCTAGACCTCTATTGGCTACAGTTTGACACAACAACATCCTGAACTAGAGTGGTATATGTTGCTCTCAAATTTGTTAGATTCTGGAGCGTAACTGAACAATACACTCTCAAATACAATAGGGAGGGCAACTGATTTACTCTCTTTTGGAAGTATTTTGTGACAGGACGTAACACATTCAAGAAAGTCATACTTGAGGAATTCCTCCCTTTTTGCTTATCATACCATTTAAAAATAGAGGAACTAGTTGTTTAAGTTTACTGGGATGGTTAATTAGTCTTTTGGTTGAATTAATCTCTCAGTAAAACAATAGACATTGTGGCGAAATTCTCTTTGAAGTGTGGGAAGAGAAGTACTACAAGACCTAGATGAAGCCTTTAAAAGACCTTAATGGAGTTTATCATATAAATAGAAAAAGAAAAAAAAAAACAAACAAGAAAACATTTAGGAGAGCTTAGGAAAAGGCAGCAGTAGCAGTGCAGCTTGCTTCCATACTGCCTATTCAATTTCCTAAAGGCATGGTGCTATGTAATTTGCAATCTATCTACCTAAAAATTATAAATGGAACACATTAGACATCCACTGGGACTGCTAAGAGAGGATTCTGGCTCAGTCATCATAGTTATCTGTGCAAACAATAGCTGTCATACAAGATTAGATTACTTGTCAGAAAGGTCTGATGAATTACCATCTGACTATATCTCCATATTTGCATCTTACCCAGAGCACTGCTTACCTATGTGTAAATACTGGAAGCATACTATTCACTGTATATGGAATAGGTATGAATGGAATCATTATCATATAATTACGTGTCAAAGAAAAATTAAATATTGTTTAAAATTTGAAATAACTTGCTGTTTGGTCACATGCAAAAGTAGCGTCTTAATGAACATTTGGATTACTCAACTACCCCTTGCAAATTTATAGTTAGTCCTGGCTAGAAAATAGTCTATAATTCCTCTTCACTTTTTTAAAATAAAAACTTTCTGATATTTACAATTTATTGACACAAGTATTTGGTGATTTTCCTCAAAACATGAGAAAAAATTTTGTTATTGCTTTAATAAAAAATATTAAAATGAAACTGAGCTGAGTGGAATTTTTAGCTCTAAAATTTTTCACTGCTGTTGTTTTTGAACTTCAATATTTATTTGCTTATTTCCTGTGCACAAGCATTAATTCAGTCAGTGCCAATGCTTCTAGAACAGCAGAATAAGAATTTGTAGTGCAGAAAAATGTGAACCAGATAGGAAGGACATGGCCCAGTTTTGCTAAAATCAGCATACCTCTCAAATATATATTTGTGTGTATGTATATGTGCATCTGATTCCAAGAAAACTAAAGAGAAGCTTATGTTTTCCTGATTCTGAACAGCATTAAGAGCAAAATTTATAGCTTATGGGTATTACAGAACCATTTTCTTGGAATGTAGTGGATCCTGCAACATAATTAAGCTCCCTACATTTGTTTTATGGAAATGGTATTTGTATGAACAAATTGAAGAATTATGTGTTATCTGACCTCTTTGTACATCCAGGTTCCTAATCTGAGTGTACAGACATTTGGCCACAGGCACCAGTATCTTCTCTTCCAGATTCAAGGATTTAATACATTTGCATGCAGCTTTGAGATACAACAGAAAGACATCTGCTTTGTGATTGAATCTACTCATATATGTCTCTTGAATGATTAAGGAGGTCACATAGTTGACTCTGTGGTGTGAATACCTAGGGAGAGTATTAACAAAGAAAGACTGTTTGGAGAGATATCTTCATCCCTTTTTAAAGGGATGGGAAGGGTTGTGATTCAGAACACTTTTGCTGCACTCAAATGAGGAGGTCTGCCTGTGCCTGTCATGGAGTAACATCTTATTCTCTGAATGCCAGACTTCTGGAAGGGCTTTTCTCAATATCTCTGGAGGATGGCATTTCAAAGTATAGGATTTCCTTCTCTAGGGAAGTTCCGATGCCACAAGAAAGACTCAGAAAAAAAAAAAATAGACAAATTGAACTTTTCCACTGAAAGGAACTATTCTGGCTTGACTTTTCAGAAAACAGGACTGAACAACACATAAAAAATGCAGTCTCAATAGCTGGCAGGCCCTTGACTGAACATGTCCCCCAGGGACTCTGTGAGTATAAAATTGACATCAGAGTGTGTGGTGAGGTGGTGGAAAGCCCTGACGGGACATCTCAAATGCCAGCTTTCAGGACTGCAGACTGCTTTCTGCCTCCTGCAAAACCAGTCATCTGAAATAAACGCTTCAGCTAGAGATGGAGGCTCCTGAGGTTCTTGACTTTGGGAGCTTGGATTCCCTGGAGAACCTAGCTGCGAGCTCATCTGCATGATCAGGCTTCTTTGCAGTCCTAAGGACCCAAGGCTGAGATGGCAGAAAGCAGGCAGGGATCCTGTGGAAGTATGTTGAAAATGAAATGACTCTGAGAAACCTTCTGGGTTCAGTGTTTCTATATTTTTCAGTGAAAAACTGCTCACTTTGAAATTTCTTGACCAGCTTTTTCTGGAGGCTGTAGTTTGAATGAATTAGACATGTACTATGAAAAATGACAACAGATCATAGGGCTGAAATGGGGAAAGGAAAACTACTGATGGGAGAACAGCTGAACAAATAATTCAAATAATGTTTTTCATGGTTTTCTTTGGTGGTTTGTTGTGCCTTTTTTTTTTTTTTAATGGTGCAGTTTATGTTCTCTTTTGTATTTTCAGACACAATCATAGCTCATGGTTGCAAGGCAGACAAGCAACATGAGTGACATTATAAATCACAGCTCATTTTGTGATTTTTTTTTTTTGGTCAGGCAAGATTTTGTTTTGGATAACACACATTTACAGAATATCATTTGCTGTTCATACTTTTTTTAAAAAATTGATTAGAGGAAAATTTACTTCCAAAACACTACCCAATTGCAATCAGGTGTTTATATATACAAGCAGGAGAATGAGTATGAAGAGCATAATGGAAATCATTGTTAGGGGGCTGCTTGGAGAACCAGCCACATAATGCCTTTGGGGATTTATGGCAGAATTTTGTTGGAAAATATGGACCCGTGTGCTTTGATATCAGATGGCCTGAATACTTACTTTCTCTACCACATAATGGGAGTTACAGATGCTCAGGAAAAAAAAAAAAGAGTTTTAAAAAAAAGAATTCTAGATATCTGGGTATACACCTCTATTTGAAAATTAGTGATTAGGTAAGTTGTCTACTTAAAAGCTCAAGTTTTGAATCTGTGCACATTAATTATATCAATTTTGAAGGAGAAATAACTTTAAGCTGTCTTGCTGGGAAAAGATTTAGAGTAGCTGACAGAGTAATTAACACAAAATGGTTAATCTATTGCAGGTGTGCATATACTTGAGCATATTTAGTTTATTCAGCAGAGTTCATCCAGCTTATAAGCCTTGTTGGCTCAGAGCTTGCAGGCTCCAGCTTGAACATGGGTTAACAGCATGGGTTTTATTATGAGCTTTCTTGGCAGCACTAGGTAAAAGCAAAACTTCAAAATAATTTTCCTTTGTTGGGAGAACCCCCTAAAGGAATTCAGAGGAAATGGTGCTGTCTGCCCGACACAGTTACAGTCAGCCAGCAGTCTAGTGTCTCAGCAAGTAGTACTGCAGTCACTCAGTAATTTCTGTGCTTCATGCCTTGAGGGCTATAAAATAATCTGTATGATATATAGCAATAGGTGAGTTGTTAAACAAAAGGATTGAATGCAGTTCCTATGTAATAGGAAATGTAGAGCAGCTGCTCCTGTAAGGAGAGGTTTGGAATTTTTTTTTCCTAAAATCTTCTACATTATCTGTGTTTAGAAAACATATTTCTATACAGAGTCTGCACTGGTTTAAAGCAGGGTTAAGTTCCTACCAATATAAAGTGTTATCTGAGTTACATATCTAGGTGTGATTTGACCTACATATTGTAACATATTTCAGGGCTGAATGACCTGACTGTTAAAGGCATTATGGCTGGCAGAGTAATCAACCCAAGTTTCACCACAAGTCCATGGAATGGTGGCATGGCCATTGTGACAGAAATTCCTAGAAATTCCTAGAAATTCCTGTGGGGCTGGGCACACTTGGATATCAGCAGAGCAGACTGAGGAGGAAGGGTGAGGAGACTGCCTTTCTTCTCTGCAATATGTAGCTCTGATCACTTGCACAATCTCTATATAAAGACCAGGACAAACTTAGTCAAGCCTCCAGAGAAGCTGAATGTCAACAGGTACTGAGCAGCTGCTTGTTCTCCAGTTCCCATGATTTAGATGTAGGTGAGATTAGGAAAGGCACGAGACCAGTTGATCAGTACATACCCTGATCTCAGCTCTTATGCACAACATGAGTCATACGCATAATATGCATTGAATTCAAGCTACAGCTAAAAAAGTGTGTGGAAATATGATGGGTGCAAAGTCCAGAGTGCTAAAACCAGCATTTACCTTGGTAGTGAAATATAACTTGGGCTGACCAGTGTTGTCTTCAGCAGCCCCTGATGGTCAGCCTCCAGCAAAGCTCAATTTACTCTGAATCTGCTTTTTTCTCAGCAGAGCCTTCAGGAATGGAAGACAGAGGCAGTACCATTTCCTCAATAGACAATTCATTAGGGGGATGACCTTAAGCAACAAGAATAACAAAAAACCACACTGCTTTTTATGTGTCAGAATTCTCTCTGGATACTGGAAAGGTTTGCTCCACTGCATTGTACTGCATTCTGCACCATTATAAAGGGCTTATTTGTAGTTGTCAGTGTCTTTTGTGCAGTGAAGGGTTCCTCTGAAAAATCATAATTACATGAGTGTTTCTCTAGGTTGATTTTTACAAAACATGGTTTTGAAAAGTATAGACTCAACTACATTAAAAAAAAAAAAAAAGGAAACCCTTTTAGTTGACTAATAATGCCACACAAATATTACATACAGAATAGAGTCTGGACTATGTAAAACTTTTGAGAATATTCATGCCAAAAGCAAAACACTCATAAAGAGATATATAGAACTTTTTAACCTAGGTGCTTCATAGAGTGTCTGAATATTTGCCCATGTGTTTCCTATTTCTCCTCATTATTTTGCCTTGATTTAATGCTTGCTCTTCTCCCGTGGCTTCTCCTGAATTTATGAATAGCCATTGAAGTTACAAAATATTTTCTCTTGTTCACACGAGACTAGCTGAAAGACACAAGAATTCAGGTCTGACTGACAGTTCATTCTTATTTGCTTCACCCCATGCATAAAGTTCTGTCTAGAGGACAGAGATTGGAGGTCTTCTTACTTGCTCATTGTAGTTGGTTGGTGGTGGAGACATCCAGCTTTACTCTAAACAAAGTGATATCAGAAGATGAATAGGTCCATTAGGGGAACATTCTCCTGCATTTAATTAACTTTACTGAAGCCACAGTAAAATGCTGAACAAGTGTGACCTTAACACCTCTGGTGTGCAGAGAGACTTGTTCTTAGCTAACCTGCTTATCTTCACATGGTGGCAAGTGCTCAGACAGAACAACTATAATCCAGCATTGATTGATGCATAGCTGGGATACACACTCCCAATATTTTTTAGCTAATGACCTGCTTGTAAAATAAGAGACATATTTTGATTCTCCTTACCTGTGAATTTTTTAGAAGTGATATTTGCAACTTTAGAAATAAAAAATGCAAGATTTTTAGAGGATGGGTTAAAAAAACCCCAGTTCTTTACCGTCTTCTTCCTTGTGAAACCAGAATGCTTAGGAATTTTGAAAATCTATCCACTTGGTTACCTAAATGTAAGCAGCCAAAGATTTTCATTCTTATTAAAAAAGAGAAAGATCCACTTATATTCACTAGTTGATTAATAACATCTGGATCTTGTTCAGCAATGACAATAACAATAGGTATGAGACACTTTAAAAGTTCTTCCAGTTTGAAAATTCCAAAGTAAAACTTTTAGATGTTTCCAAAAGGAAAATATTTTTAGTCCCTTTGGGGTTTTTTCCCCAAACTTTTCTTCAAATATAACAAAAATTAACCTTTTGCATAATTTCCCAGGACAGCTTGAACTACCTTCCATGAATGTCAGTTATGTAAACACTTTCATAAATGTTACCTATCTAGTGAATTTCTGGGTCCAGAAACCATCAGATTTTAAAGCAAAGCATATGAATTTGTCACTGGAGATCACGTTTTTAGAGGGGAAGTACATTTGGGATGAATGTGTAATAAAACAAATTATAACAAAAGCAATAAAAAGGAAGTTGAACAGTGGCAAGTTAGAATGTGAGAAGCAGAAATAAACTGTCAGATGCAGGAGCTGAGACTTGTTTTGAAACAGGGAGGGTAAGGAAAAAGTGTCTCCTGGCAAAACTTGTTCCTATGAGTGAACCTGCCAAGCATGTTAAAGCAGTTTTGCAGAGCTCAAAGATTTGCATTGAGCACATGAACAGTCTTCTAACAACCGCATTTGAAAGAGAATAATTTCAAAGAAAAATCTGTACATAGAGTTAATATTATAAAGTCTTTAGTGTTACTGGGCTGGATTTTTTTCTTTTGAAAATTAATATTATGATAGTTTTGCTTCAAAAATTAGTATTACTATACTTTAAATCAACACTGCTCTCACTGTTCCATGAAGCTGTGAGATTGGTTTCTATCATTAGAGTATTGTTTATGATGACGTAATTTAAAATGCTCTGTTAATGCTCTAGGGTTTGACAGGAGCAATAGTAATGTTAAGCATCTTCATATGCTCTTCTACAAAAACATTCCATATATTTGTCATAGTTCGTATTTTATGGCTTTGTGATAGCGTCATCTTTAGGAAGCACAGAAGTCACCATGGATGGTATCTCTGTTAAAATGGTGAAGTGTAGTAACAGGGAACCTAGTACCTGATTTTGAGAGATTTTATGCTAGTTTGTGTTTTTGTTTGTTTGTGTATTTTTGTTTGTTTGTTTTAAAATCTCTACAAGGGCAACAGTTTGTAAGAAGTTGCCTGAAGAAGTCAGAGTATACTGGTTTTATACAGCCTTGTCCAATTTCAAAATTTTTCTGATTAAATAAATTGTGCCTCCTTTATGAAGCAAGGAAGAACGTGCTGATATGGATGATATAAAGAAGAAAAAGAGAGGAGAAAATAGTGAATAGCAGTTGTGCCACTGGTTATTTCTTTTACACGTTACAAACAAACTGTTTCAATGAGAGAAACTTTCAAAAGCTAACAGTACCACCATAGTGGCCACTGACAGTTTCATCAGTGTTTCCTGACCTGCTGAAAAGCATTTCTCGTTTATTTCTTTCAGGGCAGGAAGGAAGACATTGGCTCTGTGATAGAGAGGACCATATTATAGTGATTCTTTTGCTGTTGTTGTTGGTTGGTTGGTTGGTTTGGTTTTATCGTGGTTTTTTTTTAATCCACAAGGCTGATATCCAGCCTTGGATGAATTGAACATTTTGGGGACTCATGGTGAAATTCAACCTCAAATCAGAGCCAGGACATTATGCTGTGGCACAGCCTCACTGCTGTCTTCTCCTAAATGTCTTGGGTGGGATCCGGAGCCAAGAGATTAAAGGAATCATGAACCATGTCCTTGTCTGCCAAGGACTATGGAAGGAATTGGACCATTTTTCTGCACTCACACCAAATGTAAAGAGGTGGATTTGAAAAACAGTCCAAAATTTTCAGACTAAAGTCAGTAAACCCAGTAGTAAAGGGGGAGCAAGTAAAAGTGTTCTGAGCAGGAGGTGCAGGACTTCTGGTTGAACAAACTCTGTAGAAACCCACAATTAGCCTCAATTTCTGAAAATGTAAGACAGGATTCGTGTCCTCATAGTTTCCTTTTTCCAGGTGTGGATCGGTAATAATGGGTCTTTCCTCCTTTGAAGAATACTTTGACAATTGTACTATATGGATGCCATGTATTATGTAAAGTACAAATAAGGCTTTTTCATGAATGGTCCCCTATAGAAGAGCAAGAACTCTCTACTTTAGTTTATAATGAAATAGATTCCTCTACAAGCAAACAGTGGTAGTTTAGAACTAACGCCAAAGCTTATTGATTTTGTCTTCAAACATTCCCAGGAACATTGCTATTGTCGGGGTAAAACAAATTCTAAAGTATTTTCTACTCTCTGTTGTTGTCTCTGTAATTGACATTGTGTCAGTCTCTCTTCTGCTTAGCCTCCAACATTGTTTTACTTCAGGCTGCCTGAAGTGTATAAGTGTAAGAAATCCCTTTTGACCTTGGACATATTTTCACTTTATGTGAAATGCAAATTGCTACTTTCAATCTCAGAGGGAAATATGCTTTTATGAGTACCTTTTGTAGGCCTTGATTCTTCATTTGGCATATCATCTAGAAAATGTCATACAAAGTGTTTTGAGCTAAATGTGAAGCATCTGCAGCTTTGAAACAAGGGGTGGATATGTGGATTATAAAATAAAAACCAGTTACTAATGATATGTAAATTGCAAATTGTTCATAGCTTCCTTGGAATTTTGGTAAAATACTTGAGTACTTGTCTGAAGCCTCTCCAAATGTATTCAAATGCTTTTGACCTACAATGGCAATATTGTGATGGTTTTGTATGGACTATGTATAGTGGGCTACTCCACAGGTAATCTAAATAAGGCAACTAGGTAAATGAAGGTATATTCAACGTAAACAAAATATGGTTCTTAATCTTCAGAAGATTTTCAGAATATTTTTGAGACCAGACTGCTTTTTTTCTATATATATTGGGGCAGTATCCCATAGAAAATCTGTGAAAAATACATCCCCATTATGTGCTTGACCTCCTATTCGCATGATGTACGGTAAGAATACAAATACAGCATCATACTGAAGGTGAATATCCTTGTTTGCACAGCCTCTTAAATGGATCTGAGCTGATGTTGACACTTAAGAACCAACTGTCACACCACTATTTCACCTTATCCTGACATCAACCTAGAAAATTACTTCAAAAAGTCGAAGTATAACACTCATCTGTGTCTCATCTGCTCAAGTGTTTGTATATTCTTTGCTTCCTGCTTTAACTCACAGGTATTTTCATCTTTTCATGCTATTTTTATTTTTTGTGCACAAATTTTTTTGAGAAACCTATGTCCTTCTACTGGGTGTTGTGCTTCGAGATGTTTCAATAGCTATTCAGTTATGCAGCAATGCACAGACCATCAAATTCTTATGAGTTAAATAATGGATAGAAAGACTAAATGAATGGACAAAGAACAGAAACAGAATTTGAAACAGAGGTCAGATATTAAATGGAACAAGTCTAGAGGATGTAGATGGATTACATGGATGTCTTTACAGACACGTGCATAGTACTATTTCTGCCTTTTCCCCTTTAAAGCAACTTGTTATTGAAGAAAGTTACCTTTCATTCAGGTTTTCCTGCTACAATGGGGACAGGGGAAGACATTCTTAAAATATTCAACAAAATGCACAACCACTCAAGGTGCATTACCCACTGCATGCTTGCTTTGACTTTCACTACTGAAGGGAAAAACATTTTCTTTTCCAATTGTGATTTCAAAAGAAAGGTAATTCATTTTGCCCTATAAGGAAAAGAAGATATCAGATGATTTCTTTCCCTGTGGAAAAAATTAAAGTTAATTATAAATCTGACATTGTCACTCAGCAGAAGATAAAACTAAATTTGTCATCTTGGATGACTGCTTTCCTATCACATATGAAAGCAAGTGAGAGAGGGAAAGAGCTGTCTGTTTGCTCAGCAGCAGTCCGTTTGAGAAGACAAAAGAAGAACTCATCTTCAGTAAAGGTATGTCAAAGAGCAGTGCCAGGAGGCATTTTCAAGCATCTCAAATGAAAGAAAAGGGAGATCCCAATCTGATGTAGGCAATATTGCCACAAGCACAATTAGTATAGTTGAAACAGTACTAGAGAAATGTACCTTTAGACCTCAGTTGCTCAAAAGGTTTGAGTTAAAAGAGAGGTTCTCTAGTGGGAATGAAAGCATGGCTTATCAAAATTTTAGTATCAGTGTTACAGTCAAGGCCTTCCATTCATTGTATTTTCAATTTTTGCTATTCTCAAATTAGGATTTCTTCCAGTATTAACCCTAACTGAGCAATCCAGCTGCAGATCAAAATATATAAAGCGGTGTCTTCAGCTTCCACAGTCCATTTTATTTTTGACTCAGATACATCAATGAATGGGAACAACTTTATTTTATGGTTAATGCATGGTCTACTAACCATGAAAACACCTGCAGCAAAAATTAATTCTTCTTTTTGTACTAAACAGAATTTTAGTAGAATACATCCGAGATTTAAACACAGAAAAGTGCAAAATTTTTTTATTGCTTCCATAAAAGGTAAATATTTGGGGAATTACTGTATTTTATTTAAACTGACTTTTTTCAAAGCATAAACAAATAGGTGATACCATGCAACAGAGTAATCTGTGCTCATCCAGGAAATCTTTCTACCTTGATTTTTTGATTTGCTTGAAGAGATTGCTTAGAGTAATATTCATTGCTTAGAGCTTGAAAGAGAATGGAAGCCTCCTCTAGTGGGAAACTGCCCTGTGGAAAGATTTTGAAACCCTATCTCAGTCTGTGCAACTCTGAAGGGAAAGGCAAAAAAATGGCCCCACAAAATGTTTTTGGATCTGGGAATGTATTTACCTTTAATGAAGTTACTTACAACTCCTGTAGACGTCTAAGAATCTGAGAAATTTTGAAGGTTGTCAGTTGAAAATAAGTTGTGGAAAATGTATATTCAGGGAACGTGTATATGCATGGAAGCACTGAATATATGTTTATGCTGTAAAATTACTTCCATGTATAGAAAATCTTTGCTTTCCTTAGGGAAACAAATATATATTTATACAAGACAATAGAAATTAAAGGTGAAAAATACTTTATTAGATCATTTTCCCTATGCCTTTCCAGTGAGATGATTTTAGAAAGTTATATACTATTTGAGTGTCCTGAATGACTGCCAGCAATTTCATATCCATGCTAACAGTATTTTTCCTTAAAAATTCAATTTTATGTGAGCTACAGCACTCTAAGCAGTAGTGTCTCTCTGTGAAATAGTAAGTTTCTTTAATCTTCTTAGGTGATGACAATCACTAGCCTTTCAACTTTGTGCCTTATATCATTACACAGGCTTTGAAATTAGGTTTGCCCCAAAAGCACTACCAGAGTTTCTTTATTTTATTTTTTCATACGTTTCTAAAGCAGCCATCACTAACACCTTTACACAAAAACATATCCAACATAAGAATACTCTCAGAATGGTAGTAGAGCTCAGTAACCTTCTCTGTACACAACAATCTCTTCATAAAAATTGTCAGGTATTGAATGGAGTTCAGAGACCTCAATGCTTGTTAAAAAAAATGTTATGTTGGAAGATAGAAGTTATACTTTGCTTTGAAAAAGATAAAATAAATGGGAGATAGGAAAGATTAAGCCTGTATTGCAGCTCCTTGATGTACTTATCAAGTGGCAAGAATATGTCTGCTCCACTGCTGCATCATTACGAAATTTGAATATTTTGAAGTATTGAAAATTACTGCCTATGGAAAGAGGGTACTGAACTGGGATAGCTCCCGGCAAAGTGTAGAAGAATCTGAGATTTGCTGCCTGATGACTGATAGGGACTTGAAGGTTTCTTTTTGCCTCCACAATAAAATAGATTTGGTTTTCCTCCTGAGATCCTCTAAGTCTGTGTTGCCTAATGAGGTCTCTACTTTTACGGAGGCCTGGGGGATACATGACATTTTGGGTTCTCTTGTTCTCATCCTGGAATACACTTCAGATTTATTTTTTACTAGGAATAAAATGCAGATCCTTTCTGAGACATGCTGCAGAGACATATGTAACACATGGAAGACGAGCACAGAAGTACAACCCAGTGTCTTTTCTGGTTTTGACTTCTGTGACTCTTATTTTCTGCTGAAATAAACCCAAACATATATCTACAAGCAGAAGGAAGTTTGGTAGCTGTGCAGTATTCTCAAAAAAATCATTTGGTCAAAGTTACTATAAAATTATAAATTATATAGGAAAACTTTGTTCCTTCCAGTGCTATCACTGTTGCCAGTATCAATCAGATGTGAGTACACTCAAAGTCACTGGAACTCACCCAGCATGAGCCAAAATGAAATCAGAACTGACTCTGCAAGCTAAGTTGTTAGTTAAGGTATGGATAATAACCGAGGCTAGTTTTTTGTGGCTTCTCTGTTTGCTCATTCAAATTCAAGCTTTTGTTCTTCAACAGTAGACAAGACACTGAGCAGCTGATACTCGTCTCTGGAAACCCTTTTGTAGTGTCAAAAGTATCAATTATATGCAATAAAGATCCAGATAACTCTCGTCAGATGTCTGCACTTCCTTGAGAAACAAAAATGGTTTTCCAGTGTTTTCCATTTCCCTCCTTTATAAGGATGCTTCAATAAGGGCTATTCATCAGTAATTCACCAGGTACCCCCATTCTGCAGGCATCTATGGTGGGCAATTACCTAGTCACTGTACAACGCAAAAATAATTTAAAAAGTCACCTCTCATAGTCTTCACAAATTATTAACAAAAGAAGAGGCACCAAGTAACATTTCCTGTGTTATATGTGCATCATAAAAAATTAAAATTAAAACCGAATCAACCAAACAACCAAAAAACACACCAAAAAAAACCCCAAAAAAACCCACAAAAAAGGACAAACCACTAAAAACCCCACAAAAACCCCAACAGAACACAACTACTCAATTTATGAGACAAGTTCATAATTGTGTAATATTATCTCACTTGTGTCTGAAGGGCTTTTTATTTCCACTTATGACATCCTCATCACAATGTGTTATTGTTATTTCTTTTTCAGGAGCCTGAACACGTTATAACCAAAGACATTCAGCAAAATCAGAGTACATGCTATAATGTGGGTAGGCTTCGTGATACAATTCCAACTCTAAGTATTTAACATGGTGCATATATTTTTAGGAGACAAAATCTATCTTTGTCTCAATTTTATATTTCTTTTACTATAGGGATTGAAGATTTATTCTATAAGGGATTGTTTGTTTTTTGGCTATTTCTCCCCCAGAACTGTAGCTTAATGGGCTATTTGTGAAGCATGTAACTATTCAACCTTTACAGTACCATTAAATCAGGTGTGCATGTAGACTGTGAACAGTAGCAAGCAACAAAATAAGAAAAGGTCTTTTGTGTGCTATTAAAACATCCTTGTGAATTTAACACCCCACCCCCTGGTTTAGTGTGATACTGAAAATCGTTTCTAGGAGAAAAAAAAAATAAAAAATTTTGGTAGCATTTCCCTCCACAAAGACAGTTGAACTTCAGAGTTTTGATTACTTTGAGAGACTTGTGCTGCTTGTGAATGAGGTAGATTGTCTACAGACATGATCAAGTTCAACCCTATGATACTAGCTTGGATACCAGGATTTCAGTCTTATTACCTCCATGCTGTGCCCAAAATAGCAAGTCCTTTTGAAATGTCTTATGCACCTCTTCTATTTTAATTAGCACATCTGAGATTAGTTAAGAGAACTCCAACAGCTTCAGCACATCATTTATGAATCTTCTAGTACATTTCAGCTAACAGATTTCAGGTTCTTTAAACAGCAAATCAATTCCTTTGACATAGGCTATGATAGAATTGAGTTGTGATTCAGTATGTGCAACATACTGATGCACGATTTCACCAAGTATGCAGATTTGCAGATGACTCCAAGTTGAGTGGTGCTGTTGACACATCTGGAGAACAGGACCATCCAGAGGGACCTGGACAAGCTTCAAAAATGGCCCTTTGGAAATACATGAGGTTTAATAAAACCAAGTGCAAGGAGCTGCACCTGGGTCAGGGTGATCCCTGGTATCAGCACAGGCAGGGGGATGAACAGATTGAGAACAGCCCTGCTGAGAAGGACTTGAGGAGCTGGTAAGTCAGAGTCTGGACATGAGCCATAAATGTGCACTCACAGCCCATAAAGCCAAGTGTGTCCTGGGATGCATCCAAAGAAGTGTGGGCAGCAGGTGAGGGAGGGGATTCTGCCCTTCTGGTCTGCCCTGGTGAGACCCCATGTGCAGAGATGCATCCAACTTTAGGGTCCAGAGGATTTGATTAGAGTGATGGAGCGCCTCTCTTATGAGAAAAGACTGAGATAATTGGAATTATTCAGCCTGGAGAACAGAAGGCTTTGGAGTTACCTAATTGTGGTCTTCCAGTACGTGAAGGGAGTCCACAAGAAAAATGGAGACTATTTATAGGGGTGTGTAGTGACAGGACAAGAAGGAATGGCTTCAAATGGAGGGTAGGTTTAGATTAGACATTAGAAAAAAATTCTCTCCTGTGAGGGTGGTGAGGTCCTGGAGCTGCTTGCCCACAGAAGTTGTGGCTCTGCTGTCCCTGGAAGTTTTCAAGGCCAGGTTGGGGGGAGCTCTGAGCAATAAGGTCTAGTGAAAGTTGTCCCCATCCACAGCAAGGATATTGTCCTTCCAATCCAGGTCATTCCACAATTTTGTGAATCTATGGCTGAACTGTAAGGCACATAGAAAGAGGGGAGCCAGTCCCAGGGCCCTCTCCTGGCACATATCAACTTCTCGTACAACCTCTTCTGACTTCAGCAATATTATTTGAAATTCATACTATTAAAAAAGAAAAATAGTCCCTCAGACTTCCAGGAAAGACAAAAGTCCTTCTCAAAACAGATTTCAAGGGAGTGCATAATTACTATATACTAAGGCATGAGCAGTCTCATAGTTTAATTACCCTGTTTATGCCACATTATATAGCACAATGATACAATTCATGTCAGGACTAAATGCTTGGTTTGATAGAGAAGGGTTTTTTGTTGGAATTACTTTGAACCCAAACATTTTCCTTGTAGAGTTAAAAGGCAGAAGATAAACAAAGGCTGACTGCTTTACCTCAGTCAAAATGGAACTAGAATCTAATTTGAAGCTCATTTCTTTACTTCATTTTGAAACACAGTAAGCCCTCTATATGGCTTGAGTAATTTTATTTTGTGTTATTAAACTGAAACTATTATAGTCAGCTAGTAGTCACTCAGCAATAGAGACATTCCTCCATGCCATTATGTTTGGATTTAGCTTTTCTGACCTTTATAGGCTATATAACAGAGAGAGAAAGCTTGAGAGACATATCTTATTGTGCCAGACAATATATACAGTAAAGACAAGCTGCAAAGAGCTATGGTTTCATAGCATAAATCTCTTCTGCCTCAGCCATGTTGGAAGTGCTCAGTAATTCACAGGAACAACCCTTAATTTACTGTTTTCCCTGGATACCACTGAGGGCTGGTAGGAGGGAAAAAACTCATTACTAAGAGTATCTTTTCTCTTTTGGAGAACAAAGATGCTGAGGATTGGTTATCACTTCTCAATTGCTTATTATCTTGAAAACTGTGCTTGAATCTCCTTGTAAATAATAGTTTGAGGATATGCTAACCATTTCTTTAATTTTGTAGTAGGAAGAAAACAAAATCAGAGACATGGTTAAATTATTTTAAGCTGCTAGAGCTTGTTTTAATATCAGTAAGCTTGGAGAATATACTTATTCCCTGACAAGATAAAATGCCCCATTCTACTCAGATTCTGAGGTCTCTCTATAAGCTACAAATAAAACTTTGCAGGATAAAAGATAATTTTCAAGGCTTTGTCATGGGTCTTGGGAATTTTGTTTCCTTTGTTTGCACAGTAAAAGAGTTGCTTAGATGGAAAGAAGGAAAGGAAAGTGCAAAAATATCAAATATAGAGAAAATGAGAGGAATAGAAACTGCAGAGTTTTTTCTATGTCAAAGAAAATTATTATTCACTTTATTAGTTGCTCTTTTGCTTTGGTAAATTTCTTGCTTTCAGTGCACTGTTGCATTTTATATCTTTTGGTAGAGGGAGGTATGATTGCCAGTGCCAAAACCCTGTGCTTTTCAATGCCTTTAGGTGGTGAATATCAATAATGTTTATGGTTACTTCAGTTACTGTAGGTTCCATAGGCTCTATTGAAAGAAACACACAACCACAAGAGAAAATTTGCACACTGTGAAGAAAGACCACAGCAATTGAAGTCATACTGCTTAGAACCATGACTTCTGATTTCCCAGAGACCCATTCACAGCACTATGAACTTCTTTGAATAGAAAGTCATGTCTCAGTTCTTAAGAAGAAAGGATTTTCCTAAACAAATGCTTAGCATGATGTTTCAGCAGCATTTTGGGATCTCCCAGAGTGTTGTAGATAATATACACTTGAAGAAAAGCATCAAATAGTGTATCTGTGATCCCTAAGTAATCTGAAAAGTACATTAGAATTGGACTGGAGTGTACAGAACAGAGAGAGGTAAAATAGCTAGCAATATCAGAGACAGTCTTGGTCTGATCTTCCTCTTACATGTAAGAAATGTAACCTCAAAATCATTGTATTTTTTCTGTTATTAAAGGAGTTTCCTTTTTATTAAAAAGTATAGAGACAATTCACTGAGCACTTAAGAAGATAAAGTCTCAAAAAAATTACTTGAATCTGAAGATCTGAAATAAAAACTTTTGAAATTTCTCTCCTTTAATTTAGTAATGTGTTAGAATTTCACTAGTACTGTACAAACATGGTTTACAGTTACCAGAGTTAATGAAGCTTTTGTTTTATACACAGCTGGTGATATTTTTATTCCAATACTTGACAATTCTATTTTGTGTTTTTAATATATATAATCAGTTTTATTTGAATAAAATTTTATTTCATTCCATTTGGATAATATTTAATTGTAATATCCAGTCTTTCATTACTGCTTATATTGGGAGGACCTGTTGAACCACCACTCTGATTTCTTTTGTGTTTGTGAAAATTTTATTAATGTGACCTAACTACAACTTCAACTCTGCTGTCATTATAACTGTCACAAGATGTAATGGCAGGGGAACGTAAGTCCAATTTCACTTCAAAAGCTCATAAGGTGACTTGCTTTTTCTATAATTACATGAAAATAGAAAACTCTCTATGGTGTGAACAATAGATTGAGGTTGTCATGTGTATTTTAACTGGCAAATGGGTACTTAGGCAATGTTTTCCAAATTAGGGTGCTTATACTTTTTCATAAACAGAAAGTACAAGGTATTTCATTAACAAACGATGGTTGTTATTGTTACTGTTGCTGGTTTTATTATTCTTATTATTATTTAGAAGATTCTTGCACAATGAGTGAAATTACTTGTAGTCTGGCACCTGCTACTGCTGTTTACCTGGCTTTGAATAATATGAGTAACATGTCCAGGCCACATAGAAGTATTGCCTGACCTTCACAATACCTTTCTCCAACTGATTAAAAAATTCAGGATCAGATACTGCATTACACAACCTTACCTTATCTTTGTTCCTCTTCAAAGGACTTGAAAGTGATAATAGGTTTTGTTGATTCGTGCTGGGAAAAGCCGCTGCCTGTAGTCATCACAGAATCATTGACTCACTTCAGTTGGAGAAGGCCCTTAAGATAATCAAGTCCCACCATTAAGCCAGCACTGCCAAGTCCACCACTAAACCATGTCCTCAGCACCACATCTATGGGTCTTTTAAATACTCCCAGGGACACTGACTCAACCACTCCCCTGGCCAGCCTGTTCTAGTGCCCGACAATCTTTTTGGTGAAGAAATTTTTCCTAGTAGTCAACCTAATCCTTCCCTGTCATGTAGGCAGGTCAAATACACACCCTTCTTGTTGCTTTCAATGGCATAGAGTCAAAGGAGTCATTCATGCCTTGCTGCTGTCCTAAGAAAGTGTGGAGACGGCTCCTCTATGACGTGTGCTAGGTCTTTGACCTGCCTGTGCCTTTTATACCTCTCAGTGCTAGGATATAAAGTTTCTCTCTTGCACATTAAGCACATTACTGTTTTTCTGACATGTTTTTCTCTTGAGGGCAATGCTATCTAAACCAGTATCTGAATAGAGTATTTCATTTTCCCAGGACATACAGGTTGGTAGGCAGGCATCGAGTAATGGTGGAAACAGGAGAGGGGGCTCTTTTGAAGGAATGTGGTAGAGAGATTTGCATTTCTCTGGCAAATGTCAGTTTTAAGCAGGTGTGCATCAGCATAAGTGTGCTGGTCTGTGTTAGCACAACATCACAGTGTCATCCTGCCTTGTATCACTGACATCTTGTTACAGTAATATATTTATGTAAGTGGATAAAACTAGAACTGCCATTAGTAGCAACTTGAGATTGTCTAGATTTTCATTTTTTAAATCTTTTTAATGTATGTCATGCAGTTTATTATTCCTCCTACATATGACATTAAAGTAATGAATAAAATTTTATTATCAGTAATATGATGCTATGTTGTTCTGTCATAAATTGCTATGTTGTTGCAATATTGAGGATTCGTTTAAAAAGTAAAATTCTATTACTACATTTTAAAATCACAGTAAGTGTATCTATACAAATAAACAGCATTTCTTAATGAGAAAGTATCTTATGAACCAGTCTCAATTCTTGTTTACTTCTATTACAATAGAGTCTTTCATTTTTTTTTAATAACAGGGACCAAGCACTGTAGAGATTCCAGAGGTTATTACCTTTCATTAAAAGCTATATATACATGAGTAGAGAATACTAATAAATGAAGGTTTTTAAGTTTTTAAGCTGAGAGAGCTTTCTAGGTAGGAAAAGACAAAATCTATACATCAATCAGTATCTTAATGTTTCTTCCATGTGCTGGATACTGTAATGTTAATACATTTCTGTGTGGTAGGCACACAGAAATTAGCTGTGACATTGAAGATGTGGCCTCATATTCACTGCACATGTGATGTCAAAGGCAGGTCCATCAGAGCTTCTTTGGGTATCCACCCCAGGGGAAAATATAGATGCAGTACAGTATCACAGCTGCTCTCCTGTCCTCAGTCCCTGTGTACCAGACTCATCTGGCTCATGGATCTGTGGTCCTTTGACTCACTTTCTCTACTCTGTTGAGTCCTAATAGAGACAGAGGCTGCCCTGCTCTGAGAAGAATACAAGAACTAAAGATGCTGCTGCAATGAAATGTGAGATTGAAACAATTAGGTGAGATCCATGCATATTAAATCATCTTTGACACATATGAATCTATTTAAGGAAAAGAACATAAGTCCTTACAATGTAATCCCCATACAGTTCCTTAGCCAGAAGTCTTTTTTTTTCTTGTTCACTAACAGTGGGTTTGATGCATGCAGATATTTTAAAAATGTGCAGGTATATCTGAGTCTGCAAGTAATGGCCATGTAGATTATGACAGAAATTTTCCATTGAACATCTAGTCAAATGAATACCATTACATTCACTGTATGTTTCTTCTGCTAATAAAAGATGTCTATTTTTATCTAATGATATATAGTGCTCCTGCCTTATGTTGCTGTTGGTTTTAGAGGCTTCAACAAAAAATAAATTTTAAAAATTTAAATTCAGATCCCTATAGAAAGCTTACTGTTACCCTAGGAGATCTGACATGAGAGCTTGTGGTGTAAAGTGTGATCTTCAAGACAAAAGATTTAGTTTGCTCCCGATGTTCTCTTAAAATCTAACTTGACTCAATTGGCTGCTTGTGTTATGTTGGAGATTACTCTTGGAAAAGTTTCAGAACTCTTACACTAACATCACAACGTCTGTAGAAATAAGAGCAGTAAGCCTTCAGTTTATGGCATTGCATGTTCTTTTTTTAAAGTATGTGTTTGTATTCACATATTTCTGATCTACAGTTTTTCAGGCCATGTTTTCAGGATGGAAAATACATGTAAACTATTAAAGATTTTGTTTTGTTGGTTGATTTTTCAGTCTGCTCCTAATCCTGCTCAAATACACTGATAGTTGGGCTGTACACCTGCCCCTTCCAGAAGTGGCAGAGTCTCTCTCCAATTCTGCAAATGATAAATACATAAAACCTGCTACAATATAGATTTTAATTGCAAACCCCACCTTTTGCAGTTTTTTTGTGTAGTTTTAATGAGAAGGTGACTCAGAATCTCTGCCATCACCTCAAGTCCAACACTTGTATGAAATAAGTTGGTGGCCTCATGATGTGCTAGCCCTGAGCAGTGACATGCATGGCTAAGATCCCCAAGCTGGACTAAACATGTTGGCTTTGGGACTGATTGCCCTGTTTTTTAGGGAATTACTAAGGTTTCTGCCATGGTTTTACCCAGCCAGCCAGCCCCTGGGGCTGAGAATGGTTTTGTCCAGGTGAATTTCCAGACAAGAAGCCAATTAAAACTCTCAGTAATGTCTTTGCTAATTACATATTTAAGAAAATGGAAGAGAAGGTTGGTTGCACAGTTGAAATTAGGCAGCCATGTAAGAGAGGTGGTGGCGGGCCCTGAGGTGGGCCAAGGCCCCCTCCTCCCCCAGTTTGGGCCAGGGGCAGGTATAGCACTGAAGCCCCCTTCTCTCTTGTAAGGGAGTGAAGAAAAAAAACTTTAGAGGACTGGTTACTTGGACGAAGAACCACTGCAAAAAAAAAAATTCTGGCAGGGAGATAACGAAGCGTCCAAGGTCGATGCTGGCAGCTGGAGGAGAGAAAAGAAGAACTCGAAGGGCGGGGGGGCTTGCTTCTCCCCCCTTTTGCTCTTTCTCCCTTCAGCAGGGAAAAGACTGAAAAATAAAACCCTGCTACCTGTGAAAGGTTGTTGGGGTGAGGAGACCCCATGTTGCTCGTGGAGGAGCCTACACTGGAATAAGTTCATGCATGAGGAAACCAAGACTTCATGAGTGAGCTGAGGTGAGGCAGAGTCCTGTGAAGATTTTGTGACCCTAAGGGAAACCTATGCTGGAGCGAGACAGCCCAGGTGGGATGTTGGAATCTGAGTGAAGGATCCATGCTAGACCCATGCTGGCGAGGTCTATCAAGAACTGTTCTCCCCTGGGAAGGGACCTCACAGGAAAACAGGGATAAACTCATAAGCCATTATCTCCTGTAATCCTGTGGTGAAGATCCATGGTAGACAAGTGTCCCCTTGCAAGCCCTATGGAAGAGAAAACCTTCAAAACTTGGGTAACCCCCAGCCTCCGGTCTTAACCCAGTAGGGGAGTGGGGGGAGTAGACCCAGCCCTGGGAACCGATACAGAGAAGCAGAAAGAATTCCAGCTGTAACAAAAGTGCTGCAGAGTTATTGAAGAGACATGGAACTCTGAGAATGGAGAAAAGAGCTACTTCTCTTCCTTGGACTGATATAAAGGGAGAAGAAGTATTTCTGTAAATACATAGTATTTTTTACTTAAGTAGAGTTGTTATAGATATAGTTCCTTAGTAGTTTTTATTTTGCTAGTAATAAATGTTCATACTATTTTCCCCAAATCCAGTCTCTTTTGTCTGCATAAACCTTCTCTCAACTAATAGTAATTGTGTGGGGGGTGTGAAAGCAAATTGACCCAAAGCAAAACCACAACAGCTTCTCTATGTTAAACTCCCTTACACTCTAAGAATACACCTTTAGCACTCATGTAAACACACTGTTACTACTCTAACTAGATTCAGGGAGAAACTTTCAGAGTAATAGTCCCAGACTAGGCACTGTGAAGAAAATTAACTCTACCCTAAGAAAAACCAGCACAGAGGAAAGCTTATTTGTGGAAGTCTGAAGTAAAATACAAAAAAATCTGACAATCTTAGCAGCCCTGTTGTTAGGAACACCCAAAATATTAAGAAAGTAGGGATAGGGGATTGCATCAGAACATCAAAACATGCAGCTGAAATTATTTAACTCACTTGGTTGCATAAAACTGACTTGTATATTGCAGCCTAGACTTTGTTTTCTCTTTAGATTAATTTAATAGGCATTCCACTATTCAACTAAGCATATGAAAGTCAGTGTTTCATAGATTTTTCATTTCCATGGAGGGGCAGTGAAATCTTTGTTGAGAAGTGATCCTGGGCTTTATAAAACAGGTTTTGATGTTATAAGGATAGTTTAAATGCAATATAACCTATTTCCTTATGTTAAAGGGACATTACATAACTATGCAAGCAAATATTTTTAAATAACTGAGAACATTTATACCATACTAAGTAATGTGGAAGGTCATGGAGATTTTGAATATGGAGATTGCAAATAACTTGTTTTTATATAAGCAAATAGTCCTGTTCCAACAAAAAATGCAGTTAGATTGCAACTTATATTATTAATGTAATTGAGACAGTTAAAAGAAATACCATTCAAGAGCTTGACATTAGATATAAAAATCACTGTGTTATTTGAAAGTCTAATGTTATCCTCTGTAGGGTTTTTTGTATGTACGAATGCTAATGTTAACTTATATTCAACAAGATGGCATTGAGAGTCTCATAAATATGCCAGCTCATTTAATTATTGTTTTAAACAACTGCTGTTCAAAATCTCTAGTAGATTTTTAAATTTTATTTCTGTGATAAAAGCCATAAACAAGACAAACATAGAAAAGCCGTCTAGAAGAACCTTACTGCCACTGCTACCTGCAGTGTAAATTTCTTCCATGTTGAAAAGAAGATACTGTGAGTTTTTCAGTAATCTGAATTTATCAGAGATTAACCATGGCTTTTGTCATATTCCTTGGCTATTTGTAGTTGTTAGGAAAGCAGATGAAGAGTACTTTTCCTTGTTATAAAATTCACACAGACCGGGGTCAAGCAAAAATTTGAAACATATTTTGGTATAGCTCACACTTAATTCTTGTTTTTTGCTCCCCCCAGTGATATGTATTGTGTTTGAAAATACATGGTTAGAACTTCAGATGTTTGTTGCAACCTCCCCAAAATCTTATAGTGGATTAAAAACAAGAGAGTATTTGAGGTGCTTTGATGAAGGGTGTAATTGAAACATCTAGATTGATTTGCTACCACAGGTTGTAAGCAAATGATACCTAAGCACATAATTTGGCATGATAGGTTGCATATATGAGAAGAGGAACTACTCCTCTTTGTTGTTTTGCAGGGTGTGAACCTTTACAGGACTCTAACGACAATGATGAAGAACACAATAAATGTTCTGCAGATGCTCTTTTTGCTGCACTGTTAGCAGAATTCCATCCTTTCTCAAAACCAACAGAGAATTTCATTGCTAATACCTAATTAATACTCTTTTCCATTAGCTACTGGTCCACTTATATCTGAAATCTAAGAACCGTTCTTTTTTTCCCAAGGTTAGAGCCTCTATTGCAAGTAAGGCTTGTGAAGACAAATTTCAACTGTAGAGCCAAAACCCAAATCTTTTTAAATGCACTCCTCACAAATATTTCTCCATGTTTGAAGTAGCAAAGGATGAGATATGGAAAGTTCTGTTGCTGCCTGCAATTACTGCCTCCACTTCAAGATGAGATTGATGGTTTCTTCTGCAGTGGAGATTCAAAGCTGGGACAGGTACTGCAGTGAAAGTCAAGCAGCTGCCTGCAGGATTGGTTATGACCCTCTAATGCAACCGTGGGTACATGACAAAGCTGCTTTGCTTGTGCAAGCCATTTATTTTATCTCAGGACAAATAAAAATTTTGGAATAGAAAAATAACTTTGGATATAGAAATATTTTTTTATATCAACTGATAAGTCTCATACAATTTTGACAGTAAGGGCAAATATGTCAAAATAAGGAGTGCTTTGGCAAAAATTAAATTCATCAGTAGGTTTAGGAAAAGCTACTACATTCAATGAAACATATGAAAAGTTAAACCTTTTAGAAGGTTTATGGTTTATTACTGTGTGGTTCTCCACAGGATGCCCATCCTTCAGCAACTGGCAGTTTGCTGTCCTTTAAATGTCATGTGTTGCTTTCTGTTATATTCTTTCATAAGGGCCCAGTAGCTGGATGCCAAGGTTTCTCTTCTTGGTCTCTGTACTATAGGTACCTAGAATTCTTCAAAGACATTATCTCTCTTGCTGGAAGCCTGGCCTGGAAATTAATGAATCATGGTTGCTATTTAGAAAGTAAGAAAGCATTACTGTGTGGGGAAGGAATTAAGAGTGTATATTCTAAGAGAGGAGCCTTGATTATTGGCTAATGTGTTATTTAAATAAGAAAAAAACTAAGGAGTAGAAATCTGAACTACATACAAAATGACAATCCCATCATCTCACTGTGTTACCTATGTTTTCTTTCTTTAAGCAATTTGATGGACTAGCCTGTGTAAGAAAAGATATTCAGCATGAATATCTTTTTGTGCATCTCCCCAAGGAAGAACTGAAGTTACATTCTCTGATACTGAAACAAAAACTGCAATGCTGCATTCAAATTCATCCCAAGTTGGTGTGAAAATATGTGAGTTTCAATTTAGTGCCTCAGTTAAGCCTTTCCCATCTGGAGGAACTGATCCTAAAAAAATGTATTACCAGCTACCTTCACCTGGGCAGCACTCAGTAGAGGCAATTTTTAGAACCTGTAATTCACTGGGAAATGTACTGAAAGAGTACATCAGATTGTTTCACTGGTAAGCAAAGGCCATTTACTGGAATCTGTTTGTGCTTTTAAATTTCCACAGCCTCTCTTTAGGTAGTTCATAATTTCTGGCCTGTAAGCATGGTTTGTAGTAATGGAAACAAATAAAAGACTGAACTGAGTCTTGCTATCCAATATGATTGCTATTCAGTTAGATACTTGAAAAAAAAGCTAAATTAGTGTGAGGTAGATAGTTTCCTTCCTGTTTTCCTCTTTTGTTTTTTTGTCAGATTCTTGCCTCATAAGAAAGCAAGCTGCAGAATACTATCTGTCTATGGAATATTCAACAGAGAAAGCAAGACAGTGCTGGAGGGGAGAGAATTTCTGTGGTGTCATTTGAGAAGGCTGCTAAAAAAATAAAGTTCAAAAAAAGTAGCATGTGAGAATTTGAGCACAAGAAGCTTTTCAAACTTGCCAAGTTAGTGTAAAGGAAAAAGGCCAGAAAGCCTATGTTATTTAGCACTCCCTTTGGAGGGGTAGCATGCATCCAGTGCACAAATTTATAATAGGGGAATCAATAACCTCAGTTTTCCAGCACCGTTATATCAGCACGCAATGTAACACTTTGAGAGCTGTTGGGAACTGGACTCCCAATTCCTTGGATTGCAGTTCATGGCTGCTGTAACCAGCTTTGTGTTTTCCTCTGCAGGACTCAACATTCCCATAAAGTCTCCATTTCTCCCTTGTTGTATACAATACCCACAGCCACTGTAGCACTCAAAATCTGTATTTAAAGGCAGTACTTCCATTCTGATTAAAGTTTTTTGCAGTTCACTTTGTCACTTGAATTCTCGTGTCAGTGGTAGAATGTAAACCCAGTCACTGACTTTGGTAAAAATCAAATCTTGCATCATCTTCATAATAGAACATCCCTAAAATAAAAGACCATTTTTAAAAACATAGCTTTTGACTACATATTTTAGATGACCTTATTCTTGTCCCTTGTTTATTTGTGTTTTTTTTTAATAAAGTATGTACTATCTACCCAGAAGTAAAGGTTATATGTTATAACATGTTATATGATTTTTAACAACTTCCTATTTTTGTTTAAAACTTCCATTACAGTTTCTTGAAAATCATACCTGTTTAGGCAGGCAGCAAGTTGTGCCTGGTGTCAATCATTAAGATGATGATGTTTACCCTTTTGCTCCAGTATATCTAAAAACTTTAGCTGTGTAAGTCCAAAGTGTTAAATTGAAATATTATGAATGCCATGATTTTGGGCAGGGTTTTTAGAAAGATATATTCCCTTTGTGTGTATGTGTGTGTGTTTTCCTTTTTCCAAGTTTCAGAATTATAATTTCTGACTCCTATTTATTTCTATCACTATTCTTCACCCTTTCTCTTCAATTTTTGTAGTGGAGGCTAGATGCCTGTTGCTTCTCACCCACAGCACCTCAGCCTTTGAGTTGTCATATTTTAGTTTTGTTTTGTTTGCAGACTCTAGGTCTGACATAGGCGAGACAAGCTAAAGAAGATGAGGGAAACAGATTTTATATAATTTAACCTTTCAGGTTTTTTAATCAGAAACATGTTTTCCTTGATTTTCCGTAACAATGACTCTCTAGCTGTAGTGATAGACATCTCTATAAAACAAAGTTTGCCCTCACTCTCCTCAGTATTCATCTAAAGTACTACTGGTACAGTCAGAAAATTATTTAATATTTATAATGCCATAAATAACTGAATGTAGTTATTTTTTATTCTCTATCTGTGTGTTGTTAGGTAGTGGCATTGTTGTGATAATTCAGGAGAAATACAATGTAGTCCTTCTTGGATTTATTTTTCTTAGATTTATGACCTTTGCAGTCTTCTCTTATCTTTCTCTACTTCCTGGAATATTGACTATGCTCACACTATACTCATGTACATCATCTTCTGACCCTGTCAGGCCTCTTTCTTGAGATGAGAAAGCAAGATCTGATTGGACACATATGTTTGATGATAAAAAATATATTCCTGCCTCTTGATTTCTTTATCGGATGCAGTCAGTAAATGGAAGGAACAGTATAATAGCAAGTGCATTGAATTTTCACATAGCAGAAGTTACAATTTTTGGTGTAATATATAATGAAGTTTCTTAGAAACATGCTCAAATACATCTTCAACTTTAGTTATTGTCTTCAGGAACTGAATATTTAGTTTTCCTTTAAAAGTTAACTATTAACATCTCTCTGCCACAATAATTCTGTCATAAATACTTGGGCAAGATAATGAAGCTTTAGGTCTTAAATTAATTTCTTCATTGTTCATACATTTTGCATTCCTAAACTACGAAAAATATAGAATTATTATTGATAGACTTCCTAAAGATGTGAAAGATAGTACTGTTGCAATACATTATGCATAAGCTGAAAGAAGCTGCTCTGGCTAGGGAGACATGAGATTTTGATTACACAATAACAAAAGTCATGACGTGTCATGAAGTGTCACATTCTTATGCATGCAGTAGAAGTTCAAAACATAGTGTGTTTACTGTCTATATAATTGAAATTCTTAGATGTTATTCTATAAATTTATACATACATGGTCATTAACAGGTAAATGTGCAAATGCAATATCATGGGGAAAATAAAAATTTAATTCCTTGAGAGTGTGTTTCAGACACGCGCATCTAATTCACCAAGACACGATGTGCAGTAAGAGCCAGGGTCTTGAGTAGTCAAATTTCTTTCCAACATAGTGTATTCCAGTCTTATAAAGTAGCCCTACACCCTTATCTTCTCTTTTGTAATAACTGTGATATGCAGCTAAAATGTTTGTCAGAGTAAAATCCAGTAGCTAATATTTGTGGCCATAAGATTCTCCATTTTCTTCTCTGTATAAGGCTTCAGCCTTGAAAGCTTAATTTAATTATTCCAGCAGGACCTTTGCAGCTGGAAAAACTCTTCATTAGCTTTGATTGCTCCAGATCTCAGCTTCACAGAGCCCAGTGCACCAGCCTGACTTCTGGCTCAGCTTATGGTGGTCTTTGATGATTGTACATCAGTTTCTTCCTTGCCACCTGCAGAATCATAGATTGAAGAAAGTATGCACAGTCTTCTTTTGTGCTTACTCTTTCAGAAAAGCCCGCCACAGATAAGCTCCAATACTGTCTGGATACCTATGAGATAATTTTAAAACCTCTCTGGTGTAGGTAGTCTGGTGAATTTAATCACTGACTGAAGGCATCAGGCAAAGTTGTTTTCCCACCAGCATCGTCAGCTTTAGAGTCCTGCTTTCCAGATACATGATATCATCACTAGAGTACCAGACTACTATCTCTCCTGTAGATGAGTATTATGCAGATATAAATGTCTCCATCTGAACTAAAGGGGTTTTTCTATATTTGGGAGGTAGTGGTCTATCTGTATTTAACTTTCATATATAGAATAACTTAATTTTTAAAGTACCTCAATTTTAGAACAACTTTTTATTATGAATCTTCCCTAGCTAGAAAAAGTTATTAAACGTGGATATTTTGTGACTGAGGAATACACATCTCTGTATGTGTAACTACCACAAGTTGTATCAATTTGGGTTCATGTCAATGGGTGCTTTGCACCTGATTTGCTTCAAATCTGATTCTAGATCATAATGCTTTAAATCATGATTCTAATGTACCTTCTGTAAATGTTCATACACACAAACAGAGAGAAATACCAATAACTCCCAGTTCTTCATTTCTTTCTACATTTCAGCTGACTTTGATGCTGATCAGCATAAACTCTCCAAAAATGTGGATCGATATATTAACAAATTTTATTGAAATTTCCAGAAAGAAATTTCCTTTCCTCTCTGGGGATCCAATATTTAGCACATAACACTTACTTCATCCAAGTGAGGGACAAAAGCTATACCGCTGACCTTGTGCTGGAAAGGCATTCCCAGAAGTTTGTCAAGATGTTTACCATGTTTCAATAACAATTTTAAATGCAGACTATATTTCCATGTGTCTCAATCAATTGAGCAAGCGGTATCATGCTTAACTTGTTCCTAGTACAAATAAAAAGAGATTCCATCAAGTTTCATTGCTGCATGTCCAAAATCCTTAGCCTTTATTGCTCTGTCCCTTCAGTTCTTAAGCTCTGATGTAGTTATGCCATGCTTTGTGCTGAAAAACTACATTTCTTTGCAGAGACCACCATTGGTGTCTGCTGTGATTTTGGCACTGAAACATTTTACTTTTGGGCTGTAAAATGCCAATAAAATAAGGATGTATACAAGCTTCTGTGACAAGTATTGTCAATATAGAAAAGAGAAGGCATTTACTATTCTTGTAAATAATTGTGCTCCCGTACGTGTGTGTTATGTAAAAGTGTACAATTGCTTCAGGTTTCATGATCTCTGCTAGAAATGAGAATTCTAATGAAAATGAAAGGGCATCACATGAGATATGGTCCATAGAAGAGATTTTCCTGAAGAAGAACAATGAAAGAACAAATGCAGTGCTGCAGTCAAGGAAAACCTTAATACATCTTTCAAAAGTGGAGCTTCTTCAGCAGACAACAATATCTTACCAGCTTATCCATTTCACTGTTAGAAGAGAATATAATTGTGTCTGACCTATGTCTCTTGCTTTACGTGCTGATTAGATCACTGTATTTGTAAAATATTCACAAAAACATTCAGAAACCTCACATTTCTGTTTTGATGATCTTATTTAATGAAACTTTATCAATCAGTTTTAGAAGCCCAAAAAAGACTGCTCAGTGCAAAGCTGGAAACATTTTTATTATGATGTTACCTGTTTTCATCGTTCTCCTTTATGGTATCTGCAAATCACATCATCCTCCTAAAGGGCCAGAAGTCATATCATAGAATGCAATATATTTGATGGTGCATCTGTCATTGAGAGATGAGTTTGGTTAGACAACTCTGATTAGTGGTTTTATACAGATCAGAACTCTGATGACCAAAATCTGATTTGCTGTTTGAGGTGAAGTAGCTGAAAAAGATCAAAGAATAAACTTTATGTCATAGTGAGGTGCAGATGTGCTACTTCTCACACACTGGGACAAACAATTCTGTTCTTCAGATGATCACGTTTTATTCTGAATACACAGCAGAATAATGCCTATTAGCTGGCTGTCTCCATGGAAGGTTTCATGCAACTAATTTTTCATGTTTCCTTAGGAAATTTGTCTTCATGTGAGCCACAAGACTGTGCCCAATATGTATTTGGAGAGGACTTTTTTTCTGAATTTGATTTTTTCTTTTCCTGCAACAGTATAACCCTAGGGATAAGCATCCTAGGATGATAGGAATTCTATCTCGTTAGAATTCTTTAAGAACATAATTACTATTCCATATAAATCTGGAGATGTGTTTATAAAGTAATTCTCTTTCCTAGGAATTGGCTTTTGGACATATTTGCACAGAAATAGCATTCTTATAAGAATGTTCATTTTTATTGTTTCAGTTCTAACTACAAAGATAAGCAGAAAAAATCCCATCTATTTAAATAATCTGCTTCTTTTTCAAATAATTTGTCATAATTTTCTCTAAATGAGCCTTTTAAAGCAGGTGTTGTGCATACTCTTGGGTATTAGTGTCTCTCAGTTCTTAGGAAATGTATTCATAAAGTTATTCATCTACTTCTTATGAGAACAACAGGAAGAAACCTGCAGGTACTCCATGGTCCTGATTGAGAAGAAAAGGATGAGTAGTGGTACTTAGTGCACCCTGTTCTTTGACATAACATGTTCTTCACGTGGCCATCTTCTATCATCATCACAAGAATGAGAGGGTAGAGGAAGCATCAGTTCTGTACAGGTGGAGTTACAGTGTCTGTACCAGTGATGAGGCAGATGGAATTCGATCTTGCCCCACCTTTGCTTCCTGTATCTAATTCAAAGCGTTTGGGTAATTTTATGTTTTTGCTTTTTCACCTGTTGTCTCCAGAAAATATACTAAAATTTTAAATAGGAGGGAGAAGGGAAAAAAGCAAAACTATCATGTGCTGGTGCTTAATCTTAAACACCTCAGATTGTATCTGCTGATACTAAAATTAGCTTTCTAGTTATGAGATCTGGCTTTCAATCAAAGTGGATGTTTTTCCTTTACCTGAAATAAATAAAGATTAATTCAGTTGATCAAAGTCCTTTGGCACCCTTGTCTGGAAAAATACCAAATGTGTTTGGGTTTTTTTTCCTGACATTAGCTTTCAAAAGACAGGAGATTTTTGAGGAAAAGGAGGCAAACCAACAAATGATATGGTCACTACAGAAGATGATCTTACAGATTATCCCCGGCCAAAGGACATGAAACATGGGAAAGGTCTCAAGTGACAGCTGGATTACATGTCCTGTAGTCATTTCCTTTCACAGAACAGCCTGAAGTTTGTGCTCCTTCATATCCCTGACTGTGCTTGCTACTGTGACAAGGGTAACATAGGTATGTTTGCAATATTAGGAATGTTAGAAATATTAGTGGGCACGGCATCACTTTTCTGCTGTATGCTCTGACGAGGCTGTTCTGGTGTGTTGTCTCTCCAGTACCATCAGGTTTTACAACTTCAGAGAGGCACTTGAACTGTAGGCCACTCATTATTATGAAACTCCTAGGTTTGCTTTCTTCCTCAGTTTTTAGGATCTTTTGTATCTCACTAGGGGTAAAATGTTTCATGTATTTTTTGACTGAAAGGGAAGAAGTTTTGGCGGTTTTTATGACTCTACGCCCATTAACAGGACTCAAAAACCTTCATTATTATTTTTTCATAAAGTTGAGAAGCACACTTTATCCTGCCCCTCTCCTCTTCCAGAACTGATGGTTTGTATGAAAAAGAAATGGCCTGCAATTGTAGATTCCCTTCATCTGGAAAAAGGAAAAGCTGGCCAGCTACAGTGTGAGGAATGATATCACTTACAACAAGTTTCTTACAGCAGCAATGATTCCCATTAGGTCTCTTTCAGACTCATAAGGGACAAGGTATGTAAGTGGCTTCAGCACCCTGTACAGCCACCTGCCATTGCCTTATTAAGGTCAATAGTGCCAATTTCAAAGAGAATGAGAAAGCTAATTGTTGAACACAATGAATGAATGAATGAATGAAGATGGCTTTTAGTTGTTTTGTTTTCATGCTGCTGGGGCTGACTAGATGGCATTCAAAACCCTTATCTTGGAAATATGACTTCTTTGGATGGCTGGATTTATTTTAGTAGTATCTCACACATACTTTCTAAACGCAACTAAAATGAACACTAAGCAGCTGTCTTAAACACAAGAGATTGTGTTTCCCATTGTTATCAATAAAAGAACTCATTAAGATGAATTATAAGATTCTATCCCCTTTACTGCAAATATAAATGATACCTGACAAAATTGTGGGTAAATCCTTTAGTGCTGGAAGCTGACGGAATAGGGCAAAAATAAGTTGCATGTGTGAAAAATCACATTAAACAGATTCATGGAAATAAAAGCAATCATCATCAGAGCCAAGATATTTATGTTGTTCATCTCTGTGTCATCTCAGCCACTCAGCTCAGCCTGTTCATGATGCTTATGTGAGCCATGTTCTTTTTTATGGGATCTGTGCTAGTTTACCTAGACAACACAAAGGTCACTGGGATCTGAGGGAAAAATGCCCTGCTTTTTTCATATGTGATCAGAAGGGTAATACAGATCAGCTGAAACAGAATAATTTTCTGAACCATTTTTCCCCCCTAATATATAGCAGTGTAGCTACAAGGACAAGCCAGGGAAGACTTGGAGAGGTCATTTAGGACTCATAAAAGCCATTAACTGAAGTGCATGAAGCATTGCTTATAACCAAATTGTATTTCACAAAATAAGCAAACACACAATTCTTCAAGATGCAATTGCAAGGCATTGGCTCCTCAGAACACTTCAGTTTCTAATTTTAACAGCAGGGAATGTCCTCAAGGTATGAAGGGGAGATAATCAAGTGAAGTGGGTGATTTAAAAAGACCAGAAGAAGCACTTGCTAATTCCCCTGCATTAAATGTGAAGGAGCCTTTATAGCTGTGTGGCTCCTTCAGCTTTATGGAAATACAAATATTACTGCTTTTTCTTTCAGACTAGAGACCAGTAATTTTGATTAATAAGTGTATCTAGTCACTGCATTTTCTGTGCTTGATTCTGATAGTTTTCACATCACTGAACCCTTCAGAATTCCCTTTAAAAAAAAAAATCTTATAATAAGGAATGATTTCATCTCTCTCCTGCTTAACCCATATTATGAATTCCTATTGATTTTGCTTTTCTATGATGTGCCAGCTATGATTAATATTTTATTGCAGAATAGTTGTACCTCCTGTAATCATATGTATAAGTATGTATCTGACTAGCTCAGTAATTAGAATCTTCAATTTTTAATGAAGTAGAAGTTAGTATATATAAATAGATGTAAATTGTCATCATAAGAGTTTATTAATTCTTTTTTGATAATAAATAAGCATTGTATTCACATGTGCACACGGTACCGCATTGTGATATCAGAAAGGGAGCAATGCATCTTACTCATGGCTCTTATTCTAAAGCAAGAATAACATATCTTATTACGACTCTGAAAATATTGCCTCCACCTGATCTCTCCACTGCAGGGTCAGACAACTGAGCTGCCTGTGCAGATCCTGAAGCAGAGTAGTTACCAGGATAGTTCTAACATAAAGTGGTGCTTCAGCCTGAAGGGATGTGGTGCAACTTTCTCCGGTTCCTTGGCTGAGTCGTTAGTGGCTCAGTAGTCACCGTCTGGAGGCTGAGACATTGGCAGTAACCTGAGCACCTATTTAAATCGGTATCATCTCTGAGACATACTCTAGTTCATGCTATCTGGTGGCAAAAAAATAATCCGAAGAAACGTATAAGGCTTGTTTTTAGCTCTTTTGCAGCAACTCAGAAATGCTCAGTTATCTCTAGGTATGAGAAAATAATTAGAACAGTGATAGACTGAAGTTCTTTCAAATTATCTCTGACTATCACTTTTAATATCTTTTTATCCAGATTGGGATACCCTTTGGATTTCATTATCTCTTCCTTCTTAATGATAATCCTTTTTTAAATCATGACACTCCCTCATAGTTTGGGTCATCTTCTAATTCTGCTGCTGGGTTTGCCCTTTGTTTTGTGTAAGGTTAGAAGAGATAACTTCTAGGCTATTAACACCTCATTTGGGTCTGTCAGGGAAACCATGTAACTAGCTATTATGCATAGAACTCATTAGGGAATTAGCTATTTATGTATTAGTGATTTTGTTATGTATTCAAATCTGAAAATCCACTAATACAGGGTGTAGTCTGTTTCTGAAAATAAGTTTCTGACAATACAGTCACAAGAAAAATATGAAAATTCTACTCATACATTTTGAGGAATTCACATGTTATGTTATTTGTTATTTTGGTACTCTGATAAGCTAATTCTTCCACTCCGTTCAAATGACTACACTGGATGAGGAAAGCATGCCAGTAATTTAACATCCTTAATTAAGGAATATTAAGCTGAGTTTGTTGTGTTTTGTCACATGATTTGAGCTAGAAATTGCACATTTATCAGCTACTGCAAAGTGATTGGGCAGTTTAAGAGAGGTATAAAATTTGCCTACAGAAGAGTTTCAGAGTGAATTCTCATTCTGTGTGTACGGTTATTTTTGCTTGAAAAGGACCAATATAACATACACTGTAATTAAGGGAAAGAGCACTAGACATTAACAATGCACTCTGCAAAATGCATTACTGAAAAATTCCAAGGACTCTGTGGCTTTTTCCAAACATATTTCATAGGACTATTTCTACATGTTTAAGGTGCAAAGTAGAGGAAAAGTCCAGCAGATAGACTTTATGATTCCATTAGGTTTATTACTTTTCCCCACTTTTCATAAATGGAGTTTTAATGGTTTGACAGAAAGAAAGAAAATGTACAAACCCGCATTTTCTGACAAAATAATTTTTTTTAATTATTATTATTTTCAGTCTAAAACCATAATGATCATTTAGCTAGAACCCACTCAGGATAAAAGGCTGATTAAAAGGTTCAGTTATGAAAATTCTCCTGTGTGAGACTGAGTCTTGCTGAGAAAAACCTAGTGCGGCTCCTAATAGCTCTGCTATGCTGTCAGACATTTCTCTTTTACTCCATGTGCTTTGTGACCTCTTGCAGCCCGTGGGGACCCCAGTTTGTGTTCTGTCTCTGAAGTTGTGACTATCATACTTGCAGCAAGTGCAGACACAGAATGTGGGACTGCAGTAATTGGTAAAATCAGCCCAGAGTGTATATTCTCTTGACAGTAGGCACTACTAGCCTAGCATTTAAGAACCAACACAGATATATATATGAATCTTTTACTTGCTTATTCATCATGGTTCCATCAATTAACATGTGCAGCAGGCCCCACCTGCTGCAACTGGATTTTGCCATCACAGTAATTTCACATACTAGAAAAATATGATTACAAAAGTTTCTCTTGTTTGGCTCAGTGTAGTTGCAAATACTGTTCTTAAGTATTTCTAGTAGCAGTAAGCCTTGCATCCAAATATCTTTATGTTCTAGGAGAGAGCAACTGTAAGAATTTCAAGGTAGTATCTCCATGAGGAGCGCCTGGTGGTCTAGTGGTTAAGGGCGCGGCGCTGTCACCACCGAGACCTGGGTTCGATTCCCGGTCAGGGCCACTCCCGGGCAGGTGGAGCTCGTTAGCCCTTAAAAAGGCAATCCATCTACATCCTGAGGACCTCACTGCCACCGTCCAAGCTCGCTTGGCCCCGGCAGATGAACCTTAGGATTAAAGGGTGGGCTCAGTTCCGCGCACACTGTGTCTCACCTAAAAAATCCAATGCGCAGGCTGGAAGGTGTAAAGACCTTCCCCGGACCTTCGCTCACGAAGACTGGCCATTGTCTCCATGATAGCTGTGGAAGTTGAAACTAATGTTCTTTCTATATTTTTGCTCTTTCACTATAGTTATTGTCTTGGTTCTTTGTGGAAAGTGTCTATCTCTGTTTAATTCAGCTTTCAGCCACTGTTCATACCCTCTTCTGCCCCTCACATACAAAAGTAAAGAGATGCATATCAAATTTGAGCAAGGGTAAAAGAACAAAGAGATAAATTAGTTACTCAGATCTTCATCTGACCAGAGGGGTTCAAGATTTAAGAGGAAACTTTGTGGTGTCTTAAGATCAAAGAAGATGGAATGAGAAAATATTCTGATGTTACACTATGATTCTAAAATTATTTTGACAGAAAAATTGGAAAATATTCCAAAACAAACATTTTCAAATATCCCCGACATGTCTGCCTGGCCTCATTAGGCCACATCAAACTGCATTTGAAGTTCAACACCCCACCATTAGAGAACACACAGGAGCAGTAGTATTTTGACATCATGTTACACAGATTGTTGTCGTTATCAGGGCTATGTGTATGTCCCAAGACCAATCTTCTCATTCTTGCCATTTCAAGGCAAAGGAAATAATGCAAGAATTCCTGTCTTGTAGATGTAAATCTCCAAATGGGTTAATAACAGCTGGTGTGAGTATTTCTGCTCTTCAGATTAACCAGATAACACTGGTATTTTCAATGTGAGAAGCAAGATCAGCCAGATCCCACCAAAGACTAATGACCTGACTGCATGAGTCAGGTCATTAGTCCTAACTATTCCCCTTTACAGTAGTTTTGAAAAAAATATTTTAGCCACTGGCATAAGGTCATCCAGTGGTCATCCAAGGTCATTATTCAAGCATTTGCTGAAGCTGTCAAATGAGGCTTCTTACCTGCTGCATCATACGTGAGGGCAGTGCCCCCTTGTCTCTCCTGCTAGGAAAGAGAAACACAGAAGCTGCTGTCCCTCAGACCCGGTGGTACATGAGTCATCCTTCTTCCTTTTGGTTTCTATAAAGAGATGAATAACTCAGTTTAAAGTCATAGTGTTTTGGTGTGAGATAGAGGGAGGAACTCAGTCGTGTTAGCTGCTAAGGGGCAGCAATTAACAGCAGCAAAGCCATGTGCTCCAGTATAGCACAGAATACTACTCATTTTAAGTCATTATGTCTGAATTTGCACTGAAAGGGAGAGAAGCAGAAGGAGAAGCACTCACAGCTGGAGTCAGCTGAGAGGCAGTTTAAGAAACCACTACCACTCAGCTGCAGCTGCTGGCTTCTGATGCTGGTTCCTGGCTGCAATAGCATGAGCTGATTTTAACAGATGCTTGCACCTCAAGTGTGAGAATAAATTTGGTATGCTCACAGGTAAGCTGTGGATAAGCAGGAGACTGGAACCTCAGCTGCCTTCCTCTGCAGTGCAGCTCCAGATTCTCCATATTGCAGCCTTCTAGAGCATGTAGTGCTGCCCATGACTAAACTTTCTTCTAACTCAAGTATGTGCTCCCTTGATGCTGCTGCTTCAACTCCCAGTCCTATTTTGTAGAACAGCAAAAGGGCAACAGAAAATATAAAATGGCAAAAGTGGAAAGATCTGGATAGGAACTCATCCTCTGAAAGACCACCTATGCTATGAACACCTTTCTTAAGAGGAATAGAGAAGATCTTATTAATGTCCAGAAATTATTTTGTATAGCAGAGAAACCAAAAAGGAACATTATAGTTTTTTTAATTCATTCTTTTTTATGCTTTAGCACTGAGCAAGGAGTCATACATGAGTTGTTTTCTGCCAGCTTGTGAAACCTAAACAACAAAGCCAATTCAAATCCAAGTAATAGCCTATGGACTATCTGCCAGCTTCCTGTCTTTGCACATATGTACATGAATTTGAGACACAAATTCGAAGTTAAACATTTCTAGTTTTTTCATGGTGAACTAAAAACTAGCAAAAGGCCTGGACAAAACAGATAACTTTAAACTGATAATGCTCAAATTATTAGTGAAAATGCATAACAATTACTACAGATTCCTGTAGTATTTTGACATACAGACTTTTGTAATCTGTATATCCCTTTCAAAGCTTCAAAAGCATAGTTTAATGAAGTCTGGTGAAATAATCAACTAGTATACATTACCAAACTACAGAGTGATTGACCTGAAGTTTTTCAGTCTTTGCAGCAAACTAATATATGGTATGTAAATGACTGGGAAATTGTGTACAGAATCTTGCCATGAACATTCAGCCCACAGCAGCTTTGCCAAAACCTAAACAGATTTTAAACTAGTAGCTAGAGCAGTGTGTTTACTTACCAGACAAGTAACTCTCCAAACACATTCACCCTTCCAAGACTGGTGACTCAACCACTTCCCTAGGTAGTGTCGCAATGTTTGGCAACCCTTTCAGTGAAGAAATTTTCCATAATACCCAACCTAAATCTCTCACAGAGAAAGGTGTAATTGGAAAAATACTACAAATGCCATTATATTCAATAATTATCCCAAGGACATAAAGAGAAGAAGATCCTAAAACAGGAAGAAAGAAAACAAACTGGTGTCTGAGAAGACAAAATCTTGGATGTCTGTGGAATAAATATAGTGCAGAAATACAAAAGTAAATTATTTATAAAACTCAGATGAGGACTAGATACAAAGACAGAATTTAAAAAATTGAATGGTAAATAGTTAGGGATACAAGGTTAATGCCTACAGACATTTTATCTGACCTTTGCAACTTCAATTTCTTTTCATACAGGCAGAATCAACTTAAAGTTGTATAATACCACTGTCTTACACCCATATTGTAACTTCTATACAGTAATGTTCTAGAAAAATATGTGGGAATATTTTATGATGGCACTGGAAACACAAAATCCACTATTTTTAGCTAAATCAAGTGAATTCAAGAGTCTAGCTCCATTAATCTTTGGACAAATGGTTCATATGATATCACAGACAAAAGAATGGTTGAAAGTGACCTCTGGATCTCATCCAATCTTCACTACTCGAGCAAGGTCACCTAAAGCAGATTTCCAAGGACCATATTCAGATGGTTTTTCAATATCTCCAGGGATGGAGGCTCCACAATCACTTTGTGATCCCTGTGTCAGTGCTTAATCACCAGTGCTGCAGGTGTGGTCTCACCAGTACTGAGTGAAGCAATGCTCACTCTGGTGCATCCCATAACACTAATGACTTTCTTCTCTGCAAGGGTGTGTTTCTGGCTCATGTTCAGTGTGGTTGTCCCTTTCTGCAAAGCTGTTTTCCACCTGGCTGGTCCCTAGCATGTACAGATGGCTGGAGTTTTCCCTTCCCAGGTGGAGCAGAAATAAACCAAAAATATCAACAATCTGTTTTGAAGTTCTTGTATCAAAGTATTATTGAGATACTTTTTAAGAACTAGAGTATCTTTCAAATTTGGAAGTAGACCTCAGTGCTTTCAGTACAAGTCTCTCCCTCTTGGAGCACATAGGTTCTAATCAAGAATGTTTGATAATAGTATCAAAAAATGTTAACAGGATAACATGGATTAGAGAGTGCTGGTGAACAGGGCTGCATTCAGCTGGTGGCCAGTCACTAGTGGTGTCCCCCTGGGATCAGTGTTGGGTCCAGTCCTGTTTAACATCTTTATCAATGATTTAGATGAGGGGATTGAGTCCACCATCAGCAAATTTGCAGATGACACCAAGCTGGGGGGGAGTGTTGATCAGCTGGAAGGTAGGAGGGCTCTGCAGAGGAACCTGGGCAGACTGGAGAGTTGGGCTGATTCCAACGGGAATCTCTTCTCCAGACTAAACAACCCCAGCTCCCTCAGCCTCTCCTCATAGCACTTGTGCTCAGGTCCCTTCACCAGCCTCGTTGCCCTTCTCTGGACCTGCTCCAGCACCTCAATGTCCTTCCTGAACTGAGGGGCCCAGAGCTGAACACAATACTCCAGGTGTGGCCTCACCAGTGCTGAGTACAGGGGAAGGATCACTTCCGTGCTCCTGCTGGCCACACTGTTCTTGATGCAGGCCAGGATGCCATTGGCCTTCTTGGCCACCTGGGCACACTGCTGGCTCATGTTCAGCCTCCTGTCAATCAGCACCCCCAGGTCCCTTTCTGCCTGGCTGCTCTCCAGCCACTCTGTGCCCAGCCTGTAGCGCTGCAGGGGGTTGTTGTGGCCAAAGTGCAGGACCCGGTACTTGGCCTTGTTGAACTTCATTCCACTGGAGTCAGCCCAACTCTCCAGTCTGCCCAGGTTCCTCTGCAGAGCCCTCCTGCCTTCCAGCAGGTCAACACTGCTCCCCAACTTGGTGTCATCAGCAAATTTGCTAATGATGGACTCAATCCTCTCATCTAAATCATTGATAAAGATGTTAAACAGGATTGGGCCCAGCACTGATCCCTGGGGGACACCACTGGTGACCGGCCCCCAGCTGGATGCAGCCCCGTTCACCAGCACTCTCTGGGCCCGGCCCTCCAGCCAGTTCTTAACCCAGCACAGAGTGCCCCTGTCCAAGCCATGGGCTGCCAGCTTTTCCAGGAGTATATTATGGGAGGCAGTATTAAAGGCTTTGCTGAAGTCCAGATAGACACATCCACAGCCTTCCCCTCATCCACCAGGTAAGTCACCTGATCGTAAAAGGAGATCAGGTTGGTCAAACAGGATCTGCCTCTCCTAAACCCGTGCTGGCTGGCTCTGATCCCTTGTCCATCCTGTAGCTGCTGTGTGATTGCACACAGGATGATCTGCTCCATAACTCTGCCAGGCACCGAGGTCAGGCTGACAGGCCTGGAGTTACCATGGTCAGCCTTGCAGCCTTTTTTATGGATTGGGGTGATATTTGCCAACTTCCAATCATATGGGACCTCCCCAGTGAGCCAGGACTGTTGGAAGATGATGGAGAGTGGCTTGGCAAGCTCTTCTGCCAGCTCCCTCATTACCCTAGGATGGATCCCGTCTGGTCCCATAGACTTGCGAGGATCCAGATGACTCAGTAAGTCACTAACTATTTTCTCCTGGAATACAGGGGGGCTATTTGGTTTCCTATCTCTGTCTACCAGCTCCAGAGGCCAGTTGCCTTGAGGGCCACCTGTCTTACTGGTAAAAACTGAGGCAAAGTAGGTGTTAAGTACCTCAGCCTTCTCTTCATCTCTGTTAACTATGTTTCCCTCCAAGTCCATCAAAGAATGGAGGATTTCTTTGCCCCTCCTTTTGTTATTAATGTAGATTCCCGGTCAGGGACACTCCGGATCTTTGCTGGAGAAGACTGGCCATTATTTATAGAAGGACTTTTTGTTATCCCTAACAGAAGTGGCCAAATTAACTTCAAATTGCACTTTTGTATCCCTGATTTTCCTTCTACATGATCTAGCTGTCTTCCTAAATTCTACGTAAGTAGCCAGCCCTTTCTTCCATAGTTGGTAAACTCTCTTTTTATCCCTGATTTCCTTCAGAATCTCCCTGTTTAAGCAGGCTGGTTGTCTTCTCCGCCGGCTTGCCTTTCGGCACACCGGTATGGCCTGTTCCTGTGCACTCAAAACTTCCTGCTTGAAGCACATCCATCCCTCCTGGACTCCCTTGTTTTCAAGGGTTGTTTCCCAGGGTATGCTCTGGACTAGACTTCTGAACAGGCCAAAATCTGCCCTCTGGAAGTCCAGCGTAGCGGTTTTATTGTTGGCTTTCCTTGAATCTCTGAGTATTGAAAATTCTGTTTTTTCATGGTCACTATTTCCCAGGCGGCCTTCAACCACTACATCTCCCACCAGCCCCTCTCTCTGTAAACAGCAGGTCTAGTGCGGCCTTACCCCTGGTAGGTTCATTTACCAGTTGATGAAGGAAATTGTCCTCTATACACTCCAGGAAATTCCTAGACTGCCTCTTCTCTGCAGTATTGAGCTCCCAGCAGACATCTGGCAGGTTAAAGTCACCCACAAGGACAAGGGCTGACAATTTTGAGACATCCGCCAGCTGCTTGTAGAATAATTCATCCCCTTCATCATCCTGGTAGGGTAGTCTGTAACAGACACCCATGATGATGTCAGTCTTGTTGGTCTTCCCCCTGATTTTGGTCCACAGGCACTCAACCTTATTGTTGCTGACCTCAAGTTCAACAGAGTCAAGAGAGTCTCTAACATATAAAGCCACCCCTCCACCTCTCCTACCCTGCCTGTTCTTTCTGAAGAGCTTGTAGCCTTCCATAGCAGCACTCCAGTCATGTGAGTCATCCACACATTTCTGTGATGGCAACCACGTCATAGCCTTCCTGCTACACGATGGCTTCCAGCTCCTCTTGTTTGTTGCCCATGCTGCGTGCATTAGTGTACATGCACTTCAGGTGGGCTGCTGATTTCATTCTTAACTTAGGTTTTCCATCCTTAGGCTGATCACTGGAGAGCCCGGTTTCAACCCCTTCCCCCTTCAAACCTAGTTTAAAGCCCTCCTGATCAGCCTCGCTAACTTATGGGCTACAGTCCTCTTCCTCTTCCTAGTAAGATATAAGACAGAATTTTTTCCCCCTTAGAATGATTCTTCACTGGAACAACTTCCTTGGGGACATGGTAGAGTTCCCATTGCTAAAGGTTTTCAAGATGTAATTGGACAGGGTGCCAGATAATCTCATCTAGATTCTCTTTCCCATGAAAGGTTGGACCAGATAATCTTTGAAGATGCCCATGGTGGTTTTAATCTAGGCCTTCCTTGGTGACCAGTTTGTAACCAAGGAAGAGGCAGTGTTCCCAGTATTCCATACGATTTTTAGTAAATCGGGGTATAAATAAGAAGGGAGGAGAGGCTTTTGCTCTCTTCTCTTCTGGTGAGGTTCGGGAACAGTGGGTCCTTGCATTGGTCTCGCTTATCTAAGGCTGAGGCCTGCAGCGACCGCTGGCCTGACATGTGGAGGTTTGGAGAGTGCTGGCCGTGTCTGCCAATCCTGCTTTTCTAAGGGATGTGGTGAGATTTGTTTTACTAGTTATTTTACTAATTCTCAGGTTTGATTGCGTATATCTGCTTGGTGTCCCTTTTTTAACCCTTTTGTTCTTTTTTCCCCTTTCCCTATCCCTTTGGGGGGTATTTGGATTCCCTTTTGCTGTGTACATAGCATCTTAACTGTAATATACATCAAATATATATTTTTATATAACTAGCTTGATTTTCGGGTTCTTCAATTTGCACAGTTTTTTTCCTTTGCCCTGGGGGAAGAAGGAAGGGGGAAGGGGCGGGGGCTGCGACTGGGGTTTCGGGCATTTGGCAGGGAGCCAAGCCTAAACCATCACAATGCCTTCCAACCTGGACCGCTCTACGAATTAATGATTCTATGATAGTATTGCAAATGCAATGCATAGGCCTGTGTGCACAGGAAAAGAAATAAAATCGGAAGAGGAGCACGGTGTAATGTCTATCTAATGAAATTTGGGCTGTAGGACAAAAGAAGGACGTGGTTAAGGGGTGGGTAAATAGTGTGACACTGAACCTCCAAAATTCCACATCATGAAGTCAAAATACCACATCATGAGGTCAGTCAGCATTAGGAGAACCACCTTTTGTTACAAAAAAAAAAACACATGTCCACCATTTTAGAAACATAAATTGTCTACAAGGTGTAAATAAGACACCAGGCACTGTAAGGCAAAAGAGCAATCCTTTTAAAGGAAAAAGGAAAATTAATATACTTCCAAGCCAGTTAAGATGTATCTAATAATATTAAAAAAAAAAGTAAAATTAGTGATAGAATCTGAAGCACATGTGTAAGTTATAATAATCATACTGGATTTTGTTATCTTATGCAAATATGATAGAAGGTAAGTGAGGAATATCAGCTTTTCAGCTGAGATAAATACGGGGTCTGGAATGAAAAGCAGGAGAATAATAGGTTCAATGTTGCACTGCCCAGGCTTGCACTTCCCTTTAATGGTTATACATTGAGTAAGGAACCTTATTGTAGCAGGTCAAATTTGTACCTCAATCAATTTGAAATTTTTACTTTTTACTGAAAAGCTAAAAAAGAGTGTAGAGTACTTTATAGAAAAGGACAACCCTAGAGCCAACAATTGCACCATAACAGACAAGAAGGGGGAACTCAGGGAGAAAATGTTACTAGTACAGAAAATGTACTCAAAACAAAAATATGCTTTTGCAGAATATACTCTAGTACTGAGAGTTTTCCAAGTATCAGGTAAGTTATGTTAAAGTTTTCTATCCTGAGGTTTATGATCTTTCTTGCAAGACCTTCTAGAGGAGACATTATATAACCTCTCTTCTCTTTTCCTGCATAACTTATTTAGTGAACATATTGGGCTTAAAATAAATAATATGTCTTAGTATTGTTTATTATCTACTACTTACTAAATGAATTAAGATGTACAGTTGACAGTATATCCAAGCAAGCAACAATTTTTTTCTGTATGTTTTAAACAATTTTAAACAAAGAAAAACACAAGCTTGAGGGCCCTGTAAGGAGTCCTTATTATTATTACTTTTAAAATAAAACAGTGTTTGTCTTTATATTGGCAAGCTACCCTATCTTGCTGCAACTGACCCCAAAGCACAGCAAAAATTTTACATTTTCACCAGACAAAGCCTAACACTATAAAGAGATATTGTGCTGGTTCTTTATAATGAGAGGGATTCTTCTATCCACAGACGATGACTTTCAAGTGTGCAAATGTTCTTAACTGCTGAAAATCATCCAAGACAAAAATCAGTTTGTAGTTCCTCATAGGGAGAATTCTGATATTGTCTCAGGTCATGCACCTAATTTCTTCTAAACCTGCTTCTTTGATCTGTTTGGACTTTACTGGGGAGTATGTCTGGATAAGAGTGTATTTGAAAGGTTTTCCCATTGCAAAGCAGTATTACAAACTTAGCAATTTAGATACAGAGATATTCTTGAAATTGTTTTCTGTTGTATAAGGATTGGGCAAACAGACTTAGTGATAAGCATAACCCACTTTCTTTATGGTAGAAATCATATGATTAAGATAAACTAATATTGTGTCGTGGTTTTGCCCACCAGCCCATCCCTGGGGTTGAGGATGGTTTTGTCCAGGTGATTTCCGGACAAAAAGCCAATCAAAAAGTTCAGTGACGCCTTTGCTAATTACATCTTTAAGAAAACGGAAGAGAAGGTTGTGTCGCAGTTGAAATTAGGAGTAGCAGCCATGTAGAAGGGTAGCGGGCCCAAGGAGGGCCAAGACCCCCTCCTCCCCCGGCTTGGGCCGGGGTTGGGGGCAGGTGTAGTACTGAAGCCTCTCTTCTCTCTTGTGAGAGAGTGAAGAAAAAAAAGGTTTAAAAGATGAACTGCTTAGATGAGAAACCGCTGCAGAAGAATTCCAGCTATGAGACAAGATTTTCAAGGCCAAAGCTACAGTTGCAGAAGGGAGAAGGAAAGTTCGAAGGGGGGAGAACTACTTTTTCTCCTTTTCGCTCTCCCTCCCTTCAGCAGGGTAAAGACTGAAAAATAAAATCCCTGCCACCTGTAAAAGTTTGTTGGGGTGAAGAGACCCCCCGTGCGGCTCACAGAGGAGCTTGTGGATGCACCAGAGATTTGTGACTTTAACAGAGAAAGCCTTATGCTGGAGTAAAAGCGGCTCAGATGAGGCAGAATCCTGTTAAAGACTTTGTAACCCTCGAAGGGGATGATGCTTATGCTGGAGCGAGACGGCTCAGATAAGCTCGGAATCTCAGTGAGAGATCCATGCTGCTGGTGCTGGAGATTTGTGACCCTGAGAGAACCTACGCTGGAACAGAAAACGGTTCGGGTAGGGATATTGAAGATTAATGACCCTGAGGGGAATGAGAGAACCTACGCTGGAGCAGAAAATGGCTCAGGTGGGATACTGGGATCTGAATAAGGGATCCAAACTAGACCCATGCCGAGAAGTCAATCAAGGACTGTTCTCCCATGGGGAGGGACCTCCATAGGGAAACAGGGGTGAACTCTTAAACCATTATCCCCTGTAACCCTGTGGAAGAAGATCCATAGTAAGCAAGTGTCCCCTTGCAAGTCTATGGAAGGAGACCCTTCAGGACCTGGGTAACCCTCAGCCTTCAGTTTTAGCCCAGGAGGGGAGTAAGCCCAACCCTGAAGGCTGACACAGAGAGAGATAAAGAAGTTCCAACTGCGACGAAAGTGCTACAGAGTTACTAGAGAGAGAGAGAGAGAGAGAGAGCTGGAATTCCAAGAACAGAAAAGAACTGCTTCTCCTCCTTGGACTGATATAAAGGGAAGTGGGGGGAGAAGTATCTTTTGTAAATACATAATACCTTTTACTTAAGTAAGATTATTGTAGATATAATTCTTTAGTTTTAGTTTGTTAATAATAAATACTCATACTTTTTTCAATTCAGTCTCTTTTTGTCTGCATAAACCTTCTCTCAACTGATAGTAATTGTATGGGGGGTGTAAAAGTAAATTGAACCAGGGCAAAACCACGACATATTGCAAGGAGTTGATTGTAAACTTAACATTTCACAAAGGCTGAGTTAGCACTGCATTAATGGCAGACACACGACAAAGATAATTTTAGTCCATATTCCTTGTCACTTTTCACTTTATTTATACATCCTTCTAAAGACAATGCTGGCAGCTGGTAGTATCTCCTAGGGATTAACACCAACAACACAGCAGGGAGTTCTTGGTATTGAGATATTAATTCTTTTTTTTTATTTAAAAACATAACTTATACATCATGCTGAAAACTATTTGGGTGTTCACTGCCACATGTATTGTAACTGTCTTCAAAGAAACCTGTACAGTTCTGCTAGTTTTAGTGTGATGAATACTTCACATTGAAATGCAAACATAAACATGGCCAGGAATCAGAATTTTCATATCTGAGCTTTTAGTGGAAAATTGTCTTTAAATTTCAAGATGATACTCTGTATACCAAATCCACTCTTCAATACTTGTCATGGAATGAAGCTAACCACATTTGTTTGCCCACCATTTTTATGCAGCTAACTCTTACTTATCTTCAATGATCAACTGGAGTGGAGCAACAATAAAGCCTTAGGTCCTTCAGTGTATCTGGATTTTAGTGAATATGGCTACAGTAGCACAAGGATTAGACAACTTCGATGTTTGCTGTTACAAAGTTTGCAGGTAGATCATTCCCAAAGGATGCTATTTTCTCCAGGAAAATCAGAAAGTCCTCCTTGAGCTGGATGACATTATTCTGCTGGAGGGTAAATATGGAAATAGTTCCCTGAGAAGTTGGTTCATTTGTAGAACTGAAGTCACAGGTAATGAGGGTCATTGTTCTGTAAGATAAACTCTCTCAGATCAATAAAATTACTTCCTCTGGGTTTAATTGATAAAAAGTACACATTTTTTCTACAAATGATGAACAAGCTTAGCTTGCTTTAATGGAAACGATCAGATTTTTATCAGAGTTCAAGATCAATCGCAGCATGTAAGCTGGGGCAGTTCCACTGTGGTTTCATTTGTTGGCAGAAGCCAGGTTCACCACATCTGAGCTGATTAAAGAACATTTGCCTGTTGGCTACAGAAATTAAAACATCTGTTTAGTGTAAACTTTATAGTTAATTTTGCCCCACTGAGGGCTTCTTACGTGCTGCTTTGGTCTGGTGAGTCATGAAAGCATTCAAACATCCCACTGAACAGTTATCTGATAGAGGAAAGGAATGTCTGAGCACTGCACATATGAAAATCAAATAAATACAGTTCTGGTGAATATTTACATCTTAAAGAGAAATTTCCAAGTGTAGGCAAGAAACACTTGATCCTTTTGCTTGCTTGTTACACAGTATATAGATAAAAACTTTGTAGCAACAAGAAATATTGACCATTAGATGAATTTTTATTTGTCATGTGGTTATGACTCCTAAATTTTGACATATTTACTATTTGTTTATATTTTATATTTATGCATTTTCATTTTGATGTTCATAAATTTTGTAGTTACTGGTTGTTGAGGCTACACAAAAATGACGAGTAATGATGAATGGAAGTTTGCCTGTTCAATATTGCAAGTTTGGGCACCTGCATTCCTGCTAACCTTTATGAATAGTCTGAATAATCATCTCTTGACATTTAAATTAAATTATATTGCTGTTATAAAATATGTATCATGTTAGACAATTTTTGTAAAAATTTTAGGTTTGCTAAAGCAAAGGCTGAACTGGTCAGTATTGTACCAGAGAAAATAATAGTCAACTTTAACACCACTTTTATATCTTTTTATACCATGCTCTCTGGTCTTATTATTATTTTTAACATACTATGGACAATACCAGTTGATGAATAACACCTTCCAAATGACCAGGAATTTCCCATCAGCTCAATCATTTGCTGCCTAAATTCTGAATTCAAATGGCATCCACATGCATGCTTGCTTATTTTCAAGCACCTCCTGCCTGAGGATACCCTAAATCAATCACTGTCCCTACTTACTTTAGGATGACCAGTTGCTCAGGCTCTGAAATATTCCATTGATTAGGTGGGACCATATCTCTCTGTGGAAAAAGAACAAGGAGAAATTAAAATCTCTACAGGTACCTTATCTCCTAAATTTACTCAGGACAATCTCTTAGATACAGGGTTCTCGGTATCAAATAGAGCAGATGCCACCACCTCTGTCACAGCTGGAAGAGGAGGCTAGGTTCCTCTGATTTTACTGTAACAATCTACCCAGTGTAGTGTCTCAAGGAAAAAACTCATCTCTGCATAGAATCTTATTGGCAATTTCATTAATTGTAATTTCATTACAAATTTCACACTAACATAGTTACATGCTACCACTCATAAAGTTCACATTTTGCCATATACAATATGTAGACATATTTTAAAATACAACCATTTTCCTGTTACCAATGCATGAAGAAATAATACGTTGTCTCCCAAATACCCAAGTTTAGAGGTAGACTGAGTAATCTTTAGTAGCAAAGGACAATATGATACCTCACTGCACTTAGCCTTTGCAGGGAAATACTATACCTTGTTAGGTATCTGATTGTTGTAGAAACATAGAGAGGTTTCGGTTGAAGAGACCTTTTAAGTTCACCTAGTCCAACCACCCTGCCATGAGCAATGACATCTTCAACTAGATCAGATTGCTCAGAGTCCTGTCCAGTCTAACCCTGAATGTTTCCAGGGATTTCACAGTTAATTTCAGATTTAATTTTCACAGAATATTCTGAGTTGTAAGGGACTCACAAAGATCATAGAGCCCAACCCTTAAGTGCATGGCCCACAAGGAGATTATACCTGCAAACTTGGTGTTATTTACACACTGCTGTCTTGTCACCTCTCTGGGCAATCTGTGCCTCATGGTAAAAAAATGTCTTCTTTATATCTAATCTGAATCTACCCAATTTTATCTTAAAAATCTTTACTTCTTGTCCTATCATGGCAGCTCCTGCTACAGAGTTTGTCCCTATCTTTTATAAGCCCCCTCGATGTACTGAAAGGTCCTGCCACTATGCAATGTGCAGAGCAATGCTGTATCATATGTTTCACTTTCAACTCACAGGCAATTCTTCTAACTGCTGGAGAGAAGGGGTGGTCCCCTTTAAAATCCTACCCTGCTTCTGTGTTTTATTGCCCACTGAATGCTAGAGGAGTTTTAATGGGGATACTAACAGTCCTTTTTACAAGAAGCTTATGAATCTTCTTCTCCCCACTGAAACCACATTGACTAGTGATAAAACTAGATGTAATCCAGCCATCAATTTCCACATTCACCCTCTCCCTCTCTCGGGCAGCAATACACATTTCTGTTGGTATATGCTTTTGATGTTATGATTTCATTTTTCATTACCCTTAGTAGCTTTGACTAATTCAGTTAAGGACCATTGTCCCAGGAAAAAGAAATACTCTTACATAAAATGTTATGGTTTCTCCTTGAAAAAAGCTAAACCACAGTGATGTTCAGTAGAAGACTAGATCCTTAAACAGGCTAATTCCAAATTCACCCCAAAGATCCATTTTCAGATGAGGAGTTCAAGTTCGAAATTAAATTAGAGTCACAGTGAAATTACATGAATAAGATATTAATGTATTGAGTAATGCTCTTCACTTCTCAATGCTGTTCACAATTTTCTGGCTTCACCTTTATTGTCCATTGACTTTCTTTCTGATAGTGTAAAAAGATGTCAGAAACTGAACAGCCAATGGAAATTGAATTTATGGAGAAATCTTGTAAACTCTACACTAGTATTTTATGTCTTAATGTCAAGGAAGATTGCTTGGCACTTTCACCAGTACTGTATTGAAGTTAGGACAGTGAAACTACAAAAAGTCATCCTATTGTTCCATTTTCTCAAAGCTAAACATGGCCATAGAAGGGAGAAAAGAACCTGCAGTAAAAATAACTTTCTCCTTCTTTATTTAATTATTGATGCAGAGAGATTATTAAAGGATTAACAGCCACATATATATATATAGGTATGGATTAAAATTGGAGGAGAGCTGGTGCAATTTAATGATGTACTAAAGTATTAATGCTCTAGGATTTTTAGTGCAAATATATGCAAGTGTACTTACATGTATCTTTTGAGAGAGATTTGCTCCTCCACTCTCCCTTACCCTCCCCAACAGAGTTTGATTTCATCTGGATAGTGATAACAACTGGTATCAGAATCAACAACAGGATGGTGACTGTGGTGTAAAGTTGTTGTGACATAGCCTTTCTTGAGTCTATGTTTACTCTGGTCACAAACTCCAGAAAAGAGCAGCACTGGTTGAAAAGGATACACTGCCCAGCTGGCTGAATCAGATGCTTTTTATGGGCAGGTTCTGGAGTCTAACTTTTGAGATAAAGCTGTTCTTGTCTGTAAGAAATCTCTCAAACTGAGTACTGCTCTTACTGGGTGAATGCCAGGGAAGTAAATGAAACCTATAAATATAGCCATCTTAGAGCACATCCAGGCTCACAAACATCAAAGATGACATACAATTCATACACAATCTGTCTACTGTAATAACTTCTAATTAGGTACTATATCTTTTTTTTGCTGTTAGGTTTCATGAATTTCTGTATCGTACCAAGGCCTGGAAAATTCCAGTGTCCTTTGCCAAATTTCTCCAGGATGAGCCTACTGCATTAAATTATCAAACTTTCGTAAGAACATAATGAAATTACTGTTTTTGCTGATAGATTTTTGAAATCTCGCTGCATCAGTAGCTTTCATATCTTATGCTAATGAGAGATGATGAATAATTGCTAAAACAACTGCCAATTGAAGTTAGCTTAGTGATTTGATTGTTAAAATTACCATTAGTATAGTGGTATGAAATATTTTTGATATAAAGTAAAGAATTTCCTATCAGGAATACATTATACTATTAGTCCCTCTCAGAGTTACACCTAAAAAGTAGCTGGAGAAATGTTTCTATTCTCCTCTGCTCCCACTTCTGCAAATCCAAATTCTGACAAGATTCACATGGTGTGCAGCATTATCCAATTTTTTTCAGGGGTGGAGTAGAATTGGAACTGTGGCAGATCTTGGATGTTTATTTACTGACAATAATGTTCTGCATTCTATGTTTCTCATATGATATTTTTCATGGGTATCTGAATGAGTATGTTGATGCCTGTGGTATCACTACGACTGGTCTGCTTTCTATAAAAGAGATTAAGTAGAATTTTGAGTCTCACAGTCCAAAGGCTTCTGAGTTCAGGGAGGATGTACGCTCAGCTTTGGAACTAGTGGCTCTGTCTTTGGACTCTCATGGACTAAGGGGTAATATGTGTAGAATAATGTTACATTTTATATTTATTTTTCAGATACATTGAAGCTGTGGTTTATATGATGGATAGTATTTAAAGTATTTCATCCTGGTGTTTCACATAAAGCTAAAACCCATAAATACTTTCAATTCTCTATTCTGAGTGATTTTGAAAGGAGAAGAATCTCATAATGGTGACTATGAAAAATAAAAAGCTGACAAGTCATTCCTTATGATGAGGCTTTGTACAACAAACAGAACTTAATACTTTTTTAGGTATTAGCTAAAGGGTATTTTGTTTCTCTATTTCTCAGGGAACAAAAAAAAAAACAAACAAGTTTTTCACAGCATGACAGTAATTCCTTCACACTCACTGATGGGAAAAGGTCTTTAACACCTTTCCAGTTTTCCTTCAGAAAAGAGAATTCTTTTTAGCTCATGGAATTAAAGAATACCCATTATCTGAGCAAGTGGTTCAAGATCTGGCATTAGTATATTCCTCCAACTTTCTTTTTTCATGGTTATCAGCAGGACAAATATTCCCTTTCTTCCTCTATTTTCACATTTGGGACTTTAAAACTAATTGAATTTTATATTTTCTTTTGAAAATATATTCAGAAATCAATCACTAGAAAGGCTTAAATAATATTTCAGCATATTATTTATAAGTGGTGTTTCTGTGAAGAGTGCAGCTATATGTTGATAATCTACTGCATTAAATAAAAATTATTTCATTTCAAGTATCTCAAAATCAGATGTTTTCAGAAATAAGTCCCATTTTGTGGCTCTTGGTAATCTCACTTGGGTTTTCTCGCAAGATCTTTGCTTGTCTGATGAGTTCCTTGAGTGAGACTTTTATCTGTAGAATTACTGCTATTCCATATTCTCATTTTATTTCTGGGGCTGAGTGTTACTGAGCAAGAACTAAGTGCCAAGGAGTACAAAAGATGGTAATCTTTTCTGAAAGATTAATAATTAATAAAAGAAAAATAATTTCTTCACCTAATCAGGATTCAGTGACACAAGCTTCAGTGGAATGTAACAGACAAGTTCCAGTTGGATCCTTGAAGCAGTTTTCCAGGAAAACTGACTGCCAGCTTCGCATACTGAACAGACAGTCATTAAACTCAGTTCTGCTGTAGAAGTTTGTGTGCATTTGCACTTAAAGTTTTAAAATTAAACACTGTGATACCTGTTCCTGTATTGCTGATGCTTTTCATTCAAATATTGCAGGCTTTCAGCACAAGTAAGCTATAGTTGAACTGTTGAACTCTCTTTCTGAACTCCTGTGAGATTTCCCAGCTCTAGAGGTGGAGAGGTCAGAGTGGTTTGAGGTGTGATATATTTTTGGTTTAGATATGACAAATATAGTAAGTAGCTGAATGCTAATTCAGGCCATCATCTTTAATCAGGGTATCGAGACTGGAACGAAGTCTTCACTCTGGAAATAAGCACTCATGATCAAAGTAGTGCTACCTTATTTAAATAATTAAAACGAAGATCAATTTTAATCAAAGTTGATATTGAATATTGCATATGAAAATTATTACTTTTTTTCTTTCAGTTTTGATGTTACCATGTAAATGAGCAATTCCCTTCCTCAGAGATATGAGGCATCTGTTTGGCAATATTTCTTTAGGATAGAAAATTTGAATTAATATCTACTTAAACCTGACTGCATATCTAACATCCTCCATGCAGATGAAAAGTCAGAAATCTATCTTTCTGTTTTCCCAGGCATATATTCTATTGAGTTTAAAATAACTCATGATTCCAATTTTTTTTTTCCAAGTTACTGAGTCTTAACAATTTACATATTTAGAGAAATTAGAGAATGAAAAGTTGGTCACATTATTTTCTTGTGAGAGGATAGACATTAGTTAGGGTAAATTATAATAGTGTGGTATAATTTTTTTTAAGCTTCTATGAGGAAAATGTTTTTAATCATAAATGTGTCAAAATGCAAACTCCAAACAGTTCATGGACTTTTCAAGAGATATGCATTCATATGCAGACATTCACATGTCCTGAAGCACAACGGAGATCAGAAAACTAATTCAAAACTCTTTATCAGGTTTACAACACATTAAAAAAAGGATTATACATTCAGAAACAGACACATATTTTTTAGTGGAGTCACTGATGACACTAGCCACAGCCATGGAATGTTCTGTAATATATAGATTCACACCAGGTTATACATGTAGGATTAAAGCTGTAAACTTTTGGGGGTCAGCATGTGGTTTTTTCTGTTTATGCATCAAATGAATCCTAATCCATGACTTGCTGTGGCAACACAAGGGAAGAAACCTGAACTGACCTATTCACTGGTTGAAAATCACTGTGCTGTCTCCCAGTAGAACTGAATCCCAAAAGACATCGACACCTTCCCTTGTTTCTTTTAACCTTCATGCTATGTTCTAGTTCACTCTCTGGACATTCACTCTCTAGACATACCTTGAACAGTCAAAAACTTCTGAAATCTACTGGATTGTTTTCTCCATTATCTAACACTCATGAATATTCAGGCAAGATTTCAAATTCACCTCACTACAGGCCCTGAAAACGAAGGAAAAATATTATACCCAACAAAGTTGAAAACAAAAGTGATGTTCCATACATCCTATTAGGCTTCACAGAAGGCTGGTTTTCATAAAGGGACACAGATCTTTGCACCTCTCAGTTTTTATTCTCAGTTTTATCATTTTCAAAACTGAAGAGTTTCCTCATGAGCAAGGGTTATTTCAGCCCACTGTTACCATTTCAGCATAAGATTTTATGTCATGTAGAGCCTCCCACAAAAATGAGCAGGCTAACTGTTCCATTTGTACTGAACTGTGTTAGGTTCTTTTCAATTCAGTGTTAAATACCTTGTTGCCTGGTCTCCCATCTATGGCTCACACAGGAAGTCAAGGATGAGCTGAAATATTTGTTGCTATTGAGTCTTAAGATGTGAGTTTGCAGCATGGAGGCATAAGTTTAATACTCAGAGATTATAATTTCATATTAATCTAAAATGTTGTCTTCACTGAGAAGAGGAAGTGACTGTTCAAGACAGAAGATTTCATAGTGTCGTCTTAGCTTTATGTAGGAAAACTTTCACAATACTTGTAATATTTCAAAATCAGTCCTAATAAGAGGCATTGAAACTAGGGAACACCCTCCTTCAAATGTGAACACAAATAAGTAATATCCTCCCAAGACCCTGCATTTTTCAAGATGCAAAAAAAATGCCTCTATAGAAAGAAGATAAAATGGGGAAAAAAAGAGCACCAAGTTAAAGCTAAGAAAAACATGCCTTTTTTTGTTTGATCCAGATAGTGTGGCTTTTTTGGAGGGCCGAGCAGAAGTCCCCATCTAATTTTCATGTAGAGACTGACGAAGGGATTCACCAATTTGCTTTCTATCCTCCTACATTTTGAGAGTGATTGAGACTTAATAAGGACATTTTTTGCTGCTTGTGATAATCATGAATCCTCACACAAATTCTCAGTGTATTTAGATGCACAGTAGGAAGGTTCACACATCTGACTAGGTACAAAGAATCAATTTACAGAAAAAGGAAACATCAGATATTGGCACTTAAACACCACAGCAGTAGATAACTTGGAAATACCTCAAATAAATTGGAAAGACCTAATACTTAAAACAGTGGATGAAAAAATAATACAACTTCAGAGGTAATGTGCTTTTCTTTTTGAGTGATATTGGAGTAAAATTTATTAATATATTAGACTGAGACCAAAAATACATATTTACATGGTTTCTTTCCTGTAGCATTTGTGTGTTTATTTAATAGAGTTGATCAAAAGTTACCAATCAGAAAGTTTTCCTAATTAAATGCATGATTTTTTTACAAGAACACTAACATGAAGGGTTTCTGTTCAAGGATTTTGAAAATCCTGCATTTATTTTCCTTTTTTCTCCTTATGTTTTGTTGTCTGCAACATAAGTATGTCTCCCTAGGGTCCTGTATTGTATAAATTTTTGTCCTCTGTATCTTCTCAATGCTTTCTCTGTAGTTCGACATCATAGAAAAATCAATCCATGAAACACACCCTGAAAAAAACCTCAACTAGTACAATCCTTTGTAAAGTTGATTTTAAATTTTTGAACTGATGCTAAGGCTGAATTTCTCTTAAAACTTGCTACAAAATTGATCATTTATAAAAGAACAAGTATACTTTCCCTAAAGCCTGGAAATGTGTTTTTTTCTTTTCAAAGAGCACCTCAGGAATATAATATGTAGAGCTTCACAGAGGAGTATGCAGTAAAGGTTTATACAGCAGACTTATCCTTTTATGTGATCCTACTAAAAGCATGGAGTATGGCTCACCAAATATCCCTGAAATTGTCTGGGTATGAGTAAAATATCATTTCACTGCAGAATAAAGTGTTCTATTTAAAGTACAAGTCTGGGCCCTAGGGTAATATTGACAAAGTGGAGTTATTATGAACTAAAACCTCATTCTAGAAAGATATAGCAGTAATCCTAAGAACAGTACCTGTTTCCCTCATGGCAGAAATTGTGCATATCAAATAATTCATTATTTGCACGTAACAAGGTCTCTAAATGTATTTTATAAAAAGCCAGCCATAAAATACTGGGAAAAACAGTGCAGAAATGAGAAAGAAATTGGTTTCCCAGATGTACTTTCTTGCACTGTCGAGAGCATAAAATGGGTATAATTCTTCACTGGAAACACTCTCTTTCCAGCAAGGCTCTCCTGTTCACTAAGGGCTTGGCTAATCTGTACCAGCATTCAACCTCCAGCCTCCAGATTAGGAGGACTACCTGCATGAAGAGGGGACACACTTCTGTGGCTTGAGTGTCCTCAGCTGTGGTCACTTTCTTCTTCACAGAGTAGGCAGTAGATGAATTATCCTTTTCTTTTGAGGTAAGAAATCTTAGAAGGGAACACAATGGTAGGATGAATGTCGGAGTACTCTTCTCTAGAAAGAGAGAGTTGGCTGTAGGATTTTGAAAAATATGTTGCCTTTAAAAAATATGGTCCAATGGTAAACCATTACAGGGTTCCTCAAAGTTCTTGTTAATTTGTCGTGAGGGTAACTTAGCTTCCTCATGCAGGCACCCACTCTTCTCTGCCTGAAGACCCATTAGTGGAGTTAAGCCCATGTGGGAGAAAGGTCAATGTGTGTATATATCTGTTGAATCCACCTTTATGAGTACACAAAAAATGGGACCCTTTTTTTAAAAAATAACAATGTAAAAGCAAGGGAAAATGACTTGCACTGAGTAAAAACCAGAGATTTTTGTTGAAAGGTGCAGTTGCTTTAAAAAGCATGACAAATGTATCTGTTTAAGCACAGGTGTACACCTTATCATTCTCCAGATCTCACATTTGCCAAACATGGCTGTAATTTCTTGCTTTTCATTTCTGACAATACAAATTTCTGGTTTGTATCTCTTATGTAGAGAAGCGGGTCTTGTGATAGTCTGCTGCCTGGGGGCAGTCTTTTAGAGGAATTCTTGACAGATTTTTGTTGCTCACTGGTTGCCTCTAAACTCCTATGGTCATCTGGCACTTTTCAGAATTGCTGGGTTTTATTATGAATTGGTACTGACACTACGTTTCAAAGCCTTGTGGAAATCAGTGCAGAAGGAACTCCGTGGAGGGATTTGAGTATGTACATATGGCTCTGCACCTTTCTTCAGTACCACAATTGGTCCATCTGCATGTGTTAGACATCTAACAGCTGCTAGACTTTGATTTTCTCTCCTCAGTGTATCTATCATGAATATTAAAACCTGATCATTTAAAGCTATGCATCAGAGCATTTAGCCAGTCATTACCATTGGCCTGAACCTGGCAGTAAGCTCATCTGGGGAGACCTTGTTTCCCTGAGTGTTCTAATCTGACTTTTGCCTGTCACATGGTGAATGGTTGTCCAGGTGGTCTTTGTGAAGTAGGCGGTATGCTCTAAATTCAAACACCAGCAACACCTCATGGTAACATCTTCATGTGATCATGGACAGGACTTTTGAATTTGTTTTTACAGAATTTATTTTATCTTTTGGTTTGCCCTCTCAAATTTATTGAGAAATTTATCAAGTTTGCACTGTTGTTAGCTATAACAATGGAATGAAGAATAGACAAACTGAAATCTCAATTTTTAGTAAAACCACCTATTTTACCATTTCTATATCTGATTAAATTAACAGTTTCTCAGACCTATAGAGTGAATATTTTTCAGTCTTTAGGCCACTGACCTGTAAAGTTGAGTCTGGTGTAGTCCAGCATTGCTCTTTTGCTGATATTCTGTTTTCCAGGTAGTGAATTTTGAAGTATTAATTATGGCAGATAGTTACACAAAATTATGTACTTTTTCCTGTCATTTCACTTCTTTGGCACTCCTACTGTATTTCCTTGGCTGTCATGTACAATGAAAAGGTAATGGTAATTGTCTTGTTGAATGGGGATGGTCCAAAGGGAGACCCTAGAGGAAACATTTGTAGTTCAAAAAAATGTACCTGAAATGAGACTGTAGGAGAGGCAGGAAAAGGAGGATGCATAGAAGGGACTTATAACTGGAAAGTCCTATCTCTTTCCAGAATTACTTCCCATGTATTTTAACCATTTCTATTTCAGTCTCTTCTACATCTTAGGTAAAAGTTTCATACAAATGTCTTGTAGTCAAGAATCATGTAACATTACCATTCTGAACAAGAACCAATTCATTTCAAAACTACACATTGGTGATTTGTTTAATTTTGAATTTTCAATTGCACTTACAAGGAAAACATTAGAAAATGAATCAGAGAGGAGTACACAATTTAGTCTACTAAAAGATCAAACTCCTTAGCATTTAGGTCTCTAAAGTTTCCACTTTTCTTAGCTTCCTATGATATAAATCACAGAAACATAGGGTGGTTTGGATAGGACAAGACCTTAAAGATCATCCAGTTCCAACCCTCCTGCAATGAATAGGGACACCTTCCCCTAGACCAAGTAGAAAAAGTACCATAAAATACAATATTCTAATATAAAGAAAAATACATACAAACAAAAGCAAATATGGGATATGTATTGAGTTCCATAGTCGTATATTGGGATTTTGTATCCACTGAAAGTAAAATTTTACTCAGCTCTAAGACCACATGTGGCTTTAACTGCTTTTTTCAGATTAGTTCTGCATCAAAGGATATTTGGCTTCTAAATTCAGTCAATCAAGCCAGTTGGCAAGTTGGTCAAAGTACCAAGCACTGTTCTTGCATCCTTACTGCATTGAAACTTGTCTTGTTACTTCCACTAAGGCAGCAACACAGCAAGTTGTCTAAGTGGTATTCCAACTGCACAGAGCCTATGTCTCCAGCTGCTGGAATTTTGCCATGGAGCCCTTAGCTGTGTTTTCAGCACAGGTGTGAACAATGCCTTGGAGAATTGTCCAAGTTTAAATGAGACAAGGGTCTTTTGCTGAGAATGAGTTAGGACAAAAAGACCCAGACTTTTCTCTCTAAGCAACTATAAATCCAAAATTAAAAGGCTCCAATTGAAGGAAAAGAACAAATTATGGAAAAGGAAAAATAACAGCCCTTTATTAAAAGGTATGTGTGTATTAACAGAAACACAAAAAAACCCCAAGTAAAACAACCAAACAATACTCCTATATCCACAAATAATCCCCTTCAAAACAAATCAATTAACAGGCAAAAAAAAAAAAAAAGTAAACAGTTCAATTTTGCGCCCTTTGGTGCAATTCCAACCACAGTCAGCACTGAGAGGATCGCTGGAGATGCAGAACTTGTATAGTCACCAGGTGGCACTGTTGGATCACTGGAGGTACAGAACTTGTAATGTCCTATGCCCGCCACCAGGTGGTGCAGTGTGATCCCTGGTTGCTGCCACGTTGGGGGGGGGCGGGGGGGAGGGAAGGAATGCCCTCCAGGGTGTGTCAGGGAAAAAAACACCCAAAAATACCAGTTCCCCTTCCCTTCCCACACACCCAGAAAGGGGGAAGGGAGAGGGGAAAGGGAAAGGGAAAACAGCAACAAAACAGAAAGTTTTCCAAATGGAAGAAAACTCATGAACTTCAGCTGGTCAGAATTCGCTTCAGGCAGGGCCTGCAGCCGGCAACAGCTGAGCAGAGAGCAGCAGCAAACTCCCCTCTGACAGGAATAAAAAAAAAACAGGCAGCGTCTGCAACTGGCAGCAGGTCCTGAGCCCAACAGGCACCCCAGCCTCTCCTCCTGACCTGAGTTCCAGCCACACCCCCAGCCCACTAAAATTCCTCCTCCCCCTGTTGCACCAGAGAGGAGAGAAAAAAGCAAACATTAGCTCCTTCATCTGCCCTGTTTCCTAGGAGACTAATCTCTGGGCAATTAGTGGAGGAGCCGATTCTTTTGTTCACCTGATAGCTACCTGATGGCCTATACATAGGGTACACAGGGCAGGGGGAAAGGAAAGAAAAAATTCCTTGCTAAAAGCTGAACCATGACAAGAATCCTTATGTTATGTCTCTTAGGGTGGCATCTGGAAGCAGGTAGTAGCAGAACCCCACTGCCGTAGGCAACACAAAGGTTGTATGATGCTTGCACTGGAAGGATACACAGCACAAAGGAAACAACGATAATATTAGAAAGAGCATTTCAAAAACTGTATCAAAGGTGTGCTAGCTTTAATCACATTTTATTTCTTTTAATAGATCTTTGTAAGCTGTTTCTTCTCCTCTCTTGCAATTGCACAGCTAGTTTGCTTTCACAGCCATTCACATCAGACAAATCTCAAAAGATTAATATGGAAGAGAAAACCAGCTAAGTGGTCCTTCTTGTGACTTGTAACTTGTGCTCATGTAACTTCTTACAATAAACTCTTCAGAGAAAAAGGGGAGGAGCTCCTCAGAAGGACTCTCATCTACATTATGCTTGTGAATTGAGGATTGGGCATGAGAATTTGCAGCAGCCTTACCCTTCTAGGGCAAGCTAAAATTGCAGTACTATATTTTCTTCTTATAAAGCATGAATCAGAAATTCTTTTATTTGTGTCAGTGGAATTGCACTTTGTAAACCTGGCCCAGGTTAGAAGCAGGGCCATTAAATCTTCAACCACATAATTTACACATTCTAATAATCTAGAATAGCATTTTGGTCTTAAGTTAACTCTTATCTAACCAGTGCAAACAAGAATAAAAGTTTTGAGGGATTTATTTTTCAAGCACCCCACTCCTTCAGTCCAGATTTCTTCTAGTACAGGATTGTTACAGGGAAATTCAGAGAAAAATAGTGATGTAAAATGCAATTTGAAGTGCAGCCACATTTAGTATATGATGAAGCTGCTGAAACCAAGCCAAATTTCTTTTCTCTTATAATTTAGATGTAGTAAAAAGGAGGGCTATCAAGTTTTTTTCACTTCTGATTTCTTTTATCTTGAATCTACATTCTCAAAAGTTGCTGAACTAGAGGCAATGGTACCAGAAAGAGATGCTGTGGCACACCATGTCAGCACAGAACAGAAAGATGAGATTCAGGATGCTAAAAAGCAGAAGCAGGAGGATTTGAGCTGTCTCTGTAGGATTAGATGGCTGCCTGGCCTCTCCCGCCTGTCTACAATAATGGAATTGAGTTCCACACTGAAGATAATTGCCTAAAGTCATTCTCCAGCCACAGGGAAGGTAAGATTAATAAAGAGCATTTGTTATAATTCTGCAACCAATTTATGTAATGGAACACATAATAAATAACCACATATAGCACAAGCATTTATCATAGTCAATTTATGCATCAATTTGTTCAGTATGTGTTAAACCAACCATTTGGATGAATAAGTGTTGTTCTCTTTGTGTCCCTTTTTATTCTGTTAAATTAAAAATTATTGTTACTGAGGGGGGTTTTATTATTGTTAAGTTTTTTTTTTTTGTTTGGTTGTTTGGGGTTTTTTTTAGATACAAAAGTGACAGTGACACACATAAACTTCCCAGCAACAGAAATACAGAATAAAGTTTTCTGCAGTGCATAGATTGCTGTCTGTTGCAATTGGAAGACACTGTTTGAATAAAACATCTACAATGACTAAAACCCTCAAACAATTAGACCGTGTGAGCCGAAACAACCTGGTCGGATTTGAATTGAGACAGCACTGTCACCTCAGAGACAGAAATTTTTGTGTCCTAAAAATCTGATCTGAAATTATCTCCTAATAAAGAGGGTCTGATCTGGAGGGCCAGAAGTGTCCCCACTGCTACAGAAAGCGATGACCTGGATGTGGTAAAATACCAAATGCAGATAAAGGATCCATTTCTGAATACTAGAAAAGAAAAAGAAGATAAAATTTAAATACATTTCCTGAGTACCTTTTAGAGAATCACTATTTCAAGTTTATAATTTTTTTTTATGTGATTCAGATGTGAATCTGAATTCAGTGTGAAAAGTGATTCAGTGTGAAAAGAAGTTCTATAACTAATTTATTATATTTCTTCATTATGTTCCTTGATATGGGCTGCAGTATTTGGTTTCCACACCAGCAGCATTACACTGTGTATTTTGCAGAAGAACCGTTCTCCTAAATTATATGTTGCAGCAAATAAAATTATTTAAGCATGCCAGCTAACTGCCTGTGTCTTTTGAACCCCATTTCACCTCTCTTCTGTAAGGTGACTTTTTTCATTACAGTTTATTTTCCAGTGTTGGTGGCATGCTGAAAGCTCAGATTACAGACTAAAAATAGTGTAACCAGACTGCATCTATTGTTAATTAATAGGAACTTGAAATATCAGCCTGAGCTTTCCTCAGGCTACTGCTTCTTCCTCACCGATGTTACACAAGATCACTGAATTATACAACTAAATTTTATGTATTTCAGAGTCTTTCTTTCTACCTCCAGGTATATATATATATATATATATACATAACACATATATATATACACACACATACATATATATACTCATATATATAGACCCATATATTACAGCATGAAAGTGATGGAAACTAGATATATAAGTGATGGAAAACTATTTATTGTGATGGAAACTATTTATAAAACTGTGTTTTATAAATAAATAAATGTGTTCTCAGCCCTAGATGTTGAAAAGAACTGAGATTAGTTGTTTCCTCATATTTTCCATCGACTTCATCTTTTTACAGCTAATATTTATATGGTGCCCCAAATCAACTCTAAGAAGTTACAAACAAAGGATTATGACAAGGATTTGTCCTTTTTTATTGCATACCTTATACCAGAAAAGCTTCAACCAGCACTCGTTGTAAAATAGAGCAGAAAATAAAAAGAACCTTTTATTGCCCTGTGAAGAGACATAATCATCTTGTTTTCATCCTGATTAAAAAGTCTTTCTGATTATTATGGTACTATGAAAATTATTGTAATAACTAGATGTTGACTTCTGTTGAGATGCATATCATTATTTATTGATGGAATACATTAATGTGGAACAAGGGGAAGACAAAGTCAATATTTATGATGAGGAAAAATCAGCTAATGTTCAATGAAACAAGCCACCGGATCCTCAGTCAGGAAGATGATTCCTCTCTGAAGCATACAGGACCGAGATTTATAAATACCATAACTTCCATGTGGTCAAAATGCTAAGTATAGATATAGGGGCTGTATGAAGTTTACATTTGCCATTAATTTATCCAAAACTGTCTTAGTAATTCAGTAGTTTCCTGGTTTTATGTATTAAGCTAAAATCAAAACATAGAATCACAAGATCATTTATGTTGGAAAAGACCTCTAGGGCTATGAGTCCAACCATAAATCTAACACTGCCAATTCCACCACTAAACTGGTTCCCTGGCACCACATCTACATATCTCTTAAATACCTCCAAGGACAGGGACTGCCACTTCCATGAGTAGCCTGTTCCTGGGCTTCGTTACCTTTCCATGAAGCAATTTTGCCTAATACCCCATGAAAATCTGCCCTGGTTCAACTTGAGGTGATTTGTTCTTGTTCTGTTGTTTGTTACTTAGGAGAAGAGACCACCCCCCACCTGGCCACAACCTCCTTTCAGGTTGTTGTAGAGAGCCTCATTTTCTCCAGACTAAACAACCCCAGCTCCCTCACTTGCTCCTCATCATATTTGTGCTCCAGACACTTCACCAACTCTGTTGTCCTTCTCTGGACACACTCGACTGGTTGTTATTTTATATGTCATTGAAGTAACCTGGTCTATTTGTAAAGAAGAGAAGGTTTAGGAGAATATACACTAGCCTGTGTTTTGTTTGCATTAGGTCAAAGCAAAAAAAAAAAACCCTAAAGGAACACCCACTCTCTTCTTCATTACTTCCAAGTATCTTCTGGGTTTTAGAAAGGAAGAAGAGAAATTTAAGAATCCCTATTTTAAAGATACAACATTCTACTTGAAAAAAAAATTGGTTAGAATTGTTTTAGCTGTGACTGCTTTGTTTTTATATAGTATTTATAGCACTGTTTTCAATGTCTCTTTTATGCAATACAATAGACAAACACAAAATAACTCATAAATCTGGACATCAAATACTAATGGTCATACCAATTTGTTATGGGGTGCATTTCCAATGGATAAAGCCATCTACAGTATACTATGACTACTTTTGGGATATGAAATTGAATTAAATTTCTAACATTTCTTTCCAAAAAAATGTCTTCCAGGAACCAGCTTTTCAAGAGGCAATATAGCACAGAACCCAGGTAATTCACATCTGTTGACACAAAGCTGCTGGTGGGCAACACTCTGGGGTTTGATTATACCACCACTTCTGTTTTATGGTCCCCACCGATTCGTAGTACATTGTGGGTGGGTGCACACACCACTGCACTGTACTTTGTATACTGGGATAAAGAAGTTGTCTAATGGTTTTCTTGCTATTGGGTGTAAACATAACCATTGTTCTATAAATGTGCCTCCAAAGTGTCTGTAACTTAATTCTAAATCTAAACATTGATGTCTTTCACGTGCTTATCTGAGTTCCACTTTGTACGAATGCACCGGAGGCAGGATTGCAAGTGATCACAGAGTCATAGAATCATAGATGCCACAGCAAAAGGACTGCAGATCAAATAGCAACACAAACATAGTACTTTAAATTGAAACAAGTAAATATACCTCTTAATTTTAGGTTGTATCACTCTGTAACTCCTTTTATGCACGGTGGTACTCTTAGCAGTGTTTTGTGAGGAAATATTTCAGCTTCTTTCCTCTGTCACTGACTCCTGGGAGAAATAGTATTTTGTTATTCAGCCAGAAATACAAGAAAAAGAATAACAAAATTAAAACGTATAAATGAGATTTATAGCATAACACTGATACTATGATAAAAAGTTGTTGTGCATTTATCCCATTAGTAATAGAAATAAAAAGTTAAAATGATGACAGATTAACTAGGAGTTATCATCATGATTATGCCCCCAGAAAAAAAAAAATGCCTTCTTAAGCATTTGCTTTCCTCTGACAATTTCACAGTGAATATGTCCCTTCTTGCTGCTGTTTCCCTATTTTATTATCTAATCATAATTTCTTTTTTATTTTTAACATGACATAAATATTGATTACATATTACAATTTATAGGGCTGATTATCAGCAATTTTCCCTCAAATACTGTAGCCTAGATTCAGACAAATTACATTAGCTTTGCCATTTCTGCTTTGAATGCTTAGTCTGTTTGCTGAAGTAATCCCTCTGGAAATTTTACCCTTTAAAATTGAAGGATAAACTCTCTGCAAGAATAAGTGATGTAATAACTAACTGGAATAAGTAAAACAAACACTTTGATTGTAGCTATACTTCTCCAGCTTACTGTGCATGAAAGATGCAGGATCCGATGTGCCTGATAGATATTTTGCTTGTATATAAATATTTCTTTTTATATTTATAATACTGTTGTAATTCTAGTAAGACTGAACAACTGTGTTGCTTAATCTTTTTTGAAGCTAAAGTGGGAGAGACTAAAGTATTGAATACTGTCTGAAAAGCTATTTAAAACTGTCACATAAAACAAAGATCTTCTAGAGCTCAGAAAATGACTAGAACCTCTTAAACTTCATGAAAATTACCTTTTGTTAGTCTTCTACTCCAGGCAATACACTTTATGAATTTGTATGTTGCTGATAAAATCATGAAATTATTCCTTTGTTAATGGCAAAACTCTAAAGAGAGATTTTTCTTATCAGTGAAAAACAAGAGTAAAACAAGCATGAACTGTTTCTGAAAAGATTTAATATTGAAAAGAAAATAGGAAAATAATTTATAGTCTCTTATCAGAATAATTTGATTTCTTACAAAGCTGCTGTGAACACTCATGACATACTCAGCACTTCCACTGTATAAAGTAAAATAGAGTAAGATCTCTGCTTTGGCCTTTTAACAGTCCTTTTGCAATGTTATCCAAATACGATTAAAAATTAAAAAAACCCACAACTAAACAAGAATAAGATCCTTTTGTCTTACACCCTGTATAAAGTCAAATGGTCTTTGCTGTTTGTTTCAAGAGTCATTTGCTATGTATAGGTGCTCTTAGACTTTGTAAAGTCCATCTGAGTTTGACCAAGAATCAACCAGTTGTCAGTATTACAGAATCCATCTACCTTCCGTTTAACCCAGACACTCCAGTTATTCTTTCCTCATAGTGATTTAAAATCACAGGGATAGATCATCAGAGATTGTAAATCTGTATAGCTCCATTGACTGCACTGACATATTTACGCCTGCAGATGATTTGTTTCAAAGTATGCTGTAAATAAAAGAAAAATGCTTCTAAATGGCATGCCATAATGATTGACACTTTTAATTTGAAAGACCTTAAAGCACTGAGCTTTTTAAGTGAATGTTTATATTTATGTACCAAAATAGATTAACAGTATTCCCAGAATGAAGATGCCAACTCTCATTTACTTTGAGTTCTCACTGCAGTAGAGTAAGGACTCCTTATCAGATAGAATGCTACTTATCTAACATGAAAAACCTTGATGAAGAAAACGTGCACTTAAACAGCACATTTATTTGATAATTAGTAAACATATTGGAGACAGGGATATTGTTCAAAGCATAGGAAATGGGAATAGACCCAAGTTTTCAGCAATCTTTAAGCCTTCCTCTGTGTGAAATTCCCCCTTTTACACTACTTTGTGAGCTAAAAGCCTACTAATCCATAACTATGCCTCCAGATACAGAAAATCTCTTTTATTGGAATTTAGCAGGCTAACTGGGAATGCCCCATATTTGTGTTTTGATCTCTGCAGATTCATCTATCATTGAAATGTCAGCGTTTATAATGTCAGTGTTGCAGCTGGGAGAGAAGAACTATCAGTCACCCAAGAGAGTTTAAAACGTACCATGAGACAGTATTTAGAATCTGTGACTTTGTAACACAGCTGCAAACTTTATTAAGGAGGGGGAAGAATTTATGCTGGAGGAAAGAATTATAATAGGACCTCACAGGGATTTATACAGATATATTAAAAATTAAATTGGACTATATTAGATTTTATACTGAGCCTGTCAGACTGAAAACATTCTGAAGCACTTAAAAAAGCAATGAGTTACTTACCAGTACCAAAATGACTATGCAGACAGCCTTTATATGGATTAAATATTTGAAAGCATGATTTTAGACAGTCTTAAGCCAGCTTAGGATTTCAGCTGGCAACAAAACAACAATGGAAAATATTTTATATAAATATAGACACTATATATATTATTATGCATGTTCAATATATTATATTAAAATAAATTTATATTTTAAGTATAAATATATTGTATACTTGTTATTACATGTATATTCATATCATATATCTTATACATAATATACATTATATGTAAAATGCATTTAAATAATTATATAAACTTTATAGATATTAAATCCATATTTAAAGATGGAAGATGGGTAATTTTGTGGTTATACATGCAAATAGCTAGCTTGAAATTGCAGTAAATTTTTGTCCGCAATTGGGAACACAATTTAAATATATCAATAAAAAGGCTAGATTATGGGCACCATGTAAAATCAAGTGTCTTTCACCAAAAACATATTCAAAGGAAATTCCTTTTTTTTACTAAAAAACTTTTCATGGATCTAACTGATTTTTCTAAAAGCAAAAAGAAAATCAAGACTTTCTGGAGTAAAATTGAAAATAAAGAAGCGTTAGGTATTTCATTAAATCTTCAAACTCTTCCTCTAAATAACATAGGGCTTTTTTGTGAACAGCTCTACAATAAATGCTGTAGTCCATGCAGAGCATTTCATTAAGCTATATGATATAAGAGAATTTCTACTTTATAAAGGAAAGTATTTTAGGAATATAGGATAAGGATTTTCTTTAGTCAGATTTCAGCAAAACCTTTATTTTCCTTAGTGGCTGCTGCAGAAATAGGCTTTGCTGCAGAGCAAGGAGAACTTACAGGCTTAAAACACTGAAGGTACCACAGAAGCTGGCTTAAAATTAGGTTGGAGGTTGATATGAGGCTGTTACACTTTTGTATAAGTGACCACAGGTTCACTGGATAAAATATTGCATGGCCTATTTCCCAAAATGCAGTTTTTCAAGTGAAATTTTGAAACCTGTAAAAAGTTTATTGAGAAAAAGTATGAACATGGATAACTGTGATACAGCAAGTTGATTTTTGTGTTAGAGGCCAGTAACCAAGGGACAGACACTGACTGGCATTAAAGTTGCTGAAGCAAGGAAAGTAAAAACAGATGGATTTGAGTCACTATGTCTTACTGCTAGTGAAGGAAAAATGCCAAAGAGCACATAAAATATGAGGTGTTTCATAGCACCTTATGTTTCATAGCACATAATCTCCAATGCGGTACCACCAAATGACATTGTGTCTTTTCCATGGAACAGGAAGTCAGTCCTAAGAACAGAAATGCTGAACTTTTGTCTGTGCTTTTGACGTTACTGTTTGCTGGTTTTTGATTTAACATCGATTTACCACTGCAAGTTATTAATATGCTCCAAGTATATTGCTATATTGCTTCACTCCACTCATTTGGGACTCTGAGTCTACGGACACCATTGTCTTCTTCAGGAGCTGTAATATGAATCTGAAGTGCAGTAAATGAGTAATTCCTGTTGATTGTTAAATTCATATAATCACTATCAATAACAGATTACTCTAGAGCAGTCTTCACTAGCATATCCAGAGTAATTTAGCTAACAAGGGGGAAGGGAAGCAGTTTTGATCTGTAGCATACAATAGTTTCTGTGTGACCTGCTATGAATACATGAATTCTGTAAATGGTTGTGAGCTTTTCCTGAGTGGATTTTTTGTCACAGACAAAGAGGCTGCTAGGTCCTCAACTTTTCATAGATGATGTTTGTGAAAAACACTTGATAACTTTCTTGGACCTGGGACATAATTTTTAGCCAAAATTGGAGAAACATGGAGAGACTTCTGAACCATCAGTAGCATGGTGGCTGGAGCCAGGATTAAAGTAGGGATTAAAGTACCGGGCATATAAGTTCAACAGTCCCTTTGGGAGACTTAATTTTAATGTCCTGTTTCCCCAGCAAGTACTGCAAAAAAATGGCTGTGTAGATGATTTTGGGTCAGTTCTCATTTCAGTCTAAAACAGGAGCAGGTTAGTCACTTCAGTTTTGTTAGAGGCGAGAAAACAGGAAAACAACTGGCTTCTGATAAATATTTGAAAAGTAAAAGGTCTTCAGTTCTAACTGCACAGAAACAAAATTTGGATTTTGTGGGTTCTTCATATTGCCAAAGTAGAGTTACTGAAATCAGGAAGTCTGCTGGGACAGCTGCAAGAACATTAAACAGTATTTCAGGAGACATTCACCACAAAGGGTAAGGTCCAGAGCTGTAAATCTGTGTATGTAATCAAGAAAACAAACAGAGCATAACAGCTACCTCAGAACATATTAAACCCCCTTTTAACTGAGAGAGTTAAAATAGTTTTTCTTGTTTTCCCAAATAATGAGAGGAAATAGGGAAACAGTACAGCAGCAGGTAATATGGAAACTTATCCTTAGCTAGGGGCTTTGTAAGTGCTCGTAAATAATACTGAAACTAAATGATCCTTCAAATCTGATACCTAAGAAAATTGCAGCCTGCTCAGAAGTAAAAGAATCACCAGTGGCATTTGTAAAACTCAACGAATATCTTGAATTTCTAGTAGGGAATTTGACATTTCAAAGTTAGCTTTGATGTTAATAAACAAGAATGCAAAAGTGCGTACTCTGCCAGAACTTAAAACTGCTAACATTATAATACTGAGTTTTCAAAAGTGTTTTAAACCTCAGGTGCTCAATCTATGATTTATAGAGTGAATCAGACTTGAATCCACAAGGAAATAAAAAAACCCCCAACTTCTCAGCATTCAGATTCAGAATCTGACAAACAAATACTTCGCTTTCATCCCTGAGTACAGTGATGATAAGGCGTATCAGTGCAGCAGCAGCACCAAGGTGAAGCACTCAAAGGTCTGTTAAGTGGCACTCCTGCTATGCATAATAGAAGGAGAATTGCTGATGGCTGGGAGAATTTTTTAAAGGGTTGATTGTTTTGATGTATTCTGTTTGACATTAGCAAGAAGAACCCCCATGAGAGGACTTGGGTTTTCCTCTTACACCAGATCAAATGTCACTGTCCATGTCACTGTGGTAGAAAACTTCTACTCCCACCCCACAGACAATGCTTTATTATCTCTTCTGATGACCAGGGCTGTGAGGAAAAGGAATTGCATGATTGGAAAGGACAAGGTGAATGTGTTAACTGTGTTTCATAGAACTACAAATATACCCTGCTGGGATTTTCACAGAGGGATTGGTGTTATAATAATTGAATCAGTCAGCATGAAGTCCTTCGTGTTTGTACTGGCCACAGAGGATTTTTTCCCCTGTGCCTCAAGACAAAGATCAGGACAGCTGCTAGCCTCGTGTATGACACGGACTGACTTCTGCCAGAGTCATGCTGCGTTGCAAAAAAAGGGAAGCAGATGGTGGCAGGAACATAGGGAATGCTCTGAGGTTGCTATGCCTTCCCTGGTTTATGGGCATTCCTAGACTTTCCTTACAGCCTTCAAAAACACCTTAGGTAGTGCAGGTGTGTGAAAATAATTCTCCAGCTACAGGATACGAATCTCTTCAAGGTATGTTGTGTCACATGAAATACGTAAGCTTACTTCATTCAGAGGCCCCACGCTGGAAGACCTACATCATCAACTAATGAAAGTATGGGATCACATAAAAAATTTGCAATACAGCAGCTAGGCATTCAGCTCGGGAAATAAGGCCAATTGCTGTCAATGAGAAAATGAACAGATTTGAAAAAATCTTGCTTCTCTAGTTCACTATTATACAACCCTTAAAATTGTCAACCTTTCAAGAATTGCTAATATTTGAATTAATTTCTAAAATATTTGACAGATGTTATAGACAGTTTCATTCTTAGATTCCTTATGATAAAGACATTTCTGCTCTTTGTATGAGGTATGTCTTAAATGCTTCCTATAAAAGATTTACAACTAGTTCATATTTAATTCTTTGGTAATGGATAACAGCCACTTCTATTTATAAATGATGAAATGGAATACACTGTGTGATCTTAATTCAAAAGTTAATTGAAAGAAACACTGATTATAGTACAGAAAAAGAGGGTAAAAATGCACTCTAGCAGGAACCCTTGCTTTAGTTGCTGTATTGACTATTTAAAAGGAGCAGCAAAAAGGTGGTGATTTCATCAATATTTTATGTGATTAGATAATAACTGATACTCTAGACAACTTAATGAACTCTCTTGCCAAGCTTAGCCTAGACTTGAAGTGTGACTTAGGTACACAGACCTTAACAAGTCCAAAGTAAACACAGAAGATACATGAATTGCCTTGGCTCATGGTTCTGAGAGCAGATGAGAAAAATCTTGCTGATTTCTATGGTATTGGACCAAAAACCAGGTAGTATATGGAGGCTTTTATTTAGTATTTGAGGATCCTGGAACTGGAAGTTCCAAGTTTCACAAGAACTAAAAACTCTCTTCCCAAATGTATTGAGACAAATTGAAGAAGAGCCTTACAGCCAAGATCTAGAGTACGACTGAAGGGTCGTTTGAACTTTCCACAGTGCCATGACAATAAATTCCTCAGGACTCTCAGAGGAAGATTACATAAATCACTAGGTTATTTCACAGCTGTTGGAACTGCCCATAATTTTTAGAGTTATTTTGGAGTGGGGATTCCTGGAGGGCTATGGCACTACAAACACATTTCTTTGCTTTGAAAGGATCTGGGATTTGGACTATCAGAAGAAATGACTGACACTTGTATCAGCAACTCAGCAACACCTTCTGCCACTCCAGCCCTCAAGCAAAGGGCCTCCCCAAGGCCAGTGGTCTCACACTGTAAATCTCTCACCACAGATTTACAAAAAAAAAAGCCCAACCAGACACCGTTGAGAATTGCTATTTTTCACATACACTGAAAACATCAGAATCAAATTGAACTTAGGCATGAGAGTGATAATTTCTGCTGGTTACCAAAATATTAATGGCTGACTGCTCCTGATTAATAGGATCCTCATCTTTATTTTTGAAAGGCAACTCAAGTTTGGTTTTCTTGCAGAGTTTTTTTCTCATCTTTTCAAAGTTTTTCTGAAGTGCTCTTCCTCTTTTCTTCTAGGAATTTGTCTGCTTCATTATATCCTATCTAAAGCTCTTCCTACACTGTTCAAAAAATAACTTAATTTTCAATTCTAAAATAAAACAGAAATTATACAGAAATAGATCCAACAACACAACACAAAAAAGTTTCTTTTCAGAGATATTATTTTAGTATTTGCAATGTTTTGGGATAATAGTTTAGCATGTTGATAAAAGACTGTTATAAATTGGCAGTCAGAGGTTTCTTTCATGCTGATCACATAGAAAAGAAACACATGAACCTGGGAAGCAGCATGTGTAGCTGTTGTAGAACACCTTTCAGTTCCTGCTGAGGTCTAAATTAGATATCATACTGTTAGTCTTGCTTACATTTTATGTGCTGATGAACCAACTAAGGTTCATGTATGTGTATGAAAGGTATTCACTTTTTTCAGTCTTTACAGGGAATGCTACTTTTAAAGACATTAGGATGGAAAATTGAAAAGGCAAAATGCTGCAGTGAAGAAGCAGAAGTTTGTAATCTATTTTGCTTCAGTAGTGTAGTTTCTATTATATTGAAGGTCTTACAGCTACAGATTAAGGTACACAGAAAAATCCAAGCCCATGTAAAACAGTAATAAATACGCCATTTAATTTGGATACAGGATAGGTGCCTTTTTTTCCTCACCAAAATTTTTTTATGAAATCAATAATAATGAGGTCACCTAATAAGGTGAATCACATAGGACAAAGTGTGGAGGAATGCTGGGAAAAATAATAGGGCTAGCAAGTCAAAAGAAACAAAAAGACCTTCTAAGTGGCATTGGAAAGAAGGGTTATTTATGTGCTATTTTTCTTTGAGAGAACTGGAGGTGGAATCTGGACCTAGAAATTCAAAAGGTAGGTAAAATCCACACTGTGTAAAGCTTTATGTGAACTGAGTCACCTGAATCTTATGCTCATTCCTCGCAAAAGTCACTGTCTTTAGGAATGTAAATGAGGGACTTGAAAACTTGAAGGGAGCTTAAGAGGTCATCTATTTTATGCCTTTGAAATATGCGTTTTGAATTTTATTCTAAACTCCCTTAGACAGTCAGTTCCCATCCTTCACTACCCTTATTATTAAAAATGTCTCATAATGTTTGATGTGGATCTGCCTTGTTGTGATTTAAACTTATTATTTTGTCTTATACAGCACTGGTATGAAGAAGTTGAAAAAAATATCCTGTTCCTTTTTGCAGTGGTCTCTGATGAATCTAAATATTGTTACAACTGTTCCTACAAGTCTTCCCTTCCAGGCTAAATCATTCAATCTTCCTCTAGACCTAACATCCTGCCTCTTGTTTCCCCTGGACTCTCTGTAGCTGGCCCACAGTTTTTCTGGAAGTGTGGCACTCAAACCAAAGTACAGTATTTTGACTAAGGCATAGCATTTGCATCAGAGCAAAAGGATTGCTTAATATTAATTAGTATCTCAGCTTTTTATTCTGCCTCCCGGTATAGACCTTGCATCTTCTGCATCAGGAGGGCATTGCTACCATACTGAGAATATAGACCATTACATCCTCAGATTCTTTGTATTGGATAAAGTTTGCATTAAAGGTAGAGAATAATCCCCTCGTTTTTCCTCTATGCTCTGGTCCTCAGAGATCAGAGCGGCTGGGTGCAGCTGGGCCTAATCTCTGATTATAACTATTTCAGCACTGTAAATCTGGTTGAGTTCAGATGCACTGATAGTGTGGTTTATTGATTTGACACTTTAGTGTGTTAGATTTCAATAACAATTTTCACCATCGCAGATTCATAAGTAGTGAGGTTTATTGAAGCAACAGAGTATAGATTCTTGTTACATTGCTGGTCATAAATGCGCTAAACCTACAAAATATAAGTGTATAACACTATGTACAAGTGTTCCCAGCTATTCTCTGACGCAGTCCAAGGTGCAAAATTTACTGAAGAGGCATCTCTGCTTTAAGGAGGAGAGAGGAGCAAGTCTGCAAGGTGGTTGTAGTCTTATCCTCTACCATGGAGGATTTCAAATACCAAATTATACTTTTGGGGGAAGCGGAGGTGAGATTTTAGTCAAATATCCTGTTCCTTATGTCAGAAGCGGAGGGGACAGCCACTGTATATATAAATGTGGAATATTGAGAGTTACAAGGGGAATCTTATCAAAGGTTGGTCTTGTACAAGGGTGGAAAAGAACCATGACCTACGAGTATCATGCCCTCTTCCACCTAGCTGATTGCAACAGTAGGGGTCACCCAGCCTCTACCTGTCACTCCAGCAACAGGAAGTCATGTTCCCAGTAATCCCTTCACCATATACTTATGGCATATCTTTCAGAAATTCCTTCACCTTATATCTCACAGCAGATATAATGGCTCATTCCTACAAGCAACTGCCTGTTTTGTTGTCCTACCCAGTAATGGTTGTTTTGGATGGCAGCAAAACCAGACACCTCTGCTTAATACCTATGTCACTTTGATTCAGCCATGTGCACAGGAACATCTAATGCCTTAGAACACCTGAAATTATTTCCAAAGGGCTGGAAGATAAAACACAAAGCCGATAGGAGTCTGCACTACTTTGGAGCTGTACTTGAAGAGTGGGCAAGACAACCTAAAAAAAACCAAAAGAGAAATGCTTCAACTTAGAAGGAGCTGGATACTGTTCTTGTTTCTTTTTGTTAAGATTGTTAGACAGATATAAAAAAGAATCATGTTAGCCTCACATGACTCACATGTTTTGTTGTGGTTTTTTTTTCCCAAAGAGTTGTCTTGAATGACTAACACCAAACACTACTGGTAATTGGGCAGCAACTCTTTTACTTCTAATTTATTTTATGTAAACAGTTTACAAGGCCAAGTTGAGTGTCATTAGAGCAGGTTCCTGGCCAAGGAGATGACTGCTCATTTCTGATGAGTAAGTGAGTATGCCTGGAGGGAAAAGAAGCTTCCGGAGGGCAAAGTGCTGCTAACAACCAGAGAAAGATGGATGTTGCTTGGACAACCTGATGGTGCATGACTCATCTGGAGCAGTATGTGCCTAAGGTAAATGCTAAAATTTTTCAACTGTAGAACATGATATTTGCTCAATAGATCTAAAGGCACTCAAAGAAGTGGGAATGGGGCTAAGAGGAAGTAAATGATTGTAGAATGTAGTCTTACACTAAATTACTTTAATACTAAAGGAAGGGAAGGAGGCTGAAGTGCTGGCAATTTATGAAAGAGTTATGATACAGATAGAAGGAAGTATTGACCAGCTGAGCTGTAGACCCTCTGATGTCCATATTGGGTGTAGAATAGAACCAGTGCACATGAGGTCAAACATATAGGGAAAGAGCTGACATGGCTTTGGATCAAAAAGTTCTGTCATGTGAATCTATGGAAAGGTTTTGTTTAGTTTGACTCTTTGTCCTTTGGAGTTTAATTAAGAAATGAAGAAAGGATACCTGGTTAATGAAGCCAACTTGGGTATATAAAAGGTTTTTCTAAGTTAGTTCAAAAAAGAGTCTTAAGGCCTGTGAGCAGCTCTGGGCTAAAGAGGAGGTCTTTAAATGTACAAAAGATCAAAGCGTGTGACTAAATATCTCTAACAGAGTTCAATAGGTTTTTTGTGCTGTCTAGTTCAGTCACAAGTGACCTAGAAAAGCAAAAGAATGACAAAATGATTTGTAATGATACCTGGAGACAAACTCAGGAGAACAATGTGTAGGTTTCAGAAAGCAATAAAATAGATAAAATTTAGCATAGGTAATTGTGAAGTGATGCATGCAAAAACAATCTGAATTTCATATGTCACATTATATGAAGAGACCACTACAGCCTCAGTGAGACCTTGATATTTTCATGGAACTATTTTAAATTCTGTCTAATGCTTAGCAGCTGGGAAAAAAAGCAAAAGCAATGTCAGAAATTACTTGAGAAAAGAAAGAAACTAGGACAGAATGTAAGTTACAGTGAAAATCTATTGTTCACTCCATCTTGTGTGTTTATATCCTTAGAAAGCGTGTAGCAGAATAGGGAGAAAAATCAGCAAAGATTAGCAAGAATGAACACAGATTTGGAATAAAGTCTTTATGAGGAATGACAAAGTATGCTAGGACTGTCAACTTTGAAATAGGCAAGTGAGGAAGAATAGGACACAATCAAGTTTTCACTTCCTTTTCCAAAATTCCATTCTCATAGAAGATATTAAATAGAGCTTGGAGTTTACAGGAAACAAAACAAAGGACACAGATCTTCACACTTACGGTTAACCTGAAGAACTTCTTTGTTACAGTAAACTGTAAATGTCAGCAGTTTACAAAAGGGTTCAAGAGTTCAAATGCATAGAAGAAAAAAAAAAATTGAGAGTTGCTGAATACAGAGGAGCTATTTCTGGAAGTCCCAGTATTATGTGTGACTAGAGCTTGGCATGTTTATAGGGAAAATACCACCACATGCTTTCCCTATTTTTGTATTTTTTCCTAAGCCTGTCTGCTTTAGGCAAGTGTCAAAGATAGAATGGGCTTTGGGTATGACCCAGGGTGAACATTCTCTAATGTTAAAAGAGATGTTTCCTAGGGACCTGGAGAAACTGTGTAAGATTGGCAGTAACCTGAGTTACAATTTACAGTCAATGAGCAAGGCCTGAGAAAAAATCTTGGAAAAAGTAGGTACCTTGAAAAGACATAGTAGTAAGACACTTTTAAATCCTTTTTCATCTTTATGCTATCTTTTGCAGTCTAAAAAAACACTTACTATAATGTTTAAATAAAACATAATCTATTACTAGGAAAACTCATCTGGTTTTGGAGTACTTGATTCTGAGGTACAGACCCAGTCTGCCCCTTTCAAAGGTTTAACTTGGTCCTGTCATACCACTGTGTCTTCTGGGTAATCCTAACAGTTTCACAGCAAAACTCTTCTTTGCCATCTGTCATGATTTGGCAATATACAGAAAAATGTGAGACTGAAATCCGTTCACGAGTCAAAGCTGTCAAAACAGAATCACAGCTATTTCTTAAAGATGAAATAACCTTAGATACAGAAGACATATAAGCAATGCCTGCTTTTCAAAACTTACAAAAGTATGGTGATTTCTCTAATGAGTTCCTTAGTCTTCAGCATTACAACTTCACAAATTACTGCTCAAGAATTTCTCTGCAGAAGTACTATGTCAGCCATAGCCTGGATATCTTGATAGGAAAGGTAAAAACTTAATAATGAAAATCCGATGGGATTAAATAATAGAAAAGATGGAGTCATGAACTTATAAAAATATCTGGTATGCATTAAAGCCCACCACTTGGAAATAGTCAAAGAAGATTATGCCTCTGTGGTGCTTTTCTACCTGACAAGTTCCTAGTATATGAGAAAGGTGTTTCCAGCTAGAAAAAGCTTTGCAAAAGAAAGTAGTTTATGTGCAACCCATGAATAATTCTTGGCAGGGAAGCTCAAGAAAGAGTGACTGAAAACAGAATAAACACAGCAATGGAAAAGACTGGAGCTTGGCCAGTTTAGTGAGCAGAAGACTGAGAAGGACTGTGTAAACAGGTGTGAAAGAGTGTATGTCGTGGTTTTGCCTACCAGCCAGCACCTGTGGCTGAGCATGGTTTTGTCTAGGTGGATTTCCGGACAAAAAGCCAATTAAAACTCTCAGTAAAGCCTTAGCTAATTACATATTTAAGAAAATGGAAGAGAAGGTTGGTTGCAGTTGAAATTGGTAGCCATGTAGGAAAGGCAGCAGGCCCCAGGTGGGGACGAGGCCCCCTCCTCCCCCAGCCTGGGCCGGGGGCAGGTGTAGCACTGAAGCCCCCCTTCTCTCCTGTAAGAGAGTAATGAAAAAAAACTTTAGAGGACTGACTGCTTGGACAGAATCCGCTGCAGAATTCCAACAGAGAGATAACGAAGTGTCCAAGGTCGAAGCTGGTAGCCGGAGGAGAGAGAGAAAAGAATTTTGAAGGGGGGGGTTGTTTCTCCCTCCCCTTTTCGCTCCCTCCCTTCAGCAGGGAAAAGACTGAAAAATAAATCCCTGCTACCTTTGGAAGATTGTTGGGGTGAGGAGACACCCATGCTGCTCGTGGAAGAGCCTACACTGGAGTAAGTTAATGCACAAGGAAGCCAAGACTTCATGAGAAGGACTGAAATGAAGCAGAGTCCTGTTGAAGATTTATGACCCTGAGAGGGACAAGGCTTACAATGGAGTGAGAACGGCTTGGGTAAGCTTGGGATCTCAGTGAGAGATCCATGATGCTGATGCTGGAAATTTGTGACCCTGAGAGAGGCGAGACCTATGACGGAGCGAGGATGCCCGGGTGAGATGTTGGGATCCGTGTGTGGGATCCATGCTGCTGCTGAGAATTTATGACCCTGAGAGAGAGGCTTACGCTGGAGTGAGAATGGCTCAGGTAAGCTTGGGACATGTGTGAGGGATCCATGCTAGACCCATGTCAGAGAGGTCTATCAAGGACTGTTCTCCCATGAGAAGGGAACACACAGGAAAACAGGGGTGGACTCATAAGCCATTATCCCCTCTACCCCTGTGGTGAAGATGCATGGTGAGCAAGTGTCTCCTTGTAAGCACATGGAAGACCCTTCAAGGCCTGGGCAACCCCCCAGCCTCCTGTCTTAGCCCAGGAGGGGGGTAGGCCCAGCCCTGGAGGCCAACACAGAGCAAGAGAGAAAAAGAAAGACTGCCGCCTATGACGAATCGGAGTTGTCGTCCTGAGATAACAGAGGAAGAGCTTTAAAGTGCTGCAGAGTTACTGAAGAGACCTGGAGCTCCAAGAATGGAGAAATAGACTGTTTCTCCTCCTTGGACTGATATAAAGGGGGGAGAAGTATTTCTGTAAATACATAGTGCTTTTACTCGAGTAGAATTATTGTAGATATAGTTCTTTAGTAGTTTTAATTTTGCTAGTAATAAATGTTCATATTATTTTGCCAAATCAGGTCTCTTTTGTCTGCATAAACCTTCTCCCAATTTATAGTAATTTTGTGGGGTGGTGAGCAAATTGACCCAGAGCAAAACCACGACAGTGTGGCATCCCACCCTGAAAGGGAAGGAAGAACACAGGTGAGTAGATGCCCATGGTGGAAAGGGAATGACAAAAGTCAGAGGGTCCATAAATAGTAAACTGCACACATGGTATGGAAACTGGTATAAGTTAGTCCCCTGTCTTGTAGTATAAACACACAGGGGTGAATTTTGAACAAGAGGTGAAACAGAAGAGAGAGAGAGATTAAAGGGAGGGAGCCATATCCTGTTCTTTCTTGCTTGTTTGCACAGTGAGTTCTTTACCAATAGTTCTTGATTTTCTCCAAGGCTATCATTATTTAAGACATACAAACATACATATTAGTCCCTTTTCTTCTGAGGTTCTAAAACAGCAAGAAAGGAGAATTGTTAATTAATCTAGAACTCATTTATTTTAAGAACTTGAAGGTGGAACTACCTTTGAATAGTTATAAATTGCAAAACTGTAAGGAATCCTAAAATATTACTGAGGTGAGGTTTAAGATTGGCTCTCAAAATAGAGTAACGTAAGCAAATCCCCACTCTGAAACTACTGCCTTTGAGATTAAGGGTGGTTTATGAAAACAAAGGTGTATTATGGTGCCTACACTAGCAGAAGACTGTACCTGATAGCTCAGGTATTCTTAACCTAATGTTTCTGAGCCTAGGAATCACAAGTTACCTCTCTGGGAGTAACCAGGATTGAACTTGAGTTTGATCTGTGTTGTAATTATTGAAATTATATGTGCATGTAACAACAGCATCTCCCACATACATCTTAACTGCAGGCAGAGAAAAAATATGAGGTTGATAAAATTAAGTCAAACTTTAGTCTTGTTTATACTCGTGTGATACAAATAAAATGCAGAATGCACATCAGTGCAGAATTTGGATTTACCATCAGTTTTGTTTAACAAAGAAAAAGGTCATCTCTGAACTGGGAATTTACAAATTCATTGGCACATTAATGACTTCAGAAGGTCCTTGATGTTATCGAAATCACTGGATAGTCCTGGTTTGCCTTGATGGTAAAAGGATCTAGTTACTAAAATTTACCATTTACTGAGTTCTACTGTTTTTAAGCAAGTACTAGTTTGCTTAGAATGGTGGTGTGTCATAAACTATACTTAATGCTATAACGTGGAATTAATTATGAGGGGTTACTTCTTGGTGTGAAATGAACACTTTTCAAAACACGTTTAAATAAAGAGAGACTGTTGGAGGATGCAGCAAGGCCGTGGAGCCTAGCAGCAAGGAAAGAATGTAAATAAGAAGTGAACATCCAATCATATGTGAAGGCTGGTAATAATATATAGATAACAGAGCTAAGAATAGTGTTGGTATGTAAGATTCTACGGACAGTGTGTGAGTGCAGTTGTGTGAGAACAAGATGTAATATTCTAGATGAAGCAATAAAAAGCTGAATTTAGGTCATCATCATGAAGTGCCTAGTTTTATTTTTATGGTCGTCCTCTATATACTACGAAAAATGGTGACCTCTGAGTGTTACGGACCACGAGGGACCACGACACAATACCGACGAGACCCTAAAAAGGGGCCAAATTGGGTTTGATCCCCATCGAGGGATTGGAATGGTTCCCCGAGAGGAACCGAAGCTGCAGGTTGAGGTGCAGCAAGGACGAAGCCCGGTGAAGCAGAGAGCAGTGGGGCACTGCGACAAAGGGTCCAGACCCGAGTTTTCTTGACACCTGAGGCAGGTGAGCCACCGGGAACTTTGGGGACGTAATGATATCAGTTAGAGTCCAGATGGAAGCGCATAGTTGACACTTGAAATGCACTGCTTTGACAGCATGACAATGATGATGGCCGCTCACGAAGCCAATTTCAAAGAAACTGTAGTTCTGAGTGGAGTTTGCAGCGGCACAGGGCGGGGGGGCACTGCGAATGGCAGCGCTAAGTGGCAGAGCAGTGCAGCTCTGCGCACTGGGGCTGGGGCCTCCTGAGTTCGCGATCAAAACCACTCCCCCCCCCACCTTTTTCTCCCCCCCGCAATGTGTGCTGAAGACAAGCTGAGACAGAGATGCAAGGCAGGCTGGAGGGCTACTGAGAAAATACGGGAAGGCAGAAGCCCAGAGCACCCCTCCCTTCCCCCCGACACCGCACTACAAAGGAAGGCATTTGAACAACACTATACCAATGTAAACACAGTCGCTATGACAACCATTCACTTTGGAATTCCGTAAAGCCCCCCAACAACATTCTTTGAACTTTTAAAAATGTTTTAACTTGAACAAGAGGCAAAACTACGTTTGCTTTGCAAGTTGTAGTTTCATCACAGCAGTCACTCACAGATAGAAGACACGGAGTTAAGCATTGCTACTCTAAGATTGAAAAACAAAAGCTTGTGTGAGAATGGTGTCTGAAACCTTTCAAAGTCAGGAGGTCCCTAGGGCTGTTGCTGCTGCTGTGTTATTTGAAGGGAACCTGACTAGCTCAGTCGGTAGAGCATGGGACTCTTAATCCCAGGCTCGTGGGTCCGAGGCCCACATTGGAGCGGTGGGTGGACCCGATAGGATCCTGAGGCTGAGCCTGTCATTTTTAACCCTCCCTGCCCCACGCAGTCCCTCTGCAGAATTATTTTACTTCTCTCATCTGTTTCTGCTACAATACCCACTTAAAACTGACCGAACTATTAATGGGAACGGTTTGTAAGCTTTGTATTAACAGTGGAAACAACTGGAAGAGGCAGATGGACAGAAGGTAAGAGTTTACTGCATTCCAGACATCGGAGATACCAACATCCAGAGGGTACGGAAACAGTGGCAGCGTGGAAAGCCAGCACAGACCGGAGCGGCTTTGCAGCCGTACTGAAATCAGCCGGGGCTCTGCGGGCTCCGGGCCAGAGCGGGGCACACCACTCCCTGACAGCATCAGGGCCCACGGCCTGCGGTGAGGAGAGTCCTGGAGTTGGCCCGGAGCTGCAGGGCTCGGCAGCTGTGGTGGTGCCGGCACAGCTTTCTTGGCAGTGTGACAAAGCTGCCGAAACTGCAGCTGCTAAACTAAAAAAAAAAGAAAAAAAAAAGGGGAGCTTTGAAGAAAATTTTCATGTCCGTGACTGGTCCTGGTTACTTGGTTACTGTGATTTTGTAATTGCAAATTAAACCTTCCTTCTTTTCTTTTCCCCCTTCCTGGCATTACGTTAAGGTACATTTCAGTTGGGAATTTAAAATTACTACACTGCAAGATGCAAAATGCAGAAGTTACTCACCAATATTATACCCTTAAGTTCCTTATCTTTTGGTATTCTAAAACAGGGCTAACTCACTCATAGAACAAATTATTGTCAAGAGAGCATTTTACACACTAAACATATTTTCAAAACAAAAAAAAGGGGGAGGAGAATATGTATGCACATAAACAGGTACTGGATCAAAAATGGATCTCATTTAGGTTTGTTAAGCTTTATATTCCTTGTATTGATTCCTCTTCAAGACAGGTGGAATTGCTGAACATGACCACTGGAGATGGCAAACTGAGAAGCACGCAGCCAGTAATACGTGGGATCTGAGATGTGTGGTTGAAATGCAAAAATATAGTAAAAATTCTAGCTATGCGTGAGTGAGGAGTGATTGAGGTGGCCACCTTTTGAATGACTGGGAAAAAAGCTGTATGACTGAGAAAAGCTGTGCAGATATCTATGTGTATGAACTTAAAATACTTTATGAGTGTCAAGATTTTAAGAGGATGTGTTATATAAATTTGATTATGGTAAGTTGATGCACGCTAGCCTTCGAAGTTTGGAAGAAATAATCAAAGAGTTGCAAGTTGATGCTGGTCAAGACTAGCTAAATAGTCTGTTTAGTAGGTGGGAACTAACAAAATTACTTTTGTCTATAGTCTGAACAAGGTTGCTTGTGTTGCTTATTGTTGTAGTTGTGCTACTGATGTTGCCATATTTGATGTCGTGTTTGCTAAGGGCCCTGCAAAGGACGACCCAGGCAATTTTTGTGGCAAAAATACAAAAAAGGGGGAATTGTCTGAGGATGCAGCAAGGCCATGGAGCCTAGCAGCAAGGAAAGAATGTAAATAAGAAGTGAACATCCAATCATATGTGAAAGCCGGTAATAATATATAGATAATAGAGCTAAGAATAGTGTTGGTATGTAAGATTCTACAGACGGTGTGTGAGTGCAGTTGTGTGAGAACAAGATGTAATATACTAGATGAAGCAATAAAAAGCTGAATTTAGGCCATCATCATGAAGTGCCCAGTTTTATTTTTATGGTTGTCCTCTATATACTACAACACGAGACAATATAATAATTAGACTCAGCTAAATGGTATTATGTAGATTACTTGTACAATAGTCATATGCACTATTATCAAAATATATTGTCAACTTCTTAGTCCTAACTAGAACTGTCTCCCCATCAAGGCAAGATACAGTAAAATTTACCTCTGTAGCACTGACATCCTGGCCACTGAAGTTCAAGGTCAAGTCATATGATTACAAAAGAAACCAAACCAACACTATAATCCTGAATGTATGGACATACTTTTAGAAACAGGAATTACTGCCTGAATGCAGTGTAGTGGATTAATGCATTACTTTACCAGACTGGCCCTCTGTCTCCACAGCTAATTTAAATTCTACCAAGAACAAAGTGATTAAAAATCTTTTTGATTTGTCAAGGGTGAAGAATGGTCACCAGAAAACTCATAGGATTTAATTTTAACCATTAGGAATACACATCAGAAGAAATCAGGGCTCTCTGCTCAGAAATCAAATTTGGGACAGAAGAAAATGCTGATAATACAGGATGACTCAGATAACTTAAAAAGGCAGTCTGTATGCAGTTGTGGTAAAGTGAAAAAGGATGAAATTTTCAAATGGCTAATGTTGTGATGGTATTTCAATGTACTTTAAAACATGTATTTCAGGTTTCCTCACTGCAGCCAACAGAGATCTATAGAACTGAAAATATGAAAGTTGTTTGCTACCGGTAAAACAAGATTGGAAAACAAAGGCTGTGCCTGATTCTATATAACCTGTTCCAGCACCATGCTGATCTGGGCAAGGCTATGTGGATAGATATAAATACGTTGTGCTTTGTTTGTCAAGTAAAGAGAGAGACAACTTTTATTATGCATGCTTTTTCCCCAAATGTAGCAGGGATTGGTTGCTTTTTGGGGGTTCAATAAAAATAAAATCCACATTCTTAAATCTCAGTTAGCTTTCTACTGTTGTATCTGTGACAGATTTTCTCTTGGGAAATCAGGAACCAGTGCCTATGAAGATTAGCTGGGTTAAGAGTGGCAGGACTGATATAAGAAATTTCAAGGTATTTTGAATGGAATATCTAGACCTGCTCTGCCTTTCTAATGCTGTCATTGACAGCTATTACATAGCACCAGGTATTAATAGTATAGCCCAAATATTGTGGCTGCCTGACTTCATGATTAGGCAAATAGTAGGAGCTGTATGGATTGGTATGTGAACTGATGTTACTGAGATTATTGATCTATTAATTCTTTTATCCAAGGACTAGTGTGAGTAAAGTAAAGCTGTTAGAATAAGAAAATACTGAATTTTGCATTACTGACGACTCTTGAAATGAGAATTTTAGATAAAATACTGGCATCTGTGCCTGTTCAGAATGACAGAAAGACTAAACCCACCGTATTCAAAAATGGATAGTTGGTGTCTGCGACAGGAGATGAAAGGACTTCTATATAGCAAAGGGTATAAAACAGTGAACAGACAAGGAAAAACTAAGTTACTTTGGAAGTTTTCAGGTCCTTCATATGAAATATTTTCTCTTCACTTCGCCGAATTTTGACTTGTGCCCCAACTAACGAAAATCTCAGGGTTAGGATAAAAAAAGACCTGTTGAATCCTGCACTAGGAAGAACATTTTGTATGAACATTTTGGTATGAAATAACATTCTGTAACTTGCTTAGGTAGTCCCATAGAGGTTTTCCTTCTTGTGATAATAGAGAGGATACATCACTAGAGACAGTAAATTATTCTATAACTCTTGTTTCTAAAGTGACAAAGTATCTCCTTGTTCAAATTAGAGGACAACTATGGTATTTTAAGTTTGAAAATAGGGGAAGGATTTTTTAGATCAGAAATAATTGGCTTTTCTTTGCCATCTCTCTTGCTGAAGAAAGCTGAATAGGAATGATTAATTCTTTATCATTCTTGCCAAAAAGGGCTTTCCTGTCTCCTGTTCTAAGATCTTCCCTTGTGCTGTTGTCATTAGATACTTTGTGGATACAGTGGGAAGAATGAGGTGACAATAATCTTTTTACATTGTCTTCACACCTGTGCTAAAAAGATATCAGATTTAAAAAGCAACCTTCCTACTAGATCATTGACTACCTTCATTTTTGATTTTTAAAGTTAGGGTCAGAGGGGAAGCTACATTTCCACACAACGCAGCTGACTGAGTTTAATTTTGACACTTACCACAAGACACCAAAGCAAGACAGTAGTTTTCAGGAATTAAATAATTCTGCACCACTAGCAATCCCCACTGTTGTAATCCACTGCCAGGGTAGGGGCATCCCTGGTGGCAACATTGACAGCTGTAGCACAGGCATCCTGTAGGCAATATTACCTCTGTGAGGTAATATTTCCTATACATGAAATTTCTTATACATCATATACTGTGCACAGTTGCCACACCCTTGGAAACCACACTAGGAGCAGATTGTAGCAAGAGAGTTCAATCCTGGTGAACACTTAGAAAGGCAGATATTAAAATGAGGTTAAAATCCTGCTACCATCAAGAGTAGGGGTGGGAGGACATGGTGTCACACTGAAAGCATATGAGTTGCATGTTGTAGATCAAAGGGGCAAAAGATAAATAAAATAAGAAACTTCCTGAAATTTAAGGAATGCTGTCATCTTATAATGAAAAATCAAATTAATTTTGCATTTTGCACTCAAAGATTTCAGATGATCAGTTTTAACCCCCACAGTATCAGATGAGATAAAGAAGGGCATTCACATAAAGAGAATAAAAAATGAGACCTCATTACATCTATTTTTACCTTATAATCTCAGGATTATGATTCCTTTGTGTTTGTCCCCAGACAAATGTGTGTTACAATAGCATTTGAAGGTATATAGTATGATTATACATAGTTGCACAAATTTGAGAAGCTGAGCAAGTGAAAAAAGAAGGGTAGAAAAGACAGAAAAAGAAAGGTGGTAAGAAAGAATACTTATTTCCACTGTTTCAACATTTCATACATCAAAAAATTTCTTTCTCCTCTTTCTCTCACAACCTAAACACCTTTATCTTACTTTTTATTGTATCTGTCAGAGAAGTTTGACATTTAATAGATATTTTTCTGTAATTATGCCTACCTTGCTTTGTACTTTGGAAGCCCGCAGTAAATAAAGAGCACTGAACCTAGAAAGACAGGTGGTGCTTAAACTGTATGGTGTATTTCTTGACTGCTAGAGGGAGAAAAGATATAGGAATAATAACTCATAATGATATAAATACAAAGAAGATAGTCATAAGGATTTCTGGCAAGCCTCCTGTATATATTACCCTCAAGAGATTGCAAACTCTTGCAGAATGTGTATATCCAGAGAGTCAATGGTGGTAGATTGGCTATTAACATAGTCTTGTCTTTAAGACAGCTGAAAGAAAATTGCCTGAAATAAAGAAAGCTTTTTTCTTGGCTTTCAAAGTCATCATAAAAACTTCAATCTAGACAATCAGGAATTTCCTAGACAACAAAGAGTTCTTTTCTCTTGAATCCTTGTCTTTGACTAGATCTTCTTCACACAGTCATACAAGTTAAGCCTGATAGTGAACTTTATGACAGATTTGAAATGCTTACTGATGTTACAAAAAGATTGTTCCAGCAGTAACTTTTTTCAGTACTTAATTTTTAGATCCAATTTCTCCTCTGTTCCTCAACAGGTAGCTTTCCACACAAAAATCAGATACTAAATTGATTGCCTGCTGATTGGTGAACGTTTGATACTGACATCACCACACTCAGTTCATAGAAAGATGATGAATGCTAAAGCCTTTGAGTGCCTTTCTATTAACTAGCAATTTGTTTGAAGTAATTGTCCATCTAAGGAAAAAACCTTGACTATATGCCAGATATATTAGTTGATCTGAAAGTAGATGTACAACAGAAAAATTGCATATATTTCACTTGGCCATTTGGTTGGATTCAGGTAACTTATTTATAGATAATGAGACTCATTTTCTCACTAAAAAGGTAGTTGCAAAGATTCAGTCTACAAGCTGGTTGCAGAAGAAAGATTTTTGAAGTGGGACTCAGTGTGCAACCAGATTTGAATTAGACTTTATACTTTGGCCAGGAGGAAAGACTTGGGGCAATGGCCTTTCTGTAGCTTTAGAAAGGCCAACATTTTATAGCAATAGCTTGCGATGAACCATAATGTGCTCTGTCCACATACAGGCAGGAAACTCATTTTGTCTGATCCTATAACAAAGCATTGCTACTAAGACTTTTTCCTTTTTTCTTTTCTTTTTGTTGTTGTTATTGTTTTTCTTCCTATTTATAACTCCAGTCAAAGGCATTCTGAAATCTCCATATATTTTTAATTTACAACTCTGTGGTAAAGACTTCTGTGTTCTTGCAGGACTAGTAAAACATGTTCAGTCACCTCCAGCAGTATGAAAGGGTAATTTTTGCAGCTTACAGTCCTAGGTTTCTCTTGCAGCAATGTACCACACACTCTTCCCTTCACAAGCTATGGTCTATGTATCAAGGTGATAAGGATACCTCAATACCATTGCAGATATTCCTTGATATTCCTTCTATTTCAGGGTATTTCTAGAACTAGATTTTATGTCCACTTTCTACCACCTGGATGTTGTAAGGGAAGTTTAGTGCAAGAGAGAATCTAGACAAGTTTTAAGTCTTTGGAAGGTAAAATATTCCCTTCACTTATAATTAGTATCTCTGTAGCTATTTCATAATTTTTTATCAAGTAATTGGGAATAGCTTTTATACTGTAGTATATATAATGTATCTGCTGGCTGTTGCATTTCTTTCCTTACACTTAGTTTCTTCTTAGTGCATTTATTTTGTTTTCCTTCCAATGTTATGCCTATAAAAGAATTATAATATGTGTACTCTCTGTGAATTGGTATTTTCAGTTCTGACCAATTATCTTTTCTGGTTATGAATGGTTATTTTGGTTGCTTCCTGGTTTTCTCTGGATTCTCTTATAAATACTGTTTCCTTGGTCTTCTAATCACTGAGTTTTTGTTACAGCTGGATCCCATTCATGAAAACTTTTTATTTTAAATTATGAATTAGTTGAACCATTACTTCTGCTGAATTTAATATTTTGGTTACTGGCATCATTTTTTTCATGTTGTAAATCTTAGATAGTAGCTCCTCAAATTGATAATGGACTATCATCCACGCATGGTATTTGAGTAATATACATCAAGTGATGGGGAAAGATGAAACCTGACATAACCTAATGGGGAGTGGTGCATGCTTCAAACATACACTTCAGAGTTCTTACCTTTTAATTATTTTTTTAAATCCAGAAGCAGAAAAATAGCTGCAGGACGCAGTGAACTGTTAGCAAATCCCAGAAAGTACAGGTCACAGAAATATTTTCAAATTTTCTGAGGAGGTATACAGCAAGGCCGTGGAGCCTAGCAGTAAGGAAAGAATGCAAATAAGAACTGAACATCCAATCCTATGTGAAGGTTGGTAATAATATATAGATAACAGAGCTAAGAATAGTTTTGGTATGTAAGATTCTACAGTCAGAGTGTGAGTGCAGCTGTGTGAGAACAAGATGTAATATAGTGGACAAAGAAATAAAAAGCTGAATGTAGGCTGTCATCATAAGGCGCCCAGTTTTTATTTCATGGTCGTCCTCAAAACACTACAACAATTTTCCCACAATGTGATGAGACATCAGACACCCACACAGAATCATAGAATCATAGAATTAACCAGGTTGGAAAAGAACTCCAAGATCATCAAGTGCAACCCTTGACCCAACACCTCCATGGTTACTAGACCTGGGCTGCCAGCTTTTTCATGGAGTATGCTGTGGGAAATGGTGTCAAAGACTTTGCTGATGTCCAGGTAGACATATCCACAGCTTTCCCCTCATTAACCAGGTGGGTCACCTGATCGTAAAAGGAGATTAGGTTGGTCAGACAGGACCTGCCCTTCCTAAACCCACCCTGGTTGGATCTGATCCCTTATCCATCCTGTAGGTGCCATGTGATTGCACTCAGGATGATCTGCTCCATAGCCTTGCCACGCACTGAGGTCAGGCTGACAGGCCTGGAGTTTCCCAGGTAATGCTTGCAGCCCTTTTTGTGGATTGGTGTGGCATTCGCCAACTTCCAATCGTCTGGGACCTCCCCAGAGAGCCAGGACTGTTGGTAAATGACGCAGAGCAGCTTGGCAAGCTCTTCTGCCAGTTCCCTCATCACCCTTGTGTGGATCCCATCCAGTCCCATAAACTTGTGAGGATCCAAGTGGCTCAGCAGGTTGCTACCTGTTCCCTCCTGGATTATAAGGGGGCTATTTGGCTTCCTGTCTCTATCTGCCAGTTCTGGAGGCCAATTATCCTGAAAACAACCCATCTTACTGTGAAAAACTGAGGCAAAGAAGGTGTTAAGTACCTCAGCCTTTTCCCCCTCATCTTTGGTGACTGTGTTTCTACCTCTGTCCAGCAAAGAATGGAGGTTTTCCTTGCCCTTCCTTTTGCTACTGATGTTTTTGGAGAAGCACTTCTTGTTACCCCTCACAAAAGTGGCTAGATTGAGTTCAAATTGTGCCTTTGCCTCTCTCATTTTCTTTCTATGTGACCCAACTGTCTTCCTAAACTCTTCATGAGTAGCCCTTTTTTCCACAACTGGTAGGCCATCTTTTTTCCCAAATTTCCTTCAAAATCTTCCTGTTCAGCCAGACCAGTCGTCTTCCCCATCAGCTCACTTTTTGGCACACTGGGACAGCCTTCTCTTGTGCGTTAAAAACTGACTTCTTGAATCATGTCTCTTGCCATGGTTTGGGGGTTCAGGGTAGATTCAGATCAGCGGGTCCTTGTAACTGAGTTGTAGTTTTCCCCTGCCAAGCCTGGCAGGGGTCGACCTGTCTTGCCCTGGGGGCTAACCCCAGCTACACCCAAACACAGGACAGGAGACAAGCTGCTGGAGTTGATCTCAGCTGGAGCTGATCTGATTTATTTAACAAAATGGAAGGTTTTTATAGGGCGGCTAAGGAAGGTTCTAGAATAAGGGAAAGGTATGCAAAACTTAGATAGTGTATTGGACAATTAGCAAGGATTGACAGAGAAAAAGGGGGGGATACATAGCTTTTCAGATGACTTTTAAGTACTTAATTGGAATGGCCAGATGCCCTCCCGGGACACTGTCCAATCAAGAACTGTCTGCTTTCTCCTATGGGAGAAAACTTACAACCTAACAGAATAAGAACATGAACACAAAATGGAGGTCTCAGTCTATCTGTCTGATGCAGGGACATTCATGGTGTCAGATGCTGATTCCTTCCACTGGTTAAACTCCTCTTCCTCCTCCAACCCATCTCCAATAGTCTATCCCTCCTGGACCCCTTTGTTTTCAAGGGCTGTTTCCCAAGGTACCCTCTGAAGCAGTCTTCTGGATAGGCCAAAATCTGCTCTGTGGAAGTCCCAGGGTAGAAGTTTTATTGATGCCTCTCTTTGCATCCCTGAGAATTGGAACTCTATTATTTCATGGTCACTGTTCCCCAGATGGCCTCTGACCACCACATCTCCCAGCAGCCCCTCTCTGTGAACAGCAGGTCTAACAGGGCCCCACCCCAGATAGGCTCCAGCTGGAGCAGGAAATTATCCTCCATACACTCTAGGAATCTCCTAAACTGTCTCTTCTCTGCTGTGTGGAGTTCCCAGCAGACATCCAGCAGGTTAAAGTCACCCGTGAGAACAAGGGCTGGTGATTTTGAGACATGTGCCAGCAGCTTGTAGAACAATTTATCACCCTAATAATCCTGGTTGGGTGTCTGTAACAGACTCCCACCAGGATATCAGCCTTGTTGGCCTTCCCCCTGATTCTGATCTGCACTCAACCTTATTGTTACTGACTTCAAGTTCTACAGAGTAGAAAAGAGTGAAGAGACTCTCTAACATACAGAGCCACCCCTCCACTTCTCCTACCCTGCCTATCCTTTCTGAAGAGCTTGTAGCCATCCATGGCAGCACTCCAGTCATGTGAGTCATCCCACCATGTTTCTGTGATAGCAACTATGTCATAGCTTTCCTGCTGCACGACAGCTCTTCCTGTTTGTTACCCACACTGCTTGCATTAGTGTACATGCACTGTAGCTGGGCTGCTGATTGCACTTTTAACTCTGGCTTTCCACCCTCAGGCTCATCTCTACAGAGCCCTGTTTCAAACCCTTCCCCCTTCAAATCTAGTTTAAAGCCCTCCTGATCAGCCCCTACAACTTATGGGCTAGAGTCCTTTTGCTCTTGCTAGACAGATGAAGCCCATCTGACTCCAGTAGGCTGGGTACCATGGACTTTGGTCCATGGTCAAAAAAAACCAAAATTCTGTGTGGCACCAATCCTTTAGCCACGTATTGATAAGACGGGTTTTCCTACTCCTCATTCACCCCTGCTACAGCTGGAACTGAGGTGAACATCATCCCTCTGCTCCTGTCCCATTAGCTAATTGACCCAGCACCTTAAAGTTCTTTTTAATTAGCCTGCTACCTCTTTCATTACTGTCATTGCTGACAGCCTGGACCACCAGCAGTGGATAATAATCAGAAGGTCAGAGTAGCTCAAAGAGTCTTCTACTAATATCCCTAGCCTGGGCCCCAGGAAGGCAGCAGACATCCCTGTAGGATAGGTCCAGTTGGCATACAGGGTCTTCAGTTCCCCTCAGAAGGGAGTCACCGACTACAACTACCCTTCTTTTTTTCTTTGTAGCTGCCGTTCTAATCCATCTGGTAGACAGGGTGCAAGCAGGAGACCCTCCAGACAGATCCTCTTCTTGACTGCCCTCTGCCTGACTGTCTGTGTCCAGGGCCTGATACCTGTTCTTTAAGGGCACCATAGGAGGTGATGGGGATGGGGAGGGGATTCTTTTACCTCTCTGGTTGGGGAGCTGTTTCCATTCCCCACCATCTACTTGGTTTGCTCCATCTGCTTGGTGGCAGGAGGGTCAGGGCTTCACCATCTCCAGTTGGACTTCTTTTGGGATCAAAAGGGTATGACTCCACCAGTCTATTTCCCTTTCACTCTCCCTAATATTTCTTAGCCTCTCCACCTCTTCCTTGAGCTCTGTCACCAGGCACAGCAAATCATTCACCTGCTCACATCGTACGCAGGTGTCTCTTGCAGTTTCCTCTAGTACTGATGCCAGGCTCAGACAGTCTGTGCAGCCAGAGACCTGAACAGCTGCATCCTTCCTGAGAGGTCCTGTCTGAGTTAGCACACTCCTCCTGAGAGCAGCAGCAATGGCTTTTGCTCATTTGGAAACCATTGCTGGGTTGAGTTGCGGGGGCGGGGGAAAGAATCAACCAACCACATTTGCACAAACCGAAATCATCAGTTCAGCTGCTGATGTGCACTGTTATCACTGTGGGCCTTCTCTAGGCAAGGCTACTCATAAGTAATGCACTGCTTAAAATTGCCATGTCTCCTAAATAGTTATTAAATATGAACTGTTGTTGTAAAGCATTTTGATGCCAAAAAAAGCTAATTCTTTTCCTCTAGTATGTAACCTGCTTTGTCTAGTTTTTTGTAGCCAGTTAATCAGCTTTTTTTCTACTCCCTTAGGGTAGTAGTAACTATTCTGTATCTGAAAGTTTTAGCGGGTAACATGAAACCCTTTCTTTGGAAGGACTTTCTTTTATACCCCGTGATTTATAATGTGGCTGTAACCCATACCCAGACTGTCATCTCTGAAACTGAAATTACAGCAGGAAAAAGTGGAAGTGTGATATACTAAGGGTGGCAGTTCATCTTCGCTAGTAAATTCTGTAAGCGAGATCTTGGAGTTTTATAGGGTGAATTGGAGCTCCAGGGGAGTTGCTGACTAAGGTTTCTGTGTCTTGTTTTATGGAGGTTGGTGATGACTCGCATTTCTAACAATGTAGATTCATTGTTGGATAGTTATTTTAATAATAGTTTATTTTAATTCAACTTATGTTTACATGTGAGAACTTTTTCTGATGGAAAAAAAACTTCAGTCTGGGGCTAAGTCTTCTGGTTTGTACTGACAGGAACCAGATATATAACTAAGATGTTCTAACATATTAAAAAATGTTAAACTCTGGAAATCAGAAAGGAATGCTGTAAATATTAAAATACATTTATGTGCTCAAATGTTCAGCTGGTTTAATGGGCTTTTGTTTCAAATCTTATACTAATTCAATCCATGATCTGTATATATGGTTTTTTGCAGACTTGGGTGTGCTCTAACAATATACATTTTTCGCAGGTTTTTGCCTGTCATGCTGCTCATAAACTTTTTTATAACTTTTCTCTTTTCTTTAGATAGCAAGATGGAGGTTGCAGGTGATGCAAGATACATCCTTCCCAGGAAGTTGGTGTTTTGTCTGAAATCAGTCTGCACCTCACATCTGAATATTAAAGCAGAAACACACAGACGTTGCTTTGCTTCTAAGCAAAATTCTTCTATTTCTGCCTTAATGATTCACAGACAAAATATCCAGTCTCCTTCCATTAGCCAACCACAATATAATTACTTTACATCAGTTGTTTTACAACAAACAAATCACTCTCTTATGTCTAGCAGTAAAAAGCATAACTACTCTTTGAGAAAAAAATATGAGTTGACATCTAAAACAACACTAAGCCAAAAAGGTTCCCTACAGTGTTGATAGTACTGAAATAAGCTAAAAAGTCAATATCATACTCCCATGAATAAAACAATTTCAGGTAAGTAGAATTTAAAAATCAAATCTTTGAAGGTAGGGGTTAATTCTTAACTGCAGCTTCAAGAAATTGTCATTGACTTCATTTTAAATAGAGTTCACGTTAATGGAATACGATGTGTTATGCAAATGTATTCCTCATTTCCAGCTTTATTTAATAGATTTAATAAGTAACTGCTCAAGATCACAACTGATTTAACAGTTAAGGTGCAGTGCTAGGATACTTTTTGCTTTGCAGAAAAGTCAATAGGAAAAATTTCACATTTCCACACGTTGATTTGTTTGGCTTCATTAGTGCCAGGCTCTAAACTGAGTTGCTTGCACTGTGAACTTGAATAGGAGGGTGTAAAATGTTTTCACTGAGGGCAGTTGCAAATCTATTTGCAGAAGCAATGTTATGTCAATGACAAGTGACATATCCACTTCCTCTCAGTGAGAAGAAAGATCTAATAATGATGGATCATCATCACATGAAATGAGTTCCTGCATTGCAAAGACAAACATGATTTCTACACTGGACAGTCAGCTTCAACCTCCCCCTATCATACCAGGGATGGCAAACAAGATAGTTAAGGCTGGGGCACTTTGCCTGTTAGGGTTTTCTTCCTAGCAGGTTAATAGTTACTTCTCTCAGCTCAGTGGCTTCGTAGTCCTTCTCTGTTCATGGATAATGAAGCCAAGGGTCGCACTGCCCTAAAACACCCTCAAATAGGTGACACAAAAAGAGGATTGTCTTTATGTAAGTGAACTAAATGTTTCGCAAAAAGTCAGAGAGGTGGTTGTTTTTCTCTGGTGTATGAAGAATGAAAATGTCCTTGTATCTCTGTTAATATATTGTGGATTTTTTTATTTTTTTTCAACATCCCACAAAGATTTCTTGGGTTTTATCTAAGCACAATATCTTTTTTTTCTCCTTCTTTTCCTTTTTTTGTTAGTAGCTCTCATTGTCCTCGGTGCTGTATATGAGAAAAAACAGATGCTGTTCCTGCTCGTAAGAGTGCAATAGGAAGTGAGATGCAACAGATGGAAAAAGACAAACTGATGGAACAAGGAACACAGTGACAATACCAGTCAGCCTGACAGTTGCTAGTCTCAGATCACCAGCATCCTAACAACTGTTGTCAAGCTTCTTGTAGGCACTGCAACAAAGGAGTATTTTAAAGCACATTCTGAAGGAGCAAAGCTTACTTTGCAGTTATTTACTGAAAAATATTAGGTTACGGAGGACAAAACTTAACAGTATAGGCCATCAAGATCTGCACCACAAACATTCACTTGTATCTGTCTGTCATACACAGGTTTATGCAGCCATATATCTTACTTTACTTTAGTCAAGGGAAATTCACAATCCATATTTTAGAAAAGTCTCTATGAGTGGAAGCTCCCTTCTCTCACTCTGACAGAAAATTACCTTACTGGCATATTTTTAAAAGTCTTGGTAGCAGAAGAAAATGTTAAATTTTGCACTCTGTTTTCAGGATGGGAAGAGTGCATAAGTTAAAGAACAGTCTAAAATGTACGTATCTTCCTGTTTTACAGGAGGTGATGTGAGAATAAAGAGGTCATGCATGGGGAAAAATTAGCAATTTACAGTGTTGACGTTCAGCGTGCCTCTGGGATGGTACAATTTCAGCACTGGAGTTGTTGGGTGACATAGGTATTACAATTTTTGGATGAGGAAGGAAGGATGTTTCTTCCTCAGGTAAATCTGGACTTCAAAAGCTGATGGATGTGTACAAATAATCTCCTAATCCAAGGAGACAAGAATCCAACTAAGACGAGAGAAACAGAAGTCTGTGCTGTACAAGCCTACATTTCTGTTTTTGTCATAAGCAATTTCCTCTTTTTTGAATCACCACTGAAATTTCCTGTAAAAAAATATTTGCTAAAAGTCTGATACTTTAGCAAATTGCTCAGGTAGTGCTCACCATGAACTAAAAAGGTCTGTATTTTCAACAATAACTAGGAAATTTCAATAAAAGAGTTCCAGCTTGAAAACCATCCTACTTTGTGGTTGGTTCACATTCCCAAACTTGAACCAACTAAAATGGTTTTTAAAATATGCACACTGTGGTGCTTATTTAAATAACTGCACATAATTTATCATTGCATGTTCAAGTACTTAGTTTAATACTTGTAATGGCATACATGCATACATACGGAGAAAGGGAGAGAAAGAGATACATACCTACAATGCCAGATGCCACTCAGTACCTTCACAGTCCTTATGGTTTTATAAAGAAGGAAGGAAATGACAAGAAAAAAGACCTATGCAGTCCTTTTTATGAGGGCCTATAGAGAACAGAAAATGCTACAATTTTTTAACTATTTTTTTTCTTAAAAATGCCCAATCATTGTCAAATCTAACACATTTTATATTGACTATTCTCATATGGTTTCTTTTTAGACTGTTCTTTGATATGCTTTTACAATCTGTTATCCTGCAATGACTGATGCCTTTTTATTTCATAAAGCAATTGATTTCATTTTGTACATCAGACACTACAGGGTAGGACTTCAGTACATATCCTCAGCTCTTAGATCTTACAGTTATCTCCACTAAATGTATAAAACCAGCTTGAAAATTCTATATGTATTCACAAGTTTTCTTTCTTCTAGAGTTCTAATCTGCATTACCAGAGGATTTTGGCAGGGAAGATAGAGAGGCACTCTGCCTAGTGACAAGAATTTGGGGAGGGGATGTTCATTATCAAGTTCTTACACCTGGTGTGCTAACAAGCTTCACACTTGCACTAGCTGGTATGTAGAAAGAGGAGTGATGTGGTCATTCCATTCCTTACTCCCACCTACTTCTGGGGCAGGCTGAGGGGAGCTTCATCTGTCCTGCTTTTTCTCAGGGCCCAATGCCCACTGACTACACCAACAGAACTTTCACCCTGCAAGAGCACTTGGATATGTTCTTGTTGCATCCTATGTATAGGAATATCCTATTTTCCACCTCTTTCTAAACTAATGCAGCTCTGCTGTGTGACTAGCATTTCACCCTAAAGCATGGTGGATATTTGGGAGTCCTGGGTTTGCATTATTTTGCTGACTTTTGAGGGGGTAGGGAGAGACTGCCTAACTCCCCTAAAATATGTTCCTTATATATTCTCATGTACTCATCTTCAATATTTCATCAAACCCTATTGCTTTGAATAAGATAGGCAGAAGAGGTTGTAGCTGATTAGTTGCAAGGTTCTGAATCAGTCTGGTGGGAAAACACTAAGTGCTAAGTGCAGAAGCCTAGGTGACTTTGTCCTTCCTCAGAGCTGTCATATGCCTCAAGGAGTACTGCAGGAAAGTAACAAGGTAAATGAAATAAAGTTCTTTAAAATCTATCCTCCTATTTAAAGTAAGTTACAATGTGTGTACATTTTACAATGGTAATTTGGCTCTAAAATATTTTATGCTTGAAGTAATTTCTTATCTTGTAAAAATATAAAATGGTTCATGATCAATGAAAGTTGCAGACTAAAATGAGAGCAGCATTCAGATAGATAAAATACGTGATGTTACTGCTGTAGAGATAGGCCTAGACATTTCTGTGTTTTGCTCTCTGGTCTGTTATCAGCTTGACTCAGTATACTTTCTCATTTACAAAATGTTTGCTTAAAACTATTATAAAGTGAACTGATTTTGCTGAGTAAATTTCTTGCAGGAAATAACTTGTTTGAATAAACAACTGTGCATTTTTTCTATTCTCTTTCCTACTCTCTCTGTTCAGGAAGATGTTCTGTTAATAAATATAGGGGGTTTTCCAGATTATGTTATTTAATTTGTCATTATGCTTGCTGTGTGCATTCTGTAATGTAGTATGGTTTGGGGTTTATTTGAGCATTCCCTGGTTTGAAATTCTGTGGTTTAGTTCTTAGCACATAAAACTCACTGTAAAGATGGCAAGACTTCTGATTTTCTTCCTTCACTGAGTAGACCTCTTACTGTCTAATATCTACTGAAAATATTCATAGCTATTATTGCAGGCTCCATATCGGTCACTTGTGATCTGTTTCCTAATGTTTGTATACAGTTCATTATTTCTCTGTATAATTCTATTGGCTGATTATTTGCACATATATGTTTGAATGGGCACAAAGTGTACCATCACAGGCTAGTGAATCTAGAAATTTAATAATCATGTGTATTTGCACCCTCTCCTAATCAGTGAATGTCCAGTCCTAAGAATTGTTCTTGGTGCTTCACTTCACCTACACCTGTAGTAGGTGTATTTTTAGGCCTGAATCAAATAACACATGCAGGTGCTCCCCGATGTACTATTTTGAGAACAATCTCAATTCTTTTGCTATTAGACAGTTAACTGGATGCTTCCCTCCATGAACCACTAACTTGAACTATAATAATCACATAGTAATTGAAATTTCCTATGGAGATAAAGATAAATGTAAACACTGAAACAATATATGACACCTTACCTCCATTTCACTACTGAAATGGATCGTGTATTAGAGATTCCAGTGGATATGACTATTTATAATCTCTTATGGAAATTAAAATAAGTCTGAAGTGGTGGAAAACTGCACATGGGCAAAATGTCAGATTTATTGCATTATTAGGAGATTTGCATTAGCTCTGAATCACATAAAACAATAGCTGCTAAGTTAATTGCTAGGAAACTGCAAATGTTCCCTGACGAATTCAAGTCACACTCATTTTGAGGCATATCTGCCTGGATATTTCAATTACAAACACTCTTGCTGCTTTAAAAAAATAGGTGTTCTACCATACTAGCATTTTTTTAGTTTTACTTTGCTAAATCATTTATTTGTAGTCATACAACGTTGAGGGTATTTCTCTATCAAAATAATTAAACTGTTAGGATAAGGATTTTAGAAATAGCTGTATTGTTGACGTGCTGTATCAATATTTTCAGATATTGACGTTATTATTTAAAAAAATAGATTCATAACATGGGTTAAACAGAAGTATTTCGAAGACATTTCTAAGCAGACCATGCACAACGTCATGTTTATAGACGATTGCTTTAGGTGGCCATCTAGTGGTGCAAATTCGATTGATGGGAGAAGGAGAATGATCTTGCAGTAAATACAGTGTTCTTTTAACAGTAATAACCTGTTCTTTTAGTCAAGGTTACAAGGGTGTGAAATCTTCTGAAGATATAGATATTTCAGCCAAAAGGAAATAATCCTAGATGAAATAATCCTAGATTCAAATGCAGATTCATAATATTAATTACATAAATCCTCAATATTGTCATAAGTTTTTTAGATGAAATTATTTTAATGTTTATCTTCTGTAAATCAAACATTCTCTTTCTCATGACTGTTTTTTAGTTCTCTATAATTTCTAATATAAATATTAAAAATCAGATAAAATTTCATTCCAAAATTGACATACTTGCTTTTGCCTTTTGGTATGGAGGTTTAAAGTTTTAAAAAATCAGGTCCTAAATTTTCAGGACAGAAGAAACAAAGACTGTTCTTAGACACATATAGTCTTTTGTATCTGTCATTAAATATCTGTTGTCTTAAAAATTTATTTAATACCACTGAAAAATGTTATTTACCAGCTGCCTTAATAGCAACGACCTTTGAGAGTGGCACAAGCCAGTTCCATGGATTTGTCCCTTCTCATCCAGTTTCACTTATACATAAATGATAAAAGATATAAGAAGAGCAAGATTTACTCTGCTAAGTGAAATTGTTTCACAGTAACCAAGGAGGCTGTAGACACTGCTTCCCCAACAAACCTATAAAATCTTGGAAGTGCTGTACAATATTGATTTTTTTTTTTCTTTAAGACACTGTGCTGAAGAGACAAGAGCTATAGACTTCCTACCTGCAAATCATATAACCTTAAAAATCAACAAATCTCTTCTTCCGGCAGGATTTTTTTTTTTTTAAAGTAACAGAGGTGTTTATGATTGTTCACCTGGGACTTCAAAAATTGCTGCTAATTTTATTAGAGGGGTTGCTTTCACAATTCAGAAATAAACATAGCTGCCAGACTTTACTATGAGCATACATATTATAGTGATATGTATATTAGGTCTATGCCACGTGGAGGAAAAAGCTGCTTAGAAGAGTCTAGCTTTGGCCTTCATGATCCTTGAAAAACAACTCACTGCTGTTCAGACCTTTGTGAAAATGAATGACTTGAGAGAGGGTTTTATGAGTCTGGAGGGGAGGAGGACTGTGGTTTTCCCAGGTGAAAAAACTGAGGATTTCCAAGTGGGAGGAGAGCTCCCAGAGAACACCACAATCACGTACAAGGTGGAAGGCAGAGTTTTAACAACAAAGATCCTTTCATCCCTATTTCAGTCATTCTCCACAAAGCACCTCATGCTGCATGCCCACCCTGAGTAGTGTCACTGCCAATGTGTATCATAATCACTGTGTGAAAGCCCCATATGACAGCTTTGGTTTTTATTAAATGTGAAACTATTGGTGCCACGAAGGAAAGGAAAGAAATAACAGAAATTCCTGGTGATGTCCTTTAAGAAGAAAGGCCAACTAGAAGAGGGTTCTGCTTACCCTTTTTTGGAAGCCCACAACAGATGCTGTGCAGTTGGGTCCTGACAGGTCTAAGGTAGGGAATCATTAAGACAGATGGGGAGAGTCAGATAGCAGCTGTTGTGTACAGCCTGCTATCCCCCAAGCACTGTCAAGTTTGTGAACAGAGATCCATGAGGTACCTAACACTGCTGAGGCATGTGGCTTTACCCTTTCCTTCAGACAGGAAATAGATGCAACATTTCTAAGAGATTGTGAGTGTAGGAAGGGTTTTGAGACAGCTCTGATGCCTGCAGGTGGATCAGATCACAGCACTGTGGGACCGAGAGCTTCTGAGATTTCTGGGTTTGGTTTCTTTTTGTTTGTGGTTTGTTTGCTTGCTTGCTTGTTGTGTTGTTGTGTACTTGGTTGGGGGGGGGGGGGATTGGTGCTTGGTTTTTTGTTTGTTTTTTCTCTTTTGTGGGGTTGTTCTAGAGAAGCTCAACTTGGAAGACAGAAAAGCTAGTGTTCTTGCTCACTGGATGTTACAGAGCTTGAAACAATACATAATCTCCTGATTTATCATTGGAACTCCTTTATGATTTATGTAAGTAACACAAACTGTGTTACTTACCCTGTAGCTTCCATCTCCTATGCATTTCCTTATGCTTGAGTAATGACAGAACTTCCTTGTTCATCTAATTAGGTCTCTTGCCCTGTTTGCCTGATTTCTTGTTCATCAAGACACATCATTCTTGAGCCTGGAGGAAGTGATCCTTGAATATGAACCAGCTCCCTTGGTCTCCTCTTCCGTATCGGGCCTGCTACCATGGGATTCTTCCAAGAAGATCCCGTTTTAGCTCTCCTGAAGGCAGGCTGCAACCTTACTTGCTGACCGTTTCCTCCTCATCTGAAGCTGAGCTCAACAATCTAATGGTCACTACACCCAAGTCTGACCTCAGCCTTCACATCTCCAGAGAGGCCTTTCCTGTTTGTTAGTAAAAGGATCCTCTGCATCCTGTGTCAGGAAGCTGTCCACCAGTGTTTTACTGGACTCTTTGTGCTTTGCTGTGTTGCTTCTCCAGCAGACCTCAGGGTAGTTAGAGGACCCCATGAGAACCAATGACTGTGACTTTGCGGATGCTTCAAGCTGCCTGTAGAAGGTCTTATCCACTTCCTCCTCCTGATCAGGCAGAATAGAGCAAACGCCCACAATGCCATCACCCTTACCAGTCTGCCCTGAGTCCTTTCATTGCATTTTGGATTTGGATCAAGACAGTGGGAATGATGATTGGTCTCCTATGAAATGTACTACAGGAGCCTAATGACTCCAGCAGGCAAGATGCCCTGAAAACATTGTACATAAAAGATGGTATATTGGCTCTGGGAGCTGCTATGATTCAGTAATAGCTTCTTGAGAAGAGTGATCTTTCCTGACTCAGCAGTGCTACACCTTTTGTCACTTTTCTCTCACCGATTGCAGTCCCCAAATTGCCTTAACACAAAATACAACCCTGTGGCATAGCAAAATATGTCTTTGGCAATGCCTTTGTTTACCACCTAAATGCTCAAGAGTTCTCCTGAGAAGAAAATGTTTTTTTTTTTGGCTTTATGCTCTGTACTACATTTTTGCCACGCAAGAGGTGAATATAAATATAAAAGAAAACATTAAAGAATGTAGCAGATGTGTACCTGGCTTGAAGCAAAAAGAAATGTCAAAGCTCTTATTGTCATAATTGTGGTACAACCAACCATGTAATAATTATAAATATGCATTCTTCAAAACCAATATAAGAAGTTTAACCTCAAAGTTTATTATAATACTTTATTCTGTACTGCAACTATCAAACACTAGCAGAAAAATGTAATCTAATTTTGTAGGATCTAGAGCAGGAACCATAAAAGGCTCCTTCCACCCACTAAGCTGCTCCATTAGATTTATAAAAATGAGAACAACAAATCTTGAACCTTACTTGGCACAGTTTGCATTATTTGTTTTTTCTGTGTATGGGCTGGTTTTTCTTCATCCTTATCTCATATGGTTTTGTTCTTTACTAACTGTTCCTTACATTTATAATGCCATTTCTTTTTACATTATGTGCTTTAAGATAGTTCTCCCTCACTGATTAAAATAACTACCCCTGTTAAAATATTACTGCTTTAAGTAAAATGAATAGTCTGCTGATTAGAATAATTCATTATAATGCCAGACCAAAGGGAAGCATAACCTTTTAGAGTCTGAAGTAGAATGGCAGTACTAAAACTCTTTCTTGACTAGCTCTGCTCTAGCAAGGATTCCCACTTCAACAATGTTGCAAAACAAATGTGTCTTTGGTACCCCCTCAGATAGGTAAGGGTCCAGGCTTTGCAACCTGCAGTAGGGCTGAGTAGTCACTGAGAATTAACAAACACTGGCTATGGTTGTACAGAAAGACTCATGGTGAAGAACTTAATAATCTAGTTTCCTGATAACTAAATTTAAATAATTAGGGAGTGCAAAAGGTGGCTTTTTTATGGCTGTGTCTCACTTGCAAGACAAGGTACATCAGTGGTATCTCACAACGGGAAGGATGTTTGCCAAGGCAGGGTTGCACCTGCATACTCAAAATAAGAAAGCTGAAGGAGAAACTTCTCTACCTGAGTGACAGTGTAGAGTTTCTGCCATCCTGAGGTGTGCATAGTATAGCCATTACCCGCAATATTGTGAAACTTCCACTGCTGTGTTCTGGTTAAGGGTTAAAAATAAGAAATCCTGTGTAATGAATCAAACAATGGAGCTGTTGCACAGAAAGTCTCCTTGTTCATTATATGTTGCTTTAATGACACGCTCAGACATGGGTCTTGAAATGGTCCTTTATGCTTCTTTGACTGAATGGACTCCAGCTTTTGCTGGCTGAGTCATTGCAGTGAACTGTCTTGGTTCCCCATCCCCAGCTGATTAGCAGACAAAATACTGGACTCAGGTGGGTACAGTGTACAGACTACTAAGTGTAATCACACATCTAAGAAGGACTTAATGGCATGTGAAAAAAGGAGAAGTATATTACAGTTTCCCCTTGGCTCTAACAACATTAAAGTAATGTTGCTTTTCCAGTAGTTTCCACTTTGATTTATCTAGAATAAAAATCATTTTGAATTGCAAAAGCCAAAGAAAAGACAGAAGAGAGACAAAAGGAAGAATGAGATGCTGGGAAACAATTCAATTCCTCCAGTGACATACTTTGCCCTGTGCTATGCCTTTGCTGACTCTGCTTTTGTATCCTTGATGTAAAAATGCCCAATGGACAATCTATTTAACTGGATGAATGAGCTTAGAGTGTTATACGTGCAACTGAAGAAAGAGCAAGCAAAAATGTCACTTTGGATACTGTCAGGGCACAATGTGAGCCAGATACCCCAGAGGAAGTGGAGTCTGCTTAGGGCAGGAGGAGGGGTACAGGTCCTGTGTGGAGAGGATCTGCCCTGCTCACCTCAGTGTGAAAATTAGCCTATAAACAGCGTATTACTACTTAGGCTACTGAAACTATGAGGGAGAAAAATCTCACTTTTTGTTTGCGTATGTCAGCATAATTGCTTTGCTTCTTCACTCATACAAAATAAATGACGGGCTGTGGCCACTGTACTCTTGTTAACAGTTAGGGACAGTTCGCTTTGCATGTGATGGATGTTTTACAATTACTAATCTTTAAATTGCAGTAGTGCAGGTGGAGAGGAAAGAGAAAGCTACTCAGAAGATAAATGAATATGGCAGTTAATTAAAGATATATAGTTTCCACTTGAATCAGTTCTGTGCTTTTGAGGAAGAATTGTAGGTGAGGGGGAGGTGAGTTTGAAGAAGTGTAGGGGAAGAACTTTGAAAAAGCCGAAAGTATAATTTCTGAGTGGTGTAATGGAGAGGAATTGCAAATTACAGCACAGTTCCACTGAGGAAGGGCTCCAAATGTATCTGAGTGAGATCACAGTTTAGAGGCAGGTATTGTGTTGCTTCACACAGCTTAGCTTAATGGTTGGGGAGGGGCAGGAGGGGAAGGTAATTTGGCAAAAAAGCAAGGAGGAAAAGCTGTTGAAGTAAAACAGAATGAGAAAAGCTTCATGGGACTGCATCCTCGGCCCAGAAGTCAACAAAAATTTTATTAGCAATTTCAAAAAAAACAGAATCAAAGACCCTGTTGTAGTATCTGCCAGGCAGAACTATGTGCATATTATCACTGTCAAAGAAAAACATTCTAAGCACAGTAATCTAATCAAACAGATTACCTATTAGTCACTTGGATGTCAGAAAATTGAGGCAAGCTCACTAAAGGCATTCACTTAGAAAGACGTGTCATATAAAGAAGTGGATCCCAGCACTTTATCCTTTCCCCTTGCTTGTTCAATCTTTCAGACCCAAAAGTAATGGTAGAAAATTAGCTTTTAGCCTGTATTTCTGTTGTATACTGACCTAGATGCAGGCTTGGTTATAATCTGCTGCCAGCCAGTGAGATGTTGAAACTCTGGAAAGAAAGCATCACTTTTGTTCTTTTCTGTGTTGGAGACAGGGCAGGGCAATGGGCCCTATCTGAGGGAGATGCTGGATGCGCAGGTTAGCTGTGCTCTGCAGATACTTAACTCAGTGCTTAAAAGGAACAGGTAGCAGCTTTTTCTTCCATGTGGTACCAGGACAATCAAGCAGAAGAGTTGTGGGGTTTTTTGCTTTGATTTGGTTTGCTTTTTCTTATGCATGCAGAATATATTAAAGGACAAAACAACATACTGCAGAAGAGAATCAAAATAAGCCAAGCAAGTTTTTGTTTGGCTAGGACATAAAATTATTTTAACAAACTGTCTTTTCCTCCTTACTTTTTTTTTTTTTTTCATTTTTTTCTGAGGTACTCTGTCAAAATTACTGTCCTCTTATCTTTACCCATTGTTTGAGGGAAAAGAAAGTTGACAAATCCCTCCATATTATGGTGTCAGCAGAACCTCTACCGGATATATGCGCACATCAGTCAGTACAGAAATAGATATATGTATGGGAGAAAAAAATGCACTACCCTTCTGGCTCCAAGATTTTATTTATTCAAAATTTTTTAAAAATGGAAATACTATTTAGCATATGACCAAAAGCATCTTTTGCTTTCTTTTCTTTTTTTTTTCTTTTTTTTTTTTTGTTTTTTTGTTTTTTAATTCCAGTTCTCGACTTCATTATTCCAAACAAAATGCCTTACAAAAATGAGTACATCCAAGCCATCATTGTTCAGTACTTTTCAAGGGCTGTTGGAGGTGCAGGGAATAGCCACCAGGTGCTTCCAGAAACAACAGTAGACAATGGGGCAAGTCTCTCACAGGTACTAGATAAGCTTAGAGATGGAAGTACTCCAGAAATGAGAATCCTCCAGCTAAATGGCAGAAGAGGTCGCAGATCTAGGGAGAACGGGCTAAGAAAAGAGCAGAAGAAGATGCTGTTCAGCTGTTGGACAATACCTAAGAGAAAATGTGGCTCTAGATATCTCTTCTTGGAAAAATAAAGTATAATTGCACTGTATCCTAAAAAGAGAATTAAATAAACTGCTTTTTACTTAAATTTAGTCTTAAAGCATCTGTTCAGTGTACTTGTTTGTTTAGAAATTAATAGTATATATATATCAATAAGAAAAATCTATTAGTCAACAGAGTACAGCACAGTCCTTATTTATTAACAAGCAAGACATATTTCTTACTACAAAATTCAATGAAATTCAACAAAAACGATTCCCAAAAAAATAACATGTACTGTGCTCACAGCCTGGCAAATGCATTCTGTGTTGAGCTGTCAGGATGCAGACTGAGCAAGAACTTGTCCCATGACTAGACTTCACAAAATCCCTGGGCAGATCCCAGGGATTGTTTGTGTTGTTTATACCTCGTATAAAAAAGATAGTTTAGGGCTGATCCTGTAACTACTCTGACTGAGTAGTGGAAGGTATTTGTCCTAGGCTTGTAATATTTGCTGTGCATATATGCCCTAGGTTACGTTCAAGTTCCCCATGAGGATTGTTCTAAGAACAATGTATAGCAGAAATCTAACATTGAGTAGCACTGTAAAAAGGAAGAACATCTGCATTTTACCCTTTGGGATAGACAAGAGCTACGAAGCTGAAGCTGTGACAAAACTGCATTCTGTTACAAAGTTGAAACTAATAAAACTGTCTTCACGTTTATACCAACCTCTTAACATGCAGCTAATGAGAGTCAGATTCCCTGCTCGGTTGATGCAACATTATCTCAAGATGAAGTTCAAATAGCCTTAACAGAACAGAGAATTTCCTGAGGACAAATGAAAAAATAATTTGAATTTCATACACCTCCCAGTGTCTCACCTCCCAATCACAAAAAAGGAAGATAGAAGTTCAGAGGGGAAGGACAGCAAGGGATAATGTATTTCACAGAATCATAGAATCATAGGTTAGAAAATACTTCTAAGATCATATGGCCAAACAACACTTTGTCAACTAGACCACGGCACTAAATGCACATCCATTTTTTCCGTAAATGCCTTCAGGGACAGTGACACCACTACCCCCTGAGCAGCCCATTCCAATACCCAATCACCCTTTCTATGAAGAACTTCTTCCTAATGTTCAACGTAAACCTCCCCTACTGCAGCTTAAGACTGTGCCCTCTTGTCCCGTGGCTGATTGATGGGGAGAAGAGACCAACTCCCACCTGGGGACTTCCCTGAGCCTCCTCTTCTCTCATCCCCACCTCCATCAGCTGCTCCTCTGTGCTCTAGACCCTTCACCAGCCTCTTGCCATTCTTTGGACATACTCCAGCCCCTCAACAACCTTTGTAAATTGAGGAGCCCAGAACTGGACATAACACTCCAGGTGCAGCCTCACTTGTACCGAGTACAGAGGAACAATCACTTCCCTGCTCCTGCTGGCCACACTGTTCCTGATACAGGCCAGGATGCCCTTAGCCTTCTTGGTCACTTGGGCACACTGCTGGCTCATGTTCAGCCACTGTCAGTGAGTACCCCCAGGTCTCTTTCTGCCTGGTTGATCTTCAGCCATTCTGTCCCCAGCCTGTAGAGCTCCACAGAGTTGTTGTGACCAAAGTGCAGGACCTGGCACTTGCCCTTGTTGAACCCCATACCATTGGATTTGGCCCATGGATCCAGCCCGTCCAGGTCCCTCTGAAGAGCCCTCCTATCTTCCAGCAGATCAATGCCCCCCCCAAGCTTGGTGTCATCTGCAAATTTGCTAATGGTGGACTCAATCCCCTCATCCAGATCATCAATAAAGATGTTAAACAGAACTGGGCCCAACACGGATCCCTGGGGACACTACTAATGACCGGCTGCCACCCGGATGCAGCAGCATTCCCCACCACTCTCTGGGCGTCGCCATCAGCCAGTCCTTAACCCAGCACAGAGTGTCCCTGTCCAACCTGTGGGCTGCCGGCTTTTCCAGGAGAATGCTGTGGGAGACGGTGTCCAAGGCTTTACTGAAGTCCAGGTAGATACATCCACAGCCTTCCCCTCATCCACCAGGCAGGTCACCTGATCCTAAAAGGAAATCAGTTTGGTCAGACAGGATCTGCGGGCTGTAGCATCCCTGCATTGTCTGCAGATTTTGAACTGGATGGTTAGATAACTTGAAATATCACAGTCTCCTTGTCTTGTGCTTCCTTCCTCACCTCTTCCACTTTTCAGTACTGCTCTGACAATGCTGGCAGTGTGAAAGGGATATTGCCATGTGGCTGCCCAAGTACTAGAGTTTCAGCTCGAGGCGTTGTGTCATAGTACGTCAGGAGAAAGGGAGATACTTTGACTTCTGATGTGTTAGTGATCCTTAGATGCCACAAACACTTCTAGGGGGCAGTGGCTGTCAGAACTAGAGAAAATAAGGATGGAATTCAGCTGTGATGACTGATAGGTCCAGTCTAATTAAATTATTGAGAAATAGGAGAACAATGAAAGCTGTGTCCTGCAATTCTAATTTCAATTAGCCATGATTAGACTATATATGAAATGTTTCTGGACTTGAAATTCACATCTGGTTATTGACTCATGCTAATCTCATCTGTGTAGGTCTGGGAATCTGTCTTATGAAAACGCTTGCCAAGTTAGCAACCTGCTGAATCTGTGTACTCCTTCCAGAACACAGGTTGTTCCTGTCGTTAGAAGCCATTAATTTTTGGATCTCAAGGCAGCTTCATACCATGTTCCAGAGAGTATGGAGAGAGTTTCTGGGTTGCACTCCCCTTATTTATGCAGCAGACTGTACTGATGCCTCATAGCCAATGTGAAAAATCATGATTTTGTTGCATATGAAGCAAAAAAGCAGTCTTATCTCTTGCAAAAATCTTGAATATATTTATATGTTGTTATCTCTTCACACAGTATTTTACCATCCCTGAAAATATTTCAGATTTTAGGATTAGTTGCATCTAAGGAAAGAAAAAAAATCTCTGTTCATACTGTAGTGTGACTTTTACTATGCTAGTTTGATGAGAAGTCATTTGGATAGCTATTGTTTCAGGTCAAGAAGTCTTATTTGGTATTTGCCATCAAAGGATGATAAGGAGAAGGAGCAGTGGGCAGACCACTTGGCCCCTATTTAAACAAAATTAAAGTGATTTCTTAACAATACTATTAATTTCTTAATGCTTTTCATCTTCAAGAGACTAGAAATATGAACTAAGTTGGTGTACCTTGAACACTGCAAGACACAAGAAAATCATTGCAACACAGGAAAGTGAATAAAACATATGCAGCAGCTAATCCTCATGACTGAAAATTGCGTTTTCACTAAGATCATCATTACTTGTGTGAACAATCTTTTACCCTTTATGAACAAAACTGACATACAGAATCACGTTTTACCTGTATTTTCAACCTTGATACATTTTATGCATATATCATCCCTAGTTTGTATAATCACGGTGTTATTCACAGAGACCCGGTAATTTTTATACTTCACCAATAAGTAGAATGTGCACATATTGTCTTTGTGACTGAGCTGTGATTATATTGAGAAGGAGAAATTTTCTTTTGGACGCTAAAGTTTTTTCTAACGTTTTTATGGTCAATTCTAAAATGTTTTTGCATAACAAAGTAACACCAGGGATTTTGGTCATGCACATGGAATTCTAACTCAATTGTATTCACTTGGGGAAAATAAAATGACTAATATTTTGCATACAGAACTTTTTTATTGTGTGTTTGAAATGTCAACATCAGTACTAGTACTCCTGGGATAAAATGTCTGTTTGCTAATATTGCTGAAATTCTTGAAGTTACCTTAGTATGTGGAAAGACTACATCCTTGGCCTATAAAATCTTTATTTAAACATGTTGTACAGTACCAAGTGATCTCATTTTATTTTAATTGCTGGTTACCCTCCTAGGATAAAAACTCCTGAAGCACCTGATTCAAATTATATTCAGAATGCCCTTTAATCTCAAGAAAGACATTTCCTTATTTAAAAGCTTACTTTTAACTTGATCATGCATCAAACTGAGAAAACACATGGCCAAGGCTGTCTAAATGCAAAACATGTAAGGGTTCCATCAGAAAGATTCAATATGATTCAGACAGCTTAATTTTCTGAGGAGCATATTTTTGCTGAATATTTTCAGGCAGTGAATTTACAGGATCAAGGTACTTTCTAATGTTATTAAATGTAACTGTCACCACCATAATATGTTCACTATATGTCCTTGCAAACACAAGAAGAGCACAGTGTATGAATAGGTAGAAACAGCACCTTTTCAGACAGAGGTGTGCAGCTTTTGCCCCTCTGCTCTGCTGCATTGTGTGGTGCGTCTGTAGAGGCATTCTGGGAACAGTGGGTGGTAAACAAGCCGGAGGACATACTGAAAAATCTCCAGCCCTTGTAGTAGAGGTTTTGAATTTGAACTGCCTCACCTGGTGAACAAAAAGCAAAAGAAGAAAGAAAGATATAAAAAACGTCCCAGAAGTCAGATGTATCGTAATAAGCTGCTTGAAATGAGATCATGGCAAAAACAATATGTGCCACAATCCATCTACAGAGTGCTATAAATAAATCACATAGGGTTTAATTCCACTTTCCATAGCTGGTTTCTCTGTCAATGCATGTGTTTCTGTTAATATGGCTAAAAAATGCATTCTTATTTATCAATAACACTACATATAAATATTACCTCAAGAACATAATAATTCACATTGCTATGCTTTTGGATGTTGTCGTCTAATTAGGAACACTGCTTCTCAGCCAAGACACTAAATGTTATCTTTCTCTAATCTGGAAAGGTCTCTGTAAGGTGCTCTGAGTGCCTAGTCTAGCAAGGATATTTAAAGGCTTTAAGGTTCACATACTGGTTGGTAGTGATGTGTGTAAGTAGTTTGGCTTATCCAGCCAAAAGACTATGAAAATGGGCCATTTTGTGCACAACTGGGTAAAACAGATCTTTTGAGTACCTGATTGGCCCATACTGACTGATCACATGCATAACTGGTAATGCTGAATTTATATAAGCAAACACCATGAAAAAATTTGTAACACATGCAGCATGACCTATCTTTAGAGGACTTAAATCATTCCTCATTTCAGGAGCATGGTGGTTTCATAAAGGAGACAAATTACAAACTCTATCTGTGTTTCAGAGAGAGAGAGAGAAGGATCTTTTCTCTTCCCATTTATTCAAGTGTACTTTTTCATAACAAAGAGCAAGCCCTCTAGCATCATGTTTCCCTTCTTGTTCATCTCAAGTTTGTGAGGATGTCCTTGACTAATTTTTAATTATGTTTCTCCTCTAAGTTAAAACATCAAGTGAGATGCCCATAAGGCATATTTTTCTTGGCCATGATTTAGAAATAGTAATTCAAGCTGTTAGCTTCAAAATGTCATGTAATGTTGTAATCAGTCACTTTTTCCTGTATGTAATATAATTACTCTTTCTTGGAAGTAAATAGAATGTCGTATCCTGTCAATTTTACTTTCAAATAGCAATGACAAACTATTTACTGAATATTATAAATCTTCATTCAGGTCTTTACCAGGCAGTCAGAATTAATTTTATTTACCTCTCAATCCTTGAAATGATAAGCAGATGGAAGAAAGTATGTGTGTTTGCATGTCAATCATTCTTAGCATCATTCAGACCTGTTTATTTTTGTGATGGGTTTATTAACATTGTTTTGCATGTACATCAACTCAATTAAGAAAGTTAATGAGTGTACAACTTATTTCTACAATTTTCTTCAGGTATTAAACACTTTAGTTTCTTACAGGAAAGCTTTCTCCTAGTATCACTGGATCATCACAGTTGTGTCAGGACTTCTGTTATAATCCTTTTTTCCCAGCATTTATATCAGCTGTAAATAATTCCTTCTATGTAGAGAATTTGCATTTAAGTTCTCGTCTGTTTTTTAGAAAGAAGAGTTTGTTTCTGTGTGTGTTTGTGTGCTTCTTTTCTTCTGCAGTCAAGGTAAGAAATACAGTTAAATGTTTACTTTTCTATTTTTAGTATTTTACAGAGCTCTTCCTGTGTTTAACAAGATAACTCTGGACACAAACCATATACACAAGAGCTTACTCTGCAATTAACTGGAAATCTGTTATTACCATAAGTGCCCTCCCTTTTCTTTCTTTGCCTTCACAGAGGGGACCTGAGATAAAATTGTGAAAGGACTTACACACCTAAAGCAGGAACTAGCAATACTTTAGAATTACTGATTACTAGATAGAAGATGTGGGGTTTGCTGTTTCTGGTTGAAAAATGTTGGTCTCTTATTTCAGCTGGCTACTTCAGGCATGAGGTCATTAAATCAAAGGTTGAGAGCACCACAAGCTTCCATGGTAGGTACATAAAGGGAGATTATACCCACTGTAAAAATAATAGCTCAGGTAGGTGTAGCCCAGGGTCAATTTCCTAAGCTTTAGAGAGAGTTGAGTTTGCACACCACCCCCTCACTTTAGACCCAATCAAAGAAAATAATGAAAAGTTTCCTTTCTAATGTATAGATTGGTCTTTAACTCTATGGTTGTGCTATTTATCCACAGTGTACGGTCCTGGAAGCCCAACTGTGAATTTTGGATTCCATTATTGGGGCTGGATGAAAATAAGAGCTTCAGGCTTCAGCACTGCAACATCTAAATCCTACACTGAGACTAAACAGAAGAGCTAAGTGTCATGCTGGTTTCTTTGAGTCCAAATGCAGCATTTCCACAAAGATAATTTTTACATGACATGAAAATAGTTCCTCTTGAAATATTCTACATGCTGAGAAATTCCCTTATGTTTGGTTCAGGGTTAGCATACCGAGCTTCTCCTTACCTGAGTTTGGGTCTCTCTGCAAAAATTTCCACACCCTTTTTGTGATGGGACCCTAGCCAAGTCTTCTTAGAGCATTTTACAATGGCCAAAATGGATCAGAAAAATTAGATCAGAAGGAAATCTGGCAGCAGTCCTACTCTTTTTTTGTATTATTATCTTAGATCTGAACCTTGAAACCTTTCATTAAGACAGTATGTAATTTTGCTTATCCACCAGTAGTCATTCCATGTACTGCTACAGATCTCTGGAAGAACAGGAAATGCCCAGAGTACCACTGATTTCCATCATCTTCATTTAATGGATGAGCCATAGTCACCAGAGGTAGCAAGACGCAGCTCTGAGACCCTTGAATCAATACCTGGATTCAAGATTCCATTTTAGACCACAAAAATACAGAACAGATGCAGGTGAGAACGGAAGTGTCTGTTTTCAAGGGTTGAGAGGGGGAGACAGGCAGGGTAAAAACTGAGGTGATTGATGAATCCATGTCTGTAAAAAAAAAATAATTACTGTCCTTGAACTAAACAGTGTGAATGTGAAAAAACAGACCAAAAAACTGGGAAGGTGACCAAATCACAAATTATTCTTCTTTTTACACACAGGAAAGTATACAGTGTATTTTCTATGTATCTGTGCATGTACATGTGTATTATTGTCTATCAGTACATGGATTTATGTATTTTTCTCTATGAAAGACTCACAGTAGAGAACTCTACAAAAGCATTAAGAATGTAGCATTTAACTTCATGGGTCAAAAGAGACAGGACTGAGATCACAGTTACATACATAAATGCACTGGGGTAAAGAGATAGTAATCTTTCAATGTCTCCATTTTCATAGCAGATGGTAGAAAGCACTTAGACATGATGACTCTTCCTAGATGTGCTAGCATATGCTGTGGAATTGCCCATACAGAAAAGCCTTGCTCATTGCAAATCTCGCAGGAGCTATCACAAACCAAGAACATCAATTAACATTTGCTTATTATGTGACTGTGTGCATGTGGCAATTCTCTATTTTTATCTCATACATTAGGCTCATAATTTAGTCTGGATGACAGATATGCCAGATGAAAGTCTCGTCGCCTAGAGTTCTGCTCTTTTCCTTTTATTTTTAAATAGGAATACTTACTGCTTTTCTATTTCTTTCTCTCTCCATTCTTTTTTTTTCTTATATTTCATAGCTATCCAACGTTTTGAGGCTTTCTGCTAAACCCCTGTCTACACCAGTTATTTTGACATGATCTCAGAGTTTGAGAGATACAGTGCAAACCATGCAGGCAGCTGGTTACATTATAGCACAGTGAACTTTGGCACAGGTCAGACTTCAAAGCAGTTTCTACCATTATTATCAACAACTCACAGGCGTGTAAATTATGCTTACCTGAGACTTGCACCTGCAAGAAGGCACATGTCTTAGGAAAAGCATAATCCAGATCAAAGGCAATTAATTTATCCCAGAGGACTCGAGACTGCTTGAGCACAGTACAGTAGGAACTGCACATCTGTAGAAGCAGCCTCTTCTGACTAGAGGAATAGAAGGGACAACTGAGTTCATTAATTCCCGCAGTCCTAGTCAACTGTGCAAAAGACTGAAATGAATCCACAGGACATATGGTCTATGGACCTTGTGACAGCGCCAGAGCAGACCCTTGTGGGCCAGCAGAACATGGACTGTTGAAAGAACAATGTTATAAGGGAGAGAACTATAGAACTATTTCTTCAAATTCTGAAAAATAGTGGTGTGCTTAACTTAATGTTTTACGTCTGCAGAAGATTATTATATCAGTAAGGAAATGGATAGGACACTGCCATAGCAACACTGCTGATTTAATTTCCTTCCTCAAAGCTGAACATTAGTTGCAACAGTCCTTCTGTGTTTCCGGTACACGCAACCAGAACACTGTGCACCCACCTTTGGGACTTCATGGAATCATAGAATCAGCCAGGTTGGAAAGGACCTCTGAGATCATTAAGTCCAGCCCTTGATCTACTACCACCACAGTTACTAGACTGTGGCACTCAGTGCCACATCCAGTCTCACTTTAAAGACCTCCAGGGACGGTGAATCCACCACTTCCCTGGGCAGCCCATTCCAATGCCTGATTACTCTCTCTGTAAAGAATTTCTTCCTAATATCTAACCTAAACCACCCTTGGCAGAGCTGAAGCCCATGCCCTCTTGTCTTACTGATGGTTGCCTGGGAGAAGAGACCACTCCCCACCTGGCTACAACGTCTTTCCATGTAGCTGTAGAGAGTGATGAGGTCTCCGCTGAGCCTTCTCCGGACTAAACCCCAGCTCCCTCAGCCTCTCATCATAGGACTTGTGCTCAAGTCCCTTCATTAGCCTTGTTGCTCTTCTCTGGACCTGCTCCAGCACCTCAATGTCCTTCCTGAACTGAGGGGCCCAGAACTGGACACAGCACTCCAGGTGTGGCCTCACCAGTGCTGAGTACAGGGGAAGGATCACTTCCCTGCTCCTGCTGGCCACACTGTTCCTGATACAGGCCAGGATGCCATTGGCCTTCTTGGCCACCTGGGCACACTACTGGCTCATGTTCAGCTTCCTATCAATCCAAACTCCCAGATCCCTTTCCACCTGGCTGCTCTCCAGCCACTCTGTCCGTAGCCTGTAGCGCTGCAGGGGGTTGTTGTGGCCAAAGTGCAGGACCCGGCACTTGGCCTTGTTGAACCTCATCCTGTTGGAATCAGCCCAACCCTCCAGCCTATCCAGGTCCCTCTGCAGAGCCTTCCTGCCTTCCAGGTGATACAACCCCCCCCCAGCTTGGTGTCATCTGCAAATTTGCTAATGATGGACTCAATCCCCTCATCTAAATCATCCATAAAGATGTTAAACAGGACTGGGCCCAGCACTGATCCCTGGGGGACACCACTGGTGACCGGCTGCCAGCTGGATGCAGCCCCGTTCACCAGCACTCTCTGGGCCCGGCCCTCCAGCCAGTTCTTAACCCAGCACAGAGTGCCCCTGTCCAAGCCATGGGCTGAAGCTTTTCCAGGAGTATATTATGGGAGACAGTGTCAAAGGCTTTGCTGAAGTCCAGATAGACACATCCACAGCCCTCCCCTCATCCACCAGGTGGGTCTCCTGATCATAAAAGGAGATCAGGTTGGTCAGACAGGACCTGCCCCTCCTAAGCCCATGCTGGCTGGCTCTGATCCCTTGTCCATCTGTAGGTGCCATGTGATTGCACTTAGGATAATCTGCTTCATAACCTTGCCAGGCACTCAGGTCAGGCTGACAGGTCTGTAGTTTCCCAGGTCCTCCTTGCAGCCCTTTTTGTGGATGGGCGTGACATTTGCCAACTTCCAATCATCTGGGACCTCCCCAGAGAGCCAGGACTGTTGGTACATGATGGAGAGTGGCTTGGCAAGCTCTTCTGCCAGTTCCCTCATCACCCTAGGATGGATCCCATCTGGTCCCATAGTTCTGTGAGGATCCAAGTGGCTCAGCAGATCATTAACTGTTTCCTCTTTCCAACTTTTCCTATCAATTACAGGAGGGCTGTTCAGCTTCTTATCCCTGTCTACAAGCTCCAGGAGCCAGCTGTCCTCAGGACAACCTGTCTTACTGTTGAAGACTGAGGTAAAGAAGGTGTTAAATACCTTGCACTGCTACCTTAGTCTGTCCTTCAGAGAATGGGTGGTGAGAAAAAAAGCAGCAAAATATTGTATCAAGCCCAATACTTCACCATACAAATTGCATCTGCATGCTGCAGCTGAACAGTAAAAAGTTCTTACTTACCATTTTTGTTTGAAACTTTCTGCCAGATATTTTCTGCCAATAAAAAAAGTCTACCAGGTAAGTGATTGTTGGTCACATGTTTTTATTTCAGGTATGTCTGCTGCAAAAAGCAAGTGTGATACTTAGAAAAATGCAATTGCTATGTGTTAATATACACAATGATCTTTCTGCTCCCTTGGATCTCTGTGGTTCATTCCTCTGAGACCCTTCTTTCAAGTAACATATTTCTTAACCCTTAGCAATGTTTTCTGCAAGGAAAAGCTGAGTGTGAGAGAGGGTTGTTTCATACAATGAACAGTAGTTCAAGGGGAAAAAATTGCATTCAGTGATCTTATTCTAAAACTTCCTCTAAGGTGGTGATTGAATGTTGATGACATCACAACTTCTGCACTGAACAATGTGACTAAGAGCTTTGAATAGTGTGAGAGAACTAATTATTTTAAGAACTAAACACTATTTTAAGTACATTAAGAAGGCATGTACTTTTGTGTGTCATTTTTTCTTCAGCTAGTATTTTGAGAACCTACTGATGAACAAGAATTTGCCAATGCTGTAGGAGTTGCATAGTCTTACTGGTAAGAAAGAATTTTTAAAAGACAATTCATGTAGATGACAGGGAGAAGGACAAGATTTTGGTTTCCTTGTCTTTAAAGATTTCTCTCACACTTCCCATTTCCTTGCCATAGGTGAGGCGGAGGATCCTAGTGTCACCACAGTGTTATTTCTGTCAACAATTTACTTTAAAACAAACAAAGCAACAAACACCCCCACCCACCCCCCCAACAAAACCAACCAACCAAAAAAAAAACCAAAACAAAACCAAACAAAATAAACCCCCAGAACTAGAAGGCAGAGTGGAGCAGGAAACAGCCAGACACAACTGAAGGCTGGAGATTTCTTTGAAAAAGGATTCTCTATTTTCATTAATCAGGAGAAAGCTAGAATTCTCTGTTAACAGAGCTTAACATCTACTTCATTTCACTAATTGGTTAAACTCCTTTGCAGTTCCTACTCATTTCTAGCTCTAGGAATACTGTCTTTCAGTCAGGGATTAATTTTGCTGACTAGTAAAAACCAAATCCCCTTTTCTGAGCTGCCTGATGCACAAGCATATTTCCACAGCCTGAGAGGAAAAGAGCCATTAAAATATTACAAACCCCCATGCTGAGTGCAGGTTTGGGAACCTGGGGAAATGCGGACAGTGCACTAAGTGAAGCCCCTGTAATTTGAGCTCTTTCACCTTCCATAAACTCATTAAATTGCTTTGCCTTTCTGACCAATCTCAGTGCTTTGTCCATTTGAGCAGAGCATTTCCAGGAAGACAAAAAAAAAGAAAAGAAAAAGAAAAAAAAATCTTACCACTATATGTGAAGGTAACACAAATATACTTCACTGTTAGCTTGCAATATTTATTTGGAATTTCATTAGTGCCAGACATTTAATTCCATATATTAGCCTATGGAGAAAGAAATTACACTGTTGAGCATTATTCTCTTCATAGAAAGAGGTGTGCCTCTTAAGTAGCCTAAGGGGGATCTCTCTGGGTTGTCAGAAATCCACAGGCCATCAAAGCAGCGGTACATTTATGGGTCCATTGGCTTTCCACAGCAGTCACAATATCCTTCAAAGATAGCCTTGGAAGCCAGTCACACAGAACCCAACACGACTCCCAAGCATTTTATCATCCTTAGGAATAGCTTCAGTCAAGATCTCTTAATGAACTGAATGCATTCATTCTATTTATATGCCTGAATGTTTTTAAGACTTGTACATTTCAGGATATGAAAAAAGCTGTCATGCTAAGGTTTGAAAATTACTTTTATAAGCCTTAAGAAGTGCTTATCTCACACACACAAAAAACTAGTTTCTTTATCCTTCAGAAAGCACTGGAATGTTTGTTACATCTTCTTTAACTGCCTATGAGCTGTCTCTAGCTAGTTATTTCAACATCACTAATGAGTACAGAACTAGGAGAGGAATAGAGAATAATCCAGAGGCAGAAGTATCAAGACTACAGAATTTATCAGGAAGTCTTATAGTGAATGGATTATGAACCAGGTCAGAAAAAAAATAGCTTTTAATTAAGGTAAACTTAAAGGTATGTGATGAATCCAAGATCCCTATCGAAGCTGTATCCAGCTTTCAGGATGCACTTTGCCATGTGAAAAACACCCAGAGATAAAAATCTTTTTGCACCAAATTGTTGGGTAGAAACAGAGATACTCTTTCTTCTCTATGCAAGCCTGGCTCAAACACCTTAATGACAATATCGTCATCATTTGTACTGTGGGACCAAATTCTTAGGTCCTAACTTTATCCAAAACTCTGTTGAGGGTGAATAGCCGGCAAACATTATAGGAATCAGCATATTAATACAACATCCCACACCATGTCAAACAGCTTCTTTTCCGTTACATTCTACTGGTCAAATTAGTAATTTAGGGTATCCAGGTGTGAAGTCTCTCATGGCATAGAGCAGGACAGTATAAGATTCTGCTGGGGATGTGCATGTACATTCCTCCTGCCTCCAGCTGATGTACTTGAAATGTTTCTTTCCCATACAGAAAACTTTCTGCAGGCCTGGAGGAAAGGGAAGGTAATGATAAACAAACTCTGTTCCTTCCTGTGGGTCTAAAAACACTGCACGAGACTTACTGGCAGGGTCTTGAAAACTCACCTATTCTCCGATACATTTTCATTGTATCTCTAACAAATTAAAATGGTACACTTTTTATACTTGGCATACATCATAAAGGGAGGGAACAATCCATATCATCTTTCAGAACTGAAGCAAAGGTCAGGAAAGTCTGGTGTTGTTGCTTGAATACAGAAATTTTCTGAATTCCAAATAATATTACTCTACTGACAGTAAAACAAGCAGGCTTTGCCTTTTTTTTTACTCTAGTATGTCAGTGAGTATCTGTGGGTCAGAATCTACCTGCATTTTTATTAGAATGGAATTTACTAATATTTGAGGACATGTAGAAACCCAAAATTTGGGATAAAATACGGAGGGAAAATTGTCCTCCTAAATATACACCTGACAGATACATGAAACAAAACAGGCACTAATCTGCAGTGGAAGTCAGCAAATGCAATACTTACTGTTGCCCTGCCCTAGTCTGTAGGTAGGCTGGACAGTCTAGTTCTCTCTTTGATAGCATAACCCAAGATGGTCTTTCCACTAATCCATCAATGTTTAATATTTTGTGCCAATACTAATCTACCAATTTTTTCTAATACATTAAAAGTCAGAATTTTTAAAGCAGCAGTCAATGGCTCCTCTGACTTGTTTTCTAAAAAATTACTCCTAAATTTGCATTGCAGAGTAACAGCCCTTTCCGAAGATGTTACACTGCAAGAAGGAGAGCTGGGACTGCAAATCACTCCTGTCATAGTTTAGAGATCTAGCCAAAGGCACCATGTAACTTTGGAAGCCTGATATTTCCATCTTCTCCCACAGGCCAATCTCCCTGGCTGAGCTCTGTCTCCCAATTCACTAAGCAATACCACAAATCATGGGAATTAAATATAGCCTTTCCTTTGTGATAGCAGATAAAGACATGATTTACAAGAATAAGAAAAGAAGGATAGTCTGAGTTACACCTTCCATAAGGAAATGTGACATGGGAAATGTTATGTATTGGTTAGTTGAACAAAAAAAAAAGACAACAAACAAAAACAAAACAAAAAACCCACAAACTTTTTTAAAAAGACTCATTCTAATTATATTTGAAATAAAGCATAGTAATGCTTTTACTTTTATTTTCTATGAAGAAAAAAGGAAAGGGGAGGGAAGAAAAAAGGGAAGGGAAAGGAAAGGAAGGGAAGGGAAGAAAAAAGGGAAGGGAAAGGAAAGGAAGGGAAGGGAAGGGAAGGGAAGGGAAGGGAAGGGAAGGGAAGGGAAGGGAAGGGAAGGGAAGGGAAGGGAAGGAAGGAAGGGAAGGGAAGGAAGGAAGGGAAGGGAAGGGAAGGAAGGGAAGGGAAGGGAAGGGAAGGGAAAACAGGTAAGCATGTAATAGAATTTGTATAAGGAGACATGTTGGGCTAAAACTCTTTAACCTAGATGAAGGAAACAAGATATATGAGGGGGGGGGTCTATAAAATCTTGAATACTTTGAAGAAGGTGAATAAGAAGTGATCATTCACTATCTCTTATAATACAAGAGCTGAGGGTCACCCAATCAATCATGAAGTTTAAAACACTGAGTGGAAACACTTTATCATTTAATGCATAAATTATTAAACTTAGGTCTATAAAGTGTTATAGAGATCAATACAGTAAATGGATTCGAAAATAGATTAGACATATTTATAGAGGAAAGCTCCACTAAACACCATCATCTGGTTGCCTACTCAAAGGTCCTTAAGCCAGTGACTGCCATAAGAGAGAAGGATATAGGAGGAGAAAGACTCCTCTGTGCTTCCCTTACTCTTTTTAAGATCCTCAATCTTCTTTTATAGGTTACAGGATGTGAGTAAACAAGCAGGATGGTCTGAGGACAAGTTTTTAAGAACAACTGTCAAACAAAAGACAAATTTTTTCTTTTATACTGAATGTTGAAGCTCTCTGTCCCTTTCTCCATCTTGGTTAAATGCATCGGACATGCTTATCTGATTTCCCAGGTGATAGGAATGGGTACTGCATTTAAGACAAAATCTCTCTTCTCTATTGGTATTTCTTTTGAAAAGTTCATTTTCCTTAACTGTATCTCTCTTCATTTCATTCAAAAGCCTATTTATTTTGAGTACATTTATAAAAAATGAAATTTAATGATTTAAGTTCTAGCAATACTTTCATATTTTGCCTTTTTTTTTATTTTATTTTGTGGAAAAGGCAAGAAAGCTATCTACCTTCCATTGTTTTTCATCACTCTATTATTTTTTTCCTCTTTGATTATTACCATGCTGTGATAGCTATCCTAATATACCTCCATTAAGTTAAATGCAATGTTGTCATAGAGGCATTTATAGAAGGTTTTTCCTCCTCTGCACCTAATCAGATTCCCAATTTACTCACCTAACTGAATCAAAACAGTTGATTAAAGTGCACAAGGACAAACAGTAATTGTTTGTGCCCCACATGTAAGAGAAATCTTGTTTGGCTGAGAATGTTGGTGATACAGAAATTCTGAATGTTGTTTCATTTCATATATTTTGCTAAGTCCAACTTTCTGTAACAGAAAAATGTTTGAAATTCCCTCATTAAGATCCTACTGTGCCCAGCTCTGGGCTTCCCAGTTAAAGAGAGACAAAAAGCCCCAAAAGAAATTAAGGAATTGGAGCATCTCTGCCAGAAAGACAAACTGAGAGAGCTGTGATTGTTCAACCTGGAGAAGGCTCACAGGGGACCTCATCAATGTGTGAAAATACCTGAAGGGGGAGCGTAAAGGAGATGGCTCCATGTTCTTTTCAGTGGTGCCCAGTGACAGGACAAGACACAATAATCATGAACTGTATAAAGAGAGGAGGCTCCATATGAACACCACCAAAAGATTTTCCCTAGGAGTGTGACACTATTGCCCATCTGGGCAGTGTAGTCTCCCTTAAAAGTGATCTTTTAAGAGAGACAGATGACTTTTTAGCATTGTTAGTCTATGTTTTGTTGCTTTCCATAAGGGGCAGGGGGAGGGATGGGGAAAGGACCATAAATACCTGGAGTTGCAGTATTCCCCTGACTTCTCTGTGATGCACCAGTAGAGGAAACACAAATGAACAATAAAGGACTGCTTGCTTCCACAAAAAGGTGGATAGTTGGGGTTTTTATCCCTTATTTATTCTTAGATTGATCCTTGTAACTCCATGGATTCTATACATCCAGATCTCCTACTTTTCTTTAACATACTGTTAGTTTCTGTTCACAATTTTAGCTGATAGTGACATAAATTTTGGTGAAATATTCAGTTTCCTTGTACTGAAATAAAGAAGTTTGTGTTAAAAGTTTTTTGAGGAAACTTTTTTATTACTGACCTGTGACATGGTAGACTTGAGGTCAAATCCTTGTTCTGCTTAATTTGAAATTTTCCAGAGTAAAAAACCTTGAGGTAGAGAGTTAAGCCTGACATCTTAGGTCAGAACCCTAATCATGAATCCATAAAATGTGACAGTCTTACAGAGCTCCCTTGTAGAATTTCATTTTCATAAAAAAGCTCAGAAAATAATTTTTTTAATCCACCAAATAATAAATACCAATTTTGGGTTGACAAAGATTACCACAAAATGGGGCTCGTCTTTTAGTCAACTTAATTCTAATATCAAGAATTTCCTTTTTAAACATTTACTTGTATATTATTTTTTTGGCTTTCATTTACTGATTAATCTTTGAGAAAATGAACGATCTGTGATTTAAGCATTTATCTGGGACTCAAGAGCTTGCAAGAATTTCCTGATTTTCACAAAACTTTGTGCCTTTCTCGGATCACATTGCTGATCTCTGTGAGCGTCTGCTCTGTAACCTGTAAAATAAGGTATGAGGCTTCTTTCTGTCTTTCTTCTGCTGTGAAAGGGCATGACATTATTCTTGTCCTTTGCTCAGTGCTGGTAAAGCCTGGTTAGAGTGTTGTGTCCAGATTCAGGCAACTACATTTCAAGAAAAATTGAGCCAATTGGAAAATGTTTCATGAAAAGTGGAAGAATTATCAGAGATATTTAAGAAAAAAAAAGACTGTAGGAGAAAGAAGCACAGAAGAAACTGTTCTCCCTACCCTATGGCGGACATGATAAGAAATAACGATTTTAGGTTTCTGAAGGATTTATATTAGGTGTTAAGGATTATGTTATGTGTTACCTGTTGAGGACATAAATATAGTGAAGGCCTGGGAAAATTCCCCAAAGAAAGCTGTACAGCTCAGGAGTTTTTAAAACTTTTTAGGTTAGCATCTGTTTGTAATTACATACTATTACATGCCTCTAATAATCTTATTAATACATGCTAGGTAGTGTTACTAGTTAATACAGGTTACTGGAAATACTTTTCCATCACTGACTCCTACATTAGTATCCCTGATCTGCAGCAGTGGCTAAATAAGGACTTGCCTGTAAATTCCCCTGGAAGTACTGAAGAAAGGATGGCCAGCTCATGAAATGGAATTATGCATTCATCAGCTGTCCTCAAGATGACATTAGCATAAACTATAATACCAAGACAATATGTTTGCAATGTTTCCAAGATGTGCGAGCAGAAAGGGAAATTATCTCATTTGGTTGGGTCAGAGTTTTCTTTTCCCTCATAAGAAACTGACAGGTGTTTCAGGGATTCTTAGCTGGTTTTCCCCAAGACTTACAACTTCGGGCTGTACTTGCAGAAGGCCAGGAGAATGCATAATTTCTTTGTAATATACACTAGTCCTCAGAATCATTTAAATGAAAAACTGTCCCTGTGCTCATTTATTATTCTTTTACCCAAGGAAAGAACTTAACCCTTCTTATTAAAAACATCCACTTTAAAGATGCTGATAACTCCCGGGCCTGACCTGTGTGGTTCCCACTACCTAAACACATGGTTAATAACTTATTTAATACATAGCTGAACCTTAAGAATTTAATATGCTATGAAACACAACACCCCTTTGCAATGAACTGGTATATACTGGTGTTCTGTAGGAAGATTCTCATGTAAACCTGATGTTCCTCACTCACACATACATACATATGCATGTTTCTCTCCCTCTGGACTTATACTATTGCCAACACAGAGACACTGATTAGAATGGACATTCCAAAGAACCCTGCAGGAAAGGTGATACACAACCCCCCAATATTGTGGTTAGCAAAAGTTCCACTTAGATTTCCAGGTTCTACGTAGATTTCCTATGTAGGATTTTAGGAAACCCTTTATGTTTGTTAACTTTCTTTCTGAGCAGCAATTTGCATAACAGTTTTTTACTCCTCTTTACCCACCTGTCATTATGAATATCAACAGAACACAAAGACATCAGCAGTTAATTGCTTGACAGTAAGCAGGTAAGACAAACTTCATTAATTTAATGTTATTTTTGAATAACATAACACGGTCCTCTATTAAAAATGCAACTGAATTACTTGGGGATTTACAATCCAGAGCAGTGCCTCCTACAAAGCAAATATAAAATAGGTCACCTAAGCTGTAAGCATTTTACACCAATCATCACACAAAATGGTGATTTCTTAATAAGAATCAAACAAGCTAATGGCACATATAGCACTAACAACTGTCCTTGCTAGTCATGACTCAGATGAAATTCTTTTAATTGAAACTACCTCAATTCTTCCTTTAAGACAATTGCACTCAATGGGTGAATTGCAACCAGCATTCCAAAGGGGTGATCTCGGCTCTGAGCTCACTCACTGTTAACAGCACAGAGAAGTCTTCTGTTTTTTTGCACAGTTCTCTTCCCATAAGGCTTTCCATACTGCCTGTCCTAATCCTTCTCAGCTCATTTCTCCTCTGAGTGCATAGAAAATCATGGTTAAATTGTAAACTAGTCCATAATGAGTAACTCAGAATAGTTCCTCACCTGCAAATAATTACAATTTGCTATATAAAACATACAACAACTTTGCTATCAGCTGAAACATTTCAAAGAATAATAAGAAATAGAAACCTTTCATTAAATGAAAGCTTTTTTTACAATACCAGAAAAATGTGTTTTCAGATCTTTGTGGGCAGAGTTGAAAAAGTCTATGGTTTAGTGATTTGAGACTTCCTACAGAGGGTATTTAGTTTTGAAACAGAAGAATCAAATCTCACAGCTCGTGAATTTTGTTGGCATAATCTATTGAAAATTAGCTTGTCCAAGAAAACTGCGTTATGCATGTGTGGAACAGAGGAGAAAAGGCTCAGAGGGAGGCTTAGATGATACTTATGCCTGTTGTTAATGGAAATCAGTCTCCATTCCAGTTCCTAGGCTCACAGAAATATTTCTTTTAAAATTATCTCAGTTAAATATTCTTAAACTGTTGGGGGGGGGGGGGGAAAAAAAAAAAAAAAAAAACACCAAGCATTCCTCTATTTAAAACACAGGGGGAAATCAGGTGAATTTTAAGAGCACTGCTATATCAAAAGCATTTAAAAAATTATAGTAGAGCAGTCATCCTTAAACACCTTTCACGTTTCCTTACAAAACAGTAACTAATGGAGTTTTATAAGGTTGCCTTCAAAATGCTAAAGAGAATGTTTCACATATGAACATGCAGCTATTAGTCATCTAACAGCTTGAGCCTACACCATGCAAAAATATCTTCTGAAAGGTGCTCAGCATTGTTGACTGCTATTGAAAGCATCCTGACTACAGTTGAATTGGTGAGTTATAAGAGGGAACACAAGACACAAGACCCTCCTGGTTAATGGATTAGAGAGCTAGTAGTGGAGGCCACTGCATAATCATGTTTGGGTAAAAGAAAAAAAAAAAAAAAAAGAGCCTAGAGGATTTTTTGGTGTTTGCTTATGAAATACCCAGAGATATAAATTTAGAAAGTGCTCTTCAAATTTAGAGGAACTTGGAACCAACACATCCTATTTAAATATAAAACATGTATAGCTTAAAGCTAGTGCAAATAAAATATCCATATGTAATCTTTTGCATATCAGCCCAGCAAATTAAACTATCCATGTAAAAGAAATTGAACCACAAGTGGAAACACTTAAATACGTAAACGGTATTATTGAATCATTCTGACTAGCTCCAGCAAACACCATAATAATTTGGGGTTTGAACAGTATTGTATGTGTAGTTCTGTTCAGAGTGCTCCAAATAAGGTAGAAGTACTTTTTTTTTCAGCTTAAATCTATTTCCAAATCTATTAATTTCCAAGAAACAACTCCATTACCTGACTGTTTGTCATTATGTACGGCTTGGGGAATAACCTAAGAAAATTTAGAACTACCATTAAGAAGTATAATTACTCAAATTTTCATAGTGTTGTATGTTTCCAGTGTCTCAGCAGTAGAATCTGGCCTAGAACTTTTAAACAAAGTTATGTAGAGTTGAAGATGACTAACCTACTTTTACAAAAATATAAAAAACATAATATTGAGCCTAGTAAAATCTTAACCAGTTCTTACTGCAGACATTTAAAAACAGACCCACAACTAAAAATACTTGAAGTGTTTGACAGAAGTATAAACACTTGCAGTTTGTTATTTTGTTCCTTCAGTCATTAAATTATGAACTAAATACACAGATCAGAGTGGCAAAGAGAAGAAACAGAGAAAAAAAAATCCAAAATGATAGATAATCATAGGCAGGCTTCACAAAACAGTCATTGGAAGATTAATTAGTTGAGAACAAGATGTCACACAGAGCATAAGAATGAGCAGTGTATGACATGGCTTGCACAGAATCCATTCCACTTTCTACAGAATTATATATATAAAATATGCTGCAAGACATTTTCCTGCTTTAAATAATCTATTATCATATCAAAAGTAACAGACAAAAAAAGCTGCTCAGAAAAACACGCACATTTTGGCAACAGAGAGAACAATAAATGTATTTATAAAACGGTGGTTTGCTTTTTTTTTCCAAGTCGAGACACCTCCGATGAAACACAGCAAAGAGGCACAAGAAGTTCTTTCCAGATGGCAGGAACTGCAAAGGAGGCTGTCCGCCCACGGTGTTATACTTCAGGCGGGAACAGAAAAGACACTGAGTACAGAATCCGAGGAGGGAGTAGAGCAAAGATTAGGAGATAACACGGTCTATTAAGAGTTTGAATCAACACCGTGAAGGTTTAAAATTCCGGGAGGAAACCTGACACTCAGTCTCAATGGAAACTGATGGCCCTACTTAAGAGTTCCAGTGTGGAGAGAACTGGAGAGGAAGGTTTCAGACCTACTATGATAGACTGGACAAAATCGGGAGGTGGGGCAGGAAGGAGTGGGGGGCACAGAGCTTGCCTTACTGAGGTAACAAACATTAGAAGTCTGATAATAATATTGAAACTCCATGCATTTCTTTTCTTATGTTACTAACTGCAACTTGTTTACATCCTGTTATGAATACAGAAAGGGTTTGCTTTCTTGGCATTTTTTGGAAAAAGCTGTGGTACTGCTTTGACAGAAGAGTAAATACAGCCAATTAGACCTATGGCTAAAAAGAAGGAGATGTAAAATTGAACTTGTGTCACTGTACTTATTAACACAATGTAATTAAACTCAGTGATTTGCAAATTTTAATATCTTGGTGAAGTTCACCAGTATACTATTTTTCATAAAAATACAAAACAAGTTTTTTTCACACAAACTTTCTCTTTTCACACCCTATATATATTGTATAAATAAATAACAAAATATTAGAAGTGTTATAGAAAAGCACATAAATCTGATGTGACCTGCTTGAAAATCTATTAGAGTGACTGCAAATAATAAAAATGTTCAGTCAAGTATGTTCCAGCAAGTCACAATTCCTTTTAAAAGCCACTGATGATTCAATAAGAGAGCCATATGGCTCTCCTCTAGTTGATTTAAACTCAGCTACAGGATTCTTGAAGAATATTTGTGAAGAGAATCTATCACACTCAAATGTCACACAGCTAATTCATCCCCCCCAATCTGTTTATAAAGACAGATGGTAATATGTTGATTTGTCATTAAAAAATGGACTACAAGTGTAATAACCTATCTAGACATTTGCTTGGAAACCTAGCTGTTCCAGAACTACTCACCCAGATGCCCCACAGAATCACAAAGCACTCAAGTGACTCACAGCAGGTGACCTGGCAGCAGCTGTCAAAAACGGTGTGCTAAATATATTGAAAGGAAATACACCCTGGACATCTCAGAAAGTGATATCCTGGCAAAGATATAAAAACCTTAGCATCAGGAATCCTTAACTAGGTGGTACTGGGGGAGGGGAGGAGGGGAAGTAAGACAGGAAAGTCTTATCTTATTTAATGTGCTCCAAACCCAGGAACTGAGAGGTTAATTTCAGTCTATAACTTCCTCATATCAGAGAGCCCAAACAATTCCTACATAAAGTCATTTTTAAATGAGAAACATTCTTGTATCTTGACTGTAGTGCTGCAGATTCTGAGTTCTCCTTATACATACGATGGAACCTGGGTTAAAAATGGCATTTGATTCTCAGTTTTCAGGACAGTGAATGAAGACAATTTTCAGATGGAACTAACTTTAATGCATATGTACATTCAAAGTCACATTTTTACTTAAACAGAATAGGAACTTACATTGTAGTCACACTTTTACTAAAATAGAATAGGAACTCAGTAAGTACATATGAATTTTTACCTCTCTCAAGCAAGTAATTTACTGTGTCACCATATTTAAATTCCTCATGATAAAATAAAAGACAGAAAAGCTCGTAGCATAACACTTTTGTACTGCTGAGGCCTTCAAAATAACTTGTCACAAATGAAAGTGTAATTTTATGTGTCCGCATTTGAAAAACTGTAACTCACTTGCATGACCAGAAGCCTTGGTATCTACGCTCTACCATGCAAAGTACCAATAAATAATGAAATAGATGCAATGTATTCTGTACTTCATTAGTTAAATAACCTGCTCTGTTACACCTTTGTCCTTTCATAATATAAGTTCTCAGTGAAAACACTTTGATTTTCCATACTCTGTGTAGCATCTTACATAACATTAATGCTTTACTCTTCCAGCAATTGTGCATTGCATCAAAAAGGGGAAGTGCTGTTGCATATGCTGAAGTTAAAAAGTTTGAAAATCCCATCAGTGCTCTGGAGCTCGGTGGTGAACCAAAACCAGCTGAAGTGCCTCCTGTTAATGCTTTCATGAAGGTGGCTGTGCAAGTCTGTGTAAGGTGTGGACTCATGACATACCCTTGCAGACTCCTGGCAGAACCACTTATGGCAGCAGGACTCTGCCCAATGCACAGGTCTTAAGGCTCTTTATACCTAAGCAGCTTAATTCACCTCAAGGGATACAACAAAAATACTTCAACACTGCATTTCATGAATAAAATAGAGTTAATACTCAAATTTAAATGATAATATGGCTGAAACCACTGGTTTTCAAGCAAAATTCTTCATATTCTAACCTCCATGCAAGCTTCTGTGGTCCAGATGAAATGTGAGTGTAGAAAACAGAAACAGTCACACAGAAAATTATCTCACTGGATTGTGTTTGTCTATACTCTAAGTTCATTTTCACTGAGATATGTTATTTCAATTAAAAACAGTATCTGTGTGCATGCTTGTTTAACCTTAGCCTGTGGAGTTATGTTCTGTGACAGCATTATAATAAAATTAATTCAGTAATTAAAATAAAACCTTGTTTTGAGCTCTGTTTTGTTTAAAAAATATAATATCTATGCTGTAAATCCTAAATCAAAAACTGATTCAGGATGAATATTAATCTGTTTTCTGCAACAAGAAAAGAAGATCAGAGTGGCTGAATTTTTACATGTAATCTCACATGGTGTTACAAAGGTTAAAAACAAATGTGTGGCTTTTATTACAATTGTTCCTTCATGTTAGCTTTTCTTGAAGGATTAAAGAGCGAAGGAATATGTAATACCAAAAGCTGTACTCACAATTCTTTTAACCTTCAGAAACTGATGTGACATTCTGTCAAATGTGCTACACATTCCTTTGACTGTGAGATTTTATCTTTTGGAAAATTCCTGTATAGAACTTCAGGTGTAAATTCAGATAACCATCTTTTAGACTATGATTTAACAACCAGCGCACTGGAGTTCTGCAATTATTATGTTTAATGAAAACGTGATGATGGATGTCAGACTTGTCCTGCTCAGTTATTCTGTTAGAAGCCGGTTTCTACAAATAAGGTGTCCTAAATTTTTGGATTAACCTACAGTAGCAGAAGTTATGCAGATAATTTTCAAAAGGGCTAATAACAGCCTATCATTCTCTGTTGGGAGGAGCATAACTTAAAACTTTGCATCAGTAGTAGGATATTGATATTTTTTAGCACCTTTGAGCCTTGCTAGTGTGTCAGACACTGTATAAACATAGCACAACTTTATCAGAAGTTGTCAATTATGGTTGAGACCGTTGTAGGTTTGATTCTGATGAGTAACCTTAAGGCAGTCAAAAATACAAGAGTGGAAAGACACAGCAAAAGAGCTCCCAATTCTTAGGTGGAGTAAAAACGAGAACAACAGGAAAAACAGTAGTAACAAGAGTAAAAACAGAATAACAAGAATTATAATATAATGTTCACTTGCAATTAGAGTTGATTTACTTCTCAAAGAATGAGAGTGAAGATATGTTTCAAGTGAAATCTTACGGACTGTGAATCTGGTGTCACTCAATATTTCCATTAATCATTTGGTTGATGCAGAAAAGGTTTGCTACATTTTCAGGTGACACCAAGACAGGAATGTATGTCTTCTACAAGACAAAAACACAAAATGACCTGGACAGGTAAGAGAAAGAGGGAGCAGCTTGTGTGAAACAGGTAGAAATAATCGGCAGCACTGACAAGCAGTGAGTTCTGCAGAAAATAATTGGTAGTTTCTGTCAGTCAGCTGTTATGCTTGAGTCATTCACATCACATCATTGCAAAACAGCCAAATTTCATATAAAAAGACATGTACAAACCTGTAAACATAACACAAGAAATCATTTGTTCAATCTGCACAATAGTGTTAAGTTTACAGAAACTAAAAAGATCAGAGCCCTAGAACAGATACCTTCTGGAAAAGACTGAAGGAATTGAGGTTGTTGGCCATGGAAGAGGGAGATTGATTGTTCCCAAGGTTTAAAACAAACAAACAAAAAGTGGACTTAAGTCAGAATCAAAATACAGATTCAACACCAAGAAGAGTTTTCTAAGAGTAGTAAGGACCTGGAGCTTAAAATCATGTATATTAGCACCACATTCTTGGACCATATCTCTAGAAGTGATATCCCTTTAATATGCATTTTCTCGTACTCTGATAGGTTGACCAGTTATGTCTTTGTTAAATCTTTGTTAAATAAGAGGGAATTTCTATGCTTTCTTTAGGTCTTTGAAGTTTATACATCTAGACTCATTCTACTAACAGATATCTAAAACACAGTCTTCTATGAAGAATTAATTCATTTCTCAGAACCTTAGTCATTCTTTCAACGTAAATCAGTTAAGATTTGAAAGAAGTTAACTAGCAGAAAATAACTAATGCAGAAAGGAATTTTCATTTTTTTGATCCTCATTCCTTATTCACTTAATTCTGGCCTGGAATGTATGTGTTCACTGCAATTAAACTGTCTTTAAATTATCACTATGGAACAAGCACTTTTCCACACCTGTATATATCATTATTTTTACAAGTAGATTGTACACCATATCAATGAGGATAACTCTAGTAATAACAACATTTAGAATCAAAGTGTGTTAACTAAAATTAAAGGTAAGAAGCATGCCAATAGGCTGTAGTGATTGGGTTACTGATCTTTGATCTTAATAATGAATACCTACAGTGTAATTAATGTGCCTCATAATAAAAATTTTATCCATGGTTCTTTGTACATTCTACTCCCTTTTTCCACCTCGATTTTGTAAAACTTACTGAGACAAAGTAGACACTGTAAATCCAATGCATACTGGATTACTGAGTATTTGGGAACCATTTGTATGTGGTGCTACAACCCATTGATCGAGTCCTTTCACTGACTTCACTGCATGTTGAATAAGACCCCTGTGAGGCCAGGCTTGTTTGTGAAGTTCCTTTAGAGACTGAACTAAGCTGTAAGTAGTCCATGGAGTAAAAGCTTTATTCTCCCACAATTCAACCTGCCCTTGAATTGTACATCTTCTATTTTTGGAACAAGGTGACTGCTACTTGCGAAGTGGAAAATCAATCTGTATGTAAGTGACCCTATGTTTACTTATGGTATGCTTCACTTTCTTTGACTGCCATTCTGAAATTATAGCTTAAAAAAGCAGACTGATAATTCCAATTTTAAAACAGTTAATTCTTAAAAAAAAATCAATATATGGCTTAACTGTTTTCTCATAGCTATTTTAAAAATGGGAGTCTAGACAATAAGAAAAATAACTAACTTCAAATAATCAGAATTATTCTTTCATTTCCAAAAATAATTACATGCATTACTTCCACTGTTTTCCTGCGTGTCAAAGGGTACCTTGTATTACAAGCTGAAAAAGAAAAATCATCCAACCTGTGGCTTGAAAAGTGTTCATATTCAAAATTAAATCTGAAAATAGAAACTGGGCTATAGAACTGCAAACAGTATTATTAAAACTGTTAGAGCGAATAACTAAATAGAAGCTTCAACATTTTGGGACTCGTACAAAAATGCCTCTAAATGCTCTGGAAAATGAAAGCTAAACACTCAGGTCTATTTTCTGTTGCTGGGTTTCTTCTCACTCTAACATTAATATATGCAAAAATGGCAGAAATGGACTTTCGATCTATTAGGTATATAGTCAATTGGATTGTATTGCAAGAGCTCACAAAAACTTGCTCCTCCTAGTTCTGCAGGATGCTTTTGTGATTTTGTGCAATCACAGAATCCAAACAAAGTTTTGCTTTGTTTTGTTTGGAGTTTTGTGGTTTTGCTTGTTTGTTTTTTTCAGTTGCTCTGAGGTAAGAACACTTAAACAAACAGCTTGGAGTGCAGATATGTGCAAACAGGGTCAGGATTACACATTTTTTCAGTGGACTTTTCTACCTGTTAGAAGGAATGTGAATCTTTGATCAAACATCTAGAAAATCTGTTACATTATTAAGGTTCACATTACAGACATTTTTATCTCAGCTGCTTAAAATTCTTAATTGCATTTCTGGCAAAAGTACAGAATGATAGAAAGGTTGGAAGGGCCCCTGGGGATCATCTGATCCAACCTCGCTGCTTCAGCAGGGCCATATAGAGCCAGATGCCTAGAACCATGTCCAGGTGGTTTTTTAATAACTCCAAGGACTGGAACTCTGCCATCACTCTGGGCAACCTGTGCCCTCACAGTGAAGAAGTATTTGCTGATGTCTAGGAGGAACCTCTTGTGTTTCAGTGTGTGCTCATCACATCTTGTCACTGGGCACCACTGGAAAGAGTCTGGCTCTTTCCTCTTTTTGTCCTCCCTTCAGGTGTTTATACATAGTGGTGAGATCCCCCTGAGCCTTCTCTTCTCCAGGATGAACAGCCTGAACTCTCTCAGTTTTTCCTCATATCAGAGATCCTCCAACCCCTTAAAATCTTAGTGCTCTTTGTTGCAATCCCCAGTCCATGGAGTCTCTCCATGTCTGTCTTTTACTGGAGAGCCCACAGCTGGACCCAACAGTCCAGGTGGGACCTCAGCAATGCTGAACAGAGGAGAAGGCTCACCTCCTTTGATCTGTTGGCAACACTTCTCCTAATGCAGCCCAAGACAACCCTGGCCTTCTTTTCATTGCACAGTGGGACTTGAATGCTGTACTACAATCTAATGCCACATTTACTTATGTTAACTCCCCAAAGTAATTGGAGCAACTAACTTACTAAGGGAAATAGCCATTCTGTCATTCCTCTTGTCTATAATGCAGAATTAGTTTCCAGATATTTAATCTATTGTAATAACTAGCCTCTCTTCTATGCTGCATCTCAACATGCTAAAGTCAGGATGACCTTCGATTTTACACAGCACAGAAAATAAATGTTCTGCTTCAGTTCAATTTATAATTTCTAACAAACACGCCTTCTCCAACATCTGAATTTTCACTGCTTTTACCTGATTCTGAATACACACTGAGGTGGAAATAAAATCTATTATTTTGTCCATTAAGAACTTCAAGCAGTACAAGTTCATTTTGGCTACCTCTCCAAGAGCTAATAAAACAGTGTTGAATTCAACCTAGATATTTCAGAACAGATTGGGGGGGGAGGGGAAGCAAACTTTAAAGTTATATAAAATAATAATTAATTTTTAAAATATAAAACCTACTTGTTTTTAAGAGGCAGCTAGTCTAGTAATTCACAAAAAACAGGCAGATTCAGGAAATGCTGGTATTTGTTGATATCAAAGCCTAGAGAGTAAATGAAATTGTGTTAAGTTTTTATGGACATTTATTGGATTCGGTGTGCAAGTCTGACGAAATATATGCCCTGGAAAAGTCCTATTTCATCAAAGTTCTCTTTAGATATGTTACAGGAACAGACAGCATACAACAGGGTGCTAAAAACAGAGTGTCTGTTAAGTCACGTTACCCACCCTATTTTTTGTGGTTTGCTTCAATAACAAATAATTCACTGTCAGAGCTCAGAAATACTCCTGTAGGTTATTCAGACACTTTTTGTTGTGTTGGGAGAGACTGGGCCACTGCAACAAGAGCCTCCAAACTTAGCTTACTTGGGCTAAATGACTGTTGGCAGGGATGGAGATATCTTTGGATCTGGAGTCTGGCAACAAGTGTCCAAGTATTCTGGTGCTGTTTGCACCCCATTTTGAAGTAGTTTGTACACCACACAGACAGAGCAACTTACAGTTAATGACACTTTATTCTAATGGAGGAGAACTGTTCTTATGGTTATTAAAAATATACATCTTCTGAAAGAAAGGAATTAGATATTCTTGGCCCCAGCACACTAGCATTACTGTAATACACAAGTTAGCTAAGTAGAAAGAAAGAAAAATGATTGGTCATAATATCTTGACAAGTAAACAAGAAAAAAATGAACCATCCATGAATTAAGCTGGACACATTTCAAGCAAATCACTTGGAAAAATCAATATTATGTCAAGTTTTAGCCTACATCTTCATTAATGACTGACAAACGTAGCAAGCATCAGTGAAGATTGACATATAAAGCAGAGGCATTGGGAAGTTTAGAACCATGTCCAGAAGAGCAGCAAAATGATTCATCTTGTATTTTGCAGGCTGTTATAGAGAAGAAACTGTAATGTGAAATACAAATATAATATGTATAAGCAGAAACCTGGAAAAAATAGTGTTTAAAGTAACCAAAAATCATCCATGTAATGCATGTTAATGGGAGTTAATGGGGCAAGTTTCAAGTGGTAGAAGAAAGAGAAACAACTACAGTTAAAGGTATCTTACATCCTGTTATGGATGGGAAAAGGTTAATACCAAGTGATAGTGCTCCAGTTACAGTTTCATGAAAATTATTGTATTTACTCCTAGAAAACACTGTCAAAAGAAGCCAATCAACAAACAGAACTCACCAATGAGCAACAACAGTGATTTGGTATTTGTGAAAATGATGTTTCTGACTTAGATTTCAGAAAGAAGAAAGGACCAGGGCAATGGTATTTCCTGTGCTGGGCACTGGTGAGGCCACACCTCAAATCCCATGTTCAGCTCTGGGCCCTTCACTACAAGAAAGACACTGAAGTGCTGGAGCATGTCCAGAGAAGGACAACGGAGATGAGGAAGGGATAAAGAATGGCTGAGGGAGCTGGGGAAAAGGAGGCTCAGGGGAAACCTCATCACCCCCTGCAACTACCCTGAAAGGAGGGTATAGGCAGATGGGGGTTGGTGTCTTTTCTCAGGTAACAAGCGACAGGAGAAGAAGAAATGGCCTCAAGTTGCACCAGATGAAGTTCAGATTGGATACCAGGAAAAATTTCATCCCTGAAAGGCTTGTCAAGCACCAGCACAGGCTGCTCTGGGAAGTGGGGTAGTCATCACCTATGGCGGCATTTTAAAGAGGCATTTTAAAGAGGTATTTTAAAGACAGTACATGGGACATGGTTTAGTAGGGGACTTGGCAGTCCTGCGTTAATGGTTAGACTTAATGATCTTAGAGATCTTTTCCAACCTAAATGATTTTATGATTCTATGAGTGGTTAAAAGGACTGAACCACTTAATGTGCCATGTTTGAAGAGGTTCTTGAACCAGTCGAGAAATCTCCACTTGCAGGTAGAATTTCTCACAGAAACATTTGTATTTGTAGGCAAATGTATTCCACAACTCCTACAAAACAAAACTACCTGAAAAGTCACCACCACCTCTGGGAGAAAGATGATAGTATCAAACAACTGGTTTGTGCTGGAGAAAGTGGAAAATCACCAAGCTGCAGTTACTGCTGATGCCAGATTCCTTTGTGTTCCTGGCTAAGCCAGGACATGTGCATTTGTTTATCAGGAAGGTCTTACTTATTAGCTGTACTTTTGCCTTTGTGAAAGTAGGTGTTCTGAGCTCAAAATTACACATGGAGCTTGAGCACTGATGTAATACCAACACTGAGTAACAGATGAGAATCTGTAGTACATGAGAAAATATTAAGGTAACAAGTCCACAAGATTTGGATTGATGTTACCTAAAGCTTTAGGAATAAGGAGAAGGTGCTTTTGCATTTATAATGAACAGAAAAACTATTCTCATAAATACAAAAGAGAAGGGATCACCTATAATTTTCAATAGATATGTCTGAGATCTATAGAGATGATGCAAGCAATTTTTTCTGAGATTCAAACTTAAAATGTGTCTGTACAGAGATGTCTACATAGATTTCCTGTGGGATGAAATGAAAGGATGTATATAGCAGATGTTAAGGTCAGCAGAGTCCATAGTAACAATAGTTCTGCTAAAAATACTTCTGCAGCATACAGAAAACAACATATCATTTTAGGTTGGATTTTAAAACATAGAAAAGCTTTATTTTCCATTGTATGTTTCAGCACTTTCTTATCAGTGTTTAAATTTTACAGCATTATAGTATTATATACACAAATTCTAGGTTATGTCAGGTTATTTCCACTCAGCAAACATATCACTAAATGGTTATGGGGCCATTTGTCATGACAAATTAGATCAATCCCTGAGCAATGAAGAGGATCTATGCAATTTTGTCAACCTTAAGAACTGGACTGGGTATAGGCATTTCAGCATTTTTCTATTGTCTCAGTCTCCAACAGAAATTAATGTGAACTGACGCTCACTGATGAAAAGAATTAATGACTTAGTCCCAGCTGCACACAAACCACTACTGTCACAGCAACACTGCGTCCAGAATCAATTACATATTGAACTTCCCAGAAAAGAAAATACTTTCATTATATTTATGAAGAAATCATAAACAGTGTCACAGGAAAAATAGAATTAAAAATGAAAGTGGTAACCCTAAAGAGAAGGGTACATGGGAGGAGGAAAAATGATCTTTGGATCATTTAAATCACTGTAAACTTCTTCTCTACTGTAAACAGCTTCTCTGTTCTGCAGTTGTGCTACAAAGAGCTTCATTAGGAATAAAAGTCTGTGAAAGTCTGGGAGGCTGTGAGCCTCTATCTCAAATATGCAGTCAATTTAAGGCTATATTTAGCTGAGATATCAAATACTGTCTTCTCCTTGGCATTCCTGAACAGTTAAATTTCAGCATCTTCTGACTGTCTGTTGGCTTGACTCATTTGTATTTAACCAGATGACCAATATCCTTCGGTGGGCCCAGACTGAAATGTATTTGATGGTCAGTGGAACGTTGAGTAAGATCGTACAATAAAATAACCATTAAGCAAGCACAGAGATCCACACAGTTATCATAGGCCAGATTTGCCAGACCTACATCCTAAAAAGCATCATTCAAGACACATTTTTAAAGGAGATTTTGAAGATCACTATTGGGCCTGCCTGATGTAAAGCAGTGGATAATCAAAAAAGAACACAATGAGCACTTTCTAATCATCTTACCTTTTTTTTCTTATTTTTTCCTTATATGCCCAAGCCAAACGACATGAACAGGCTGCTGCCAAACATTTGTAACAAGGAGATGAGAATTAAGAGTACTCACACAGAAAAGCAACAGCTATTGGGGCTCAGAATAATGTTAACAGTGCCAGCACCAGGTGGAAAAGTCCTACTCAGATAAGCAGAAGGCACAGTCATGGACAAAAGAAGCACAGACAAGTGAGGAAAAAAGAAAAGCAATACAGTTTCTGTATTTATTAACTAGGCTTAGAAAACCCATGTGATTAAAGACATGGGATATGGAAGCTCATTTGATCTTAATGTTACTAGATGCAAATGGAATTCAAGTTCTACTAAGTGTACAGAGACCATGTGAGAGACCACGGATAGAGAGTAAAAGTGCAAGCAGGATTTAATAAAGTGCTCCAGGATTACTCTTTTTAAAAGTATTCTAATACAAAGTTAATGAACAAAAATCCAGGACATTGTCTTACTTCACGTTTCTTCAAATTATAAATTAAAATTACAAATAAAGTTATTGTAAATTTAAAAGCTTCTAAATGTACAATTAGAACCAGAGATCTGTTCATATTAAAGTTCACTTTAAAACCGAATCTTACTCCAGCAGCATATTCAAGGTAGTTCATTACTTTTACACATAAAAATGCAGCAGCTCAGACACAATGTTCCCTAAGGACTGAATGAATACTAAAGGCAATAACAACAAAAATGAAAAACAGCCCTACCCAGGAGTAGGATAATTATATTTCAAAACTGTTTTCACCTGTTTAAACAAAATACATTATATTGTTCTACTGCCTTCACTGAACAAGCCGATTCATACACACACACACACACACACGTACATGTGTATGTTTTAAATTCCCACTGCTTATTAATTTTGCCCTGGCAATTTGTCTCTTTTTTGACTCTTAGTTCCATGGAATTCAAATACAGCCCTCAGAGCATCTGTCTTTCAAAGCTGGGACAGCACCTAATATGCAACTGTCACTGACAAATACAAATAATAAATAACACAAATAATGAATAATATAAATAAGTGGCAGGGAAGATTTTGGAGGATAAATTTACTCTTCAGAGGTCATGTACAAGACCTGATTAAGTATCTAACAGACTCAATCTTAGAAGCAGTGATTATGTCTTATTTTAATTATTAGCTTTACAAGAGCAATCAATTATAGCTTCAGATACAAATCATCTGCTGCTAAAAGCTAATAATAGGGCAGATACTATACATTCTCAAATATGTCTTTTTTTATACAATTCTTACACAATTCCCTGGTATATAATGTAGTGCCCTAATCCATTGTGTGCATTACGTTTGCCCAACCTAGAAATAAAATATGCAAAAAACTTATACAGAGGCAGCAAATGCTCTTGACAGCAAAAAGTTTGTACAGCCAAAGCATGTGAAGGTGCTTATAGCAGTTTTTTTGGCTGGTGTGTGGGCTGGGTCATTCCTGATGTAGGTCAAAGTAGGTCAGAGTTACTTCTGAATCTGAAACTGCTCAAATATGACAGTTGCTGGCCCAGGCTGAGAGAATAAAAGAAAGAAGCTTAATCTGAACCTTGGTCAGGCCTATGGTTTTTTCCCTGGATCTTGCCAAGGTTGTCAGTGCCTCTAAATGAAGTCATACATAGAGCATACAGTTGTACACTCAGATTTGTAGACCTAAGCACTATTGTTGCACTGAAGGTTGGAGGTAATTGGGAAGTGGAAAGATTTTAAATAGTTATTAAATCATAAAGTAACCTCATTCCAAAGTAAAAACAAAGTATTACTTTACTTACATTGCAGTGCATGTCACTCTCAATGTGTGACTGAAAAAGAATAAAATTATTGCTTGCAGAGCAGGAGATGTATGAGACTCTGAAGTGCTATATATACATGGTTGGAGAAGTTTTGGGCACATCTTCATACAGGCAGACAGTCATGTTCAGTCTCTGAATTTCGAACTGTGAGACAGGTAACCCTGTAGACAAGCAATCCCATTAATATGAGCTGCCCTTATGTTAAGAACCACACATCAGAGAGCCATGTTATTACTTTTCCACTCAGCTTCCAGAGGGCATCATTTCTTGCCATCACATCTCAGATCAACAGAGTCCTGGCACAGCTGATGCTGTTAGAGGCACATGCCACTCATGCTTCACCATGCCATGCTCCTTCCTAGTGCAGAGCTTTTGGAATCACTGATAACCATTCTGCCCTCATCCCTGAGAAGGAGAAACTAAGTTGGACTGTTTTCTTCTGTTGGGAAAAGGTATGTCCCCATTCTCTCTATCTTTTTTTATTGGCAATGGCCTAGAAAATCAGCTACCACCTTTGGTTGGTTTCGGCTGGGTTAGAGTTGATTTTCTTCACAGAAGCTAGTATTGGGATGCGTTTTGGACTTGTACTGAACACAGTGTTGAAAGCACAGGGATGTTTTTGTTATTGCTGAGGAGGGCTTGCACAGAGCCAAGGGCTTTTCTGCAGCTCACCCACCACCCCACCAGTGAGCAGACTTGGGGAGCACAAGGAGTTGGGAGGGGACACAACACAGACAGCTGATCTCAACTGACCAAAGGGTTATCCCAGACCATATGACATCATACTCAGTACATAAAGCTGGGGAAGAAAAAGGAAGGGCAGAGATGTTTGTAGTAATGGTCTTTGTCTTCCCAAATCACCATTACATCTGATGAAGTCCTGCTCTTTGGAGGTGGCTGAACATCTACTTTCCCATTGGAAGGGGTGAATGAATTCCTTGTTTTGCTTTGCTTGCATGTGTGTCTTTTGCTTCCTCTATTAAATTGCCTTTATCTCAATCCATGAGGTTTCCAGCTTCTATTCTTCTGATTTTCTTCCATATTCTGCTGGAGAGGGAGTGTGTGAATGGCTGCGTGTGGCTTAGCTGCCAGCTGGTGTTAAACCAAAACACACCTGAAAGCCCAGACTTCATATTTCGCTTTGTTTCCATAAGAAGAAAATTAGGAAAACAATGTGAATCCAAGTTACAATATTTAAGGAGGAAAAAGGGAACAGCAAAGCAAAAGACAAGTGTATCTTCCAAAATTCTTGCCTCTGTCAAAGAAGATATATCCTTTAGATAAATCCTTTGCTTGAGGGCTGGGTTATTGCTGTCAGACAAAATAAACGAAGCAAAATGAAGTAAAATCAGCTTCTGAGTCAGGTTTTTTTTTATTTCCAGTGATGTGATTTGCTGGAGCTTTCAACAGTTAAATACAAATGTTGGAAATTAACATCTCTGGTTGTTGGGATGTCCGATATTAGTTGTGAAGTTAATATCTTTCATCTCTCTGCAAACAGATAATCTTATAAAGGAATATGTACATAATAATTGTTCAGTGGAGTTTTTTTATTGCTTTTTTTCATACAGTAGCTCTGCTGAACAATCACATTTAAAGCTTGATATCATATATCTGATGATTAACAGAAATCGTACTAGAAAATATTCCAATGAAAAAATAATTTTAATACTTTTAGATTTGTTTTTGGTTTAGTTCACAAGTAGAAACACAAAAAAACCTTAAAACTTTATGAATTTCCCCCCGTTTCATTTCTGCTGTCTAAGTAGTCAGATAGTAAGGCAACTTAGAATGCAGGAATGAAGTTCCTATCAATAACAAATCTAATTTAATAAAAACAAACAGGGGTGAGATTTATATGTGCTTCAAGCAAAAAAAAAGATAGCAACAATTTATTAATATATTGAAGACATACAAAGTACTTACAGTATGTCTACTTCTGTTACTCAAATTATAAATATTTTTCTTAGAATAGGTAAGTGTGATTAACCTTTAAACACAAAATTTACCATAAGAATTTACTGTAAGAATTATGTCAATTGGGTGTATGATCCTTAGAGTGAAAGATGTTTTTTGAGTTGAGATTTTTTCATTTGGGTATGCCAAAGAAAGTGTGTGGTCTCAGACTCTTGTTGTTGAAACTGTGATGTTACTGAGAGGTGTCAAAGGAAACTAAAAAAAAAAAGAAAAAAATTAAACTCATTGTTAGGATCTTTTAATTTGAATTTTAATTGTTGTAGTTTTCTAAATGCACATAGTGTTTTGGTTTTGAAAAAATTATTGCAAATTATTTGATTTCTTTCATGCTGTGTCTCAAAAAAGGCTGCCCACTCTATTTCTTCAGGATTGTTCTTTTCCTGCTGTTTCTAGGAAGAAGTTTTATCTTTCTACAGACACACCTTTTTTATAGAGTATGTGTTACTAGTCTCCTCAGTAAGGGATCTTTCTTTACTCAGATATGAACTTTATGAAAATAAAATTTTAAGACAGGATTAGTTAAAAGTTGTTACCAATTCTTAACTACTGAGAGCAGTACAAGGGCTCCTGCTGTTCCATGCAATCATACGGTGTAGTCAGGTATCAGTAGTGAGGATCAGCCACCTGTCAAGATCACTTGAGCCTCAGTATCTGGAATCAGATCTTCATTCTCACATCCCTCTGCTCACACAGAGGTCTCCTCTATGGTAAACCTGTGAGATTGCATTTATGGCATTGAAGAATACAGTCCAAAGCACTTTTATTTACAGCTATGTGATTTAAATGCCAGTATTATTACTTCTTATGTCAGAATTTTACTACCACTTATTCTCCAAAGGATCAGTAGCTGCTCAAGAGAGGCATGCTTACTTCACAAAGACTGCGCTTAAGTAGAAGAGGATAAATAAACTAAATAAACAGTGTAAAACAAAACTCATCAGTGCCTGAGGTTTTACATGGCCAAACGCAAAGCCTCAGGACCCTTTTAAAAGTGTTTTACTTTACCAATGTGAGAAGAAATGCATTTGAAAATTAATTAAGTGCATGTCGGTGGTGCTGTGTAATTACCCTCCCTAAGGTAATTGGTATCTGTGAGATGATCTCCCACACCAGGCTCAAAAGGTCCTGCTATCGCAGTGTCTTGCTCCTGACTATATTTATCATTCTGACCTTGGGGCGTGCTGAAGCCCTTTGATGTCTGACAAGTGGAAATTTTCCAAAAGCTTTTGGTCTCATCCCTCAAAGAGCTGAAAATTAGTTCTAACCCTGAAACATAGAACTGAATAATCTTCTGCAGAAAAGTATCATCAATTATTACATCTTCAGAATGTCCAATTCCTTCTGTGAAAATGGCTTTGAACTAAAATAGTTCAGAATGGCTACACATTTGCAATCACTCTGCATGGGCAAATAGGGCAACTTACTGCCAGTATTTCCAGGATCTTGTCCTTAAAGAACTCCTTTGCTGCCAAATGAGTCTGTTCACAGGAAAAGTCAACCATCTTGAACTTCCCACTCTTAAACTTCTTCCAGCTCCAGAGAAGAGCTTTGTAAATGGCAAAACAGCTCCATGAACTCTAGTACTCCTCACTTTGCAGGCACATAAGTTCATGCAGCTGACAGGTTGTATTAAGTCTCCTCAGGGACTATAAGCATGAATCAGGGACTCAGTAAAATCAGAGAACTGAATTTGGATTGAAATTGGTTTTTAAATTACCCAGGATAATTCAACAGTCACTTACTCTTGCATGCCAAAAGATCTTATTCCTCTGTCTGTAAACCATGAGGAATAATTTATTATGCAGAGTGCTTCTAAACATGTAAAAAAAAATTAAGCTTTGATAATTTTTCACCTCCACGATATGTTTTATCTGTCTATGCTGAACTTGTCTCATAGTCTAAATTACACTCAGCTTTGTTACTTTTACTTAGGGATTCATAACTTTGACAAAGAACAGTAGACCTTGAAATAAGGAAAATAAAAATAGGCTCAGAAGAAGATGTTGCACTCTACTGTTGGAAAGTGTGGGTGTGTATCATCTATAATTCATTAGCAGTGTTGTCTGGAGAACTGGTTGCATTCAGAATCCTTAGGCACATCTGGATTTCAGAGGTGATTCCTTCAAGTGTCAGGTACTGATGTTATTTTAGTTTTTAAAATGGTTTCACATCTCAATAAAAGTTGGTAATGGATGATCACTGCAGTGTGACAGACATTCCCTGCACTTTCAGCAACTGAAAGGATCTCAGAGCATGTCAGGAAGGGATTGGTATCAGACGTCTCATTTCTCCCTTAATTTCTTTCTCTAATGATCCATGTACTCAAGACATGCTTATTAATGGATAGAAGCCACTGTTAGGAGAGTAGTCACTGTTTTTTCATCTCCATACTCACCGGGAAAATTGTTCAGATTGAATTAGTCTAATAAGGTATCATTTTATCACATTTCTTGCAACCTCTTCACATGTTGGATTTCATCTGCAGAGGAGGTGAAAGGTGTTAGCTGCCAGGCCATAAATCCCTCAGGTCCCTGAAGACTGAGATCACACTGCTTCTGGTTTACTTCAGCCCCCAAAGCAGTGTAGAGCACAGACACAAAAAGCTGCTGACATCGGCTTTATTCACATCTGCTCTGGAATCACAGACTTCACAATATTTCCCATGCAAAAAGTGAACTCATTTCCTCCTCATGCATTTTGTTTGTGCTGTGCCTCTCTTCCTAACTCAAGAGCCTTCTCACAGCCTCCTGTCCGTGCACCTCAGTTATTCCCACAGAAATATTTCTACTGCTTGACAACCAACTGAAAAGAAGGCACAACATTTGCCTGGAAGCTTCAGTAATAATGATCATATTACAGACACCCTTTCCTCAGTGTATTGAAGACTTGAGACTAAGGGGGGAATTAAGTTTAAATTTTTCTGTTTGGTCTTGCAAGCTCCCTGCAGTGAGGAATATTCACAATCTCCATCTACAGCCTTGCCTTGCCATAAGGCTTGTAGGATGTGCCACATTCTCCCTCTTCCCATCTGTTTCAACCCCTTGCTTTTCTCTAAAAACCAATCCTCCTCCACAGGAATTTAATTCTCTCTTCCATTTTTTTTCTCTTTACATTTTAGAATAAATTGTCTTTTGAGTGCTAATTTTATCATTGTGGTTGTCTTTGTGTTATTTCATTTATTTACCAATTATCCTCCTCCCCCCAGCCACCACAGGAAAATGCCTTTTGGAGACAAAGTTGAGGTAATGTGGGAAACGAAGGTGAAAAGGTATTTAATAACTAGTTCAAAATCATAAAGAGAGTTCATTCAAGTAAATTAAGGTTTCCTGAATATCAGGTACTTACAGAAAAGATCATTCTCCTGCTGTAAGAAATAAATGTTCATGGGTCTGCAGTCTTGAGAAGTTACTTTAGAAACAAAAAACCAGATCTAATTGTGATCCCTCTCTTATGCTAATTTGAAGAGTAAATCAAACAAATGTGTACAGCTTATGTAGCTCTATAATAGATAGAAACGTAAGTCAAAACTAACATAACCAACTATATGAAAGAGAGGACATTTGAGGTTATATATGTGTGACCTTCCTTAGGATTGAGAGGACTGCAT